>NC_063443.1:3181649-3832899 GCF_020379485.1 Brassica napus
TTTTTTTACCAAAAAGTTCTCTTTTTTGTTGGGAACCTCTGGGAAGGACGATTTAATCGTATGGTTAATGAGTTCTTTTCGATGGAACAATGGCCAATGGACTTAATGATGCAAATATATGTCTTATACCTAAGAAGGAGAAGCCAGATGAGATGTCACAATTCAGGCCAATAAGTCTATGTAATGTCAGTTACAAGATTATATCCAAGGTCCTATGCCAAAGATTGAAAAAAGTATTACCAGATCGAATATCAGAAACCCAGTCAGCTTTTGTTGCTGGAAGACAGATAACAGATAATGTCTTGATAGCTCAGGAAATGTTCCATGCTCTGCGCACGAACTCTGGGGGAAGGGAGAAGCGAATGGCGATAAAGACTGACATGAGTAAGGCCTACGATAGACTGGAATGGGAATTTATTAGTGCGGTCTTGAAGAAAATGGGATTTTCAGACACATGGATTGAATGGATAATGCGATGTGTATCATCAGTGAAATACCATGTCTTATTCAATGGTCAACCAAGAGGAAATATAACTCCTCATCGAGGTTACGACAAGGAGATCCTTTGTCTCCTTTCATATTCATCTTATGCACGGAAGCGCTCGTTAGCCTTCTTAATCATGCAGAGAACCAAGGAAAGATTACGGGGATGCGCGTTTCACGTGCTAGCCCCCCGGTATCCCACCTTCTCTTTGCTGATGATAGCCTTTTCTTTTGCAAGGCGGAGCCACATGAATGCGATGAAGTTATGAAAGCACTTGGGACCTATGGAAAGCCTCGGGACAATGCATTAATTTTCAAAAATCCTCCTTACTCTTTGGTAAAGGATACCTAGACATCTCAAGGATACTCTGAAACTATCAACTAGAATTACAACAAGGGAGGAATGGGCTCCTATCTTGGTATCCCTGAAGATATCAGTGGGTCAAAAGTAAGGCTCTTTGCCTTTCTGAAGGAACGTCTACAAAACCGTGTTTAATGGCTGGACAGGAAGGGCTGACAAGGGGAGGAAAGGAGGTGCTTATAAAGTCTATACTGCTGGCTCTACCTACGTATGTAATGTCGACCCTTCTTCTCCCATTGGAGACCTGCGAGAACTTAGCTAGTGCCATTGCACAGTTCTGGTGGAGTTCGAACCCTCCGAAGAGAGGAATACACTGGGTTAAGTGGGAGCAAATCTGCAAATCAGGGAAGAAGGAGGAATAGGATTCAGGATGATACATGAGTTCAATCTCGCATTACTTGGGAAGCAATTATGGCGATTAGTGCAATTTCCGGACTCTCTATTGGCAAGAGTATTGAGAGGAAGATATTTTCGGTTTAGCTCACCATTACGACTAAATGATGTTAACAATCCCTCATGGGTGGAGGAGTATAATGGCTGCAAAGCCATTAATAACGATGGGGATTAGACAAAAGGTACACTCTGGGAATAAAATCAGGATGTGGGAAGATCTTTGGATCCCAACGATACCGGCAAGACCAGCTAGGCCAATTGCACCAGTACTTCATCCAATGATGCCAGTGAGCAGTCTGATGATTGGGAACCCGAAGAGATGGAATACAGAGATGATAGAGAATTATGTCCATCAGGAGGATATCCCATTGATTCAGTCACTGGCCATAAGCCAAGATTATCAACGAGATGGATATTGCTGGAGCTATACGAGGAATGGGATGTACACTGTCAAATCAGGTTACTGGGTGGCAACAAATTTACTAAAGAAACAGTCATTGGAGACGAAGGAACCTAGTATCACAAAGCTCCAGGCCTTTGCTTGGAAGATAAAAGCCCCCCCAAAATGAGACATCTCATTTGGCAGGTGGTATCGGGCCAATTAGCAGTAACTAGTAATCTGACTCATCGTCATATGCGATGCGATAATTACTGTCCTCGATGTGGTGCAGATGATGAAACTGTAAATCACGCCATCTTTGAGTGTCCTCCTGCAATTCAGACATGGGCACATGCATCACCCCAACGCCGCCGACTATATTTCCAAGCGGAAGTCAGTTCACGAATATAGATTACCTGTTCTGGAGAAAGAATGATATTGTAGAACCAGAATTGGATAGGGACCCATATCCATGGATCATATGGTTTATTTGGAAGGCGAGGAACGACAAACTCTTTAAAGGAATTGACAGGGACCCTTTGGAAACTGTTAGACACGCTGAATCTGAATGCCAAGCTTGGTTTGACGCAAATCAAAGAACGGACGAGATGGTGGAAGAACAGAACATAGTAGCGACCCCAATCTCTGAGAGATGCATGATAGATGGGTCATGGACACATGATGCACTCTTTAGTGGTTATGGATGGACATGGGTAAGTTCAAGTGGTGCGATACAATTATTGGGAGCAAGAAATCAACGACGTCGAATCTCACCCCTGCATTCTGAACTGGAAGCATTATCATGGGCAATGGAGTGTATGCTACAGGTATCAACATGCCAATCTTTTGGGACTGACTGCAAGGAATTGATCGCGATGACCAAAGACCCTAGAGCATGTCCGAGCTTTTCTACTGAGCTGGAGGAGTTTATGAAGTTGAAAGCAAGATTCACGGAGTTCTCGATTGTTTTTGTACCTCGTCAGGAAAACGTATCGTCTGATTCACTAGCTAAGATAGCGAGATCATTCCATAGGGAATTGTATTACATTGGTTGTTCTGTTTCGGTCTAGTTTCCCAGGCCACCTCAAGTTTGAGTAATAGAATATCCGTTTGAAGAAAAAAAAAAATCAATAACCCAAAATAAGAAAAAACAATATGGAAGATTTTTAAAATCGTCTACCGGTCGTTCAAAACAATCTAAACAAGAAAAAAAAAACGAAATCATAAATACCCGGCCAATCATGATATTTCAAATCTTTCTTTTTACAAGTCACTAACAAAAAAGTAAACAATAAAATTATAATTCTGTTAACGTAAACATTTAATATAATAAATCACAATATCTAATTTTCCTTACACGTATATGCAGGCTAATCTTCAAAGTATTTATATTTTTTTAAACGGATATTTCAAAAATATTCTGATCAAATTCAAAGTTTGACTCCCTTTGTCTACTGGTTTGACTAAAAGTTCATTAATGCTTTTACACCAGCAAGTTTGGGTTTCGATTCCCGGAGAAAGCGGAATTACGCGAATTAATGGAAAAGCGGCTTACAAGAGATTTGCAGCATGTCGCAAGGAGTATCGTCAATGGTGGATCCGATAGGATGGTTCAGGTGATGTAGTCAGACGTGAATCTTCATGAGGCAGGTAGAATTATCGGCTGTAGAATCGTCTGTAATATTTCTCCGAGTTTGTAATAGCATAATATATCCAGTTTCAAAAAAAATACTCATAGTTTAAAATATCGCTCCGCAAAACACATAAATTTGTGGAAGCACTGTGGCCTAGTGGTCAAGGTTTAAAGGCTTCTACACCCAGGTCTGGAGTTTGAACCCCAGACTACGTAATTTTTACAGGAAGAAGTTTGGGTTTCAATTCCTGGAGAAGGTGAATTATGCAGAAAATTATAGAAAATGCTTACAGGAGATCTTCAGCATGGCGCAATGAGTACCGTCAAGAATGGATCTCATAGGACTAATCAGGGTGATGCAGTCAGGTGTGAATCTTCATAAAACAGGTAGAATTATCGGCTGTAATATCGTCTATGTAATGTTTCTCTTAATTTGTAATAGCATAATTAACCCGACGAAAAAAAAACACATAAATTTATTCTGTGTCTAACAACAATATACTCAGTTTTAAAAGTTACTAACTATATTAATAATTTGAAGCGGAAAGTTAGTAATCAAAATATATAGTGAATTATTAATGAAGTACATTCCAAGTAATATTCTAGATTGACTAAATCTTTCCACTTCCTATGTCCCATCCGTGTAATCCCTATGAAAACCATCCCCACTAACTATGTACAACAACCATCTAAACCCTTATGTAGTACCATGAAAATCTGAACGATATTATTTCAGATGATTGAAACAAGCAACCAAGATAGGAAAAGCTCTGGAGATTCTCTTTACCTCTAACATGTTTGAGGGTCTGTGCGAAAGGGAGAAAGACTTGGTTACTCGGGAACCAACAAATTCTAACGCATGGAACAGTCAATGGAGTTGCTTGGAGGGATGCAGTAGTATAAGGATCGACGCCATAGTTTGTCCATTCAGCTCGGTGAATTCTTAAGAAACAAATCATGTACAAGGGTGGAACATTCTTCAAGGGAACAAAAGTAAGAGAATGGAGTTAATACAATAATTAAACTGATTCTTTTATCTATTCATATATTTAATCATATAAGCATCTACAGCTTGCATATACGCTGAACATGCAGCGCTTTCAAAACTTAGAAGTTAGAACAAACGAATTTACAACTAAAAGCCAGAGAAATGATCAGAAGAAGAATTGATCATGATAGTTATATGGGTGTTTTTCAAAACCAACCCACTTTTTCAAGTCGAACCCAAAACCAATCCTTTTTTTTGTCAATACTATTCATCAATAAAATTTCTATACTATCCTTATGTTTTTGAATTATTCACAAAATTACCATTTTTATTTAATTTTTTATTAATTCCAAAATTAACAAAAAAACAAATACACCCTGACTATTTCTTCTTATTTACAAAAATGCCATCATCATCAATTTTTTCAGCCACCATGAACCACTATTTTTTAGCTCCAAAGCTCTAGAATTCAATTTTCAACCATTTTTTTCTCATTCTAACCCAAAAAGCTTCATTTCCTCTAATCTCCTCTACATTTCCATCAAAAAAACTCTCATAACTTTCATTTTCATAATCACAAACTTCATATTTTCGATTTTCTTCATTAGTGAATCGTCAAAGATGCTTCTTTTTGCTCATATTTGGAGTTTGGACGGTTGAAATGGTTGGAAACGAGCTTTACACAAGAAAAAGGTAACTATTTACATGGTTTTCGTTTTTTTTAAGATCTGTGTCGCGACGGTACACTGCTTTGTATGTCTACGCCTCCGTGGAGACTTACGATGCAGTCTATTTGTCAACGCACGAGTTAGTTTTGCAATTGACCAGACAAATTTTTTTCTAACGCAGACTTCTCCAGTAGTTTCCATCTATACCTTTGACAACAAAAATAAAACTTTCGGTAGACTTACTAAGACGTCTACCTAAAAGAGGTTAGTTTTTCATTTGACCGAACTTTTGATTTTTCATAATAGACTTCAACGGAAGTCTACAAACTGTAAACTGCCAACAAAGTCTATAAAAGATCAGTTTTGCATTTGACCAAAACTTTGACTTCGTGGAATAGGTTAGTTTTGTGTTTGACCAAAAAGTTTAAAAAACAATCAAAAATTTATTAAATTGTATACTTCATATGCAGTCTTCTTATCTTAGAAAAAAAAATGTAGACTGCATATAAAGTCTACTTTTTTATTTTGGTCAAATGCAAAACCAACCTGTCGGAGTTGAGAGTAGACTTCACAAGAAGTCTACACACCCGTAGATGTTCATTTCAATCTACTGATTGGAAGTCAAACTTGGTCAATTGTAAAACTAACCTCTTTCAAAAAAATTCAAACAAGTAGACTGCATATGAAGTCTAGTTCTGAAAGTCAAATCTTGGATGAATTCTGGTCAATTGCAAAAACTAATATTTTTAAATTGTAGACTGAAATGAAAGTCTACATGTACAAAATGACAACTTTTTTTCAACTATAGAAAACAACCCGTAAAATAGTCAATTGCAAAAACCAACCCAAAGAGTATACCTATTTGACAGTCTACGTCTGTAAACTGAAAAGAACGTCTATATCTTCGAGACTGAATATTAAAGTTGCATGGAAAAATCTATAAAAATGTGAATTTGTGTATTATTCATTAAGTTTTTTCTAGTTTTTTTGTTTGACAGTGTGTGTTAGTTAATCCTAATGGGTTTGAGTGATTTTGAAAAGAAATTTTTTTATAATTATGAAGTTATAATTCATTTGATTTGACAATGTTGTTAGCTAATAATTGTAGACGTATTTGTAAGTCTTCATTTATAGTTTTGCTAGTAAGGCTGAGCTTGTTTCAAAGCTGAAGTCGGTGGCTGTGGAATATAAATTTACATTCTCAGCATATAAGACAATGAAAACTCTGTATGTGGCTAAGTATCGTGACCAAGGATGTGGTTGGAAGCTTAGATCGAGTGTGAAGCATGGGCCAAAGACATTTTGGGTGACAAAATATTCGAAAAGGATGAAGAATCGGAAAGGATGAAGAATGTTCCTTGTGCATGATGGTTGTACACATGGTAAACTTCTTGAAATGACACAAGAATGTGGCTAAGTGTCGTGTTCAAGGATGTGGTTGGAAGCTTAGAGCGAGTGTGAAGCATGGGCCAAAGACATTTTGGGTGACAAAATATTCGAAAAGGATGAAGAATCGGAAAGGATGAAGAATGTTTCTTGTGCATGATGGTTGTACACATAGTAAACTTCTTGAAATGACACAAGAAGATTAAGATTTGGACAACAAAATTGAGAAGATGGTGCTAACATATTTCTTACCAGACATCATTTAAAACAAATGACTCCGAATAGGCAAATATTCCTCTTATGCCTGTCACGAATAATCGACAAGTACGAAACTTGATCGAGTTATCTAAGACACACTTTGTACGCCTTTGTGTATCAAGCCTGCGCCAAATACACTAAATTTTTTTGGATTGACTATATGTTAGATAATAAGTGTAGACGTTTTTGTAAATCTACAAATGTAGACTGCAGTTGAAGTCTACGTCGTAAATTCTATTAAAAGTGCAGTTGTATTATTCATCATATTTTTTCATGATTTAATTATTTTACAGTGTGTGTTAGTAAAATTTTAATGGTCTTAAATGAATTTCACAATTTAATGTGTTCTAATTATACGTTTGATACTTATTGCAATTTGTTTTGATTAGTTTTACTCTTGAAATTTTTTGGGAAAATTTTGTATAGGTTTTCTTCTTCTCACATGTGTGTTAGTTATTATTTTAGCTTATGGTGGTTTTACTTGTTTGGTTGGTTAGATCTTGTGAAAAAATTGATATCTAACAAAAAATTAATAATATCATACAAGTGAAAACAACTAAAAATGAATACAATGTTATAGATTATGCATTAAAAAATTATTTAAAAATTAATATTTTATCATGAAAATTATTACAGAGCAATATATTAAAAAGTATTTTTGAGTATGTTTGATTTTTCATAATCTTGATGCCTCAAATAAAGTCTTGAAAAAAGTACATGTAAAATAAGATAGAGTTATGAGAAAAACATAAGATAAAAAATTAAATCATATTTTAGTAGACTTTTTATTAAGTCTACGTAAAGTTATTGTTTAGTAGACTTTAGTTGAAGTCTACACTAATGGAAAGTTTTCATATCAAAAAATGTACATTTAGAAAATTTGAAAATACTTTGTTCTGAAAAATATTTCAAAAATAGTTTTTTGTCATCCTTATAACAAAGCAAAAAGATCATGTATGAATGTATAAATTTAGTTCATTATAAACAAAAAATATCTTATAATGAATATATGTAAAGCTTACATTTTTGGAAAGATGATTTGAAATGAAAGAGAATACCTGCAAAACAAAATAAAATTATGAAAAATAAGATAAAAATTAAAATCATATTTGAGTAAACTTCTAATGAAATATGCTTAAAAGTCAAGGCTAGTAGACCTAAGTTTTAAGTAAATTTAAATGAAGCCTACTCTATCAAAAAAATAGATCTGAAAAATAAATACATTAAAAATATGAAATAAGTTTAAATCTAAAAACCTTTTAAAAATATTATTTAATAGACAAATAGTAATAAATTAAAGACATAGAATTTTAATATGTAACTTTATTTGAATATAAATACTAGAACACATATTTAAAATCTATAGATGTAAACCTTACATTTCTAGGAGGAGAAGAGAACAACTATAGAAGGAAATACCTGCAAAATAAGATAAAATTATTAAAAAACATAGAATAAAAAATTAAACTCATATTTTTATAGACTTTCAATATGAAGTCTGCTTAAACTTTGTGGTTTAGTAAACTTCATATGAAGTCTGCAAGCATTAGTAAACTTCTTTAGAAGTCTACTCTGTCTGATAATTTTCAGATCTGAAAAAATCTATACATTTTGATATATGAAAATAATTTTAAATCTGAAAATACTTTACAAAATAGAATTTATAAGGTAAACTAGTAGCAAATTAATGCAGAGAGCTTGATCTATAAATTTATTTGAATATAAACATATAAATACATATTTAAAATCTATTAATCTAAAACTTACATTTTTAGAGGAGAAGATGAAATCCATGAGTGATAATACCTACCAAAAAAAAAATAATACTGTGAGAAATAAATAACATAATAATACACATTTAAAATCTATAGATCTAAAACTTACATTTTTTAAAGGAGAATATGAAAACCATGAATTATAATATCTAAAATGACAAGATAATATTGTGAGAAAGACTTGAGAAATTTTAAAGAGAAGGAAGATAAATGAGAGAGTTTTAGAAACAATTGAGAGAATTTTAGAGAGAAGAGAGAGAGTTTTAGAGAGAAGGGAAATAGTTTTAAAAACTTTTGCAGCCACTTTAGAGAGAGACTGTATAAATTTTGTTTATATAGGGAGACAAAAATGTAATTAGGTTAAAATTTACGATACTGTAGACTTCGTTTGAAGTCTACTAAAATTAAAATTTTGAAGTAGATCTTACTATAACATAGTAGACCTTTTTGGAAGTCTACTATAATAATTTCATTATTGTTGTTTATTCTTTATTATTTTAATAATTTTAATTTATGATTTATTAAATTTATTTCTTTATTTTTTAATAGTTATAGTATATGATTTTACTTTTTTATTCTTAAGGAACTTAACTTAGTTTAAATATAATTATTTTTTGTAAAACAAATTAAAAATGTAGACTGAAAAAGACGTCTTCAGATAAATAGACTTTATTGTAGGTCTAAGAAACCCTAAACCACAAATCTCAAACCCTAAATGTTTTGCTTAATAATAAAAAAGTCTCAATTATACAAAATATAAACTACTAAACATTAATATGCAGATTTAAGTTAATAAAACAAAAAAAAAATCTAAAGTCTAACCCTATGAAATCAACCACAAAAAAGACATAACACGTTAGAACCTTTTGTTTCTAAACTATGAACATTGTCTAACACATGATAACTAAATTAGTATATATTCTTCAAAATTGTTTGATTATATGAATTTTTAATTTATTTACTTCATCTTATCCATTATATTGATGATTAGTTAAAAATATCACAATAATTATTTTTATACATTTTTAAAATTAAATTATTATATCAAATTAGAGTGTAGACTATAAAACAAGTCTATAAGGTAGACTTCGTAGGAAGTCTTATATATATGTAGACTTCCAAAGGATAGAAACGTAAAATACATTTATGTTTTTTTTTGGTCATAAGAGTTAAATATTACTTTCACTATCCCTTTATGTTGGTTTTGCATTTGACTGAAAATGGGATACACTTTTAGATTTGACTTGAATATTTGGGTTGGTTTTAGCAAATGTCCCTAGTTATATCCTATCCAACATCACTATTCACTGAACCATTAACATCATCAGTGAAACCCCTAAATTTAAAGAAATGTGATTAGAAGAATGCTTGGGACAACCATAGTAAGCTTACTGAGGAAATGTAATACCTGCATAACATTTTGCATGATCTTGAGTGTTGATAACCAAAAACTCGAGCTATCGTTTAAAAACATTATCAGCCCATGAGTGTAATTGAGAAATACAAATCCAAATACGACAAAGAAATTAATTTTTGGAAGCTCACTTATTTAGTCTAAACCAACTTAAATTAATATAAGAATAATGTCTCTAAAAGTCCAGCATAACTTAAATTATATATTGTATATATAATACTACAACATAAATAGGAATAGTTAGGTACTAAATTTGGGAATTTATAATATTCATAATAACATAGGATAACTAAAGTATTTATAATATGTTATGAAATTTAAAGTATCAATATAAATTGTGAAAAATATAATCAATTCAAAATGAGATTTAAACTAAAAATATAAGTTGTTACAAAACTAAGAATATACAGTAAAAACTCTATAAATTAATAATGTTGAGACTTATTAATTTACAGAGTTATTTATTTACCAAAAATTTTCATTTTAAAATATTTACTATATAAACATTTATTAAATTTTAGAAAATTGAATTTCCTTTTATTTTATTTTACTATTTGGTGTATATCAAATATATTTATATAATTATAATGTTTTAAGATATAATTTTACTAAAGATTATCAAAAGTTTTGAAGTGTTCAGAAAAAGATGAATTTTATTGTGAATATAAAATAAAGAATATGTTTCTTTTATACTTATAATATATATATATATATATATATATATATATATATATATGTTTTATTAATTTATGATTTTAGTAGGACCATAAATTTATATTAGATTTTTAAATAATTTATCATTTTATTATATTATTGATTTGTATCATATTTTGAAACGGTTCAACTCGAGACCAAAGAAATTTATTAATTTAACGATTTTATTAATTTATAGAGCCTCTACTGTATTACACAAACAAAATCGTTAATATTATGGAAAAATCATTTCTTTTATGTAAAACGCTGATTTGATAAGATAAATTTTACACAAATACACAAAACAAATCATATATTTCTTTGCATACAAAAGAAAAGTAATTGTAATATTCTTAAATAATGGTATAACATAAAATTTATTGATTATGAAATAAAATGCTTATAAAAGCGACAAATTCCGCGCTTTAAAAATCTAGTAAACCATCCATTCCATTAATAAACGTAAAATCATCACTACTTCATATGGCACCTCCGCCGCCGAGTCCTCGTTTCCTGGCGGTCTATTGGGATACACAGCAACGTCACTCCTCGCCGAATCATCATCCACGTCATCGTACGGATTCAATGAAGCATTGTGTTCCGAGTATTGTATCTTTGCCCTTTCCTCTTCCGAAGGGTGGTGACTTCTAACATCCACCCAACCATCCGTTTCCCAATTTGCCCCTCTAGTCGTTGCTATTTTACAGATCCTTGTCATCGCCGCACTCCACTCGCTTCTCTCTACCTCCTCATCTTCTTCATCCGAGTTAAACCAGTCCAGCACATAACGCGGAGATGAGTGTTGGACCAATTATTATAAGCTTAACATGGGCTGAGTAATAATTTGATCTGTGAATAGAAAAAATTTATAAGCCCAATGGATGATCAAAATTATGATTTTATGTGAAGAGTTATGGAGATTTTGGACTCACTTTGCAAGCTAAATGAGCTGAGCAAATTGATTCATTTGTTGGGTTTTGGACCCATGATGTAAAAGACTTAAGCCTTAAGAGAAAAACTTGGCAACCAGGTTAGCAAACAAGCTCTCGTGGTGACCAAGTCAAGCTATCTTGGTGGCCAAGTCAAGCCAACTTGGTTACCAAGTTTAACTTGCTTGGTGACCAAGCTAAATTCTTTTATAAATACCCATGCTCTTTCCATAATCTCAACACATCTCACAACTCACACAATCATCTCTCTAACTACCACTTTCTGTCACTAGAAAAAATACTCTTTAGATTTTATTTTTTAAAGTAAGTGTCTCGAGAATATATCGTAGTAGTTAGTCCGTAGATTCTGTTTCGGGTGTTGCAAAACGGTCTCATCACGGTTGTATTCTAAGATTCAAAAATCGCATAAAACCGTTACACATTACGGACGATTTTTGAGTTAAGGAAAAAGATCAAATCTCGACTCCGTGAATTCGTCTAAACGTTGTAAGTCTTTATATTATCGGTTATATGCTTTTTTGTTTAGTAATTTTCAATCAGGATTTTCGCGGTCCTACAATGAGTACGTTACTTGCCTTGACGTCGCAGTGAACGAGTCCTCGCGAGTGGACGTGGCGGAGAGCGGAGATGAGACACGCCGCGTAACGCCGTAGGAGAGTCTCGTCGATTCCGTTTTTAGCCGCGTCACCTTCTGGGAGATACTCTAAGTGGAGGTTGCGAAACGACGTCATCCCTTCTTTCGAGACTCCGTCGCCGAGGAACCGCACTATGTGAGGGTGAGGCTTGAGTGAACGAACGGAGATTTCGTTCTCTAGAGAGTCTAACTGAGCGGGAAGACACGTGGCGAGATCCACGGACTTCACGGCGAAAACTTCACCGTCTGTTTTATTAATCGCCGTGCTAACTGTACCGAAACTACCTCTTCTGATGCACGTACCACGGATCCAAGAAGATGACATTGAAGAAGAGGAAGAAGAAGTGTGACTTGTGTGTGATGCTCTGTTTCTCCATGTTTGCCAACTTTCATATGTCGTCCTTACAAAACACGAAGCTATTTATATGTGTGTTTTCGAAATTTAAGACAGAAAATGTGAACGTGAAATAAAGTTGCAATTGTTTTTTGTTGCTAACATTGACAATCGTCCTTTCGATTTGCAAAGTCTCATCTTTTTTACTAATCTTCCACGTGTTTATGTCATGTAAAACCCAAGCTCTCGTGTCTATCACTAACATTTTTTTCACAAATTCTACGATGTTCGATGGTCAGGTTATGGACTTTAACGATTATGTTATATTATATATATAGAATAAAATCTATAACTTGATCTATGCGAAATGCTACTATGATCGAATGAGTAGTTCATTAGTTGTTTTGAAAACAGAACAAAAAAACAGAAAGGATAATTTAAAATTTAGAGGAAATTAAGGTTGCATGGCACGAAGGACACTTGGAGAAGTTATCGGGATATTTGTAAGAATCAATGCACTTGCCAAAATACTCCTAGCTTAGTCCTTATCTAACAAGAATCAAGTTGCGTTTGATATTTGTCTCTTGATTTTTTACTCCCACGCAATCGTTTTGGTTTTTATAACTTGAACATTTTAAAATACTATGTAGAGTTATTAGAAATATGACAGGATCACGTTGATCCAATCACTCAGACAAATCGTGGTGAAGACAAATGAGCAGTTAAAACGTGCCGATAGATTTGGAACGCTTGATATCTCTTTCACATTGTTGGTTCGTGCTATTATTTGACTCCTACATGATCAGACATGGAATATACGGTAGCCGACGTACAAATCATTAGCAAGGGATTCATGTATCTAAATATAGCCAGCCAAGTGCACAGTAACTTGATATGTATGCAAAGTAGAGGATATCAGGACTAATATCGGGAGTCAAAAAGGGTATATGAGGTTGCCGAAAGGGAGTGGATTTTAAGACGGTGGTCCATTGTGGCATGAAACCATTGGTTGATGATCTCCAGTTGTCTGAACACAGATATTGGGAATTGATGTGCTTGATCAGGCTCCACGCATAGTGAAAGTATTACTAAATTATTTGTCGTTGGGATCATCAAGCACGAAAACTTACTCTAAAACTATCCAAAGAACCCCACGTGTTTTCCCCTATCTCAGCCTTTTATCCTCTGTAATTCCCTGTACTTTTTCAAAAAGTTTCTGATTGTAGTAATACCCATCGGTCCAAAGCCAGCTTCTCTACGCAAACAGGGTTTCTGACCGGAACTCCACCGGGTTCTGCCCCCGACGCCGTCGGAGGGTCAGCCAGGTGCAACGCCCCTGTGCCGTCGTCGATCTCTCACTCGCCTTGCAAGACGTTCTTTGTCTACTTCTGAAAGTAGATCTCGGTCCTATGGAGTTATTCTGCTAGAAGAACATCGTTACTTTGGTTGTAATAACCTCTCTCTTACCCCACTACTCATAACGCTCAACAACTTTTACTATCCGAGCATTGATTACCAACGATTCTAAGCGGTGAGATACTCAAATAAGCTACAATACGGTTGGTGGGTTGCCATAACCTCGTACAAACCCTATTTTGGAAACACTGGAAAGAAACCCCTGTTTTCAAGCAACAAACCATACCCCTCTGAGTATGGATCAAAGATACAGTCGAGCTGAGAAAGGAAAAGGGCAGGCTCCCCCTGAGCTCCCAGCTAAACGTCCTCCGGTGCGCATACCGCTAAATGACAACGAAGACCTCATTGAGGCCAACCGACTGACGATCATTGGAAGGCTGACAAACCCCCAGATGCAAAAGCCTATCAGAGCTGTAATCGATTTTATGGCTCAAGTATGGAACATGGAAGGTAGAATTGTCGGGAGAGCTCTGGGCCTTGACAAGTTTCAATTCAAATTTGAATCGGAATATGATTTACTACAAGTCCTTGAGAAAGGTCCCTACCACTACAAGCGATGGATGCTACTGCTCCAACGGTGGGAGCCGACGGTGGCTGATAACTTTCCATCAAAAATTTCCTTCAATGTTAGGATCCATGGAATCCCCTTGCACTTTTGGTCTGAAGTTACCATTCATCCCATTGGAAAGGAACTAGGTGATTATACCATAAAGGACGTCAAAGAAGCAAAGATCTGGGTAGAGGTGAATGGCCTCGAGCCTTTGATTATGAAACTGGAAATTGAATTACCAACATCGGAGATTACTGAAGTGGAGCTGGAATACATCAAGATTGAGAAACATTGCTTTTCTTGTTTCTCTCTGCTCCATGAAGAGGGTACTTGCCCTTATAGACCCTATAATGCTCTGCCACCGAAGGAGAGAGCTCTTGGAATTACGCAGCGAATTGCGCTCCAACGGATTGAAGCAGAAAAGAAACGTCACGATGACAGACGAGGGTACAGAAGACCCGATGAAGCTCGTTCTTTCTCTAGATACCCTGAAGATAGCTATGCTCAAGCGGGAAGAGTCAGAGGTGATGAAAGAAGTAGCCACTTTCGACGCGATGATCATGGGAGGGATCAATCTATTCTATCACGAACAGCACGACCAATCTCTGAATATAGTAGAAGTAAGGCATCAACTCCCCAGTACAGGGTGGTAGAAAGGAATCGACCTAGTTCTGCGTCCTCGACCCCGCAAGCAGAGGGAGCTGATCTTAGGACAACCTTACCACCTCATACTACTAAAACAGTCCCACCAATTGCGGAAGTCGAAATCACCCCTACTAGAACTATTAAAGACCGGTTAGGAGACTCATCCAAAACCAAGGCAAACTCGAACTCAGGTTCGAAGGATCGCAGGTCAGCTCTAGAACGCCTCTCGGCATCAGAACCGGCAAAAGAGATTTCTGGACGAAGAGCCCCTAGCTTTGAATCTGGAAGACTCCAGATAGGAGAATGCAGGGGTGAGGAAGAAGTCTTTATGGAGGAGGAACAGGCAGGTGAGCCAATCACAGGAGCCGAAAGAGTCCCGGCACCCCTCCGTTTAGGGACTTCGGGTGCGGAAACTAGAAGTAGAAGAGGTGTTATACCGGTAGCTACACAGAGCAAGGTAGCAAGCAAACGCAGAGTTATTAGCTCCACCAGAAAACGCGTACTGAGGAGCCCTCGACTGGGGATTACTCAAAAGAAATCAACGGCTGATCATCCTTCCACCACAACAAGGAGAAAGTTGAATGTTGATAAGGATAATGAGTTACCTTGCAATAAGGTGGGATCGAGCAAGCAACGGAAAAAGAGTGGCCAACCGATTACGGTGTTCATACCGGGAAGTACTAGAGGTGGGGTGGATTTTCGACCCCATCAAAATCCTCTTCCTTAGCCATTCTTAGCTGGAATTGTCAAGGACTTGGGAGTGTCCAGACAATCCGGCGAATCAAGGAGATCCATAAGCATATGGCTCCTAATGTAATGTTTCTTATGGAAACAAAAAATGACGATGTGTTTATCAATAAGAAGTTGCAAGCTCTGCGTTTTTCACATTATTTCTCTGTACCACCGATAGGATTAAGTGGCGGCCTATCTCTCCTTTGGAATGATGATACCGATATAACAATTCTCGAATCCTCTCCCAATCTTATTGATACGAGAATTGTTTATCAAGGATCTGTTTCATATGTCTCCTTTGTATACGGAGAGCCGGCAACGGAAAACAGAGCCTCTTACTGGCAAAATTTAAGCACCGTGGGGCAGGGGCGAGACGAACCATGGCTGTTGACGGGGGACTTCAACGACATTCTCAGTAATGCTGAAAAGATGGGAGGCCCGGTTAGACCTGAGGGTCCCTTTGCGGCTTTTCGATCATTCGTTGCCTATAACGGACTCTGGGACCTTAAACACTCAGGGGAACAATTATCGTGGAGAGGAAGTCGTCACACACACTTTATCCGATCTCGATTGGACCGATCTATGACCAACTGTGCTTGGGCTGAAGCTTTCCCTATGGGTAGAAGCCGATATTTGAGATTCGAGGGCTCAGATCACAGGCCCTTAATGACATACTTCAATGCTGATAAACCGAAGAGGAAGGGTATGTTCCGGTTCAACAGAGCTCTAACGGAACAAGAAGAAGTGACAGACGTCGTAGACAAGGCTTGGAACTCCTCTCCGCTGGATTCAGTCATTATGAAACTCAACAAGTGTAGAAGAGGCATCATTCTTTGGGCTAAGGAAAAGCAGAAGCAAAGTAACTTGGTCATCAAGCGAAATCAGGATGAGCTTGAGAGAGCTTTATCTAACCCAGTTCCCGATACCTTGCTGATTGAAAACCTCAATGCTGAGCTCCGCCAAGCCTACCTAGCCGAGGAACAATTCTGGCAACAAAGGAGTAGAATACAATGGCTTAAAAAGGGTGATCGCAACACGGGGTTTTTCCACGCTGCAACCAGAACTAGAAGAACGATCAATGCAATCCCGGTTATTGAAGACTTGCAAGGGGGGCAGTGTATGAGGAACAACAAATTGCCCGAGTAATAGCTGAGTATTTCACTCAGATTTTTACGACGAATGATAATGACTCCTTTGCCCAGATACAGGGTCTTCTGGTAAAGAAAGTCACGCCAGAAATGAATGAGATGTTGATCTCTATACCGAGTGATTCGGAGATTTGGGACGCGGTGAAATCGATCAATGGAGGCAAGGCCCCGGGACCGGATGGATTCTCAGCCACTTTCTATCAGGCCTACTGGCATCTAGTTGGGACTGATGTAATTACGGATGTTCGGGAGTTCTTTACCTTGAACCGTCTCCACCCTCAACAGAATGAGACTCATATCAGGCTTTTACCGAAGATTTCGGGACCGAAAACAGTGGCTGACTATCGTCCGATTGCCTTGTGCAACACACACTATAAGATCATTGCGAAGATCCTAACCAGACGGCTCAAACCACTGCTGCCGCTCCTCATCTCCAACACGCAATCAGCTTTCGTTGCAGGCAGGGCCATCACGGATAATGTCCTCATTACGCATGAAACCCTCCACTTCTTGAAGACCTCGGAGGCAACAAAGTACTGCTCAATGGCCGTAAAGACGGACATGAGTAAGGCGTATGATAGAATCGAATGGGGGTTCGTTAAAGAAGTTCTGTCTCAACTTGGTTTTGATCCGTTATGGATCTCCTGGATCATGAGCTGCATCGAATCAGTGTCATATTCCTTTTTGATTAATGGATCACCGCAAGGATCAGTGAAGCCGACTCGAGGACTCCGCCAAGGTGATCCCCTATCGCCCTACATATTTATCCTTTGTACGGAAGTACTATCAGCTTTGTGCGAAAAGGGGCAGGCCGACGGATCACTGCCAGGAGTGCGCGTGTGCCGCAACAGCCCATCGATCAATCACCTACTCTTTGCCGACGATACCATGTTCTTTTGCCATTCAAAAAGCTCATGTGTCTCAGCGCTAATGAAGATTCTACACACATATGAAGCTGTGTCGGGACAGAAGATTAACCCACACAAATCAGCTATCACGTTCTCGGCCAAAACACCAGCAGCGATCAGAACTCGGGTAAAGGAAACAATGGCTATCTCTATAGAAGGGGGTATAGGGAAGTATCTGGGATTACCTGAGCAGTTTGGTCGTCGAAAAAGAGATATATTCGCGTCCATTTTGGACAGGATAAGGCAAAAAGCTCACAGCTGGACGTCGAGATATCTCTCAGCGGCAGGAAAGCAGATCATGCTTAAGTCCGTGCTATCTGCTATGCCTTGCTACGCCATGTCATGCTTCAAGCTTCCTGCCTCGCTGTGCAAACAGATCCAGTCCCTACTTACAAGGTTTTGGTGGGATGCGAATCCGGACAAAAAGAAGCTGTGTTGGGTCGCTTGGGAGACAATGACATTGCCAAAATATGCAGGGGGACTTGGATTTCGAGATGTTGAAACTTTCAATGAGGCCTTACTCGCAAAAATTGGATGGAGATTATTACAAGATCCTCGCTCCCTTCTTGCCCAAGTTTTACTGGGAAAATACGCAAAAGACTCCACCTTCCTGGACTGTCCGGTCCCGTCCTCAGCCTCCCATGGGTGGAGAAGCATCTTAGCAGGGAGGGAACTCTTGAGAAAAGGGTTAAGTTGGGCAGTGGGAAATGGCGAGTCTATTCGCTTATGGTCTGATCCCTGGCTGTCTTTCACCACCCCGACCAAGCCGATAGGCCCAGCACCTGAGGATCACCAAGCTATTAAGGTCAGTACGCTGTTATGCCCTCTTACGAATAGGTGGGATGTAGATAGGATTCGCAGGGTGTTACCTCAGTATGAGGATGCGATTTTGTCGATAAAAACCAGTACTACATCAGCCCCAGACTCGGTGATCTGGCTTCATGAAAAATCAGGTCGCTACTCTACAAAAACGGGTTATGGGATTGGCATGGCTGATGAGTGTATGAGGAATGCTGATAGAGCACCGGTTAACTGGCTTAAACACGTTTGGAATGTGAAAACGGCACCTAAACTTAAGGATTTCTTGTGGAGGATTCTAAAGCAAGCCCTACCTGTCAGTGCCAACCTTGAGAGAAGAGGAGTTGCGCGCTTCAGCTGTAAAAAATGTAATGGGCAGGAGGATGACCTACATGTCCTTCTCAAGTGTACGCTAGCGGAGGAAGTGTGGGCTTTAGCTCCGATCGCACAAAGACCTTCAAGTTCCCTCCCCTCAATGGCTGAACTGATAAAACAAGGAAGCAACTTTGTTCCCTTACCACCAGCGGGAGTGACTACCCCGCTATGGCCATGGGTTCTATGGAACTTATGGAAAGGAAGGAACAAATTGCTGTATGAAAACAGAGCTTTTACGGCCAATGAGATTGTACTGAAGAGCATAAAGGATGCTAAGGAATGGGCTAGCGTGCAATCTGATAATGAGGTGCAAATACCTCGAGACATTTCGCTACAACCACATCAACTACGGTCGCCTTGCCCTCCTCCACCGATTCAGCCGGGCACTCTCTCGGTTAAGGTCGATGCGGCTTGGGACGCTAGGACTGGTAGGTGTGGTATTGGAGGAAGTTACTCGGGTGAAGTTTCGATCCACCCCCCTGCTTTCTCGGAAGCCCATAGTCATGTTTCGTCAGCACTACTGGCAGAAGCCATTGCTGTTCATCGCGCGGTTTCCAGCGCTGTTTATTCAAACGTCCGATCCTTGGCAGTTCTCTCGGATTCTCTAACCTTAATCAACCTGTTGAAGAGGGGAGAGCATCAACCTGAACTGTTCGGTATCATGTTTGATATTTATCACTTTGTCCCTCTCTTTGATGTAATATCTTTTAGTTTCATCTCTCGTAATTTCAATTCGGAAGCAGATTTGCTTGCAAAAACTGCTCTTGCTGGGTCTGTAAGCAGCTCCACTTTTGGAGTCTAAACTCTAGTTTGAAATGAAATGCTTGTTTGTTCAAAAAAAAAAAAAAAACTATCCAAAGAAATGACGAAGAGACCAAGTTGGATAGGAAGGTTGAAAAGGATAAAGACTGGTATTTTTAACTTTTAACTGAAGAGATGGCTGTTAAGAACATTTGAAAAAAGGGATATTTGAAAAAAAAAATCAATATAAAATACATCATATATACATATATATCTCTTTTTGAGAAATACCGTATATGATTGATTATAGATATAGTCTTCCCGGTCTTTGGATTTGCGTACCCAAAAAAAAAACCCACCGCAACAATTTATTTTGTTTGTTGTATGCCTGGCAAATCTTGTTCAATAACGTGAAATGCTATATCAACGGCCCACCACTTGTTCAATATCCTCTTAGGAGTTAGCAGCTATTTCCGTATATATTTTTGTGCGAAGCATTACTTGAAATGTCCAAAGATAAGATATTGTATGGATTTCGGGGGGTCGTACCATATTTTCCAACCTAGAAGATATTCATGTAAAAGAGAATCTACTTGAAAAATAACTTAAGAGAATGACATTGCAACATGTACTTAAGACCGTATACTAAACTTCCAGACGTTCAGATTTATTTTTTTTCATCGAAACATAACTTAGATTAAAAGACTCATAAGAGTTAAACAGTTGCAGCTACAGAAGATTGAAGAGAGTACAATGCTGATTTCGCAGCTACAACATTTGCTAAACGCGGGATGAAATAAAAAGAGATAGATTCAAAGGAGTGAGCCATGATACTGATATCATGAAGAACACCTTTCAAGGCGACATCCTGTGTTTGAGACTTCAGCAACGAGATGAGCGCCTTAGAGTCAGAGAAGACATTTAAGCTACTGACATGGGAAGAGGTAGATGCCATAATTGCAGCTTTGACCGCCAAAGCCTCAGCTACCAGAGCCGAGGGAATCAGACGTTCAGATTTTTTAAGATTAAGTTAATAGCTGAATTATGTATTTATCAGCTATATATGTAGGGTATATATGGAAATTACAGATATCCTGTGTTACGTAACAATAAAGACTCATGCACATACGGTATGTTACTATACACAGAGTGCCCTAATAACTAATATGACAAATGAAGTTTAAAACATCTTAAGGTGTTCTTTAATCTCTACATATTTCCACTGGTCAGATGAAGCGGCGTAACGGAATCAACATCACACTGATAACGTCCAAGGAGCCTCGTGAAACAGAGAGGTCAACGAGCTTCTTACATGCTAACAATGGCTAAAAAAAGGTCTCTTAACTGGAGTTCTTAGTTTCGGTTAAGAGACGGTTCTTAGCTTTTCTTAGATTTTAATTAAGAAAAGCTAAGAACTGTCTCTTAAATAAGAGATTTAAGAGCATGTGTCTTAGCCGAAAAGTGTAAAAAAAAATGTCAAATCATGAGTTAAGAACCCCGGCTAAGAGACCGAGGTTAATCATGCCCTAAGGACTTTTGGTCTTCTCTCTCTTAATTTCTTTATTTTGTTCTTTTTCTTAAATACTTTTGAATTTCTCCTGATACTCACCATTGGAAGTGTTCTTATAATTAGATTCGTAGATTATCGAAATGAAGCTAACAATGGGCCGATTTCTAATGAGTAAATTATGAGGCTCATATAAAGCCCTGTTGTAGAGGCTTTCCAAAATCAAAATATATATAAAAGGGAAACGCAATCTCATTTTTTTGGCAAAATATATTTAATCATCATAAATGATTATTCTCTTTATTTTAGTGTTAATTCTTCATCTATTAATTTTATCTATTCAATCATTTCAATTATTTAAATAATTAGTTCTAATGTTTAAAACTTTACAAGAATAAACAAGTTTTATTTGAAAAGGTTTCCATGAATTTATTGTTCAAAAAATTGTTAAAAGTTATTGAATTCTAAAAGACTGTCCATTTTTTATTTAAAATTTGTTTATTTGATACAAAAAAGCTAGTATTATATGTCCTGCTTTGACTACTACTCAATTTCAACAGTCAAAATCATATATTTTGCACAACAAAGAAATATATTTTAAATCAAGAACTTCGTTTACTTTCCATATTTTTTTGTTTGACCAGAGCGCAAATGATATCTTGTACGTACATGTATCAGAAAATGCTTTAAATGTTAAATTGTTTCCATTTGTAGTAAATGTCAAATAAAACCATAACTAAAAATAAAATAGTATTCATAAAATTGAACTATGGTTTGAAATTTTGGTATAAAAACACCACTGCCCAGATTGTTGTCTCTATCTTTTGCACCTCTTCATTTTCATAGCCTTTCCCTCATCTGTTGAGAACCTCGCATCTTTTCTTCTCCATAGTTATCAAATTGAAAACATCTCTTCCCCTCATGTCTCTTCCGCAAAACCCCTTCACTTCATCAACAATACCATCCATGAAGAAATCACCATCGTTAGAGAAAGAAGACAACCAGATGCAGATCGAAAACGTCGACCGGATCAGCAAACTTCCGGACGATATGTTGCTCAAAATACTAAAGAGCTTGTCAACAGAGAAAGCGGTTCAGACAAGTTTGTTGTCCAAACGGTGGGAAGGTGTTTGGAAGCAAATGCCTTATCTCTTCTTCGATATGAAAAATGCTCTCAAGGTGGAGTTGCCTCTAGCCGAACAATCTCATTTCATTGCCCAATTGATAACCAAGGTTCTTTCATTTTTCTATACTTCTACTCATTCATTTGCACGATAAAAAATAATAACATAATATTTAATGGGAGAATAATACATAATGATATCTTACAAAACAAATTATTGATATTTTGAAAAATAGATCATCAGTAATATATTTGAGTATGAGTATAATGAGAAATGATAAAAAAATTATGTCAACATATATGGTTGTATGATATGTTGTATCTTTCGATCCACTGGTTTAACAATTGATCAACTCTAGATATACAAAAAAATATTTATCAGCTAGATTAATCAAATATATAAACCTTTAGAAATTGTCTCGATTGATTTCTTTAAAGTCCCAAGGTTATCTGATATTAAAGAATTGGATTTATATACAAATTATATTGTCTATGTGTGTAGCTATTTTTTAATCACTAATGTTCTTTCTCTTTTCTCAAGATTATAAATAATCACAATGGCAATCTGGAGCGCTGCAAAATCCTGCATATGACACCCCAAACTGAAGATGGTACGCTGGAAACTTGGATCCGATCATTGATCCACGTGAAACACACTAAATATCTCGAACTTAAGGGATTTCGTGTTAATCATCGTGAGAGAGCTCGTGTGCTCCACTTACCCCCAAACATATTTTCACATCCAATGCTCACATCACTCCTTTTGTCTCGATACACATTTGAGTCTGCACATGCCTTTAACAATTGCAATAACCTCATTATTCTTAAACTTTATAAAATCAAAGTTGCAGTTGATGTGCTCAACACGGTCATTGCATCGTGCCCCTCCCTCAAGATGCTGGTACTAGAAATCTTCCAGAGCAGCCGAAGTGGCTGTCTGAAGATTCATAACGACAACTTAAAGTTTGTGCATCTAACTTGCCCTGAAATTGATAACATTGAAGTGTCTGCAGCTCTTCTGGACATATTCTCTGTTCACGGTATTGAACTTGAGAGCGGGAATAATATCGTTCTTGACGCCCCAAGATTACTTCAGTTTGGTCGAAGATTGTGGAAGATACTTCAAAGTTTGCCTCACATAATCTACAATATCTCATGCGACACTCAGGTAAAAGCACACACAATTGCATTTACACACACATATATACACATATATATATAAATATAATAAATATATATATATATATATAAATATATAAATATATATATATATATATAATGATGGATTAATTAGAATATTGTTTAACATGCTTAATTTGCTAATTTGAATTGAAGGGGAATGAAAAGATTGGGCATGAATTCGTGATGAACATAGAAAATTACTCCATGGTTGTGTTTGCAATTTTGGCGGTGAATGTGGATATGATGAATCCAAAAGAAGTTTACATGCTAAAGCAAGTTTTAGATGCATGGGCTAGAGACTTGCAAGTACTCAATATCTTCTTTAAGGTACATTCATCTTATGCATCAGTTCTTATTAGATAAATTAAAGTTGATCAGTTTTCTCTCGTTTATCAGATTTTCTTATAAAACCTGATGCATGTTTACATGTGCGTGTGTTCTCGTGTGTTCTTGTATATGTAGGATAACGATATTCACAAGAAAGAAGGTGAATCTTCTATTGACGGAATACAAAATAAGTGGCAGAATTGCTTTCTCAGTGTTGATTTCCGTGTGAGAAGTGTGTGTTTGCATAACTTCAATGGTTTGGATGAGGATCAATTTGCTTTAGCTGCAAGTTTTGTGATACAAGGGAAGATGATGCAAAGTTTGATGATAGAGACGTTTTCGCTTCCAGCAAACAAAAAGTTGGCAGTAGATATTGCAGTGGAAAAATTGATGAAACTTCCAAAAGGTAACAAGAACCTTAATATTCAATACATTTGATTGAATTTGATTCAATCTAGTTATTGGGTCATATGAACAAACTTTCCGTTTATTTGAGTAAAGATTAATTACATGGGTTAAACATTCAAGTAATATGTTTGATGATTTTATGTTTTAATATTGGGGTTTTTGCCAAAACTAACCCACAACTTGATTTTAACCCCAAACCTATATCCAAACTTGAATCAAATGCAAAACTAACCTAAAAGCCTAGTGAAATTACAGTTCGGCCCCTTGTGACCAAACAAAAAAACAGAAGCCATTTTTACGAATATAGCCCCAGTAAATCGTCTGAGTCGTCTGAGATGTTGAAAGTCGTCTGGACGACTGAAGTGTAAGTCGTCTGGTACCAGTTTATTTTAAAAATAATTTATAAATCTTGTAAAAAAATATTTTGATGCGTGAAAAATAAAAATCAAGTAATTATAAACAGTTTTAAGTAATATAAATTAAGATATGATAAAATTGATTTGTTTTGAAGATAGATGAGTGGAAGTAGTGAATCATGATATTCTTTGGTTTAGGAGTTTGGCAAACATATGTTGTAGTATTGTATGTATTGTTAGGGTTAGATTTTGGAAAATTAAAATGTTTTTTTCAAAAATTAGTTTTCACCTATATGTGTTTATTTCTGTGTATAGTAAACACTTTTCAAGTTTGATTTGATTTTATGAAGTGTTTAATTAGATAATTAAGTTTATGGGTTATGTTTAGGGTGTGGACGACTTATATTTCAGTCGTCTGTTGAATAATTTACTCGGACGACGTATATTTCAGTCGTCCACATCGTACCGAACCTTTAATTTTACCAATGTACGTTTTAACCTAACCGGATCATTTACTGGACATATAAAAGCTAGTTTAGGGTTATGTTTAGGGTCTAGACGACTTACATTTCAGTCGTCTGGTGAAGAAATTAAAACAGACGACTTACATGTAAGTCGTCCAAATATTCCCGCCTAAAATTTTTTTAAAAAATTATTTTCCCGCTTAAATAATTTAAACCAGACGACTTACTTGTAAGTCGTCTGGAAAGTCTTCTATTTTAGTTTTCCGCTAAAAATATTTAATTTCCCGCTAAAAATATTAAACTCTTCTGGACGACTTACATGTAAGTCGTCTGTTTTAATTTCTTCACCAGACGACTGAAATGTAAGTCGTCCAGTAAGTCGTCTGAGTCAAAAATATTTAACCTAATTGGATTTTTTGTCTCCTTATATAAAGAAAAATTTACACATTCTCTCTCCTCCTCTCCAATGGCTGCAACAAAAATGTAATGTTCATCATTCTAAAACTCTCCAACCTCTCTCTAATCTCTTTGACTTGAAAACATCAAACTTTATATGAATTTTTCAGTTTTGTCTCATGTATTTCTTACTAATCTATCTCTTTTGCAGGTTTTTAATCAAATGGTACTCATCTTCCACTAATTTAAAGGTAGATCTATTAATTTTAGATATGTATTTTTGTGTGTTCTATAAATGTAGATTTATCTAATCTTCCACTCATTTTCTCTATTTTTAAGTCATTTGAACGTTTTTGGATATGCAGGTTTTTCAGATCTGGATTTGATATGCAGGTTTTTCAGATCTGGAAGACTTCTGGGACGACTTACCTGTTAGTCGTCTGGAAGTCATCTGGAAGTCGTCTGGACTTCTTGGAGTCTTCTGACAAAGTCGTCTGGTGATATCTTGCATATTTGCATTGTTTTACCCATTCATTCATAAACATTTTCATCATATAGATTAGGATTTAGACATGTTTAGGTTGCATTTTGCATACATGAGTCTCTATTAGGTACTGGAGTACCACATGAGGTTATTTGGAGCTCGAAAGAGGTAAAAAGGTGACCATTGGACGAACCGAGCATGGGAGCGACCTCCCGGAGCGACACCACGAAGTCGCTGTGTCCCACTTCTCAGAGCGACCTAGCTAGAGCGACCCCGTGAAGTCGCTCGCCATATTCATCCCGTAGGAAGCCCAGAGCGACTTGCCCAGAGCGACGCACCGAGGTCGCTCGCATCTCACACCCCTCTCGGAGCGACCTCCCAAAGCGACACCCCGAGGTCGCTCGCGTCTCTATGGCGAGACGACACGAAGCGAAGCCCGGAGCGACCTCTCAGAGCGACCCACTGAGGTCGCTCCCAAAGGCCGGAGCGACTTGTCGGAGCGACATGCCGAGGTCGCTCCGCGTCTATTGTTGGGTCGATTTCTATTTTACCTAAGGGCCTTTTGGTCATTTTATTATGCACGTTTTACATTTCAAAAACCTATGTTTTAAACATCTTTTGTAGCCACCAGTGGCAGATTATCTTTTATCTTTTATCTTGGAGAAATACACAAAAACTCTCTGGAGAAGTTCATCTCTTGGATTTTGATTGTTATGTTCTTGTGTTATTGTTGATTTCTTATCTATTTCTCTACATGATTAATCTGAAATCCAATATGGGTTTAAGAGGAATCATGGAGATTAGTGAGTAATCACCTTTTGAATTCATGGGTTAAGGAGATTAAGGGTGATTAGGTTAGAGCTAGGATGTTTTAGTGTAGATCATTCATATTTCCTTGCTAGTAGAGTAATCATAATGCATCTTCTGAGTTGGCCACTCAGTTGTTGATCCTTAGGCATTTCTCACCCGAAAGGTGTTCGATGAAATGCCCGAGACAACTCTCCTAGGCTTTTAGTATACTTTGCCAAAGACATTTGTTGTTAAAAGTGCTAAGATAGCTAATAGACTTGTTAGTAATGATTGCTTTCATATTATTCAACCAAAGACATTTGATGTTTGAGATATGTTAGCAAATGAGCATTCATCTAGACATAGAGCTTGCTTAGAATTGTGTCTAGGCTTAAGGTTGATAGTTTGATTGATCATTTGCCATCCTTAGTTCGATACTTGATCACCCAAGGTCTAATCCCTATGCCCATGAGTTCTCTTTTCCCTTAGTCAAGAAAGTATCATTCTGTTATTGCTTTCTAGTTTAGTAGTAGTTTAAAACCCATCTAAATCATTGGTTGCACTTAGATTAAGTGAGTACTTGCATTCTCAGTGCTTTGATATCCCTCAGAACTGGTTCGACAATCATTTATACTACAACATTTGTCTTAGGAGCCTTGAAAACTCCTAACATCAAATTGGCGCCGTTGCCAAATTCTGAGTAGATTTCAACATTGAGATTTAGTCACTTGCTTGAGACTAAGTCATTTTTATTTTCTTTTGTTACTGATTCTTCTTCACCTCCCTTTAATCTACAGGTGTATGCACTTGAGGAGCAGGGGTCCATCAAACCTAGTTCCAAGAGCTGCAGATATCAGAGCTTTAGAGAGAGAGTGTGCTAGAAAGAGAAGAGAAGAAGAGCAACAGGCTCAATTGCAGAGATTGCACACTGATATGGGGGACATACATCAGCATGATGCAGGCGTAAATGGCGCTAATAACAATGCTCCAGCTAACCAACAGCGAGCAGCTCGACCATTGGCACTTACGACCGTCCCAACATTCATGGTCATAGATTGGGAATCCGAGCACCCGCTGTGGCAGCCAACAACTTTGAGATCAAATCAGGACTCCTCAACGTGATCGAGAACAACAAGTATCATGGCTTGGCTCTAGAGGATCCATTTGATCACTTGGACAGGTTCGACAGCTACTGTGGGTTGTCAAAAACCAATGGTGTGTCCGAAGATGCCTTAAAGCTCAAGCTATTCCCTTTCTCTTTGGGGGATAAGGCACGTCAGTGGGAGAAGTCTCTACCCAGCGACTCCATCACCACTTGGGATGACTGCAAGAAAGCATTCTTAGAGAAGTTCTTCTCTACTTCAAGAACTGCTAAGCTGAGAAACGAGATTTCCAGCTTTCAACAGAAGAACTTGGAAGGCTTCAGTGAAGCCTGGGAGAGATTCAAGGGCTACCAAGCTCAATGTCCACACCATGGCTTCTCTAAGGAGAGCTTGCTGAGCACATTCTACCGTGGTGCTCTTCCTAAGTACAGAGCCAGACTGGATACAGCTAGCAATGGGTTCTTCTTGGGGAGAACTGAGGAGGATGCAGAAGAGTTGGTTGACAACATGGTAAAGAGTGATGCAGTCTACAGTGGAGACCACGACAGAGGCAGTATAACAAATGATAAGCAGACGAGGAAAGAGATCAAAGCTTTGGAAGACAAGATCGACCTACTCATTGCTGAAAAAGCAACCCAAGAGCAGCTGAAGTTTGTTGGTAACTCCAAGCAGGAAGATCCACTTGCTGTCAATGAGGTTGAGGGTTTGGAAGGTCAAGAGGAGTTGTGTTTCATCAACAACAATGGTAGCTGGTACAAAAAGGAGCCCAACTTTCAGTACAACAACTACCAACAGAAATCCTATCCCAACAACCAACAGAGTGGCTATCCGCCAAGAAACAACCAGCAAGGCAGCTATCAGCCTCAGCAAAATCCCTCGTCTGGTTCCTCTGCTCCTCAAGAGAGCAGCACTGATACCTTACTGAAACAAATCTTGGAGTCTCAGACTAGAAGTGAGAAGCATGTTGGTTATGAGTTGAAGAACCTTCATACCAAGATTGATGGGAGCTACAATGAGCTCAACAACAAATTCTCACACCTTGCTTCTACAGTCAGGAATTTAGAGAATCAGTTTGCTTCCATGAACACTCACCAAAATCGCCAGCAAGGATCTCTACCTGGAAAGTCTGACCAAAATCCCAAGGAGGCCAAAGCTATCACCCTTAGGAGTGGTAAGCAGTTACCTCCTAAAACCCTCACCAAGGATGCTGAGAAACTAGGTGAGGGGGTTGCCATCAACATAGATGATGAAGTGGTGATTGTTGATGAGAAGATCAATGACGAGATCTTGGAGAAGATAGTGGAAGCCAAAGGTAAAGGAAAGGTTGGAGAGGAGAAGAAGACAGTAAAGGATGGTGAAGTTGTTACTCCAGCAAGTGAAAGTTCTTTTGTTCCCCCTCCCTATGAACCCAAACTTCCATTCCCTGGTAGATTCAAGAAGCAGCTGCTAGAGAAGTACAAAGCTCTGTTTGAGAAGCAAATGAGTGAAGCTCAGGTTGCAATGCCCATCATCGATGCTTTCATGTTGATTCCTCAATACAACAATTTCCTGAAAGATGTTGTAGCTGCAAAGAAGAAGGAGATGGAAGGCATGATGATTCTTACCCATGAGTGCAATGCCATCATCCAGAGGCTTGATGTTCCAGAGAAATTAGAGGATCCAGGAAGCTTCACACTACCTTGTGCTCTTGGACCTATGGTATTTGAGAAAAGTCTCTGCGATTTGGGAGCTAGTGTCAGCTTGATGCCTTTGTCTGTTGCAAAGAAGCTTGGATTCACTCAGTACAAGAAGTGTAGACTCTCTCTGGTGTTAGCTGATCGTTCAGTGAAGTACCCTGTGGGCATCTTAGAGGACCTCCCTGTGAAGATTGGAAGGTATGAGATACCTACAGATTTTGTGGTGCTTGAGATGGGTGAGGAGGCTCAAGATCCATTGATTCTAGGAAGGCCATTCTTAGCTACAGCAGGAGCTATTGTTAATGTGAAGGAGGGCACGATTGATCTCCATTTGGGTACAGAGAACATCCTCCACTTTGACATCAAGAGGAAAATGAGGAAACCAACTGTGTTCGGGCAAGCCTTCTACATTGAAGAGATGGACACCCCTGCTGATGAGCACCTTGAAGAGTTACCACCTGAAGACGACGAGGAGGGAGCATCTCCCTCTACTCATTCCCCATAGAAGGTAAACCACCACACTCCCTTGTATATACCATTTCATTTTTGCATATTAGTCTTCTTTTCGGTATCTCTCTCAACTTGACAACACAGAGACTGTGTAACTCAAGTTTGGGGGAGGTACCAAGTATTTGATCATGTTTGCTTTGATGTTGTTTCATTGAGTCATGCATGGCATACCTATTTGCATAGATAAAGAAAAAAAAATCAATCATTTAGTTTGCATCATTTGCATTTTTAGGAGAGTCTAGAGCATATAGGTTGCATTCACTTGCATTGGGAGCAATGATTTTGAATGCCTTGTAAAGAACACTACGTTGCACTTGACTAGCTTTTGCACCTCTCAAAAAGACTTGTATGTTTCGAGCCTTGAAAACTCTTCCTGAAACTTGTTGATTGCTGAAACTCAGTCTTTGAAGCCAACTACAACCTTATTTGAACTGAACGAACTTAATGCTTCTTGCTCATGGTCCCTTGTGTACTGAGTCATGGCTATACACACTTGAGTTGTCACATCTTTTATACCAATCTTTTTTGACAAACTCTAGTGGTAGACCACTCCCAAAACCTTTTCCTCCTTTTAAGCTTTCATTGTTTGATGAGTGAGGCCTTTTTCGGAAAGTCTTACATGTGCATAATGTTGAGAGTATCGGGAACGACAATGCTTGATCTTCATTCTTGCTAGATTGGACACTCTATTGTCTAGCTATAGGTGGGGGTGAGTGTTGTGATTATGATTTGGGAGAAATGAAAAAGGAAAAGAATAGACTCTTTGTGTTTAAGTGAATTGTTTTATTGGGATAAGTAGAGAAACCTCTAGCTCAAGTTTTGAAAAGTCTTGGCCCCCAGCCTTTAAAAAAAAAAAAAAAAAAACGAAAAAGAAAAAAAAGAGAAAAGAAAAAGAAAAAGAAAAGAAAGAAAAGGGGGCTAGCAAAGTTGTTAGGAGCTAAGAAATGTTTTGAGGTTGTGAAAAATCCCTTGTAGATTTCAAAGAGAAAGAGCTGATGTTTTTAGAATCTCTTGGTGAGAGATGTGAGTTGGGTTTGACATTGAGAAATGATTGTGTAATTGTATGTTTGGGAAAAGGGTAGAACAATGGAGATTGAGCATTGTATGCATGAGTTGATCCCTTTCTTAGATATATTATGTGCAATGTCAAGGCTACTTGTTTCGAGAGTAAACCACCTTAAAGATCATATGTTTTGAATCTCTTGAATCACTTGAATAAAAGCCTTCCCTTACCCAACCAAATGACTTGGACCAACTGACCATTTGCAAGAATTCACCTGATGTTTTGTGCTTAATGAATGTGAGAGTTGGTTGATTTGAATGTGTGGATGCTTGATGATGAGTGTAAGAACAAAAAGAGTTAAGATAGGCCTAGAGAAGCTAGAGTGTAATAAGAGAGTGTGCTAGTTGTGTTTCTTTTGGCTATGTGCTCCCACCTTCAACCTCTCTCCCTATGAGTTCTAGAAAGTTCACTTGTGGACAAGTAAAAGAACAAGTTTGGGGGAGTTGATATCTTGCATATTTGCATTGTTTTACCCATTCATTCATAAACATTTTCATCATATAGATTAGGATTTAGACATGTTTAGGTTGCATTTTGCATACATGAGTCTCTATTAGGTACTGGAGTACCACATGAGGTTATTTGGAGCTCGAAAGAGGTAAAAAGGTGACCATTGGACGAATCGAGCATGGGAGCGACCTCCCGGAGCGACACCACGAAGTCGCTGTGTCCCACTTCTCAGAGCGACCTAGCTAGAGCGACCCCGTGAAGTCGCTCGCCATATTCATCCCGTAGGAAGCCCAGAGCGACTTGCCCAGAGCGACGCACCGAGGTCGCTCGCATCTCACACCCCTCTCGGAGCGACCTCCCAAAGCGACACCCCGAGGTCGCTCGCGTCTCTATGGCGAGACGACACGAAGCGAAGCCCGGAGCGACCTCTCAGAGCGACCCACTGAGGTCGCTCCCAAAGGCCGGAGCGACTTGTCGGAGCGACATGCCGAGGTCGCTCCGCGTCTATTGTTGGGTCGATTTCTATTTTACCTAAGGGCCTTTTGGTCATTTTATTATGCACGTTTTACATTTCAAAAACCTATGTTTTAAACATCTTTTGTAGCCACCAGTGGCAGATTATCTTTTATCTTTTATCTTGGAGAAATACATAAAAACTCTCTGGAGAAGTTCATCTCTTGGATTTTGATTGTTATGTTCTTGTGTTATTGTTGATTTCTTATCTATTTCTCTACATGATTAATCTGAAATCCAATATGGGTTTAAGAGGAATCATGGAGATTAGTGAGTAATCACCTTTTGAATTCATGGGTTAGGGAGATTAAGGGTGATTAGGTTAGAGCTAGGATGTTTTAGTGTAGATCATTCATATTTCCTTGCTAGTAGAGTAATCATAATGCATCTTCTGAGTTGGCCACTCAGTTGTTGATCCTTAGGCATTTCTCACCCGAAAGGTGTTCGATGAAATGCCCGAGACAACTCTCCTAGGCTTTTAGTATACTTTGCCAAAGACATTTGTTGTTAAAGGTGCTAAGATAGCTAATAGACTTGTTAGTAATGATTGCTTTCATATTATTCAACCAAAGACATTTGATGTTTGAGATATGTTAGCAAATGAGCATTCATCTAGACATAGAGCTTGCTTGGAATTGTGTCTAGGCTTAAGGTTGATAGTTTGATTGATCATTTGCCATCTTTAGTTCGATACTTGATCACCCAAGGTCTAATCCCTATGCCCATGAGTTCTCTTTTCCCTTAGTCAAGAAAGTATCATTCTGTTATTGCTTTCTAGTTTAGTAGTAGTTTAAAACCCATCTAAATCATTGGTTGCACTTAGATTAAGTGAGTACTTGCATTCTCAGTGCTTTGATATCCCTCAGAACTGGTTCGACAATCATTTATACTACAACATTTGTCTTAGGAGCCTTGAAAACTCCTAACATCATCTGGACTTCCAGGAAGTCGTCTGGACTTCCAGGAAGTCGTCTCGACTTCCAGGAAGTCGTCTGGACTTCCTGGAAGTCGTCTGGACTTCCTGGAAGTCATCTGGCGAAGTCTCTCTTTCATAATAGATCTGAGCGTTTTGGTAAGTTCTTATGTCTGATTTTTCTTCATTTGGTAACTTCTTGTTGTATAAAGTTCTTATTTTTTTTTCCAAACTAAAACTCTCCAAACCCACTCTAATCTCTTTGACTTGAAAACACCAAATTTTATATGAATTTTTCAGTTTTGTCTCATGTCTTTCTTACTAATCTATCTCTTTTGCAGGTTTTTAATTAGATGGTACTCATCTTCCACTAATTTAAAGGTAGATCTATTATTTTTAGATATGTATTTTTGTGTGTTCTGTAAAGGTAGATTTATCTAATCTTCCACTCATTTTTTTCTGTTTTTAATCCATTTGAACATTTTTGGATATGCAGGTTTTTCAGATCTGGATTTAATATGCAGGTTTTTCAGATCTGGAAGACTTCTGGGACGACTTACCTGTTAGTCGTCTGGAAGTCGTCTGGACTTCTTGGAAGTCTTCTGACAAAGTCGTCTGGACTTCCTGGAAGTCGTCCGGACTTCCTAAAAGTCGTCTGGACTTCCTGTAAAGTCGTCTGGAAGTCGTCTGAACTTCCTAAAAGTCTTCTGACAAAGTCGTCTGAACTTCCTGGAAGTCGTCTGGACTTCTTAAAAGTCGTCTGGACTTCCTGAAAGTCTTCTGACAAAGTTTTTTTCCATATCAAGTGAAGTCCAAGCTTGTCTTTGTAGAGAAATGATCTATAATAGTTTTGTTTGTGGTCTGTTTTGTGAATTGCATGTTTACTCTTTTAGTTGTGAATTTTTTGTAAAATCAGTAATAATGTTTTCCAAGATGTATTAAATGTGCTAACAATGTGTTTACACATTTACAAATCAATGAAATAATAGACTTCATTAGCCTTTTTCTTATCTTTGGATCTCTCATATGCAATAATAAACTCCAATGGCCTTTTTCTCATCTTAATAAACAAGAATGTTGGTAGCTTCATATTGATACAACATTTTAAGAAGCATTTTAACCCTTCTTCCAACTCATAACAATAGTCATCATTATTATCTATAACAATAATACTTAAGAGATGGAAACAAACAATAGCAACTAGTCAAAGCATATCATATTTTTTATAAGTTTGCGTTGAAAAACTTAGTCAAATTTAGTAAAACTAAGGGAGAGAACATATTTTGTAAATATGAGTTTTACATATCTTGAAGTTACTTATCACTCTTAAAAATACAAGTTATTCAAAAACTAACGTATAAGACTTAAAAACTAGCGGAGAAGACGCGGACGACTTTAATCTAAGTTGTCTAGACGACTAAACTATACGTCGTCTGGTCAACGCAGAGGTTATTTTTGCAATTGACTTTGAAATCTGTTATTTCGGACGACTGAAAGTTAAGTCGTCTACTATTGTTTGGTTAAAAAAAACTCCAAAAAAGCTAGACGACTTACATTTCAGTCGTCAGAGGTTAGTTTTGCATTTGACTGGATTATTTCAGAAGTTTGACTTTTTGGACGATTTACATTTCAGTCGTCTAGTGAAAATTAAAATAATAATATTTTTTTAAAAGTAGACGACTTACAGTTAAGTCGTCATAGGTTAGTTTTGCAATTGAAAAAAAAAACTTCAAGATTTAATTATATACAGACGACTTATAATTCAATCGTCCACGAGACGACTGAAATGTAAGTCGTCCAGGATTTATGAGGTTTGACCAGAATCTCGGAAAAAAATCCTGGACGACTTACAATTAAGTCGTCTGGTGGACGACTGAATTATAAGTCGTCTGTGTATAATTAAATCTTGAAGTTTTTTTTTTCAATTGCAAAACTAACCTATGACTACTTAATTGTAAGTCGTTTACTTTGAAAAAAATATTATTATTTTAATTTTCACCAGACGACTGAAATGTAAGTCGTCTGGGGAAGTCAAACTTCTGAAATTATCCAGTCAAATGCAAATCTAACCTATGACGACTGAAATGTAAGTCGTCTAGGTTCTTTGGAAATTTTTTTGAAACCAAACAATAGTAGACGACTTAACTTTCAGTCGTCTCAGGTTACAGATTTCAAAGTCAATTGCAAAAATAACATCTGCGTTGACCAGACGACTTCTAGGTAAGTCGTCTACAGCCAGACGACTTCCAGTTAAGTCATCTACAGCCAGACGACTTCCCAAGTAAGTCGTCTGGCGAACAGATCTGGAAAAAAACTCGATGTCATACCTTAAATTGGTGAGATAAGTTCCTTAGCATACATAAGGCTTCTCCAAGCACATAGAATCACAAACGAAAGTCACCCACCCAGAATCGTTAGCTTCTATGACTCTATGAACCATAAAAATTTTAGAATCAAAATCTTGGGTTTTTTAGCTCATTGTGGAGAGAAAGTGAGAGATATGTTGTGTTTAGTTCACAAGAATGGAAAAAGAAGAAGGGTAAATCGATTTTGGGAGCATTAAGAGCTTCAAATTGGTTGCTCATGGTGGTTGTGGTATTGATGACAATGGCAATCTTGTAATTACTTGAAGATGATGAGGGTGAGAGAGTAAAAATGTCATTTTCGAAAAAAAAAAAAAAAATTGATGGCATTTTTGTAAATTATATGAATTTGTGGGGTGAATAGGGCAAAACCAATTTTCAAAAAAAAATGGAGGTTAGTTTTGTGTTTGACTTTAAGTTGTAGGTCAATTTTTCAAAAAACCCTTTAATATTTGGGATTTGTCTTGTATTAATCTGAATATTGTGAGTTGTTCCATTAAGTTATTAGCATGATCAATACTTTTTCAGAACAATTAACATGTTTTCAAAAAGGATAAAGTATTTTTATTTATATTATACTGCTGAGTGCTGACAAAAATCAACATAATATTAAAAAAATTATGTAAGCTTTCTCTAAACTTAATTTGGCCACTGCGTCAAATTTTATTTGTTAGAAACAGTTTAGAGTTACAACATTACAAATATGGCATTTTAAAAGCGTAGGTCAAATACTTGTAGTATATTCTTCCAAGATTGTTGGCAATTATTTACCATTTTTGTGTAAATATAGTTAGTTTCTATTTTTGATATTTAGACCTTAGAAACCCTAACATGAATGATGAATCAACGTATCTCCCCTTCTAAAGCACAAAACATATGTCTCTCTTCTCTATCTGCTTATGAACCCACAACAATTCTCATAATGTGTTTTACATTAAAAACTTTTTGGTAGCTCAATCATTATATCAGTTTACCATTTGATCATGCAATTGCATGAGAGATATAAAACTAAAATAACGGTTTAAGTTTCCCTTGCAATAAATTTACGTGTTAAGCAAAACAAAAGGCAAATATTTGGAGCAGAATCTACAAAGTCTGGTCTCAAGTAGAGTGTATAGAGTTATCAAGAAGAGACAACAGAATTTGGAGTAGAATCTACAAAGCCTGGTCTCAGAACACTCACTTTCATGATTTCATCTCACCACGATAAATGATAGTTTCGTCCAAACTAACAAAAAAAAAAAAAACTAAGGCTTGCATTAAAAGACAACACTTCCTTGCTACGATATTGATAACAAGAAGTAATGAGAAGCTTCGGTGGATACACATGTAATTCTAGAATAAACCATACATTCCATTAATAAACGTAAAATCATCACTACTTCATATGGCACCTCCGCCGCCGAGTCCTCGTTTCCCGGTGGTCTATTGGGATACACAGCAACGTCACTCCTCGCCGACTCATCAGCCACGTCATCGTACGGATTCAATGAAGCGTTGTGTTCCGAGTATTCTATCTTTGCCCTTTCCTCTTCTGAAGGGTGGTGACTTCTAACATCCACCCAACCATCCGTTTCCCAATTTGCCCCTCTGGTTGTCGCAATTTTACAGATCCTTGTCATCGCCGCACTCCACTCGCTTCTCTCTACCTCCTCACCTTCTTCATCCGAGTTAACCCAGTCCAGCACATAACGCGGAGATGACTCAGCGCAAGACGAGTCGTGACACTGAGACTCAGACAGAAACGGATGCTGCATAAGCTGGTCGCAACTCCATCGCTGACTTAGGTCTCGCTTCAGACACTTGTCTAAAAAGTCCCGCCCGGTTTCCGACAGCTTCGTCAATGGGAAAATCGGTAACTCATCGGAGAAACCGATTCGACTCAGCGAGTCAACCCCGAGATCTTCCCAAGCGGGTTTGCCAGTGAGCATCTCTATGACCGTGCAGCCAAGAGACCACACGTCGCTCTCCGGCCCTTGGTACTCTCCTCTGATCACCTCCGGAGCCATCCAGAGAGGACTTCCACGTGGCGTAATCTTACACTTAGCCGTCGGTCTGCTAACTCTGATCGCCGATCCAAAATCCGCTAGCTTGACTCCGGAGCTCCGGCTGATGAGTACGTTCCTCGCCTTGACATCGCAGTGAACGAGTCCTTGCGAGTGTACGTGGCGAAGAGCGGAGACGAGACACGCCGCGTAACGCCGTAGGAGAGTCTCGTCGATTCCGTTTTTAGCCGCGTCACCTTCTGGGAGATACTCTAAGTGGAGGTTGCGAAACGACGTCGCTCCTTCTTTCGAGACTCCGTCGCCGAGGAACCGCACTATGTAGGGATGAGGCTTGAGCGAACGGAGAACGGTGATCTCGTTCTCTAGAGACTCTAACTGAGCGGGAAGACACGTGGCGAGATCCACGGACTTCACGGCGAAAACTTCACCGTCTGTTTTATTAATCGCCGTGTTAACTGTACCGAAACAACCTCTTCCAATGCATGTACCACGGATCCAAGAAGATGACATTGAAGAAGAAGTGTGTGTGATGCTCTGTTTCTCCATTGTGTACTTTCATATGTCGTCCTTACGAAACACGAAGCTATTTATATGTGTGTTTTCGAAATTTAAGACAGAAAATGTGAACGTGAAATAAAGTTGCAATTGTTTTTTTTGTTGCTGACATGGACACTCGTCCTTTCGATTTGCAAAGTCTCATCTTTTTACTAATTTCCCACGTGGATATGTCATGTAAAACCCAAGCTCTCGTGTCTATCACTAACATCTTTTTCACAAATTCTACCATGTTCGATGGTCAGGCTTTGGACGATAACGACTAAAATATATATAGGAAAAAATCTAAAAAATTTAATCCATGCAAAATGTTACATTGATCGAACGGTTTTTTTTTTTTTTTCTCACTGATGTTTATAAACAAGGTGACAAAGTTTAAGAGGGATGGTTACAAGATAAACCCAAAAAATGCCTCAAACAGGTGAGGAGACAGAAGGATGAACCAACAGTTAAGACCAACTTATCAAACCAGTACAAGATCATTAACTAAAGTGTTCTTAAGCCAAAAAGGGTAACCCCTAGCCACATAAGAATGCAACCGGGCTCCATAAGAAGCACTTTCAGCAATGAGCACTGCATCCAGATTAGTTTTACGAAATTCAGAATGAAACTTCCAACATGGAATTGATGATAACGCCAGATTTATCTCTGAAACTTGAAATGCAAAAGATGGCCATGCTTTAGGTCTTGTAACAGCTCCAATCAAATCTTTTGCTTCAGTGCCAAAGATAACATTAGAGAACTTTAAACTGGACATACTTTCAATAGCCCAAAGTAAGCATTGAAGCTTTGCATCATCAAGACTATCAATCTGAGCAAAAGCATGACGGCTATGAAGTAGAACCTTTCTTTCATGATTTCTTAGTATCCAAGAAACTCCAACAATCTTAGCTTTCTTATCCCAAGAATATGCTAGATTGCATTTAACCCAAGAAAAAGGAGGAGGAATCCAGATTTGATTAGGAAGCTCATTAGGTGAAGGATGACAATTTTCTATTTCAGCATCAACTCTTTGAGCTATAAACCAGAGGTCGGCCTCTTCTTTAATTTTTCCAACAGTCTCCAGGGGAGTAAAACATTTACCCTCAAACAACATAGAGTTTCTTCTTTTCCAAATATGCCATAGTGTCCAAGGAAACCGTTTAGCAATATCTGGAGGCAAGGAAGAAGACTTACTTGTTCTAAGTAGATGATGAAAGTTGGAAAACAGAGACCCCGAGGAGAATTCAGAACAGGGCCTTGGGAAGTTTGAAAGTGCCCAAATTTGACGAGCTACGTCACAAGTAAAGAGGAGGTGATTAATAGACTCGCCTTCTAGTCCGCAAGCTTGGCATCTTGAATCAACTTTCATACCCCTTGATAAGATCCTATCAGCCACTGGAAGAGCTTCTGAAAGGACTTTCCAAAGAAAAGTTTTGATTTTTGGAGAAGTTTTTAAAGACCAAACCTGAGCTTTGAGGATATTAATCGAGGGCAAGGCTTTGGCTTCAGTATGTAACTGACCATTTGTAATCTGATTCTGCAGCCAGTAGCCTGATTTAACTGAATACTCTCCACTTTTATTATATCTCCAAACCCAAAAATCTTCTTTAGACACCACGGGTCTTGTCTTTAGAATAGAAGCTACATCATCAGGATAGAAAAGAGCTTCCAACTTCTCTTTATTCCACCCTCTCCTGGGGTAGTCAATAAGATCACATACACGAAGATCAATATCGATAATTGGATTTTTTATCAGAGGTCTTCGTGTATTTCCATCCTTGATCCATGAATCAGTCCAGACATGAAGAGAAGAACCATTCCCAACCATTTTAGTAATTCCTTTAGTCAAGAGATCACGACCATGAAGAACACTTCTCCAAGCAAAGGAAGGCCTTGATGTAAGAGAAGCATATAGAAAGTCTTCATTCTCAAAATATTTGCTTTTCATAACCTGAGAATACAGGGAGCTCGGATTTTGCAGAATACGCCAAGCTTGTTTAGCTAATAAAGCCTGATTAAAAACTTCTATATCTCTAAAACCCATCCCCCCTTCTTCCTTTGAGAGACACATATGATCCCAATCAACCCAATGAATCTTTCTTTTATCTTCTGAGGAATTCCACCAAAAATTTGAAATTGCAGATGCTAGAGATTCACAAGTGGTTTTAGGAAGTTTAAAACAAGACATAGCATGAATAGGCATGGCTAAAGCTACTGTCTTGATCAGAATATCTTTTCCACCTTGTGATAGAAGTCTAGCAAACCATCCAGAGAGTCTAGTTTTTAAAGAATCATGGATATACCTGAGCATGTCAACTTTAGATCCTTTAAAACATTCAGGGAGTCCAAGATAAGATCCCATTCCACCTTCTTTTTCAATCCCTAGACTCAGTTTAATCTGTTCTTTCCTTTCAACATCTACCTTACTTCCAAAGGCAATAGATGACTTACTTGGATTTACCATTTGCCCTGTAGCTTCCCCGTACACTCTCAGAATTCTTTTTAATTCGTCAGCCTGAATAGAGTCAGCTTTGCAGATAAACAAACTGTCATCTGCAAATAACAGATGATGGAGAGAAGGACCTGACTCAGAAAACTGAATGCCTGAGATGCGATTCAGGGCAGAGGATCTCTTTAGTAAGTGAATCAAGGCTTCAGTACAGAGAACAAAAAGAAAGGGAGATAAGGGATCTCCCTGTCTTAAACCTCTCTGAGGAACAATGTATCCATGAGGTTTATCATTGATCAAGACTGAATAAGTAACAGTAGTTACACAAACCATGATCCATTGTATCCATTGTTGATGAAACCCAAGAGCTTGAAGCAAGGCTTTTAAAAACTTCCATTCGACCCGATCAAAAGCCTTCGACATATCGGACTTAATAGCCATATACTGAGATGATAATGACGGATGAGTAGATAGACTATGAACCACCTCATGAGCCATTATGATATTATCAGAAATTAATCTCTCTGTCACAAAGGCAGATTGTGTTGGAGATACAATAAGGGGCAGGAGAGGTTTTAATCTGTGTGCTAATATCTTGGCTATTATCTTGTATAGTACAGAGCACAAACTGATGGGTCTAAGATCTGACATAAGAGATGAATTTACCTTCTTAGGAATGAGACAGAGCTGAGTATAGTTCCACTCAGAAGGTAAATACCCTGTGTCAAAGAAGTTGCAGACTTCAGACGTGACTTGATCTCCAATGACTTCCCAAAACTCTTGAAAAAATAAGCTTGTCATACCATCAGCTCCAGGAGCCTTAGAGGGATTGATAGAGAAAAGGGCTTCTCTAACCTCTGATGAAGAAACTTTTCTAATCAAATCCAAGTTCATCGAGTGAGTAACTCTCGGAGTGAAGTTTTGGAATATGTCAGTGAAGTCAGAAGGATTTGAGGAAGAAAATATCGAGTTGAAAAAATCCACAGCGACCATTCCTTTTGAAGCTTCAGATCTTTGCTCTCTTCCATTAATATCAAATAACATCTCGATACTCTTCTTAGACCGATTAGCTTTGACAGAAGCATGGAAGAATTTAGTATTTTTATCACCTGAATTTGCCCATCTCTCTTTACATTTTTGACTCCAGAAAGATTCTTCATCCTTATAAGCTTTCATTATATCAGATTTGAGAAGATTGAGTAGCTGGAAATTGGGAAAGTCTGAGGACTGTTCTACTTCCAGCTTCGAATGCAGGTCCAGAATCCGAGATTTTGAATTAAGAGAGTTGGTCTTCTTAAGCTTACTCAAGGCTTTGCGGCAAAGGCGAATTTTATCTGATACTGATGCAGCAACCAGAGGACGAGGACTCTTCCAAGCTTGCGAGATAGCAATCTTAATATTCGGCTGATGAAGAAATCTTCTATCAAATTTAAACTGTCCTCTATAAGAATCTTGAGATGCCATCAGACTTACCAAAACCAGTCTATGATCTGAGCCTCTTTTTTCAAGGAAAGCTTGGTTTGACGCAGGAAACAGACGGTTCCATTCAGTATTTCCAAAACAACGATCAAGCCGACATTGTATCCACTTATTGTTTCTCTTACCTCCCCATGTAAGAGCATTCCCTGTGCTTGGTAACTCAGTCATACGACAAGCTCTGATCATATCCGTGAACGGAGTAAAAGTAGCATCATTCCTAATGGGACCTCCACTTTTCTCACCGTTATGAAGAATGTCGTTGAAGTCACCTAACATACACCAACATTCTTGACGAATAACTCCTATTCTTGAAAGACGCTCCCATAATTTAGGACGATTTACATACATGGGATCTCCATAAACACATGACATGTAAAAACTGAAAGAGTCGAACTGAACCCAACAGTCAAAAAGGTTTTTATCCACAAACTTCAACTCAACCTTTACATTTTTCTTACAAAACAGAGCCAAACCACCACTTCTACCAACTGGTTCTACTGTATATACTCTGCTGTAACCTAACCATTCTTGAATATCTACCAAAACATCACGACTATGCATAGTTTCCATCAGAAACAAAATCTCAGGGAAATAAGTAGAACGAATTTCCTTGAGACGAGGAATCACCAAGTCTTGAGACCGTCCCAAGCCTTGGCAATTCCAGCTCATCAGGCTCATAAATCTTTGGGCAGTCCCTCCATTGGGACCGCCTCGTTAAGCTTTCGCTTGATCTTAGAACCTTGCTTGACTTCATCTTCAGCCTTTCTCTTAACAACCATGTTCTTGTAACTGACTTCATTAATCTTTAAAGCTCCTTCAGTAGGTTGTCTTTTACTTTTAGGAGGTCTTCTACGACCTCTTCCAGGCTTGAAACCAGTTACCGAACGTGATGTACCAGCTTCTCCAATCTCTGCCGAATTAACCGAAGAGAACTCCATGAAAGATCTTGAATCTTCATAGAAATCGTTTGCTGAGCCTTCAGAATAGAAGTATTGAGGAGTAGATATGTCAATCTTGTTTCTCCCAGCTTGAATAGCAGATGCAAGAAGTTTAGTATGATAACCGGGAGTATGATTAGGAATCTCCGATGAAGACTTGTTCTGATACTCAAAAACATGTCCTTTTCCTTTATCAACTTCAGATGTAATCACCGGAACATTTTCCAGACTGAGAAAAGACTTTTGAGCTACAGGATCACTTCCCAAATCCGCTAGAGAAGCCTTGACTCTGAATTCTCTGATGATTTTCTCGGGACCTGAAGCTGTAAGAAGATACTGCCTCATTCCATCAAGTACTTCTTTGGCAATTCTCTGTCTTCCTGTTGCAGGATTAATCCCAACCTGATTTTCTTCTAAAACCCCAAAGAGAGGATCAGATTCTTTTAAAACCTTGTCTTGAGAATTCTTCAAACCTCTGTTCAAGATGTTACTCTGCTCTGAACTCTTTTCTAGTTGTCGAAGCTTGAAGGGGCATACCGTTTGCTCATGTGTTAAGCGTTGACAGTGAAAACATCTTTTATGAATTCTTTCATACTCATATAAGATTGTAGTTTGCTCACCGCTTGGAAGATTAACCACCTTTGTTTTGCGTAGAGGCTTAGAGACGTCGAAGCGAACCAAGACTCTCTCATAATCATTTAGACGCGGCCTAGAGGGATCAAAGGCGACTATCACAACCTGACCAACTAAATCACCAAGAGCTTCAATAGATTTAGCCGTGTAATGATTGACTGGAATGTTACGAAGACGAACCCAGATGTTAACAAAGTTGAGATAATCAGGTGGAGGTCTTTCTTCCCATCTCTCGATAGCTAAGGTCCAATCGTTGAACGAGTGAACCCCTTTCTCATAAACATCTACCAGATCATGTTCGTGTTTGAAGATGAATTGAAATCTTTCTGGTGATAACGCTATTCCACGAACTCGGTCGTATTTCTGCCACTTACGGGGCATCTCCCGAATCAAATTTGAAATCTTCTGGCAATCGGGATTAAGGATTCTTCCTATCAAACTGATTGAGTTATTTTGACAAGAGCTGTATTGAGGAAGATCAGGAAGGTCGAAAGGTGTATCTTCCTCTTCTAACGACATAGCTAGAAGGGCTTTATCAAGGGCTGAAGACATGGCCGGTTGAAACCGTTGCCGATAATCTTAGCTTTTTCTGGGAAAGGATAAGAACGTTAAAGGAAACCCAGAAGAGAAGTAACGAATATTGATGAAAAAAGATTAAAAGGACCTAAAAAACTTTAGATCGGGAGTGAGGAAAGGTTTGTCCTAATCAAAAGCTCCAATTCTTTTAGAAGTCTAAGACTCTAAAGGATGGAGAGGCTTAGCTCAAAAGAGAGGATTTTTAGAAAGAGAAACTTCTCTCTAAAAACTGTTTTTTACATTGATCGAACGGTTAGTTCATTAGTTGTTTTGAAAATATAGCAAGAAACACAGAAAGGATAATTTAAAATTTAGAAGAAAGATTGCATATGGCACTAAGGACACTTGGAGAAGTTATCGGGATATTTGTAAGAATCAATGCACTTGCCAATACTCCTTAGTCCTTATCCAACAAGAATCAAGTTGCGTTTGATATTTGTCTCTTGATTTTTTACTCCCACAAAAATATATTACTGTAGCACTCTTCACGCCATCGTTTTGGGTTTTATAAATTGAACATTTAAAAATACTATGTAGAGTTATTAGACAAATGACAGGATCACGTTGATCCAATCACTCAGACAAATCGTGGGGAAGACAAATGAGCGCGGTTAAAACGTGCCGATAGATTTGGAACGCTTGAGATCTTTTTCACATTTTTTTGGTTCGTGCAGTGTTATTATTTTGACTCCTACATGATCAGACATGGAATATACGGTAGCCGACGTAGAAATCATTAGCAAGGGATTCATGTATCTAAACCAATGTATAGCCAATCATTAGACAGGTACATAAATATAACTATTTTCGTCACGGTGAGACCACAGTAACATGATATGTATGCAAAGTAGAGGATATCAGGACTAATGTCGAGAATGGTCAAAAGGGAGAAGAGGTTGCCGAAAGGGAGTGGATTTTAAGACGGTGGTCCATTGTGGCATGATTCCATTGGTTGATGATCTCCAGTTGTCTGAACACAGATATTGGGAATTGACGTGCTTGATGAGGCTCCACGCATGGTGAAAGTATTACTAAATTATTTGCCGTTGGGATCATCAAGCACGAGAACTTACTCTTAAACGTTATCCAAAAAAATCACGGAGAGACCAAGTTGGATAGGAAGTTTGAAAATAATAAAGGCTATGGTATTTTTAACTTTTAACTGGAGAGATGGCTGTTAAGAACATTTTTTTTTGGTAGACTGCAGGAGACATTAGTCCCCTACTTTTTATTCAAAACTCAAACAACTACAAGTAAACATGGCGAGGTCTAGAAACCCCGCTCAAGTCCTCCAACAAAATCGGAACAACAACCTCCGGAATAGTCTCAAGATAGTGCAAACCAAATGGTAAAGAGAACGCATAGGTCGCTAATCCATCGGCAAGATGATTAGCCTCCCTATACACATGAGAAAACTTGACTAGCCAGTCTCTTGATATGAAGCCATAGCACAAACGTACTAGGAATGACAGGGGATGAGAATCATGTATCCCTGTCCGTAGAAAATCTACCACACTCGCCGAATCCACCTCCACCTCCAACCTTCTAATGCCACGATCCCACGCAATGCACAAGCCATAATACACTCCCCACAGTTCTGCCAAGGATGCCGAGCAAATCCCAATGTTCACCGCAAAACCCCCTTTCCACTCGCCGTACTCATCCCTTAGAACTCCTCCTGCAGTCGCCAAACCAGGGTTCCCTCTGGAAGCTCCATCTGTATTCATCTTGCACCAGCTATTTGCAGGTCGAATCCATGATATTCGCTTCTCCACTCGAACTCCCACGGCCAAGTGATGTTTCAATTTCTTATTCGCCAATACCACTTCATGAGCTTTGTCTTTCACAAATTTCACTCTATCTCGACATTTCCCTGTTTCACCAAACACATAGCCACATCTCCACTTCCAACACCACCACACAGTTAGTGCAAAAAGAATTGCCCAAGGGTCTTCATTATTGGATGCGTCTTTTCTGAGATTCTCATATAACCATTCTAGAAGAGGAAGGTTAAAAAAGCGTTGCCTTTTACTCAAGGGTACAATCTTCACCCATAACCCTGCAGCAGCCGAGCAATCTCTGAGAACATGAAGAATCGTTTCATCCCCGTTTTTGCATAGTTGACACACTCCATTGAGATAACTTTTGAAAAACATGAAGAACATTTGAAAAAGGCTATTTGAGATAACTTTTCAATATAAAATCCATCATATATATATATAATTTTTTTTTTGTTGAGAAATGCCGTTATATGATTGATTATATAAATAGTCTTTCCGGTCTTTGAATTTGTGTATCCAAAAAAAAAATCTACCGCAACAATTTATTCTGTTTGTTGTATGCCTGGCAAATCTTTAACTTTCCAAGAACGTGAAATGCTATATTAACGGTCTACCACTTGTTCAATAATCCTCTTAGGAGTTAGGGCAGCTATTTCCTTGTATATTTTTGTGCGAAAGCATTACTTGAAATGTCCAAAGATAAGATATTGTATGGATTTCGGGGGGGGGGGGGGGGGGGACTCATGTAAAAGAGAATCCACTTGGAAAAAAAACTAAACAAAATGACATTGCAACATGTACTTAAGATCGTACTAAACTTTCAGACGTTCAGATTTTTTAAGATTAAGTTTCTAGCTGAAGTATGTATTTATCAGCTATATATATAGGGGTATAAACGTTAGAGATATCCTGTGTTACGTAACAATTAAGACTCATGCACATACGGTATGTTAATATACACAGAGTGCCCTAATAACTAATATGACAAATGAAGTTTAAACATTCTTAAGGTGTTCTCTAATCTCTACATATCTCCACTGGTCAGATGAAGCGGCGTAACGGAATCAACATCACACTGATATCGTCCAAGGAGCCTCGTGAAACAGAGAGGTCAACGAGCTTCTTACACGCTAGCAATGGCTTTTGGTTCTGATCGGTTCCCATGCAGAACGGTCGAGCTATATCTACTGCCTCCTGGTTACCAACCTTTTCCCACAGACCGTCTGAAGCTAAGATCAAGAACTCGTGTTGGGGGTTGATACGTAAAGTCTTTGTCTCTGGCTCAGATATCACCCATCTTTTGAGATGCGCATCTCCGATTCCTCTAGATACCGCTAAAGATCCTTGGATTCTCCAAACACTGTTAAATGTATCAACATAACCGCCCTGCAAGATTATCATGCTAAAACTCAGAACCAAAAACATACTAAAACGAGGTTGTACTACGTAGGTTGCTATTTTTTTCTAAAACCCTAAAAACCAAGAAAAATATAAACTGAATGAAGACTAAATATCAATGCACTACTTAATCATATTCTTGAAAATCAACCATAAGTTTATTGAAAAATGATTTACAAACATTAAATGTTAATATAGAGGTATGAATTATTACCGAGCTTTCAATTCTGTTCCGTTCATCGTCCCTCGAAGGGCGGTGGTCAGAAGTCAGAGCCTCCGCGAATCCTCCAACGCTCAAAACAGCACGGCAGTCACCGGCATTGGACACCACGAGATTCCCATCTTTAATCAGAGCCGTGACGCAGCAAGATCCTCCCTTAACATCTTTCTCCTTGAGAAACTCAGAATCAGTCGTTAGGTAACCACGTTTCACAGCTTCTTCAATATCTGACTCGTTCCTCTCACTACCTCTCTCTCCTAGAATGTTATTACACAAGTTCTTAGCCGCAAACTCAGCCGCTCTTGATCCTCCATGACCATCATAGACTCCAAAAATTGCCTGCAAATCGTAGAACAACATTTGAGATTTAATGACTACTTCTACAATATGAACTTCACATATGATTCATTGGTCATATTAGAATTTTGATAGGGAGCTTTGAATTTGATTCAATGTTCTAAAATCCAAATCTTATTTGGCAAAATAAATTTATTCTAAAATCTAAACTATCTGATTCCCACACAAAAAATGAGATTATATATAATACATATTGGAATATCATTTTTCTAGTAATTATTACAATTTGAAATAATAAAAGAGAACTGAAGTTACCTGTTTGGGATCTCTTTCAAGATTGGTGATGGCAGAGAACCGATCCTCCATAGCTTCTCTTTTTCCTCTCTTGCAGTAAACTGAAAACTCATCACCTTCCCTTTCCACCTCTCCACTTTCTTCCCTTGTCGTCTCTGCTTTCACAGAGATAGGTGCTGCAACACCCACGGGAGCCACCGGTATGTCTAGCCTCGTAGGTCGCTTCCTCTTCAGAACGCCTCCCAGCTGGCGGTCAAAGGGACCAGAGTCCGAACCAAACACTGAATTAACCGGCGGTTTAAGAAGACGGAGGCAGAACGGCGAAGTGGGAGACGCAGCCGAAGGAGAAGAAGCAAGAGCAGTGAGATGGGAATGAGACAGAGTCAGGTTTTGATGCGCCGGAGAAATGTTCAACGCCTTGTTGTTGCAGAAAAGAGACGAGGACGGGGAGAAAACCGGCGAGCTGCAGACGGCAACAGACATCGTTTCCTTTAAACCTTTTTTGTTGATGATTTTTTTTTTCTGTATATTTATTTTGTTTGCGTTCTCCTAGTCGTTTGAATGAATGTTATCAACGAAGGTGAAAAGAAGCTATAAATAGAAGAGAAGTCTTCGAGGCCTATCGGCGACGACGCTTTCTTCTTCAAAGTCAAACGCTACCACCACCATCTTCTTCTTCTTTGACTTTTCAAATCACGAACCCACCGCCACAGTCCACTTGTTCCGCCTTATTTTTTAAAAATGTTGGTCAACTCCATTTTGTTGTTACTCTTCCAGAAAAAATAATTTGGATAACAAAACGAAAAAAAAAAGTCAAGAGAAATAAATTGTGGTTATGAACAAAAAATTCATTTGATCACTTGACCTTGATGTGTGGTGGAGGGAGGAGAAATATAATGAAACACGTGGTATTATTATTTTTTTCATGACACGTGTTACATATTGTGAGGAAAAGTCAAAATAGAAAGAAAGCCCATCTGAAAATAATAAAAGCCGTTTAGAGTGAAGGCCCGATAGTCAGAAAGCCCATAATAGTCGGACCGACATGGATACATGGATATTTTAAAATATTTCTAGAACCCGACCCGGTTCACACTTTTTATTCCCGGCGGCCGTCTCTCTGCCGCTCATATCGTCGCTCGGAGATCCTGGATCGCATAGTTTCCTAACTCGTGTGACACCTTCTTCCTCTTCTCCTTCAAAGTCAGGTTACATTCACTTTGTTTTTATATTTACTTTGGGTTTATGAGATTGGTTATCTGGATTCTTAGTGTTTGTGGTATCGAACACACGTTCCATTGCTTCCCGGCGCGAAGATTTTAACTTAAATCGATTTATGTGTTCGATTCAGCGATTGTTTTTTTTATTGCTTGCTTCGCCTTTGTTCGGTCTGCAATGGATTTCAATTTTTTTTTCGAATAGAACTACTGACTGCCAAGTGTTCGTTGAAATTCCTCTGAGAAGTGGAATTGCTATGTCTTTTAACGGTTACTTACGACTATGTTCATCTGTTTCTTTTTCTAGCAGGTCCCAAAGAGCCTTGTTTCAGCAGCCATGGCTAAGCATCATCCTGATTTGATCATGTGCCGGAAACAACCTGGCATTGCTATTGGGCGATTGTGCGAGAAATGCGATGGCAAATGCGTCGTCTGCGATTCCTACGTGCGCCCGTGTACGCTGGTTCGGATTTGCGATGAATGCAACTATGGTTCGTTTCAAGGACGGTGTGTCATATGCGGAGGTGTTGGGATCTCAGATGCTTACTACTGCAAAGAGTGTACGCAACAGGAGAAAGATAGAGATGGTTGTCCCAAGATTGTCAATCTCGGGAGTGCGAAGACTGATCTGTTCTATGAACGTAAGAAATATGGATTCAAGAAACGATGACAAGTGTCTGTACTCGTCTTTGTTTAGGCATGAACTCAAAGAAAAGACAAATGTTTGTTGTTACTCTTGTGCCTTATTGATTAGCTGGACGTGCTATCTTTGTTATGGTTGGTTAATGTTTAGAATGTGATTGTTCCTCTATCTGCAACTCTACAACATCCTCTTGTTCGAGTAATTCGATCCTCTGACCGAACATGTATGCAAGAGCCGTTCTTTTGTCGTCCGATATGATTCAGTTGGTGGCTCAGGCAGTTTAGAATCTAGAGAAGTAAAGTACCTCTGAATGTTGGACATGTTCATAAAAATGTATCGAACATCTAGCAGGCAGTTTTGAAGTAAAATCAACTCACATGTTTAAGATTTAAACAAATAACTAGAAACAGAAAGGAACCAGAATTGCCGGTGCATTTTCTTGGGCCGCCTTTGCTTAAGATGGTGGTATATAAGTATAACTATCTTGTATATGGGATTTGCTAGACAACTAATGTGCGCCAGCATGCATGTGTATATATCATCCCATGATCCCATTTATCATCACTTCTTGTTAAAGATCATATCCATCATCACGAACGTATCAATGATGGCTAACCACTGTTAACGTATTACATGGTATGAATAAGTATCCAAATTTTCCATACATTTCAGATATAAGTAGTCCAACTTTTGGTTGAGAATTCCCCATTTTATAAAGGAAAAAGTCAAAAGATAGAGGCAGATAGATAGATAGATAAACCTCTTCATCCCGAAATATAAAATTACGTCTTTTTCGCTGTACGATAACTATTGTTAATGTCAACTTAAAGCGTAAAAGATTACGCAATATCTCTAAGGCTCTGACGTCGACCAAAAAGGATATCAACTATTACGTTAAAAACCCCACATGATGGTCAGAAATTTTCCTTTTAAAAAGTGAGAAAACCCCAAAATCCTTTTTTGGCCAAACAATCTGACGTTGACATGTTTTGAAACGGACGGTGCCTGTAAGTCAACGCCCCATGCAACACATGTTCGCCTCGCTTCTGTGCTAACTGTGGAATCCACGATTTGTCTGAAATTGTCAACTCATACATCCACTAAGACGATGCCATATGGTAAGCATCAGCTGCTGTTTGGACATCCGTAACAGGTTCTGTGTTTTCGATCTTTGATTTTATTGCTACATTAATTCATTAATATCTTGTATTTAATCGAGGTTTATCTTCTCAAAGTGATAAGTCCAAATGAAAATTAGATACTGTATGGAACCATTAAGATACAAGCGTCATTTTCATATTTTGGTTAAAAAATTACGCTGTGTATTAATGGATAAGCATACATTCAATCAAAACATACATGCGAACTAAGTTTGTTTTTTTTTTGGCTAAAATCATGCGAAATAATTTGTAGTACAAGTAGATAGATTGGCATCAAAATATTCCAAGGACATGCCTTTTTAGGCCTCTATACATACCAATCTTTGATCAAAATGTTTTCAAGTTTGTTGTGCCCTAAAACATCAGAGCCCTAATATACCTTTTAAAGTTGACATTTCAAAATGAGATTGTAGAGTTTTTTACGTACATAGATTATAATATTCGGGGTGTGTAGCACTACCTTATTTTAAAGTAGTGTGAAAGCTAATAAAACATTTTGCGTTTATAAAAGGAGAGGGTGACGAGAGGTATAGTTGAATAGAGGGCAGAGAGAGAGAGAGAGAGATACAAATATAAGAAGGAAAATTTAGAGAGGATGGGTTATAGTACCGCAATTCGGCTATGTTTATGCATCTTCTTTGCACTTTCGATTGTCTCTTCGGCTCGACTCAGTTTATCATTTCCAGGTAACTAGAACAATCTAGCTCATCATCGATCCCATCCACATACTATAAAAAGGAAGAACATAGAGTTGTATCTTTTCATATCCATAATCGTATATGGATTGCCCAGTCTCCTCAGCTATAATTATCAAGCAGAATTTTAATAAAACATGGTTTAGATCTATCTCGTATAAAGTCAAGTAGCTGATTATACATGCGTGCCTAAGGAGATAGCTAGTCTTTCGTATTATTTTATTCAACCGTGGTTTTAGCTTCCGTGATTATTTAATTTCTGGATTGGTGATAAGTTTTAGATTCTTAATATATATTTTAAATTGCATGCATAACAGAAAATGAAAAGATGGTGGTGAGAGGTAGATCATTGATGATGGTGCACACCAATGACTACGATGAGCCATCGGCCAACGGTAGACACAACCCACCTGGTGGGAGGCGTGGAGGAGGTAGGAGAGGGGGAAGATAAACATAACAAAATGTTTTCTTACTATGAAGAGAAAAATAACAAGATTATATATGTTTTAGAGATATATATATATTTACATAATTATATATTTCAATCTTACTCCTTTTCTCTCAGCATTTCATGTATTTATATACTGAGAAATAAAACCTTTTGCAAATAATATGTACTGATAAATTAATAAACATGTATGGCAGATTTTGTGGCTGTTGTTTCCTGTTAGTTTAACAGGACTTTTTTTGTATGAAATTTCATCAATATAGATGTGTCTTTGTGAGAATAACATTATTTATAGATACATATGATAATTTTTTTATCTAAATCGGATTAAGAACTGTGACATTTCGAGAATATTTTTATTAAATGTTGTATGCATATGTACAATTATATCACCATAAGTCAAGACTAAATTTTGGTCCACGCATCCGCGGATGTAAGTGTATAAAAATTATAATGCTATTTGTCTTTTATGTCATTATTTAGGGTATGACAAAAAACTCAAATTCGAAGAATCAAACCAATCCCAATCCGAATAAGTAGTACCAAATTCGAACTAAAATTGATTAAATATCCGAATTATTCAAAATTTTGGTATTTGAAGAACTGAAAAATAATCCGATCCGAATCAAAATATTTTGGGTATCCAAAATAGATTTATATACTTATATATATTATTTTTAGATTTAATATATATAAAAACATCCAGAATATATATGATACTTTTAAGTTCGTTTAAATACTTGAAAATATATACAAATAATCAAACGTAAATATCTACAATAGTTAAAATATACACAAAACTCCAAAATACTTAAATAATTATTAATTCTCTATCCAAATATTTAAACCAAACCAATTTAAATTGGTTATCCAAATTCGAACTGTCCTCAAAGATCTGAATAAAACACGAAATCCCAAACATACCCGTACGCCCACCCCTAATCACTATTATATATCCTATATGTGTCATCATAGGTTACAAAAATATGTATTATCATATAATTAATCGTATTTTATATGTATCATCAAATACGTTTTCTTATAATTAATAATATTTTATACGTACAATCATATAAATAATCACATATATTATATTTTTAAATTTCAATGTGAAATATAAAAACCATAATTTAAGTTGGTGTTTGAAATTAGACTTTGTATTTTATTTTTCTTATATATATTGAAAAACAATTTGTAATGGTTATTGGAAAATATGTTAGTAAAAATCAAAATTTTGAATATATGTATATTTTTGATCAAAAAAAAAGAATATATGTATATTTCTGAATGAATTTTTGATATAAATCAATTTTAACTTATTATTTTGATATGAATATGTATATCAAGTAACATAAACCTATTATTTTTTAATATAATATAATAAATTTTCATTTTTTTTTAATAGCATAAACTCATTACTTTTTTTTTAACTTACTGTTATCTAACAAAACCATTTTTTTGTTTTTAATTGTTATCTAGGTTGCAAAAACATTTCTATTTAATAAGATAGATGAAGATGAAAATAGGTTGGGCTTTCATGAATCCCAAAATAATAAAATGATCTACATGAATGAGCCTATTGGGCCATAAAACTGTCGACGACAAGGAGTTTGGGCCGCCGGTGGCGGTCTCTGAATCCGTCACAGTGGCCAATCACAGACACAGTCAACGAATATTCTAACGTCCTTTTCTTGCGCGTCACAACCGTCTGAGTGAATCACATGTTTCTTTTATTGTCGTTTCTTTAGCTCCAAGTTCTTTTGAATGCTGACGTTTCTTTTCTTATTATATATATAGACTTTTATATAAAATTTTCAACACCATTTAGCTTATTTACAATTTTCTTTATCCAACATGGCATCGTGTACGGTCGTAACAATTTCGTTTATATATATAGAAGAAACAGCAGCCGTTGAATGTTATAGTAATTAATACTCTTTGATATTTCCACATAAAACGTTTTAAATATTTTGAGGCCATCAAATACGAAATTTTACATTGATTTTTGGAGAGAAATAAGGAAATGTCTTAAGCAAAAAAAAAAGAGAAAAAAAAGAAATGCCACCTGTCATTTCCATATCTGTCACGTAGGTTTTATGCTCATATATGCATACAATTGTGATACAGCACCAGAGGCGGCTGGTTGAAGAAGAGTTGTTCGATTCTCCAACAACTTAGGGCAAATAATATTGTGTTTATTGCTTTAAATAACCTTTCTTACATCACTCTAGAACATAAAGAATCATGCTTTGGATCAAAAACTTCGCCAGGATCTCTCCGACAACTTCCTATGTCGGAAACCTGTTCAGAAACTCCGAGTCCTACACTCTCTCCTCTCGCTTCTGCACGGCTCTTCAACATAGCGAGACGGTTCAAGCGACCGATCAGGTAGATAATGGGCTGGAGCAGCAGGAGCAACGTTACCACGGTTTGGCTCCGACAAAAGAAGGAGAGAAGCCCAGAGTGCTGGTTCTCGGGTCGGGTTGGGCGGGTTGTCGTCTTATGAAAGGGATCGACACGAGCATCTACGACGTCGTTTGCGTCTCTCCGAGGAACCACATGGTCTTCACTCCTCTCTTGGCTTCTACCTGCGTCGGTACGCTTGAGTTCCGGTCTGTCGCAGAACCGATCTCTCGTATCCAACCGGCGATTTCGCGAGAACCCGGTTCTTACTACTTCCTCGCTAATTGCTCGCGTCTTGATTCCGAAAACCATGAGGTAATTGCTAAACCGGTATTGACCGGCTTTTTGTGTTTATCGCTACTTGCTCTGAAATTTGGGAACAAGGTTTATCGCTCATTGCTCCGTTTAAACCGGTTTACACACTCAAAGCAATATATGTGGTTGTGATGTTAATCTGTAAACCGGTTTTTGTGTTAACCGCTAATTGCTCTTGTTAACCGCTAATTGCTCTGAAATTTGGGAACGTTTTATTGCTAATTGCTCGGGTATAAACCGGTTTACACACTCAAAGCAATGCATGTGGTTTTGATGTTAATGTGTAAACCGGTTTTGTGTTAGTGTCTAAACCGGTTTTTGTGTTATATTCATGTGTGGATTCTGCTCTTGGTTATAAACAGGTGCATTGTGAGACTGTAACAGATGGGTTAAGCACCACACTGGAGCCATGGAAGTTCAAGATCGCTTATGACAAACTAGTACTAGCTTGCGGTGCAGAAGCATCCACGTTCGGGATTAACGGGGTGTTAGAAAACGCCATCTTTCTCCGTGAGGTTCATCACGCTCAGGAGATCCGCAGGAAGCTTCTTCTCAACCTCATGCTCTCCGAAGTTCCAGGGATAGGTGAAGAGGAGAAGAGGAGGCTGTTGCATTGCGTTGTGGTTGGAGGTGGTCCAACCGGTGTGGAATTTAGCGGTGAACTGAGTGATTTCATCATGAAAGATGTTCGTGAGAGATATGCTCATGTCAAGGACGACATTCGTGTTACTTTGATCGAGGCGAGGGATATACTTTCTTCATTCGACGATGGGCTCAGACAGTATGCGATTAAGCAGTTAAACAAGGTTATTATTATTACATATATTTACTTTGCTTTTATTTTTTGAGAGAATGTGGATTTTTGAGAATATGTTAGTTTTTGAGTTACAGTCTGGAGTGAAGCTTGTGCGTGGGATTGTGAAAGAAGTGAAGCCTCAGAAGCTGATCCTTGATGATGGAACCGATGTTCCTTACGGTCTCCTAGTCTGGTCAACTGGTGTGGGTCCATCTTCGTTTGTTAAGTCTCTTGGTCTTCCTAAAGATCCAGGTGGCAGGTTAGCACAATTCCAATATAGCACAACCAATGCAGGTCCTGAGATTTTGGGAACTGTATGAGATTTAGTAAAGATTAAATAAACAATATTTTTACAAATCTGGAAGCCTACGTCTATGTAGTTTTTTCAAAAAATGTAAGGGTCATAGACGAATGATTCATTGTCCAGGACCGGTCCTGATTACAACAAGCTTGTTCTGTTTTCTTTTGTTTCTGATTTTGGATGATTCTGTTTTAATAGGATTGGAATCGATGAGTGGATGCGTGTACCTTCAGTAGAAGACGTGTTTGCAATTGGTGACTGTAGTGGATATCTTGAGAGCACAGGGAAGTCAACACTTCCTGCTCTTGCACAGGTCTGGTTAATGTTGCTGTAAGAGTAATCCATTTTTTTACATTCATTCAAAAAAAAAAAAAAAAAAAAAAAGTATTCCATTTTTTTTTTAACTTGTGTGCCTTAGCTTAAACCAAGTCTGTGATCAATGAAGGTGGCTGAGAGAGAAGGCAAGTACTTGGCGAATCTACTGAACGTGATGGGAAAAGCTGGAGGAGGAAGAGCCTGGAGCGCAAAGGGGACTGAACTTGGAGAACCATTTGTGTACAAGCATTTGGGAAGTATGGCCACTATTGGGAGATACAAAGCTCTCGTTGATCTTCGTGAGAGCAAGGTATATAACAAAGATCATTCACTTTCACTAAAAACCCCTAATTCACATAGATAGCTAAGTTTAGGAGAGCTTGCGTGTGCAGGAAGGAAAAGGGATATCAATGGCAGGGTTTGTGAGCTGGTTCATATGGAGGTCTGCATATCTGACTCGAGTCCTCAGCTGGAGAAACCGCTTCTACGTTGCTATTAACTGGCTCACCACTTTCGTTTTCGGCCGTGACATTAGCCGTATCTGATCCAGCTCTTCCACATTGCTATGTCTCTCTTTTCTTACTCTATGAGGCCAATACAGCCTTGTAGAAAGATAGGGTTCACTTTTGAATGAAATGTTCTTTTTTTTTTGATCAAATGAAATGTTCTTGTTTAATTGATGTTAATGCAGTATTATGAAGGAGAAATTATTATTATTTCTAATAAACTCAAAATGCCAAAAATAAAGTGTTGTGGCAAATTGGTAACCCCTACACAAAGTTATGTACCAAGTGATACCTCAGCTACTAGTAGTAAATCTATTATACATTTTTTAATTTACAAGCACCAAAACTCAAAACCAAGGCCTCTCTGATGACAAAACAATTAGGATTGTAACTATCACACTTACCTCATATCACATCCACCTTCTCTGGTAACTCTACTCCGCCACCTAAATCTCTAGAAGCAACCAGTTTCACGGCGAACTTAGGATTTGAACCGTACTTTTGCCTCGCTTCAGCAAAGCTATGAGCAAGAACGGATCTTATCCACTGATCAACAACGTTCCTCTCTTCTTCCCCTAATAATGATGACCAAGAAGCCGCAAGAATCTGAACGATCACTTCGTTATCAATCTCTAGCTGTCTTTCCGTTCCAAAACACATCTTAAAATGAGAAACGATCTTCTCTTGAATGCTTTTGGCTAACACATCGAAATCAACCGGTTTGAACGTCACTTTTCCATCTAATCTCTCGATGAAACCATCAAACCAAGCTTTGGCTTCCTCTGTTTCTGTCTCATCCACTGGTAGGTTCAGATCAAGATACGAACGTTGCACCTTCTCTGCACGCAGCTCTGTGTCTCCCTCATGTTTTCTCTTATTCACGCTAACTTTAGCAGTATCAGCTACCTTAATCTGCAGTTTCCACCTCCTAGCGCTGAGAACTCTCTCCTCCGTAAACTCCACATGCTCTTTCTCCTTGACGGTCCCACAAGTTGCAATAACAATCACGTTTTTCATACTAACCACTCTTCCGTGCGAGTCACGTAGCTTCCCACTACTCACACCTTCAGACAATCTCATCTGATCCGGAAACTCAGCTTTCTCCACGTTTTCTAGCAACACAACAGAGTGTGGCTTCCTCGATACTTCACCCGTTATGTAATCAACCACCGTCTTTCCTCTGAACTTGTCATCAACATAACAATGCTCTCCTCCAAAATCAACACTGATGCAATTAGCCTGGTCTTTAAATAAGGTTTCGGAGAGAGCCAACGCTACTTTCTTCTTCCCAACTCTATCAGGTCCAAGAAGAGCCAGCCATACTCCACTCCTCGCGCGGTTTCTTCTTTCGCAGATGAGTTGGCTAATGGCGTTCACAGCTTCGGTCTGCCAGGGGACTTTACGAGAGAGTGATTTTCTCAGACACTTGAAATCATCTAAGGAAGAGTAGTTTAGTGTCACTAGAAGCTGTTTCTCTCTCGGTGTGGTGTGTGTTTCTTTTGATGCGTAGGTTACTCCCAAACCTAGATCTGTAGTAACACAACTCAAAGGAGAACCCAAAGTTACCGATGTCTTCGTGAGATCCTCCTCCTTATGTTTTGGATTTGAGATTGAGCTTCCGACACTCTTCTCGGTCTGAACTGGCAACTGTGGACTACTCACGGTCTGAAAACTTAGCTTAGGAAACGGTGGAGTTTGATGTATGCTTTGGCATATGTTGTCCCATTTCTTCTGCAGAGCTGTGGTTTGAGAAGCTAATGCGTTTGTGCTATCTACAGCCTGCACTGAATAAAGAGGCGAAATCTCTCTCAAGATAAGTGCATTTACACCATTATTACAAAACAAGGAAAAGAGAAGTTGAATTAAAACGCACCTTGGTACTTTTCGTTGGTCCCTTGTCTAACTCGGTCTCAGCAGCTCTTAACCAAGAGGGTAACTTCTCGGAAGATTGATCAGCTACAGAGAGACTTGAACCGGCCTTGACAACGGCAGCTACTTCTTGCAAACACTTCTCGTTGCAGAGGTGACATCTAGGGAGCGTCTGATTCACAGTGCCACCACTCAAAGATACTTTGTAATCTGATGTAGATGAAAAGAACCCTCCAAACGGAACAAAGGATCCCATCAAGCTGTAACCAACAGATAATGTTTTAGTGCATATGTTAAAATATTTCAGATTATGTTTTCAATATTGACGCAAACACAATAAACTATTCCTATCAATATATATTACTCCCTCTGTATCATTTAAGTGGTGTTTAGAGGAAACAAAATTGTTTCAAAATAATTGATGTTCTCATTATTATAGATAGAATTTTATACCATTTTAACTTGTGATCAATTGTAAAATATTGAATTTTTTTTTATTGGTTGAATTAATTTCATTTAATAATATTTTTATGTAACCAAGATAAATTGTATAAAAGTTTGTATTTTCTTAATCCAAGTGCAAAAACCTTTAAAATCACTTAAAGTGATACAGAGGGAGTATGTTTTTCAAGTGCAAGATGTTTATAAAAACTAAACTTATATAGTCTTTTTTTTTTTGTTCAAAAAACTTATATAGTCTAAATGTTAGTATAATGCAAAAAAAATTGCGAAAGCAGACCTGGATTTTGGAAGTTTTGAGGATGTGATTGGAAGAACATGAAGGTCCCAATCCTCATCGATCTTAGGAAACCTATCCAGAAGCTTCGTGTAGGTCTCGTTGCTCGATGCATAGCCAATGAACCACAGTTTCTTACTTTGACGTTTCAGCAAATCAGAGAGCTTCAACACCAACTTCACCAAAGCATCACTAGAAGAAGTTTCACTGCTCAAGAAAACCTTAAGCTCTCCTAGATTAAACATCACTCCTGTAGATTTGGAGTCGTTTACTAACTCATCAAGCTTCAATAGAATCTCCTCGTTACCTCTTGATCCAATTTCGCTAATCTCCTTCTCTATGCTGATTACGCTTAACCCGCTAATCTCCGGAGGAAGAAACTCTAGCTTCTTCCCACTGTTGATCGCATCAGCAAACGTTTTAAGAGCTTCGTCAGCGCAGTTTCCGACAAGGACAGGGTTCCTCCTCTCTTTCCGACACAACACTTGTCCGATCCTCCTACAATTCTCGTCGCTGCTCCCACCAACACGATTATTCGGATCTGAGCTCGGAAGGTTACAAAGGAAGAGAGGCGGAAGACAACGACCCCGCGAGAACTGCGTTGTCACCGGAGGGTGAAGCACGTCGAGCTTAATATCGGAGCTCCGAAACCCGGCGTCGCAGAAGACCCGGTTCACAATCGGATCGTCTAGAATCGACAATACAAAGTACTTCAGCTCAACCTTCAGAACCGTCGTCTGGCATCCTCCGTGCGACATCTGGTGGAGGTGGTGATAAGCCTCCGGGTGCCGCCTCTGGTTCGCCTGAGACCGCTTGATCGCCGCCATGAGGGAGTTCGACACCGGAGGATCTTCTTCTCCCGAAGACTTAGACGACGGGAGTCTGTCGAGAGAGACGCCGACGCAGAGCTCCAGAGCTCGGAACTGGAGACGCGACGAGTAGGGAGTGCTCCGGGCGGCGCGTGAGACGCAGACCTCGCGGAGGAGGGACGACGGCGTCGCGAGGAGAGCCGAGACGGCGTGGAGAGACGTCGTCTGCGCGTGGCTCCTCCGACGAGCGATGGCCACGGCGTCGTCGAGGGCGCGAGCTGCTTCCTCTGTTAAGCATTCTCTCGCCGTGTTAACCGGCGTAGGCATCGCCGGAAGAGGAAAAAAAAAACAAAAATTGAATTAGAAAAATCAACCAGAAGCCTCTCTCCTCCAATCAAACCAACCCACTTACTCTCTCCAACCAACAATAATCACAGACTCAAAGAAGACAACAAAAATATTTATTAAATAAAGTCAGGCGTGAATTTTCATGAAATGTGATATTTATGTCAAAACTTCTTTTATATAGTCTCTTTAGCTTAAAAGTGGTTATTAAAAAATAATTGCTTTTAGAGCCTTCTTCAATCCTCAAATCTTACGCATGGATATGTTCAGATTACTAGTCTTGCAGAAGGAGTCACTGTGTTTGGTCGTATATTGATCGTGGGGTCCTCCAATATCTTCTCTGTCTGATTTTCGAGTTTTTAATAGAATAATATTATGTGGTGCTCGTAGAATCATTTTGTTTGAAAAATCTTGTTCTGCATGCCAAAAGGTTCGATTAATCCCAGCAGAAATTCAAACCACTAATGTGATTATATATTCTAACCATATCATCATTTATGTATTTTCATGAAAATCTATTGTTAATTTTAATGGCCACGAAAAATATTATTATTATGTTGATTCTTTGTTCCATCAAAAAATTTCACTGCTTTTTCATGGAATATTGATTTGATATTTTCTTTTCCCCAACTATTCGTCTTTCGTAACATTTATTCTCGATTCTGTGATGATACAGACTTTCACAATTTATTAAGATTAATCCACTCTAGAATTTCCCTATATTTTAAACCTATGTTAGTTAATAGTTTACTATTCAACGATGGTAAACTATACTAGCGAGTGGGATTAACAAAGAAAAGTCAAATTAATTATAGAAGGAAATAAACATGTATTGAGTGGTAGACAGTGACTCAACTTTATAAAAAGATTAGGTGAATGTCATAACTAGATAAAGAGGAAAAGCATAAGTGATTAGGGTCCCAAACACCACCTTTTATATGCTTCTTTTGCGTCATTGTCATTCATCATCCACATCCAATAAAGTTATTTTGGTTTCACTTTACTTTGCACATCTTTGATTCCTGATCGCGAAGGCATCTTTTTACTCGATCATTTATCTTTTGTTACCTCTACTGGAAAGTTAAAAGAGCATTTTCTACGACATTAATATCAGCATTTTTAACATCTTCATTTTATGTACTCTTATTGAAACTAAATAATAAACTTTTTATTCATATTCTTCTCGAACCTACTTAATATTGATTCAGTATTTCTTTGGAAATAATCTGTTTAATTATCATCGTCTTCTTCTCTTTTGCTTCTGTTCTTATTTCCTACCCTACTTCACTTCCCTCCTTCATATCCTCCTCGTGAACATCAAACCCTATGAACTTTTAACCAATGCATCTACGTCAATACGTATATATATTCAGAGCAATCAAAGGGAAACAATTATTGACCACCTGCATGAATATTGGCTACATGTATCAGTTTAATATTTTAAAATTTATTCAAAACTAAAAGACATATATAATAGACTCATGCCACAAAAGCGTCGACAAGCAGGTACTATATTACGTTCCTTTATGTTTACTCTAGCTAGCTTTTAGCACCAAATATATCTTGTAGTATACAACCCTTTTCACTTGTACATATTATAATTATACGTCAGTCCATTATAAATCTACCAATAAGTTGTATATACTTAATTTTGATGAAATGAAAAATTAAGCACAATGACTTATATAGAGCGGTGTCCTTTTCATTCTCTAGAAAGTAGAAACATTTCTTAGATATTTGGAAGGTTCAATGGTTGTTGCGCAAAAAGTCCGAGATTAAAGTGACACTTGTGCAATATATATGTAGTAGAATCCCAGCGATTAATTCCTTAATAATTAAATTTTTAGCCTAGATTAATTATAAGTACTGCTGTGTTAAATGACCGATTCCCATATTTTGCATGTCATGTTACAATTTTTTTTTTTGAATGAATGTAAAATTTATTCAAACCAAAAAAACTTATTTACATCTAGTGCATCAGTTTTTCTTTATATTTAAAGAATCAACAGAATGCTATAAATAAAAGAATTTATCCAGCTCCTCCATTTGTTTCTTATATCCCAAACCAAGTGCTCAATCTTTCATCAAGATATTTCTGGCCCTTTCCTTTCACTGAAAGCAACATGAGTCTAATTGTCTTGTCCACAAACCTGATCAAGCAGCTAGCATCTTGTGGATGTTCTCCATGCCTTCTAGCATTGCGTTATCTCCAGATTGTGTGCATTGTCGCTTGTAGAGCATACCGAAGGATAAAAGTCTTTGTTGGGGTGAGTCTCGGCCTGGACATGAGCAGTTTGAGCGCATTCCAGTCTGTGGTGAAATCGTCAAGCAAGAGACCTCCAATCAGCCTTCTCCATATATGTCTCGAGTATCAACAATCAAAGAACAAATGGCAACAAGATTCATGCTCTTCATTTCATAGAACACAAGTTGTGTTGATTGCGACGTTCCAATGCTGCATTCTATCAGCTGTTTGAAGTCTGTCTCGCATAGCTACCCAATAAAAAACAAGCATATTTTGGTGTTGAATGAGGGAACCAGACAATTTTACTCCACGAGCATGATTGGCGATTGCTTCTGATCTGTTCCCATGTCTTCTTCGCTGAGAACTTGGTTGCAAATTTATCATCAGCTTGCTTCCAAAGATAAATATCATCCTCCCACGATGAACAGAGCTTGAGCTTAGCTACCTCCTCCTCAATCTCGTTGAGGATGCTCACTCGATGCCTTCTGCGTCTATGATTAACCAATATATCCGCCACAGTAGCATTATCACCAATGCCAAAGTCTATCAGTCCTCTATCTCCCAGGATATTCTTCAAATTCCCAAATCGAGACCAAACGTCATACCAGAAGGATGTGTTCTCACCATTCCTTACCTCCACAATAATAAAACCTTTTGCAAGATCCCTAAGCTTGAGAAGCTTCCTCCACATCCAAGATCCCATATTTGTGCTGCTACTTATCGACCAAAAGGATTCTTTGCGGATCAAGTAACATCGTATCCATCTTGTCCATAAGGAAGATTTTGCAGTGAAGAGTCTTCAGATGAGTTTCAGACAATGAACTATGTTAACTTCCTTAAGAGGTCTGATCCCCAATCCACCTTCGGCCTTAGGTAAACATATATCGTTCCAACTAACTTTTGCCTTTATCGTTTTCAGCTCTGTTCCAGACCAAAGAAAGGCAGAGCACATGCATTCTATCTCCTTCAAGCAACTCCCTGGTAATCGAAAAGCAGATAACCAGAAGTTCGCAAGGCTTGTTATCACTGAGTTAATCAATTGTAACATGTCCGCATGTGACAAAAACCTTCCTGTCCAAGAAGTCATCCTTTTCCTGATTTTCTCCACAAGAGGCAAGTAGTCACTAACTATCATTCTCTTTGTGAGCAAGGGAAGCCCCAGATAACGAACAGGTAGCTTACCTGATGCAAACGAAAACCTGTTGAGAATGTTCGTTGCAGTATCCTCGGAAACACCCGCAATGTAGAGGGTAGACTTCTCCAAACTAATGTTCAGCCCTGATATTGCAGCAAAGTCAGTGAATATCTGAAGCACACCTTCTATGGATCTTTTAGTTCCATCAGTAAAGACCATTAAGTCATCTGCAAAGCACAAATGCGTGAGCAGGATGTTCTTACACCTCGGATGATAGCCAATAATTTTCCTCTCCACAGCTCTGTCAAGCATCTGAGATAACACATTGATGCAGATCACAAAAAGATATGGGGATAGAGCACATCCTTGCCGCAAACCTCTTTTACTCTGGAAGAAACCTGCAAGCTCTCCATTGACTTGCACTGAAAAGGAAGCAGTACAGACACAAAGTTCAATCCAGTGGATGAAAACATCAGGCATGTTTAAAGCTTTCAAAGTCTTTAATCTGTTAGCGATTATCTTAGATATTACCTTATAGAGAACGTTGCAGCAGGATATTGGCCGATAGTCTCTCATCTCCTCCGCTGAGTCCTTCTTTGGTATAAGTGCCAGAATGGTTGCATTAAGGCCCTTAGGTAGAAAACCCTTGCTGAAGAAAGATTGAACAGCTGTGGTAAAATCTTTAGCTATGATGCTCCAGGATGATTTGAAGAACTGAATAGTGAAACCATCTGGCCCCGGAGACTTGTTACTCGGCATTTTAAACACCACTTCCCTGATTTCTTCTTCAGTCACTGTTCTCATGAGCATAGCTCGATCCTCTTCTGAACGTCGAAATGGTAATATCTCATGCAGCTCAGAAACTGTTGTGTCTCGTAGATCTGCTGGCTCAAAAGAGAGGAACTCACTAAAGAAACACTCAGCTTCTTTTTTAATTTCATCTTGCGAGGTAACTACACTTCCATTGGGGCATTTGATTTCCCGAATTGCATTCCGAGTTTGGCGAATCCTAGCTGCATTGTGAAAGACCCTGTTGTTTCGATCCCCCACCTGTAGCCAATGGATTTTAGAGCGTTGTTTCAGTAGCTTCTCTTCGATATCAGATACTCTTTGCCACCTCTCTGCTGCCACTCTTTCCGCATTAATATTTTCTTGAGTTGGGGCTTTAAGAAGCTTCTCTTGCTTAGCGCAGAGAACGAAATGAGCTTCCTTTACCTTTTTGGTTAGAGCTCCCAGCTTTTCTTAGCTTAACGACCGAACCAATGGTTTGAGAGCTTTTAGGTACTTTGAGAAGCGGAAGAGTGCTAATGTGGACTGAAACAACGGCTGAGTGTCTTTCCAGTAGTCCGAGACCATCTGAAGAAACTCAGGCATATCTGCAACCGCATTCAAGAATTTGAAAGGCCTGCGTTTACCCACAGCCGCAGCCTTTAACTGGAACCTGCCTCGAAGGTGGTCTGAACATCCTCCCGATTCAAACACACCATATGATTGAGTTCTGCGATCAAGCCAAGCTTCATTTACCATAATTCTATCGAGTTTCTTGCAGATGATGCCTTCGTCCCTTTTGTTGCACCAAGTGAACTTTGGCCCCTGATATCCCAAATCACTGAGACTGCAGTACTGAACTGTATCCTCAAAATCTCTCATTCCTTGAGTAGATAAACCAATGTCTTGAAAGTTAGAATGCTCGTCACCTTCAATAATCTCATTAAAATCCCCCCAATGATCCATTGTTTATTTCTGAACATAGGCGAGTCTTGGTGAGCCTTTATATCTCCCCACGGCTCTTTCCTTTTTTTCTTCTGTGTTTTCAGCATACACAAAAGAACATAGAAACTCTTTTGTGTCACCCTCCACTAAAACTGAAACTGTAATGATCTGATCAGACTTGAAAACCGGAGTTACGCTGACTTGATCATTCCACAAAACCCAAATTCTTCCCTTCCTACTAAACTCATAATTATTTACATGAGACCAACCCTGAAAAACATAAGAAACAATGCTAGCCGACTTGCTCTCCTTGACCCTTGTCTCCAACAGGGCACCAAACTGCAAACCTTTATTCTGTATCCAATTACGGACGACTGTGTGTTTTGAAACTTTGTTAAAACCCCTTACATTCCAGAAGAAACCTGTCATTGGGAGGATTTTCGGTTGTTACGTTTTCCCTGAGGACCTGGGGTTTCTGTGTCCTTGCTAGGGACTATCCTGTGATTTGTTTTTGAGGTCCTTGGTAGGGAGGATCGTAGACTAGAGTTTCCTCCAATCACAGAACCCTCAAGGCTCTGATTTTCTCTTCTCCGCAATCCCTCAACGCTTCCCTCCTGCTCTTCCTCATTCTCAAGTTTCTCATGATTCTCTTGTGAAACAACTGCTCCAGGAGTAGTTTCAGCACCTTCTATCTCACTGTCCTTACTAGCTTCCCCTGTTTCAAAGTCTTCTTGCATTTCTTTTGAAGTAACATCTGTCTCTATGTGATCTTGCTCCAACAACAGAGAGTCCTCGCTATCTTTTCCCCCTATCTCCTTGACCAGATCACCATTGTCATCAGCATCATCCAGAGCGGAAAATCTCGAAGCAACTTTAACTTGTTCATACTCTCGCGTCTTTGACTTGGGACTTTTACTCGCCTTTCCTGGAGTGACATTTAACCACCCTGTTATCACTTCACCTTTCTCCACTTCTTCCTCTGTATTGTTTACTACACTTGTCTCCACATTCACATGTTGCTCAACAACCTCCTCTCGAGGTTCCGCTGACTCTGTAGCTTTCCCTTCTATCCCATGTTTTATAATCTCTGCAACTGACTTAAAAGTCTCATCTTTTTTGTTCAACACACAGTCCTTGTCAAAGTGACCCCATTTTCCGCAGGTATTACATCTCGAAGGTAGCCGTGGGTAAATGAATTCCACCAGTGAAGATTTTCCGTTCTTTGTGAAGTTGATTTTTTTTGGTAACTCCTTTGATAAATCTGCGTTGATGAAGATCTTTGCTAGCTTGAAGTTTGAACAAGAAGCTGTCTCGGGATGAAGTCTCACCGGATGCCCCGCTGCACTGGTAATGAAACTTAAGCCCTCCCAGGAGAACATGTTCGTCGGAACGTTTTTAAGATAAACCCACATTGGTATTGACTTGACTTCTGGTTTCTCCGTAAGCTCATCCGGAGTCCATTTCGTTACCACCAATGGTATGTTACCAATATTCCACATCCCTCTTCTAAGTATCCTCATCCTCATAGCAGGATCAAGAACTCTGAACTTCATCATTGTAGAGTCAACTTCATGAACCTCAACAAGTTGACCTTTCCCACCTTCTCTCCAGATTTTGTTTACGACGGCGTGTATCCGAGCAATGTGTGGTGCAGTATCCAGGAATTTGCCAATCAAAAAGTCCTCCCACAGTGGATTCGCATTGACTACTACCTCATCTGGTATCTCTACGTTAGAGTGACCATCCAATTCAGTAATCTCCAGATTATACTTGCGTAGCATCTTCTTCTCATGAGCCACATCAACCCACGACGCAGCTTTCAGACCACCCGCTACGACCTCTTGTTTTTTTTCCCTCCATTCCAGTACCTCCTTGCACTTGAATCGAAATCTCCCCGACATCCCGACTTTCATCAACACCCGTGACAGGTGCAGACGAGTCCGGCGGCGGCGCCAAAGCCATACGAGAACCTAAATCGCCAATCGCCTTTGAGTTGCCCTTTTAGCAAAACGGTGCGTTTAGACCGAAGCCCATGTTACAATTAACATAAACACAAACAAATAACGATAATTAACGTAAACCCTCATCCCACTATCATCTGTCTCGAGCACATAGTAAGATCGTTTCATTGTTAAAAGCGAAGCTAACGACATCTGGCACACGAGCCAACTGTTGCTATTCGATCAATGGTCCTTTGCTTTTTTCCTATTAAGACCGTGGCACTTTATAAGTGGATGACCTTACTTAGTTAGCCATTAATATCGCACCACGTGTAAGCAAACACATGTGAATTAAAAGATTAGTAGTCCAAAGAGAGGAAACGTAAGAGCTAAGAACCAACCAAGTGGACGCAGGAACTCTCAACACAACCAATCCCCCGACTCACCACTTCCCATATTGGATGATGATACCAACCAAAAGGTAACTGATTTCGACTACTTTTACTTCCCCTTGGGATCAAAAGGAACAAAGTGATGTGAGACCCAATTTTGTTTTGTGCCCTTTTCTTTTCTACTACACACAAATGTCACATACCTTTTCTTAATAGTGAATCCGCTTGATACTGATCAGAAAAGTTTAATTGAATAATCCTATCATCAGCTTCCCTTATAATATTTTTTTTCCAATTCATTCGCCTAGAGCTGAATTATATATGTGGTCGAGCAAAGTCCTGCTCTATTGATATCTAATTATCATGGTTCGCTGGCATCTATCGGTCATTCAGATCATCACATACATGTTTGATGTGACACTTCTGTCATCTCATAGTTTTTTTTGGGGGTTAAATGTGTTTGTACTTATCCTCATTCACTTTCTAAAGTTACAAAAAAAATGATTAAAATATTATTTAGTATGCAAGATTTCATCAAAAGCTATCTCGATAATTTTTATGATCGAAAGAAAAATTTTGAACTTAAATTAATCATCTAATCTATGTACATCTCTCAACCACTTGATAACTTTTAACATATTTAGTCAGTAAACAATGGGCCTGGCCTTATGAGCCCATTAATTGAAATCTGATCTCACTGTCTCTCTCTCACACACGTCATCCATCCCTCAGGCGACTTCTCCCCTCGTTGCCGAAACCTCAGATCGGAGGAACTGAAAATTCGAAAAACCCTAAATCGAAAGATGATGAAACCCGCCCGTTTCGCGATTCGTTCCCTCAACGACGTAGCTTCTCGTCAACCATGGCGTCCTCTCGTGCCTAGAAGCTTCTCAGCCAACGCTAACGAAGGTAACAACCATCCTACATTTCCACCAATTTTTTCCGTTAGTCTAACCACCGAATCGAATCGAATCAGAGCAGATCCATCTTCGTTGGACGATTGGATGTTCGGCGGAAACACCGGCAACGATGAGAAAAGCAGTAGCTTCTTCCAGCATCTCGGCAAGGCGGAGAAAGACAAGCGCGGGTATACTGGCTTGGGCAGATCGTACGGAAACGGTTCGAGAGGCTCCGTGAACAGAGACGAGACCTTCGATCCTTCGTCCGATGGTGTTGATGGTAAATTGAAGGAAGCTGCGTTGATTTACAACATTGATGATGACGAAGGAGGAGGAGCGAAGGATGGTTACTCGTTTAGGCCTGATGTCAACAGCTGGGGAGCTAATCACTTCCCTAGGGTAATGCTTTCTTTACAACTCTTGTATGCAACTGTGTTACTTGAATGGTCTAGGATTGAATTTGGAGTGTATACCTCTAGTAAAGTCTCAGTCTTTATCACTTAAATGATTTGCGTTTATGTGATTTGATTGTGTAGTCATGTATAGTGTGTGTGTGCTTTGGGTTTACATGGCATGATGATGATCTCTTCTTGTTTGCTTTGACCAGAGAGACATTAAAAGTGTTTTCTTTTGTTTCGTTCAGGATTTAGGTTATAGAAAGCAGATGCAAAGACCTAGACAGAATAACAAGGCGGAGATAACCACCGAGGAAGTTCTCAAGAAAGCTGACTTCAGGGTGAGTTTAGTTTGATTGTATATGTTTCTGAAGTAGTGAAGCTTTTTGTTGGTCTGTGTAAATTTTGCATCTGTGAGCTTTTGTTTTTCTTTTTGTACTCACACCTTTGAACTTTGTTTTTGTTGGACAGAATGTTCGATTTCTTGCGCAGTTTATCACCGAAGCTGGGATCCTCGTTAAGAGGAAGCAGGTCTCAAATTGGATGTTTATCGCTTTAATTTTTACTTTGTTTATACGTTTTGCTAATCCACATAATGATGGAATCTTCTCTTTTTTGTTGACCTCTTGCACAGACTGGCATCAGTGCCAAGGCACAAAGGAAGATTGCTAGAGAGATCAAGACAGCTCGTGCTTTTGGGCTGATGCCCTTCACGACAATGGGTACAAAGGCATTCACATTTGGGAAAACCATGGAGAACAGAGACCAAGATTTCGAGTATGAAGTGGTTGACGATGATGATGAGTATGACAACCCAGCTGAGTGAGATTTCATCCACTCTCTTCTGCCTTTTAAATCTTTGGCCTAAGTCTAGTGCTGGCTAGTTTTCATTTCCGAGGTTTTGATCTATCAAGATTTGAAATAATAGGATGTTACCAAAAGTGGAGAATACGTCACTTGAATTCCTCCTATACCAAGGATTTAGGATTTGTATTTTATTTTCTCTTGTTGTCTTACTTTTGAAGATCAGACTCAGAGTAAGACTGATTTATTTATAATTGCCTCTCCAGTCAAACATTAATCCGTGTACCTGTAAGATTATGGTTTCTTTATTCTATAAACCAAGTCTTAATCAAGTATCATCTCGTGCTACAGCTGATGATGATGAACACGAGGAAAAAAAGGGTTACACAAAACTTATGTTCCTGAAAACACAATTTATCTGGAACCCCTCTCTGTTCTTGTCATCTCCATGTTTCTAACATCTTCGATTGTTTGCTTCTTCCGTTGGATCAACCTCTCGAGCCTATCCCTATCTGCACCTGGAAGTTTACATGGTCGGTCCATAGAAGGTACAGCTCTGGATCTTTCTAGCAGATCCCGCTCTTTTTGCTCTGCGAAGCAAAGCAATGATCCTGCACAGACCTCTTTAGCCGATGGCGGCTTCCCCGGTTTGAACCTCTGAAGCTTAGAGTACTCGTTGATGAGATGAAACATGTAGTCATACACCCGGTTCATGCTAATGCTTTCCATATAGCCCTGTCCTCTTTTTCCTATTGTTTCAGCCTGTCAAAAAAAGGATAACATGAATCGATAACTCGATGAGAAAAGTGTAGAACACACATACATCAGAGGGGTTGGCATTGCCCCAGTCCACCGCGAATTTGATGGACGGACATAGATCAGTGGGAGAGACAGGCCAGTAGTTTTCCTTGGGGAGGAGGCCTCTGCTGAAGAAATCTTCATACTCTGGTGAGATTATGAGTGTCATGGAACCGCATGACATGATATACTTTAGAGATACTGACCACGCGTAACCCTCTGCATATATTTTGTACCTTATGATACAAGCAATCCAATAAAATTAGATCCCACTCGCATCCTCAAGCCATATTTGATAGAAAACTTGGGGTTCTCTAAGAACTTACCGGTGATTGCATTGGTTGGAGAGCTTAGACTGTTCAAACCCACCTTTTGCCTCTTCTGCCCAGTTCTGTATTTAAAACACACACCTCAGCATCACTGCCGCTAGACTAAACAATTCGACTTAAAAAGCCTTTTAAGTGAAGTAAACCTGGCGCATAATCTGTGCTCCCCATAACCTAGAATGGTTGCATTTCATCAACTCCATTCTTATAGGCGACACAACATCAGGATTCCCTTTCCAGTAAGCTCTAGGTTGCTTGCTATCCCAGCTACTTCTCTTAGACCCTTTCTTTATATCCCTAAACTCTTCTTCCCACGGCCTTAGATTTGTCTCCGACCTTTCATCACAAACACACATATTCAGACAAGAGTTTGACTAACAAACAACAACAATGTCCAACAGAGAGGTAAAGGGACATGTACCATCCCCAGAAAGACCAATCAGGAAAAGGAATGTCCAAATGAGCTTCATTAGTACAATATCGAAAAAGCGGGGCTGGGAAGGACTGATGCTCCGTCCTGTTGATGATGGGTTTGTCCATGCAATCAAACATCATGTCGACATCAGGAACCATACCCGGATACTTGCTGAGCAGCTGCAGAATCCCCCAAACGGTGAACATCATCCTGCTCTGCACGCAAGCGTAGTAGAGATCCACGTACAGCTTCCCCGATAGTATCACCACTCTGAACGCAGCGTTGGCTTTGGCCTTCTCCACGTGCTCTTTAGTCACCCCTGTCTTTAGCCACGGCTCCAAGTCTCGGTGAATCCACCTGGCTTCACACCAAATCAACAATGGTTTAATAATCCTAATAAAGAAAGTTTGAATCTTTCTGAGTGGACATTACCTGAAAACGTCGGGGCATTGCGGTTGATGGTGGGTTCGATGACCCGACCCGGAATCCGAGGAGAGGGTATTTGGTTCGGGGGCGGAGTTGTGCGGACAAGAGAAGTAGGAGCATTGGAGGATTCGGTAAGTCGTGGCTTCGGTGAAAGATTTGCGTGGGAAGATGTGCCACGGTGTTGGTTCCAAGTTGTGTCCGGCGAGAGTCTTTGTCTGAGCTACAAAGTCGTCAACCTGTTCGACGGGATTACTTTAGTGAAGGACAAAAAAAGTATCAAGATCACGGGAAGTAAAGTAGCACGTGTTTTTTTAAAAAAAATGCTAATTCAGCTCAAAATCCAGATCTATCAATTGAAAACGATTAGTAAAAAGCAAAACCATAGTTTCGAGTATCTAATTTAGAGTTATGTCAGCTTCAGATAAATATTCCCCAAGACAGAAAACTGCAACATTTAATGATTCTGTCAGATCTACATATGTGTTTCATATTCATATGTGAAATTTGCATTATTGCTGAGTGGGAAGAATAAATAGAGATGTCTCTGATGGTGAAAAGGGAAAAAGACAGACCTTGTAGAGAATAACAGCGGTGAAGGAGAAGAAGCAGAGAGCAAGAACGCATAGAAGGAGATGTGAAGGTGTACGAGGAGAGCTCTTGTGAGGGAGACGAATACGTAGACGAAGACCCATTTTGTTTTGCCTTCTTTCTCTTTTCTTCTTCCGTTAAACTTTTCGTTTTCTACTTTCCTTTCTTTTTCTTGCGGTGGCCTTAGAAATTCTCTCTGTATATACAGTGCCCCGCTCGTTCCGGAGATTTAACTTTTTCTTTTTCCTTCTTATGCATCACTTTGTTTCTATTTTAATTCTAACTAATATTATTCACTTTAATATTATTTGATAAATTATTAATGACTAGACTAAACTAAACTAAGTTAGAGTGCTTAATAAAAAAAGAAAAATGTATTTATGTATAAGCAATTTTGGTTAGTACTAATACTCTTGTTTTTTTTCGTAAACGGTATGTTTTCTAAAACTTGTTTGATTTTTGTGTTGTTTATTTTATAAAGAGCAAATTAGCTCAATATACTAAAAAAGGTGGGATACCATAGAATAGGGGGAAAATGGTAATGATGGGAAAAAAAATTGGAGGAAAATAAGATATGGAGTGCAAATAGGGGATATTTGGTGTGTAGGGAGTACAAATTCTCTTTTATAAATGCGTTTACTTTCCAATAAATTTGACAGAACGAGGATTGCTGGTGGCGTTTACTTAGGACTCTATACTTATAAGAGCCCATGAGCCTGTGATGCTTCACATTCTCTGCATGGTAGTGTTAGGATTACAAATCACAAGACGAGTACCATTCCTTGGACTAAAGCCCAAGAAAGTCATGTACTACTTGCATGGCTCGTCTTTGATCCACTTGATCTGTTTTCATGTTTGTATTACAGTCTCTATTTTCCTAAATTCTGTTCTTCCTCTTTTTTACTGGTCTCTTTCCCTAACACTGCCTTTCTTCTTATTTATATGTTCAGCGGATACCTAGATAATTTAAGATCAGATAAGCCAATTATTAGGATCTTTATAGCCCTGTTCGGAAGGGAGACGCAGCGTCAGCCAGCGGCGACCAGAAATAAACACGGACGACAGCAAAACGAAACACGGATGAGAGAGAAATTAGCCGCTGGCGTTTAAAAGTCGACTTTGGATTCTTAAAACGCTGACGCTATTGAATTCCGGCGGCCTGAAGTTTGTTATGTCTGAGCTTTTCAACAATCTCTGCGTCTAAATCCAACTAAGATTTATTCAGTTTCACGTTCTATTTTTTGACGTTGACGCTAGTATCCGCATCTTCACAATGAACAGGGCTTATGTTAACCAGGTTTTTATCTAATTTTGGATAAGTATATATGTATTAGTATTACAAGAACTCTCCATCTTATTCCTACTAAGGAGATGGAGGTCAGGAGCAACATAACGTTACCATGTCTTTTGATCCATTACATAACATACATAAGTATATACCTTTTTCCACATCATAGAACGTATCTAAGTAAAGTGGGAACATAGATGTGGCCACATGTATTTACATATCATTCATTCTTTTATTTGTAGAATTTTTCAATAACTTCCAGTGTACTTCTTGGTACCGTCACTGGGACTAGTCCTGGTCGTCAGAGACGGCCTCATAGTGACTATAGTGTTCTCGTCTGCTCCTGCTTCCAGGGCAGCCTTCCCAGCTTCTAGAAACTTCTGAACAGCATCCTCTGCGTATTTGTTGCCTTCACGTACTGTCATGTTTTTCCCAATGTCTGGATATGAGTTTAGCAGATGGTCTCCAACAAGTTGAGAAGCGAGCTGGATTAACTCCACCTGGAACTCTGAGAGCTTTGAGTCTTCTTTCGCTCCCCATGGCCTTAGTGATCGTTCAACTTCTGCTAGTTTCTCTGTGTTGGTTCATGTCAAAAAAGGAAATGACAGTTAGAAAATTATATTCCCACAGTTTACAGAAGAGTAAAGCCGTCATCAAGGTTAGATATTTGATCAAACCAATCTCAATTACAAGTAATTTTTTTCCTATTAATTAACACTGGTATACCTAATAAGTCACATCACTAATACTAATTGCTCTGTTCCATTAAAGAAGTTTCCTAGAGCTACGCATAGCCAAAATACTTAGTTGTCTTTACAAACTAGCCTCCCATTAGTTACACATCTGTAATGAGTAATGAAAATTAGCAGACCTGGACAATCTTGGCGAGGAGAGTCTCGGATACGGAAGTACTTCTCAAATGTACCAGCCCATGCATCTCTCTTGGTAAGGAAATGAGACTTTAAATTAAAGAGTTTCTTCACAGTTGCTGGTATAGAAGAATGCTCATACTGTGAAGTTGGTGTTGGACCATCAGGTTCATGTATCACTACAACAAAAAAGATTCACACACATACGAAAGTTATAACATATGCTACAAAAAAAAAACATATACGAGTAATATTTACATACCAGTGCCCTTCTCGATCCAAGGAGAGATAATGAAAGTAGGAACCCGAACACCCAACCGGTCAAACCCGAAATAAAACGGATCCGGTCCAATGATCCCATCAGGATTCGGCACACCCTTAACCGGCGTGGGCACATGATCATAAAACCCACCGTGCTCATCATAAGTGATCAACAAAGCCATCTCTTCCCACTGCGGACTACTCCTTAACGTCTCGTACACTTCCTTAACAAACCTCTGCCCCGCCGCCACGTCGTGCGACGGATGATCGTCATTCGCGGGGAAAAGATCAATATCGAAATACCTCTGCTCGATCACCGAATAGTTCGGAAGCTTCCCGAGCTTCGCGTGGAGCTTGAACTTAAGCGCGTAGCTGTGGAACTTCACCAAATGCTTGAGCCTGCGGAGAGACTTAAAGAAGAACGTCGCCGGGATGTTCTGGTAGTATATCCCGAAGCTGAGTCCCGTCTCTTCTAAAGAATCGAAAATCGTCTTCTGAGGGAAACCTCTGATGAGATCCTTCTTGACGTTGCTGGAGCATCCGTGGGAGGTGGCCGAGTGGACGTAGAACCGGTTCGGCTGAGTCGAAGTCGGAACCGACGCGAACCACCGGTCGAATATCCCGAACTCGTTCGCTAGCTCGGTGTAAACGGGCAAGACCTCGGGTTTGAACCCGCTCATCACGTTCTTGGCCATCCCTGGCTCCATGCTCTCCGCCTCCTGCGCGAATCCGTTCATTTTCGGGTCGCCGGACGTGTCGTTGGACCCGAATATCTGCTCTCGGATGGCTTGGAACGAGTGGCCTGGATCCATGTCGACGAAAACGGCGTCGTTCGAGACGTAGATCTTTTTGGAGTTTGGATCGGAGGCGTTGAGGGGGTTTGACTCTTTGCCGGTTAGGCCGTCGATTTCGGGTCGGGTTGGTTTGAGCCAGCCGAGGATGTGATCGAAGGAGCGATTCTCCATGACTACAACGACTATGGTCTTGATCGGTCCTTCGATCTTGTGGTGTTTGGAATCGAGAGACTGAGCGGAAATTAGTAAGTAGAGGAAGAGGATTACGGTGGCGGATACTCGCCGGAGAGCCATTTTTCCGGTGACTCTTGCGCTCGAAAGATCGGCGGAGTTTCTTCGGGGAGGAAAGATGAGGAAAGGGAGAGCGATGAAGCCGATGACTTTTTATGTTCCCCGTCGGTAACGACTTTTCTTTCTTACAAGGAAAAAATAATCTTTTACGTTTGACTAAAAGTCAAAGCAAAACCCAACCAAATACGAGGTCATAAACAATGCATGTGTCTTTTGTCGGCAGATTATGTATGAAACATTTAAAGATACAAGTTAGAAGGTGTTCTATGATAGTACAACATAACTTGAAAGATTGTTTGCATATCTAATTTGTCTGTTACGTCTAGGTTATGATCATTGATGAAGGCTTGCAGTAGTTTCAGTGAACTGTTTTAAAATAAATATGAACTCACCCTCTTAAAGGTAACACTCAAGGATGGAAAAATAATACTAGTAGTTACAATTTTCAATGAAGTAAACCATGATTCTTATGGTGCAAAAAACAATTCCATCTGTAAAAAGAAGAGAATAAAACTAGCTGTTTTCCATTTGAATCGTCTTTTTTGGTTGTTTTGTTTATTTCTACTTAATCACATCTGACTCCATTACACAATAGACACATTCATGAATGCTAGAAGAGAAGGAGGATTGGATATTAAGCCGGTGAAAGAATCAAGCTTGGTCTGTTGTTCGAAGTCGATTTGCTAATCGGAAAAAGGTCTCTATGGACGACTAAAATTACTCAACAAGGTTTATGGGTGTGGAGGAAGCTTTTGAAGTATCGAAAGATTGCAAAACATTTCCATAGAGTTAAAGTTGCGAATGGAGAAACAACTTCGTTTTGGTATGATTCTTCGTCGTCAATGGAGAAGTTATGGGATATATGTGGAGACAAGGATTCATTGACATGGGAATATCAGCCAATGCTACAGTACATGAAGCAATTCATGGACATAGACGAAGGAAACACAAAATACCATGGCTGAACAGAATAGAAGAGATGATTGATATACAGAAGTTAAAGACAGAGCAAGATGAGGACATAGCCATATGGAAATATCAGGAAGATCAAAATAAAGCGAAGTTCTCAACAAAAAGCATTTGGTTGATGATAAGAGAAGTTCATATGAAATGTGGTTGGGATAAGGTAGTACGGTTTAGCTTTGCAACACCCAAGTATGCCTTTATAGTTTATACATTGGGTGACTATGCATAATAGGCTGTCTACAGGGAGCAGAATGCTTCATTGGACTGTGGAAGTATAAATCCAGAGTGTGTGTTTTGTCGAGAGCCGGTTGAGACGAGAGAGCATCTCTTTTTTTAATGCCAATTTTCGATAGACATATGGAAAGCTCTTACAAAAGGATTATTGAGAGAGCAATACACAACCAAATGGTCTGAGATAGTGAAACTCATCTAGCAAACTCGCAGCAAAGGATACCAAAACTCACCCTTCAATATGTTTTCCAAGCAGCTTTATATACCATATGGCAAGAAAGAAATGCAAAGCGCTATGGAGATGAACCTTCTTCAGCAAACAGACTTATTCACTTGCTGGATAGGAAAGAATATTAGAAACAGATTCACTATATTTCAGAGAATGGGAGATGACTGGTATGAAGTAGGACTGATGTTTTGGTTTGCCACGTGGAGTATAGTATAGACACATAAGAAAAATTTGTCTTTTATACTAGGGTCGGTCCGCCCTACGGGCGGAATGATAATTTAAAAATAATATAAATAGTTAAAGTAAATATTTTTGATTTTTATTTAATATTTGTTATTATTTTAAAAAATGTTTTTTTTTTCTATATTAGTATGAATCATTATTGTATTGATTGTTATCATTTATTCAGTTTTATTCTCATTACAGTTAACTAAAATGTTCCTTACGATTAATAAGATTGTTTATTTGAAATTTTATTTTGTTTTAATTTTGATAGTGTAGTATTGTTGATTTATTTGTTTAATTTGAAGTTATCTAGTTTTATTTATTAAATTACATTATCTTATATCATGTGTCTTTTATTCGACTATATAACTATATATTTTATTTTTACACGGTTGTGGATCTATGTTTATAGTTATTTTATAGAATCCTCGACATAAATATTTAAAATACATTCTACATTTATTTAATTAGAAAACTTAACATAACTCTTTTATATAAAAAAATATTCATTTTTGTTTTTATATTTATTTTTTTATTTCTGTATTTTATTATATTTTTCCTAACAATTATTTTGATTTTTTATTATCTATTATTTTTTTGTTGTGGTCTTCTTTTCGTATAAATTTTTTTTAATCTTTTATGTATTATTATCTCTTAAAATAGTTATTAATTAACACCAAATCTGAAACTAATGTCTTAAAATTAATAGTTGTTTACATATAATAAGTCAAATGGATAGTTGTTTCCTCAAAAAGATGGAGGAATTAATTGTTTTATAATCTAACAAAATTCAAAATAAAATAATTGTATTATTATCATAAAAGAACCTAGTAGATAAATTAATTTTCCATCTAAATTAATATGAGAAAGAGAGCATAGTGTGGGGGCTAAATTGACCATTTGACAAAAAGAGTGGATACAATTTTAAACTATAATGAAGAATAGGGTTCAAAATCTAAGATAAAGAACTAATAAAATAGTGGATACAATATTTGGTCTACATATGGACTTTGTTTCACATATTTTCTCATTTGGTGCATCCATTCACTTTCTCGCTCTCTATTACGATGCCACATTTGTCCTGGTTAGGTAATATGTTGAACTCTGCCACTGCCATTTTTGTTTTGTATTTTTTTTTAGGCTGGTGTAAATGCGTACAACTCTGTTTTTGTGTTGACATTTTAAATGTTGGTTGCGTTAGAAACCTTACCGCTTTTGACTACCAGGCAGATAGGTAAAGTTAACATTCATCGAATTATTTCCAAACATATATAAATGGGTATATCATCATCATCACCCTTACAGCTAACACCATTGTGGATTCGCACAGTAAATAATAAAAGAAGAGCAAGATAAGAGTTTCAAAAACCACAAAGTCGATGACTCAATCTTGTGGTTAATGCTTGTGATTCCAATGGTTTCGTACATGTTCTTCGGATTAGTAGCAAACTGATTCTGCAATCCTTCACGGTTCACCTTTACTCTGATTTGGTGATAAACCGGTACCAGTAGTACTTGGGATTCTCGGTGTGTTGTTCACTGGTATGCCCATGTTTGGTCTTGCCCACTGCAAAGGGTTCACTCTTTTCACTGTTTCTTCTGCCATCTTAACATGCACAAAATTGTATCAATGCAATAAAACTTAGTTAAAACATTAGATAGAGAATCATATTGTTGGGTGTTGTAAAATCTTTGAAACACTTATGAGTCGCAGCAATATGTACTTTTGTTCTCGAGTTTCGATGTCAGCTCTTAGAACTCTGTTGTCGACAGCAGCTGCATCATACTTCTGATTCATGTCACCAAGACGACCAAGTAAAGTAGAATGCTCAGCTCTTAATTGGTTTACCTACCAAACATGAAAACATTTCCTATAAACCAATGGAACGCTGCTGAATAGCAAGAAAGATATCGAGAAATGTAGATGCATATGATTCTCATTCATTTGTTCTTGCTTTCTTCTCCTAGAGCGCCTAGCTGATTCTTGGTTTGAGAGCATCCTAACCAACCAATTTCGAAATATTACAAAGAATTTATAAATTGGACTCGGCTTTAGACTTAACGACCATCTTTCCACTTTCAAAAAGATTTTTCTAAGAGTAACATAAAACTAACTGAAATATTCTTCTTCTAGATTTCAGTTGTTACTTTCTCTTTAAAGAAAGTAGAAACTCCCTGCCACAAGTTGGATGTATCTCTATATATGGAGTGGTTATCAGAAAAAAAAGAAGATCCAAGATACAAAAGTTCTCAAGAATTGTACCTCCTAGCGCGCTTAACGTCTGTAGGATCTTCATTATCAGCTGTTTCTGTGTCTCCATCAAGATCGTCGTCATCAGAATCATCTGGTGATGAAATTCTGGTGGTTTGCCTTGTTGGAACAACATCTGGTTTCTTTTTAACGCTTGTTCAGGGAACATATCTAACAGATGAAACACCGGCTGAGCTTTGTGCCACAACAACAGAGCCTAGAATATTACAAAAGATAACCCCATTATCCACAATCCGAAAAAAATTTCACCCAGAGAGTATATACCATAATCAAAGGAGCTTTCTTTTTCACTACTTGTTAAAAAATCTCCTTTAGTAGCTCCCAATGTTCAAGAAAACCAAAAATCAAAAAGGTAGACTGGGATTTCAAAAGTGTTACCGTTTAGGGATTATGATCTCTCAATCTTGAGCTCTCTTCAGCTGCAAACTGCTTCTCTTCTCTGACCAATCAAACATGATTCATCATCTCTTTCATTATCATCGCCCCAAGAGGGTCTTGCACCAGTGGATCTATAGAGTGAAATCAAATGCCTTGAATGAGCTCTTCTCCTCCAGATGTTCGTTGATGCTTCTACTCTATTCACCATCTCCAAAAAAGCAACAATGTGCACGTTAATATTTCTCGCGGTCACGACGGTTGTAGTGGTGACTGAAGAGTCAGAGACCAAGAGGTTAAGATTGTGCTGAGAGGATTCTGCGGCTATGGCGGCATGGCTTGAACTGTAGCGGTGATCATCTGATGGACCTTGGTCGTAGAGAAGAGGAATACTCATGTATATTTATACCCAACACAAACCGACTCTCAGATCTAAACGACGCATTGAAGATGACATCATGGGGATCGGTTTATTGGGATTAAACATGAATTCACAGCTCGCCGTTTCAGATAGCGTGAGGAAGCTCGGACGTCTCGCGTCGCCGCTGCACGAAGAGAGGAGACGATCTCAAATTCTTCGATCGGACAGAGCTAGGGTTAAAGGGCGAAACATCACGATTCACGTCTTAATGATACGGTGAGTTTCGTTCTGTGACACGTGTCGTGTTTTCAGAACAGGAATTTCCTAGCTGGCATCCTATGTGGCATCACCAGGAGGGATACAAAGCCTATTTTATATATAAAGATTTTCAAAACAAGCTGCACTTGATGTACATCAAGTGGTTTTTAATTTAAATAGATTTAACATTTGAATTATTCAATTCAAAGAAAAAGAACGACATTCTTGACTAATACTTATTAATCAGTAGTTTTGCTCAGTTATTTTTCTCACTTTTGTATGTATGCTCAACCGGACCGAAACTTGATGGTCAGAGAATAAAAGATAATAGTCTAGTAGTACTTTTGTGTTTTGTCTTCACTACCTACTACTTTATTCTGACGCATGGAACGCCATTAATATAGCAGAGCTCAAGAGAAAACTCTATCGTGTGTCTCATTTACTTCAAAAGAAAGCCCATAAAGAAAAAGATAAGGTAGAGAGATGAAGAAATCGGAGCTTATCTTCATCCCACTCCCGGAGACCGGCCATCTTTTGTCAACGATCGAATTCGGAAAGCGTTTGCTGGATCTCGACCGTCGGATCTCAATGATCACAATCCTCTCCATGAAGCTCCCTTACGCTCCTCACGCAGACGCTTCCTTGGCCTCCCTCACAGCCTCGGAGCCTGGTATCAGACTCATCAGCCTCCCGGAGATCCAAGACCCGCCTCCCATCAAGCTCCTCGACACTTCCTCCGAGACTTACATCATCGACTTCGTCGCCAAAAACATACCCTTCCTCAGAAAAACCATCCAAGACTTGGTCTCATCTTCGGCACAAGACTCAAACCATGTCGCAGGATTGATTCTCGACTTCTTCTGCGTCGACTTGATCGACGTCGGACGTGAGGTAAACCTTCCTTCGTATATCTTCATGACCTCCAACTTCGGTTTCTTGGGGTTCCTACAGTATCTACCGGAACGGCACCGTTTGGTTTCTTCGAAGGAGTTTGAAGAGAGCTCCGGAGAGGAAGAGTTGCCGATTCCGGCGTTCTTGAACCGTGTTCCGGCTAAGGTTCTGCCGCCTGGTGTGTTTGACAAACTCTCTTACGCAACTCTGGTCAAAATCGGCGAGCGGTTAGCCCAAGCCGAGGGTATTTTGGTCAACTCGTTCTCAGAAGTTGAGCCGTATGCTGTTGAACATTTTTCGCGTGGAGATTACCCGCGTGCTTATCCTGTTGGGCCGGTTCTTAACTTAACGGGCCGTACTAATCCTGGCTTAGCTTCGGCCCAACACGGAGAAATGATGAAGTGGCTTGACCAGCAGCCAGACTCGTCGGTTTTGTTCCTGTGTTTTGGGAGCATGGGAGTGTTCAGTGCACCTCAGATCAAAGAGATTGCTCACGCCCTCGAGCTCGTAGGGTGCAGGTTCATCTGGGCGGTTCGTACGAACATGGAGGGAGACGGCGATCCTCACGAGCCGCTTCCAGAAGGATTCGTGGAACGAACAATGGGCCGTGGAATCGTGTGTAGTTGGGCTCCACAAATAGATATCTTGGCCCATAAGGCAACCGGTGGATTCGTGTCTCATTGCGGGTGGAATTCTATACAGGAGAGTCTTTGGTACGGCGTACCTATCGCCACCTGGCCAATGTACGCTGAACAACAGCTGAACGCGTTCGAGATGGTGAAAGAGCTGGGCTTAGCCGTGGAGATAAGACTTGATTATGTTGCTGACGGTGATAGGGTGACGCTTGAGATCGTGTCAGCTGGTGAAATAGCCACCGCCATCAGATCTTTGATGGATGGTGATAATCCTATCAGAAAGAAGGTTAGAGATATTATGTTAGCAGCGAGGAAAGCTGTTAGCAACGGTGGTTATTCGATGGTGGCCACCGGAGATTTTATCAAAGATATTCTTGGGGATCACGTTTGATTCATCCTCCATTGGAACCAATGTTATCAATAATGTATAAGTAAACCAAGTTGTTACGAAAACTTAAATAAGCAAACACTATTTGATTGTGATTGTGACTGTACTAAGCTCGTCTTTGTTTAGATATCACTGAAGGACATTTGGTTTGCTTATTAATTTTCAGTCCGAGAACTCATTGTCTGAAAACTTGAAAATAAATTATTAAGCCAGGCCCATCATCTCGAGAACGTTATTACAACAGAACTAAAAAGCCCGGCCCATCAACTCGTCAGTGAATCGTTTAACCGCAACAAACGACGATCCTCCGTCCTTGACAGCCAACCTCGCCGCTTCCGCCATCTCCTTCACTCTCTTCCTCGGCGTATCCTCACCGTCCATCAGAGACCTTACGGCTCCCGCGATCTCCTCAGCTTTCACCACCTCTCCGTTCGCAGCAACGTAATCCATACGCAGCTCCACGGCCAATCCTAGCTCCTTCGCCATCGTGAACGCGTTCAGCTGCTGCTCAGCGTACATCGGCCACGTGGCGATCGGAACGCCGAACCACAAGCTCTCCAGCACCGAGTTCCAACCGCAGTGAGACACGAATCCTCCGATCGCCTTATGAGCCAGCACTTCCACTTGCGGCGCCCAACCGCACACCAAACCTTTACCCTCCGTCCGATCTCTAAACCCCTCAGGCAACAGATCGTACGGACAAGCTTTCTCCATCGGATTTGTTCGTATGGACCAAAGAAACCTGTGGCCGGAGAGCTCTAGAGCTCGAGCTATCTCCTTAATCTGCGATTCTCCGTGGATTCCGAAGCTTCCGAAGCAGAGGTACACAACTGAAGACTCGGGCTTCTCCTCAAGCCAGGTCATGATCCGGTCCTTATCAGCTGGATCTAGATTCGGAGAAGGACGATCCTCTAAATTAAGAACCGGTCCGACCGGGTAAACCGGAGGATAGTTCTCATGCCTACGAGCGAAGTAATCAAAAGCGTTCTTCTCAAGACTTGTGAAGGAGTTTACCAAAATGCCTTTGGCTTCATTTAACTTCGCTGCAATCTCGACCCAAGCCTCGTACGACTCTCTCACGAACTGCCCCGGCGGCATGACCTTCGTCGGCACGGGGCAGACGTAACCGGGAATGGAGTGTTCTTCTTCCTCGCCGGAGCTCAGGTCAAGCTCGGAGGGTGTTCGGCTATGTCTCTCAGGGAGATACTTCATCATACCCAAGAAACCAGCGTTACACGTGAGGAAAATGTAAGAAGGAAGGTTGAACTCGTTTCCTACGTCGATCAACGGGACACAGAAGAAATCTAGAACCAAACCGGCGATGCGGACCGATTCGGTTCCGTTACGAGGAGAAACTAGAGCTGAGAGAGCCTCTCTGACGAGAGGAACCGTTTTCTTGGTGAAGTCGAGAAGGTAAGCCTCAGAGGCTTTGAAGAAGAGTTCCAATGGCGGAGGGTTTTGGATCTCAGGCAAGGGCAAGAGGCGGATTCGAGGCTCCGAAGCGAGAAGAGATTTAGCTGAGTTTTTGGATTGAGGAACGAAAGGTAGCGTCCAGTGGAGGATGGTGATGGTGTGAATGCGGTTATCGCGTTTGATGAGAGACTTGGCGAATTCGATGGAAACAAGAAGATGGCCAGCGCCTGGAGAAGGTACGAAGATGATATCTTGCTTTTCCATTTTTTTTTTATTCTCTCTGTGTTTTTTTTTTTGGGTTTGTGATCTCTAGATCATGAAAAGTACATATATGTTTAAATAAGGAACGATGATTAACTGTTATAAAAGGCTTGCAGCAGCCTTGCACGTTACGCACGGTGCTCCATAATCAGTAATCATTATACACTTATCCATCATTGTTCACAGTCACAGATTTACTTTCTAGTTACCATTTACGAAATTATAGTCATGACTTTAGTGATATTTGAAATCATACTACTATATATGTAGATTATTCAAAACAATGTTAGCAGAGAAAATATATCAATTAATGGAAGAATATATCTGATATAGAGAATAGTATTTCAAGAGTAAATAAGGAAAATGAAGAAGAAAAAACTACATTATGAGATATAAACAAATTTACAGTGATCATTTAAAAATAATAGAAGTTTAAATAATTGTATTAAATATATGAAATTATTTAGTCTAAAAACTCACTTAAAATACTCAATTACGGGGACGCTATGAATGTTTTATTATTGATCATGGTTGTCACTTGTCAGAGAGAATAACAATACTAAATGAAAACTTGGCGGCTATTGTACCAGGAGACAAAAGCAAAAGAGATACGTCCCCACCTCTTGAGGGAAAAAGCTAACCACTCTCTCCATGGAAAAGCTACTACACCCACTGCAATTCAACAACTCATTTTTGGAGTTTCCTCATTGTTCCCACACACCCAGACGATAACGATAAGTAAATTTATTAAGAGACCCTACAAACTGCTTAAAGTAGGCTAGTGAGACATTAGTTCACTAACCATAACAACTTAATTAAATTGGCATATAATTGGTACAAGTTAAGTCTTTGAATGATATTTGTACCTGCTTTAGTTAATCGTTCTCTGCCACAGTGAGAGGAGAGGAAGTGAACACCAAGTGTAAGCAAATGATTGCCCTAATACACTCCTATCCACGGCTATCCAATTAGCAAGTGTAAGCAAATACATTGAAATATTCTAATAAAAGTATCCTATCCATGTTCACAGCTTAGCCCGGCTATTCTTTGCACAAGATGTTTTCCATTGTAGGGATGAAGTTCTTCTCACAGAAGACAGTTCCTAAAGAATCGTACTCCCTGTTGATTTTATGTATAAAAGGACTCGGTCAATAATTGTATTTCGAAAAGAAGTATGTAATCATCATATCATCATCAGGTGTCATGGATTGGCACCAACAACAACAAAAGGCTGTTTACCTGTAGAGCAAATGTAATGTCCGATTCGTCTACTCTCAGACTAACTCTCTTTAGCTTGTTTCCACGTGCTTGGCCGAATTTTAGAATCCCCTGAAGCAAAACAAAACCCCCAATTTTTTTTTACCAGGAAATGATTTTTTTTCGTGCTTTGGCAAACACAAATGCAGTATACACAAGCTTTTTACCAACATACAATACTTAAGAGATAGTAGTTACCTGATCATTTAGCACCGTACACATGTTAGTGAACTCTGTAATTCCAGCTGGAGAGATCACCCGAGACTTACAGATTTCTAGATATAATTTATTAAGCTGCATTGTAAGAGGGAGATTCACTAACTATCATTGGTTGTACTCATGAAGTTATGTGTTTTGTGTTTGCTGGAAAAAACGAGTTTTACCTCTCCAATGGTTGCATCCTTTTTACTCCCTCGAAAAGCCTTTGCAGCAGAACATATTATGATCTGTGAAGTGCATCAAGAGAAGCATGTGCTGATTCCGGTTAGATTCTTGGAATCACTCTTGCGTAATAATAAACGTTGTAAGACATCGCTGTGACTCTGAAAATGACCGTGTGGTAAAAAAAGGTAACTTACTTGTTGGTGTTGAGGAAGAGTCTGAATAGTGTCAACTACAGGAGACTTAAACGTCTTAGATAATGCAGCAGCCATATGATCCATCCTCACCTGTAACATTGAGTACAACAAGGGCTATGCAATAAGTTCATGGCCTATAAGAACCTTAATTTTTATACCATATCATCAGTGTGTAACCCGAATACTAACCACTGGATTATCTGGAGTTGGACCTTGTGATTCTGGGCCAGGTGATCCTCTTATGTCTATTTCTAAGATTTCTATAGCACTTCTGAAAATTTGAATCAAATAAGAATGTAAATTTCTGTTCACAATCTTGAAGGTGGGAGTATAACCTTTTATAGTGTATACGAAAATATAAAACCAAGCAGGATATCATCACCCATGTTTTCAAAAAAGGACAAATTCTGTGAAAAATATTGTATTTACCTGCAGACAGATAAAGCCTTTCGCATGTCACCTGACGCAGCCGCAACTTTCTGGCACAATGCATATAAAGGTGGACATATATAAATTAATGGTATTGATGAAAATTAAGTTGGCTCAGGATTGAGATCAAGATCAGGCGACCAGTAAGGATCGGATTCTTACTCTTGCACAGAGCTCCAAGGCGTTTGATTGAAATGCAACATATGGAAGAACCTGCTAGAACAACGCTTGAAAATTAATGAGACATACATAGAAACGCCATGGCTACCTGGTTTCACCGTCTCAAACAAGACATCTTATCATACGGTTGGAAGGAATTACCATTAGCCTTTCCTGTAGTATCCTAAGGATCTGATCTTTAGAATAAGCAGGGAAAGTTATAACCATAGGTTTGCCTGCAACGAAATAAAAGAAACAGCAGTTCAAGAGTAGATTCAACTCTTGCTTTCAAAGTTGATAATTTCTGTGCAGAGAGAACAAAGACAAAAATTACAATTTCAACAAATTCTCACAATTAAGGGACTTCAATTTCGGAAGGAAACGATCTGCAAGGTCTATTGCATTAGCTACACCTGAAAAAAAAACACAGCTTAACTTACAAGTGCATATGAAAAGAGGAGGTGAATACATATCAGAACTAAATCATACAAAGGACCTCTAAAATACAGTACCTATAAGTATACACGTTGAAAATGGAAAAATCGTAAGCATAAAAAGATCATGCAGGACTCCTCTGTCTTTTGTGATCAAGAAATCCATCTCATCTGCAATTATTAACCTGGAAAAGAACTTGAATATGATCACACTAGTTAAATCGTCAGAGGTAACTGATACACAACAAAAGGATAAAAAAATGTACATCATTCTTGAGCTGGAGTCTTGCTTTTGAGAAAACAAACTCTGAAGACGATGTAGAGGTGAAGAGTAGCAGTTATCTTCCTTCACGGGCTCTACTATTTCAAGTATCTAAAAAACAACATAATCATCAAATATATTCAATTTGAAATCAAGAATATTGAGGTTCATAGATACATACCTTGCTGAATATATCTGCTGTTTTTGTCAGCGACGTGCAGTTCACAGACAATGTGTCCACAGGTGGCAAACAGGCCTGATCAAATTCATTCAATCTTTAAGTCTTTTAAACATTTACAAACAAATTTTTAAGTTAAATGTTATAAACTACAAAACTGCTACCTGCTTTGACCAATCACCAACTTGTTTTACGACTTTCTCTATGGAGAGTGATTTTCCAGTTCCAGGACAACCGCAAATGTACAAACTCCCAGCCTTCTGCTGATCTAAGCAACCTTTAACAAATTCGAACACCCGTCTATGCTCATCCTCACGGCAAACAATTGTCGATGGTGCTTTCGATACATGCAGTGCCTCCTTCACAGCTCTCATTTGATCCTCGTCTATATACACCATCGTACATGATTAAGATAAGACCTTAGAGAAAAGAAAAAAAACAAGTAGACTATTGAAGAATCTAAGGATTCGTGTTTACCTCTAGATTCAGAGCCTAAACAATCGGATAAGCTATCCACTGCCAAGTTTTCATGAGAGTCTTGCTTAACTTCCTGTAAATAGATATAACCAATGAGATTGATATTCATTCTATTCCATATAAATAACTCAATCCAACAGCTACGAACACATTCATCAGGAAAAAATGATATGATGCAACCGAGTGACTTTATTTTTTTTGAATTATACAGAGGTATCCTAGCCCCCACCGAAATGATCCAGACTAGTCACGATTTTAATCAAACAGTTTTACCTTATCTGGCGTTCTGAGATTGGAAACAGCAATTCGCTGACGAGATTTCAGTTTCTTCGGCGTAGAGATTGTATCCTCAGACAAGAGACTGACTTCCTCCGATTTCTCCGATCCGGCGATGGTAGGCATCGTTAGGTGAAAAAAGGCGAGGTCGAAGCGAAAGTGGCAAGAGGAATGGTTTGGATCCAATCGTACTACGAGGAATCATTCTTTTGGATGTGTGATTAAACTTTTTTTAGTGGAGGAAAAACGTTAACCGCGAAGATTTTCGCATCCCGCGCTCTTGTTCTCATGCCGTTTTGAAATTCTCCCAGCTTCGACGCATTTTTTATTTGGGCCCATGTTCGGCCCAGTCATTTTATCAAATACCATTATAAACTAACGTCAAGTTTTATGGGCTAAGCCACTAGCTAGACACCACCGCCTTGTTAATGTTCTTTTTCATAAACAATTGATTCATCTTTTTTTCCATTTTGGCTTCTTGGCTATATTCAATTTTTTGTGTCTCGATTCAAACCATGATGGATGGTTCTGAATCTGAAATGGGTAACTACAATTAGTACATAGTTCAGTCATTTACGTATACTACATGATGATTACTTCTGCCTTTATGTATACTCACTCACAAAGAAAAGATCATATACTCCCTAGTGCTGAAACTATACACACACACCTTTATGCACCATTTACCTAAACAAAGCCTTGCTTCTCCTAACTAAAACTCTTCCACCATTAAATATATAATTAGTTGGCAATTTGGCATCCAACATGTGTATTCGCATATATCTCTTAGTTACTCTAATTAACATTCCCAATAATATAGTCTTTCGTGCTGATGATTTTCAATAAAATGCACCAAACATGTCTATTACTTGTTTTTAACAAAATGTGATCAACTATATTTAATTAGCTGTTTTCCTGATCAGCTGATATATAGTGCTGGGAATCAGACAAAGAATCAAAGTGGTCTAAGATATTTTATTTCTATATATCTCCTTCAAAAACTTTTATTTGGGAAGAAAAACGTCCAAGGTATCGCTGATATTATATTATCGTATTCGTATATGTACCAAAAACAAGAATAGCTTTAAATGAAAAACACTTAAATATCTTATTTGTCAAAAAGAAAGAAAAAAAAAATTATAGCTTGAAAGAAGATAAGAGAAATGAGATTGGCATTTGCCGTGTCGCTCCTTCAGCCAGTCTCACTCTAGCTCTCCCTTTCGACGAGTTATTATCATTTGGCCATAGCATTGTATCAAGAGCCAATACGCAAACTTATATTCGTTTTCCACTATTAGAAACAACTAAACAACGATTTGTAACGCACGTACAATCACAGGCTCGTGTGATGTAGATCATTTGCACATTTCTAATTGGTTGACTGATTCTCTGCGAAGAGAAGTATCGAGACCTTAAGTATCAAAAAAGTATCAAGACCATACCCATATCACATTTGTTGCGACATTAAGTGCAATCAATGAACAAATCTTTGACTATCACATGGCTCATTTTATCTTTTTCTATTTGTTTTACTTACCTTCTTACAATTTGGACATGTAGCGTTTGAATCTTGCAGTTGTCTCACAACTCTATTGTTAATTGTTGAATTGCCCATAAAGCTATTAATTTCACTTAATAAATAAATGGGGAACTTTTGTGTGTTGGACGCATAAACTTTCTTACGTGTTGGATCTGCAAATGTAAACCAAAAGAAGGACAGAGGAATTCTGAAAGGAAAATAAAATAAAATATATGGGAGTACATATGTACATTTAATCATATTTAATAAGCTAAAGGGAGTCATATAAATAAACATGATTCGATAGAAGCACATCGACAAGGACAAATAAGCTAATAAAATATACAGATCTTGGAGATGAGCGCAATAAAAAAAACAATAAGTATCAACCGTTAATAATATAAGATATCAGCAGTCGACGTACCGTCAATTCTTCTTGAGCATCTTCACTCTCTTTTGACGTTGCTTTCTCTAACGACGTCAACTTCCGTCAACTTGGTGCTTAGCGTCTACCTAGCACCACTCTCCGGTCACTTCTCTTTGATTCTCCACCGTCGCTTCCTTACCCTCTCCCTTAAATTGCTACATCCCAACAAAAACTATTTTGTTTTAATATCAAAGGTTTACGTATTAAACCTTTGTAGCTTAAAAAAAAACTTTGTAACTTTGTCATTTATTCTTAATCTAATGATTTAGTTTTGCATGCATGCACGTATCGAATGTACACTAGTTGTTTCCTTATACCATATGGATAATTTTGTTCTTCAAGATGCGAAGATCGTAGATTAAAAATACATCAGAATTCTTACATCGATCGACATATTTTTCTTAAATGTTTGACCTGTCACTATTAAAAAAAAAAAAATATATATATATATACTATATACAGTATTAATATAATCATATTTGAGCATTTAAGATTTTTGTATGAAAATTCACCAAGATGGTAAACGATAGTTTTATTTTCAGAATTTGCTACATATAACAAAAAACTAAGAAGAAAAAAACACTCCATATATTGAAAAAATCATTAAAATATGTTTTTTGTCCTACAATCCGCTAATAAGACAATTTAATTTATGATAACTATACAGTATAATAGTTTTACTTTGCTTAGCATTATAGTGATGATAACTTATTCTGGTGTGAATTACACATGACTAAAGCCAATATCATTGCCATTCTTCAAGGATAATATTTGACTTTCGGCTTGTTCAAATGTCTCGTTCAATGCATTACCTGAGTTGAGTTCTTACTTCATTCTTAGAAGATAGATCTATTTGCAATGTACTGTCAAATATAGCACCATCTTGTTATTCTTATACTAAAGGCAATCCAATTGACATGTTTAAGAACTCTGATATTCGGCACTTATGAATTTATAAATTAAAAAGGTACCAACGTTAAACATGGACTGGAAACACGAGTTTAGACGCAATAAACTTTCCTTAAAACAATAAATAAAAAGTCGTTACCATATGACATGGACACGAGGACCCCACTACTTTCGCCTACCTTATTGCCAGGCTGTTATTTTCGCACTCCTAAATATTTTATTTTCAAAAATATGTCACTGTAATTACACGTGTAACTTTATATGTCGTCTAATGTAAATCACGTTCAATTTTTCATATTTGTCAGAAAAAGAGCAGAACCGCACGATTAAGTGGCAAGTCTACAACCGTCAGATCTAAAGAAAACTCCCCGGTTTCCGCTCACTTATTCCTCTGTAACGACTGCCACGTCACTATAAATAATAGACTTGTTACCGGTCTCTCCGGTACTCCTCTATTGACTATTCTACGTTAACTCTTTTTCACATGCGAGATTTTTTTTCCCCGTCTTTGATAAATCTTCTTTTGCGTTTGTATATAATAAGACCAAGCTCCTTCTTAAGTGAAGCGTCTGTCTCCTCGTGTTCCATTTCAGGATTATCCCGATAAAGTTTGTTTCTTCTTCCTTTCATTTGTAGAGTGAGTTTCTTCTCCCTTCCTCTCTCTCTCTTTCTAATTAGCAACACATAAGTTTATATATTTGTATGAAATCGAAGTTTCATTGATTCTTGAGCTGTTTCGATATTATCTTAGATCCGTTTCTCATGGGGATTGTAATGATTCATTCTCGTGAGAGTGCATGTATTTAAGAACCGTTATTTACTGTATTATTCATCTTTTGATTTTGCAGGAAAAGCGTGAGGAAGACGAAACTAGCCTCCACACCTTCTTCTGCTCTGTTTTTATTTTTTTCATTTTCTTGCTAAAACAACAATGGGCGTGAAAGTAGGAACGACCTCAACCTTCCATCACTTGGTGTCTCAAACCCTAGTTTCCTCCGCCGTTTCTTCTCCTTCAAAACGACGTAGCTTCGGACACGACGGACGGTCTCTCTCCTGCCGCTCCCTCATGCAGACCCCTCCTCCTTCTTCACCTCTCTTCGGCTCTCTCCGCCACTCCAAGTCGTCATGCGAGCTCTTGAAATCATCAACACCGACCAAAACTCAGCTCATTCGCCGAGCTTTCACCGGAAGCGTCGACCCTTTCTCCGAGGAAGAGTTCTCCAAAAAGATGCAAGAGCTGTCTCTCAAGTTCCAATCCTCAAACGAAGAGGAAAACAGTTTCGGTCTCGACAGATCATCCACTTCAGTGGAACCCCCGTGGCCCGAGATGGTGCAAATGTCTTCCATCGAGAGGAAAGCGAACAGCGTCGACCTCCCCATCTCTCTCCGCATCATTAAAAGAAAGCTACGGATGGAGGAAGGAGTTGTTATGACACAAGTCGGTGAATCAGCTGTTAAAAGAGCCTTCTCGTCCATGGTGTTTATGATTCGCGAGCTGCAAAGCTTCACGCTGCACATGAGAGAGCTTCTCCTCTTCGAAGATCTCCAAGGGATCCTCCTCCGCGTTAGAAAAGAGATGCATGCCTCCTTCGTGTGGCTGTTCCAGCAAGTCTTCTCCGCGACTCCGACCTTGATGGTCTCTGTGATGATCCTCCTCGCTAATTTCACTGTTTACTCTATCGGCAGCAACTCCGCTTTAGCCGCCGCCGCCACACCTCCGATGGCCACCGTCTCTTTCAGGTTTGTTTTTTTCTTTTTTGAACTAGCATGAGGTTCTGTCCAAAGTATCATTTAATATTAGTTTCAGTAATTTAATATTAGTTTCGTCTCAACAGTCACTTTTCAGTTGAGCTAATGATCTCTGGTCTCTTTCAGGTTCGACCAGACGGAGATAAGTACTTCACATGAGAAGTTCGACTCCTCGGCTATTAAGACATTTTCTGTTTCTTCTCCCAACGGGAAGACATCTTTTGTCGGCGGAGGAGGAAACGGCGGGAACAACGTCCCGCCGGTGCAGAGCGGGACGGACGGAGATGGTTCTGATCAGTTCAGAACACCGTCTCAGTTCTCATCATCGTCTCTCGGCGCAACTGCGGATTCAGAGGTCTCTGTGTCGGGACAGGAAGAAAGTAGACTGTGGAACTCGATCATGGAGGAGTCTGAGAAGATGGAAAAGTTGGATCACGAGACGATGAAGCAGATGGTTGCTCCCGTGGAGGCACGGTTGGAAGCAGAAGAGTCCATGGATTACTTCAAGACGGAGCTTCTCTACCAAACGGGTCTGTCTCAGCAGCCTGATAACGTTCTCCTTCTTGCTAATTACGCTCAGTTTCTCTACCTAATCATACATGATTACGACAGGTAATTAACTTCTGACCATCGTATTATAATGATCTTGCTATTTAAAGTATATTATCTTTGATTTTGTTATTCATTAGATCATGTGATTAGATAGCTTAGATTTGGTTTAGGACTTAAGTTAGATATTTAAAGTCAGAAGTGATAGATTAATTAAGTGGTTGTCATAATCGTCACCATAAGAACCAATCGGATAGGCTTAAGAATGAGTGAACCAGTTCCTACTTTGCCACTTAAGAGAAAGAAGACAACTAAGTAGATAAAAATCTACATCTCCATTTTCAGAATAAATTAGAGAATAAAATAAAAATGATGCAATCTTGTTTTCTTTCCCAAAGGTTTTTGTATTTTAGCTTTGAGTCTTTTTGGGTTTGGATTCCCAACAAATAAATTAAAAAGCTTGGTTGATAGTGGAGTATGTGGTGGATTTCTGAAGATTACTTCTCCCAAAACCAAAATACTAAAACTTAAAACCACAAAGGTTTTGTTACAAGTTTTCCCCTCACATGTTGCTTTTCATATATCTGTTACATTTCTCATTCATCCACTATAAAGGAGCCCATGTTTTTGCATTTGGTTACATAAAGCAAATAGTATTATTAGGTAATAATTCGCTAAAATGTCAATTTGCTTGCGAATAGGTCAAATACTATTTAAAACATTTAGATATTTTGGTGATAGGGTCTCCAGACAGTGGTTTGACATTTTAGACATGACTATAATTCAATGTAGGTTCCATTTTAGACAATTTTCATTTGATGTATCTGTCCACATTTAACCAGAACCCAATTCACATACGTTTTCACTTACCCTTTTGGCCTTATTCAACTTCATATCTTATCTATAATGAACAAAACCACAACTGTGTTGGATATTTGTCTCGCTCTAACGTGGCTTCTTCTTCTACTTCTCTTTTTTCTTATCTGTAAACAGAGCTGAGAAGTATTTCAAGAGGGCGGCAAAAGCAGAGCCAGCAGACGCGGAGGCGCTGAGTAAATACGCGACCTTCTTGTGGAAGGCAAGGAACGATATATGGAGAGCAGAGGAAACGTTCTTGGAAGCAATCTCTGCTGATCCAACAAACTCATTTTACTCTGCCAACTACGCACATTTCCTTTGGAACACCGGTGGTGACGAGACGTGTTTCCCTCTCGACGCTCCACCACAACAGAACACAACCTAAAAAAAAGAAGAAAAAGAGTGATAACAATTGTCCAAGTGTACAGTGTGTTTTTTTTAATACAATTCATGTCATGTGGCAACTTTTTGTTCTGTAAAACAAACAAGACTTTTGTTTATATATATATATACGCACATATTTCAAAAGTTTGAAATATTTTTTTTTGAAAAATGTACTTGGACTATTCCATGGTGTCACGGACTTGTTCTTTTACGGAGAATATTACACTCTAAGGCAGTTTCTAATAACACAATGGGTCACATTCAGCTATTAGGACAGTTTCTTCTAACTAATCCACTTTTCTCCACTTGTACCTAATCAATATAGTTCATCCGTAACTACTCATAGGAAAAGCCCAACTAGTTTATTGGCGGGAACCTATATCCACCGCACATCTCCCCCCCATCCAACGTCCCATAATAAATCTGTCATATATGACAAGACATATATCTGTCTAAATTCTCACCCTTTAGATTTACTTTTTGTCTTTTACTTTTTACGGCCTATATTTAATTTGTTATTCTCCCTTCTTCATCTTCATCGTTTTGTTTCAAACTTTTTTTTAGAAAGAATAGACACCGTAATCTACAGCTTTGTTTATATTTGGCCACAAATTAACTTCCGCTAAACTTGTGGTTAGTTTTCTAACATCCAATTATCAAAATTAATTCATTTTCTCTGTTATATTAATTAATCCAATTATGAACATGTATGAGCTGTTTTGAAGACGATTTTATCATATATGCCCACCCCTACTGATATTCAATAAGTTCAGGTCCGCTTATCCAAATCTAAGTTTTTGACATCAGCCACGAGTAATTAGTACACATTGTCTTTTAGCATGTGTACATCTTAGTTACGTCTACATGTACACATTTTTCACAACGTCCGGGGTTGTACATTTGTGCCTGTCTATATGTACAACTTTGTTTCACAGGCTGAATTGTAATTTGAGAGAACAAGTATGAACATGTATAAGCTGGTTTGAAGACGCTTTAACATTTTATGTCCACCTTAACTGATACCCAATATGTTCGGTTACCATGTGTATTACTTTATCACGTCCACATGTACATGCATTTATCTACCTCGTGGTTGTACATGTATTTAATATAGGTTGGTTTTAGTGTACAATACCTCTTGATTTGTACTTACACATGTTCTTTAGTCACACACACATTTATCTAAGGGTGCTTTCCTTGAACAAAAGTTGTTTCGTCCAAACAACACAAATACTACAATATCCGTCCTTACACAATATGTTCTTTAAACACAAATACTACAAAAGGCAAAATACGTCCTCCCGTTCTATAATATCCCAACAACACAAAATACACCCTCCCTTTTAAACCAAACAACGCATAGATGTCTACAATTATCACAAGTACAAAGGCACAACCCAATCCGTGTAAATCTCCATCGCATACTACTTCCTAAATATATCCACCAAGTCATGTCAGGTGAAGACATTATTAACCGACGATGTTTATTAATTTGTTGACAAGTTTGAGTGAACGCGAGTACATGGTTGATTAGAAACTGTATACAATCAGTAGGCAGTGTACGTAAATGTATCAGTGTACATGACGCATACTCATGAACAAGTCCACGGGTACATGTATCATTTAACAGGGTTGTGATGGCCAATGTAATGAACATATAATAGAATCGAAGAATAGTTTCATGGGAAATGGTGTGTATTTGTTGTGTAAGATACATAATTATGTACGTATATTTCTCCGTCGTTGATGTATACCATAGAAATAAGACCATCCACAACGATTTGAAGCTTGAGAATATGTATAGTTTCATATGTGCACACATGTACAACTCAGATAATGTACACATGAAATTTTGTTAGACAATGTATATATATGTTAGACGCTGTACACATGAAGTATTGTACATGTGGATAGTAAATTTTATGTGTACAGATGAACGTTATAAAAATCAAACTAAAACTATGTCTTCAAAAGCCAACAACAAGAAAACATTAACAGACAAACAAAGAATATGCAAAGGGATAAACATGGAGAAAGTATACATAGATTGATGATTCAATTTCTTAGTCATTGATGTATACCATAGGAATAAGACCATCCATAACAATTTGAAACTTGAAAATATGTATAGCTTCATACGTGTACACATATACAACTCAGATAGTGTACACAGCCAATTTTCTCAGTACACATAATTAAAGAAAATTGCTAGACACCACATAATACGTGTTCACAACGCTCATTCATTCACATGTCCATATGTACAGCCAAACACACATTCGTTTACAAGTCCACATGTACATCTATACAGAACCATCCTAGTATGTTGTGTAAGCTTCTCACCAACATAATTCAACAGTTTCTACTCATTGTCACCACCTAAACGCTTAAGCAAAGCTGGGATAGCTTAAAACGCCCAAAACTGAAGGCTTCCAAAGCAAGACCTCAACAATAGGGCCATCTCCTCCGTGTCGTTCAGTGCGTCTCTAACGCACGTAGATTATCAATCGCCGAGTACATATTGATCCTCTCGCATGGGTACCGATCCGTTGCAAAGAGCTTTTCTGGGAGACTTCCCTTTACATCTTCTACCGCCACTGTTTCTATCCAACAAAGAGAATCAGGCTAAAAAAAAACAACATCAAAATTAACCAATCTAGCCATCAAAGCAAAACTGAAGTTAACTCACCGTCAGCTATCTCTTTTTCCCGCAGACTCCGCCGCCGAGACATGCCTTTAACGTCATTACGCCTCACCATTTTTTCTTCGTCGTTACGCCTCACCATCTCTTTACCCCGCAGACTCCGCTGTCGTGACATCTTGTTTCTCGTCGTCGAACCTCGCCGTCGATTTTTAGACACGTTATCGCCTTTTCAGTTTCTCCTTCTGGTCTCAATAAAAGCCAAGGTGAAAGAGAATAATTTCCCTTACAAATCCATATTTAATATTTATAATAATTGAAAGTGTGATTTCTTACGCTTGTGGGTCCATCACACCGATTTTGAATTTTGAAAATCCAACAAACAAACTAAGAAACGAGAAAAGGGGAAACTTGGTTAGGTTTTACTAAGGACAAGTTGGATCTTTTCACATAGAAACTGCCTCAGTAGCGGAAAGTGTCTTTTTATGACATGGAAACATGGAAACTGTCCTAGAGTGAAAATAACTCATTTTTACGTGAACAAACCATGCGTTTGTCAGTTTCTCATCTACTTTTACACAGAGTCCAGAAAGACCGATTATTTTCTCGTTGAAAGTTTATAATCTGTGTCCCTGTACTTTGACAATGATATTCTTATAAATGTATGCTAGTATAGTAATAACTATAATAATCTTTGCTAATTGTTGATTGGAAAGTTATCAAATGCATTAAAAGCAACAAAGAAGGTTGGAGTCAGGAAAGCATGTGTAGATTTTGTAAGAACCCAAAAACCCTTTCTCGATCCCACGTTTCACTAGATCTCTCTACAACACATTGGATCATGAGAGAAAACCCCAAAACTGTAATGTGAACCCCCCAAAAGAGGGACACGTCTCTCTTCCTTTTTTTTAACACTCATTATCATCTATCCTCTTTATTTTAGGACTTTGTGTGTATAGTCTCCATAATGAGCGTCGGGATACACGCAGATCTGTTTATCCTCACGTGAATTCGTTATCTTTACCTTCTTCTAAGTTCTAATCACATAATAATAATCTTTTTCTGGTAGATATATCAATTGATCTAAGGTTTGGAACTATATAATTTTTTTTTATTAGTATTTTAACAGTTTGGAGCGCTGCAGTCACATCAACGATAATTTTTTCATAAGGTCATTTGATCAGAAAGCTCATGTGTATCTAGAGTTTAAAACTATTTAGCAACTATTCTAGTGGAAGGTCTAAAGATAATCCATCCATGTACAATTTATTATGTTGATACGTTAAAGAAAAGTCAAAACAGTAATGTCTTATTACGTTTAGAAAATTTTGAATGTGTGATTCTTTTGAGAATATAGAATTACTATCTGTACTCATAGTAAACCCTAAGTTCTACCTTGTATATTGAAGAAAAATTGTATTCAAAGTTGAGACTATTAGCTGCAGATCAAGAAACCTCTCTAGGTTTTTCTTTGTTTATTTGTTCTCTTCAGTCTCTGAAGAGTTCTACTCCAGCTTGGAAATACGGTTTAGGACATCTTGGCTCTGGCAAAGACAACTCCAGCAAATAAACCTGAAACAAAATGTACACATATATACCAATCGACACACACATTCCTTCTCATCTTAACGCACTAAAGAAAATAATAAGTATATAACATGAACAGATCATAGCTAGTGCTGTGTTTCTGAACCGTGTTACTTACCAAAAAGTATGCTGAACAAATTTGGGAGACTGAGAGGGACATTGAAGAGTACAAGACCAGATAATGATATCGGAACCTTGTTTAATGAACCCACCAGACTGTCCACATGATATAAAGAATACCACACCGTTATACAACCCATTTATATACAAATGAAATGAAATATTATGAAACAATGTTTCTTTCTGTGTTGGAATACCTGTATGTTGTGGGTCCGGTTTGATGCAAGAACCACATAGATGTGAAGCTGATGGCTAGACCAAGGAAGCCGCTTGCTGTTGCGACCACCCAAAACATTGCATCTTTTGTCACATCACTGCCATACACAATGAACATTTTAGCTGAGACTGTATAGTTCCCGTGAGATCTTATATTTGTGTATTTTCGTAATTGATGTTTCGCATAGTCAAGGACTTGTTTAAGACTAAGTAAGTGTCAATGTTGGGTCCAGATATTTTTAAGTGAGCTAAGAATAAGCCAAGTATTACTAATTAGACAGAACAACTAGGCATCATATGTGTAAAGACGGGAAAGAAAAATGACAAAGATGTTAAATTTGTGGACAATCTCAATTTTGATAGTACTTACGTGCTTATTACGTATCTCCATTCACCAAGTAAGACGATCAAGGTGATGCCAAAAGGTAGTGACAAGAGATTATTAAGCAGCACCATTGACACCTCATTAAGGGACCCTGATTTTGTGGACTGTTTTGCTTTGTCCATGACTCTACGCAGAGTAAGCTGTGACAAAGAGTTGAAAGACCATCATTATGGAGAGTGAGAGACTCTTGTTTATTTAGTGGTTTCATAAGCGTGAACTTACTGAATAACTAGCGGTTAGAAAGCAGTTGGCAGTCTGCCACGTGTATCCTACTGCATTGAACGTGAGATCCGTGATGCCTCCACTGATTGCAGAGATAATCTGTATGTTACAAACTCTTTAAGTTGGTATCACTTTGATATCACACATAAGAAATCGCTAAAGAAAAAAACTAACCATCATGAACATTGCAGCCCAAACTTTGTTGTTCTGCCTTTTGCGGAACATGTATAGTTCCCCTATGGCTGTAATAATATTCGTTGCGTTCTTCAGAATAGTCACCATAGCAACGTTTATATATTTCAAACTGGAAAAAATAAGTGTAATGTTTGCATTAGTCTTAAGCACTAGAGTTTCCTTTAAATGGAAAGTGTTGATTATTAGTCTCTTACCTGTACATCCCAGAGATCAGCATACCAACAAAGATAACATTGACAGGCAACCAAACTCTGATCAACTTCCAGTTAATTTTTTCAACTGAAACCACTCCAGAGAATTTTAATAGAGCTACCACCAAACAGCTGATTAAGTTCTGTAATTTTAAAATAAATAAGGAAACCACCAAACTATATATAGTATGTCAAATCATATCATAAAGCTCATGGATCAGCATTCTTACTTGATACAACATCAAAGAGATTCCTGCATTGAAATTATAGGTGGAGAGAACAACTTTGTTCATTAGTATCATACTGCAAGAAGAGATACAGTAAGCTGCTCCAGAAACAAGAGGTCCTGATAGTTTCAGAGAGCCATGGTCACGTCTGTTATCTCCACCAACCGGAAGATATCTCCGTCTCCATCTGAGAAACCTTCAGAGAGAAATTAAGAAAGTTCTATTCAAGTTTTCCTTAGACTATGTATATAACCTGGAACCAAGCTGAACAAAACAGAGTTCATAAGGATGCTATGTTACTACTACCTTTCACTAAAGCCTCCTCTACGCTGGGAACTCTTCTCGTGGCTGTTGATATGATCAAGAAGTTGAGAGACAACACTTTGACTACCATTATCGCTGAAAATATTCAGCTCGGATACATCAGGTTCAGGGGACACACCCGCTTCAAGTTCAGCAGCAGTCATATCTTTTAAGTTACTGCAGCCAAATCTGTCACATTTCATACCAGAAATCACGAAGAGGAAGCTGTACTTGTTAAGAGACAAAACATCTATTGAAGCAGAGAATAGCAAGAAGTACAGAGAGGGCTTGACGTTAATACCTGTGTAGAAGAGTTGCAGAAAATTTCTTCTCTACGAATGATAAAAGAGTGAGGAACAGAGTTACACTTTATCAGCTCGACAAACGCTCAAAATACGGCGCGTAGATTCGAGTTCAAGAGTACGATCGCCAATGGGAATCAAATCTCCACCGCCTTTTTGTGAAGAGAAAAACCGGCGGCGAAGGAGGTGACGTGACTTCTTTTGTAGGAAACACGCAAAGCGGTGAAGAGGAACGTGGAGCGAGAATACCGAGGCAGAGATGGAGAGTAAGTAACCGTCCATGTTCAGTCTCCAGCTTCTCATTATTACTCTCTTTTTTTTTTAAATGTTCTTGAAATCTCGTGAAAGATTTTATATTTTTATAAAAATATCAGCAGGGAACGGAATGGTATTTGACTAATAACTTAGGCTTGACTCGGCCGGCATCCATGGCTACTTTCCTGGCGGGAAGATCGCCGGTTACTACATGACGAATCGTTCTTTTTTAACACTTAAGTTTGGGCTTTAATACTTTAAGCTTTATAGTTTGGGCTTTGTATTACGTGCACTATCTGAACCAATTTATATCGAACTAGCCGCAGCCCGCAGGTGAATTGATTTTATTGCACACTTTCTTTTTTGGGCGTAAATTTTTATTTTTTATTTTTTATTTTTTTTAATTGCACACTTGCCCAACATATTATTTATTCTCTAGCTGATAATTTATTTGATTTTCTATATTATTATTTGATAAGTGATTTTTCGCAACGAAATCCTCGCATTAAAAGTTAGAATGTTTAATATCGTTTATATTTTTAATAAATAAAATATATAAATTAGCAAAAATAAAACAAATTTAAATTTTATTTAATTAGATAAGTGATTAAAATTATCAAAAATCTAATATATATATTTTAAAATAAATAGATAAATTCCTTTATATATCATATTGTTATCCAAAATATCTTTTTTTAATAAAAAAATAAAAAAATACATAACTAAATATTAATCAAGTAAAATTCACAATTCTAAATTTTATATAATTGAAAATAAAATATTGAGTGATTTATAAGATTTATTAATAATGAATATAATGTAAAAAAAATCAAAATTTATAATACATTAATTTTTAATAAAAAAAAAATAATTTATCATTGTATTCTTTTAATTAATAATATATATATTGGTAAATAATTATAAAATGTTTATGTCCGTATGTGCGGAAAAAACACCTAATTTGGATTGATATAAGATTTACATAAAAGGAGTTTTAGTGGATCAACAAACAACATTAACAATTGGATTTAGTATAGTTCTAGACGATTAGTGGGTACTTCAACTTTTAGTAGACGACTCATATTTTATAACAAATTGAACACGACCTACAATTTGCAATCATGTTCTATTCAAAAGATATGATAGAATTAGGTAAAAAATCTATATAAAGAGATGAGTCATTTTAGGCTATAAACATGTTAACACACGCGCACTCATATGATATCTGTATACTTCTTCAGGCGGTGTCCCGTTCATTGACGGTGCTAATAGCAAAGCTATACCAATAGGTGGCCATAATATAAGCACACCTGCTTTATTATTTTAACTTTTTGGATATTACTATTTTTAATCTACTCTTAGTAGATAACTCATTTTTACTACACAATGAAGTTGATAAAAAGTAGCTACATACAGACCTTTTAAATATAGTTATTGCAGATTCTGAATATTTATGATTATCAAAAAGTGGTTTATGAATCTAATCAGCGATTGAATCAAATGAAAATGATAATACTATGACTTAATCATGAACACAACGTAATTTAAAACCAAAAGAGTAAAAATCAAGAAGACAATGAGAGCTGATTTCACATATTTACTAGACTACTATCGTAGTAACACATCAATGAAAGTCACATATAGACTTATTATATAGACAGTACATGTAATTCTCACAACATAAGCAAATAGACAATGAACACCAATATAAAGGGAGTAATGAAACTTAACAAGTAGAGTTTGATCTGTTGAAGGAGGATGATGAGTTGATGAACTCTATGCAGTCTTCTATAGCCTCTGATCTATGATTGTCATTGCTTATGGGCATGATCGACGGCTGAGACCTCCCGGAGGAAAAAGAAGAAGAACCCTTTGACGGTGGAGATTTCCTCTTCTTCCTCATCACCACCAGACGCAAACCTTTTGCAAATTTACAGCCAAGTTGCTTGATCATTCTTGCTGCTGTGACTTCTGTCTTCCTCGGTAACCTCAATCCGCAGCTCGTTGTGCACCCGGGGATCTTACCACCGTGAGGTCCCTTGACTGCGGTTTGATTAACTGAGGCATCTCTCGGAACTGGTCTAGTGCTTGTGCTGATTCGTTTTGTTCCAGTAGCTGACATAACAAGAGAGAGGGAGTGAGAGAAATTTATGGGAAACAATAGGACTGGATACTAAGAGATATTTAAGGGACTGGAGCTGAGAACAGTTCAGGAAAAGACATTGATTAGATGTATTCATAACATCATTACGCCTAGGCCATGATTGAGCACTCGAGACATAAACATAAAAAATAAGTATAAAAAAAAGTGTAGCTTTTCGATCCTATATACAGAAAGAGAGCTACGCGCAAGGCAAAAAGATAAGACTTGGTTCTTTTCATTCTTTCTTTACGGTCCACAGAGGGAATAAAACCTTTGTTTAAGCGATGAAAAAGGCTCTTTCTAATGAAGCAACCATTTAGCATCATTCTTCTTTGATGATCACTCATGTGTACACAAAACAATCTGGAAAAAGCATATTTTTGACTCCAGGAGAGGCCAATATTAAACTTACTTTTATGGAAGGGCAGATTCCATTCACGAGTCTGCGGCTACGAAAAAGAAGGAAAAAAACAAGTTAACGGTGGGCACACGAATATGAAAAAGCATAGAAGAACCAGGCAGTGTCAGGACAGAAATAGAAGATCACACTTTGGAGGATGGAGAGTGATTTTACACGTGAGAACATTCCATTAGGATCAGAACAAATATTCCTGCCGTATAAAGTCAGTGATTAGATGCTAATCGCCTGAGACTGACTGACATATACGACAGGTTTCAAAAATGCCAAAAGGGAAAAGAATGCAATAGCACAACTACTCTGTTCGCATCGTCAAAACAAGAGCAGAAACGATTTGGCAACAACTTGTATGCATAAAAATTTGACCCAAAACGATGAGGGAAGACATCTTTTCAGTACTGTGATGAGCACAATTCAACCAATCAGACACACTAATCCAACCATATCCCTCAATGCATTATTATTTGATACAAAGAGAACGCTAGTTCCAATATTATAATTCACAAGAGAGATACACAGACATTTAGCTACTTCTTTTGTTTGATAGTGTACAAAAAGACTAAGAAAGTAAAACTCACACATTGGTATAACCAAACAGGGATTGGCTCCACATGAAAATTACGCAGAAGTCCCTAGTCAACCTGCAAACAAAAAAAACTGTACAGACAAAGAATACTACGAATACATAATCTGAGCATTGATTACAGCAGTAAATTAACCCCTAGGAGCCCAAAACAGCCTGATTCGAGAAGTTGAGCAAATCATTGGCAAGAAGTTGAAAGAAGTGACGAAACTAGAGTTGTTTTAGAAACATTTACAAAGGTACATAAGGTGTCACCCCTTACATACATACATAAACAAGGAGAAAAGAAGCAATGATATCAATTTCGCAAACAATACATACATATAGGCATATCATATCTTCAGAGGAAATTCACCAAACACCAACACGAAGGTAAAATATCTGATGATAGAGGAGCCTTAAAAACGTCACACACTTAAATGAAATTCCACAACTTCTTCATCATCACACACTAGATGAAACTCCACAGCTTTCTAACACTCACGGCGATACTCACGGCCGTAGCTGAAGCTGGGCCTAGCTCCAAAGTCGCTCTCTGCAGCACCTCTCTCTTCCTCCAAGCTCAACCCACCCATCGTCTTCTGCAACTGCCTGTGATCATAAGGGGAGTAATCGACTGGCGCCGATGGGCCACCTGGCACTCCGTAGCTGGACAACCGCGAGCCCGCCTGCGGCTTATACTCGTTCATTTGAAAGGCCTCGACGGGAGCTGAAGGCCCACTGGGCTGTGGAAACCGAGGAGGAGCTAAAGGAAGATCGACTGGAGCAGATGGCTGGCCGTAATTGGAGGCCCGATCGTACATCGAACGCGGCGGAGGAGGAGGGTAATAGAATCCGGAATAGTAGTGATCGGTGAACGGATAAGGAGAGGGAGAAGGTGAGAATTCTCTGTAGTCGCGATGAGGAGACGGAGAGGTGATCGGAGCTGGTGGAGGAGGAGGAGGAGGGCTTGGGGAGTAATAATGGTTACCTTGAGGGGCAGAATAGTAATCTCGAGGCTGCGATTGAGGACGCTGCGGTGGAGGGATCGGTCGCTCCTTGATGGCGAGCTTCAATCGTATCTTCCCTTGCGGCCTCCCCGAGGGACGGAGAAGCTCGAGCGAGCTGATCGATTCGGGAACCATCGCTCCCTCCGAGTCAACCAATCGAACCAGAGGAAACCTAACCGATCCGACGAGTGGTTTCGCCGCATCGGAATGGAAAATCTCGACGTTGAGGACCGATTCGTGGACGGATCGGGTGAGAGGGAGAGTGATCCGCTCGTTCCACACCGGTTTGGCGGAATCATCGGAGCGTGTGGAGACGCGGTGATCCGAGTCGAGGTAGAGAACAACGTATGGTTTCAGGTCTCCGTTGCGCCAGTTGACGTTCTTCAGGTGCTTGGCGGAGACGACGGTTACGACTAGGTCAAGCGTCTCAGACGAGGAGGCCATGTGATACGCTGCGTTTTGGAGGCGTGATACGGTGGGATTTTCGCGGTGGTGTTAGCTAACGTGCGCTCGTATCTTAGATGATTTTTTAGCAACTTTAAAAGCTTTTAAAAACCTGCTGGCTAGTAAAGAGGCTTTTGACTCTCTCTTGCTTTAGACAGCTGTCGTTATTTTTTATTATGCGAGGAGAGGATATTGATATCTCTGTATCCAAACAGATCCCCAAATTCTTACCAAAGCACAAGATAAAGTGGATAACCCTTTGAGACAGTGTTCTTCTTCTTTGTTGTGAGATTGGTCCTAATTGGTGATAAGGTAAGGCAACAATGGCTTCCTCTGCAACAGCGCCAAACTCACTATCCTTCTTCTCGTCTTCTCTCTTTCTCTCCTCCTCTCACCAAATCCCTAGAAACTACATTTCCGTCGCGAAACCCAGCTCCGGCAGAGTTTCAAAGCCTCTCTCCGTCGCAGCCCAGCTAGCGACTCTCCCCATCTTCTCATTCGAGGGAGAGAGGGTCGGAGAGACGTACCTAGACCTCAAAACCGCGCCGGAGGACACCGCCCGCGCCGTTGTCCACCGCGCAATCGTGAACGACTTGCAGAACAAGCGGCGAGGAACGGCGTCGACGCTGACCCGCGGCGAAGTGCGCGGCGGTGGGATAAAGCCTTACGCGCAGAAGAAAACCGGTAACGCTCGGCGAGGGTCCCAGAGGACGCCGCTGCGTCCCGGCGGAGGGGTGGTGTTCGGTCCGAAGCCGAGGGACTGGTCGATAAAGATCAACAGGAAGGAGAAGAGGCTGGCGATATCGACGGCGATTTCGAGCGCGGCGTCGTCGGAAGGCGGAGCGATAGTGGTGGAGGAGTTCGGGGATAGGTTCGAGAAGCCGAAGACGAAGGACTTCTTGGCTGCGATGAAGAGGTGGGGGCTGGATCCGAAGGAGAAAGCGATGTTCTTGATGATTGATGTGGAGGAGAACGTCGCGAAGTCGGGAAGGAACATCGGGACGCTGAGGATGCTGACGCCTAGGACGTTGAATCTGTTTGATATATTGAACTCTGATAAGCTTGTGCTGACTCCTGCGGCGGTGGAGTTTCTGAATGCTAGGTACGGTGTTGATTCGGAGATTGACGAGGAAGATGAGGATGACGCGGAAGGTTAGTGTTTTGAACCAACTTGTTCTTGGAAGTATCTTCATTGTTTAGTTAAGTTGAAATATGATTTATAGATTCTGTTAATATTGACACGTTTCCACGTGTTATTGTGTTTATGAAGGGGCAGAGGAACCTGCGGAATGAGCAAGGAGCTTAGATCGAACTGGTGAATGTGTAGCTTATGAGTTTTTTCAACTTCTGTTTTTCTTTTTGTGGCGCAACAAGAGAAAATGTTTATTTAAATCAGATTCTTGTAAGAGATCGTTCCCATCTTCTTTCTCATACATGAGTTTATGTGTTCAAGTCTCAGTGAAGTTTGGGATTTAAAAGGAGTTAAATTAGACACCATGAACAGAACCTATAGGAGGGAATCATCTCTTATTGTTCTCCAGCCAAAACCTTAAGGCTTACACAAAAGGTTGCTAAATGCAACACACCAAAACGTAGCATTTAGTCCCATTACACTTTGGGTTTATTTTCATCCTTCGCCTTTCAAGACTGTCATATATATATATATACCGGTAAGGCTTCATATTTGAAACGAGTCAAGTGATCAGATTCTCTTAATGAGGGAAAAAGTGATCTACCATACTCTCATGTGATCTGTCATACTCTTATCTGTTTTCATACTCTTAGAGAATGTGGTTAATATCTAAAATACCCCTGACCGATTTAATGAATAAATTAATCCACTCTCTCTCTCTCCTCTCCTCCCTCCCCCCCCCCGACGAATTTCGACTCGAAGATTCACTCGAAGCCCACTCGATACTTCCCTCGTACTCATCTTCTCGTGAATTCGTTTGGAATACGATCTCTTCGCTTGGATACTAGATCATCGAGCTATTAATTCCGTTATACAGGGTATGTATCTCAAATCGTCGTTAAGACCAATGTATAGAATCCACCATAGATGAACTTATTATTCACGGGATTCCGATTAGATAGAAGATTTCGTATTTGTGTATGAACTAATCGACGATCGGAAAGTTTGAATGGTCTGTTTGTTAGGGAATTCGATAATCAACAACTGTATAATTGAATGTCGGGAATCAAAGCTGATAACAATTTGGTTTTGAATTGAAGACTCGACTCCAAATTTATAGTTTTAATTGAAAAATTCTTATTCATTTGGGTTTCATGAACTAATCGAGGATCGGAAAGGAATGATTGAATGTCGGGAATTATGACGATTCAATCGAAGATTAGACGTTCTGGCTTATCACTAATTGGTTGGTTACTGACACAACTCTGTGACATGGTATAACAAAGTATAACGAAGTATAAATTTAATGGTTTAACTGTATAACCAAGTATAACGTGAATGGTATAACTGAATAAACAAGTATAACTTTAAGTGGTTAAATGTTTTTATTGCAGACAATGTGTCCATTTTCGACGAACATACACTTTGATTATGATGGACATTATTCTAAGGATGGAGATGATTATGAATGGATTCCAACCGATGCTCGTTTGTATGCTATATCCTTTAAGACATCATCGTTGGAGGAGATCACTTATTCGTTGTTGAAAGAGAGGATATGCAGGAAGATGGGAATAGATCCATTTACGAAGAGGCTCAATTTGGGTTACATTCCATTGGTAGTGGAACCTAAGAGGCAATCGTATATTTTGGATGATGAAGATGTGTTTGTTTATCTAACATCAGTTGATAGAGAGCAAAGAAGGAAGTATTTTGCATGTGGAGGACATCGAAGAATTGAAAATAGTTCAAATAACCGAGCAACTGTCGAGAGTTGGAGAGAGCTCTTGTAGTAGGAACTATTGTGAGCGTGAGAGTGGATATGGAGAAGAAGATAATGTGGGCACAAGTTTGGAGCACGATGAACATCCCCACAAGAAACAGAAGAAAAGTAGGTTGTAAACCGTTCGGTTTCAGTTTTGATGTGGATTAGGTTGTAAGCCTTTCACTTTCGGTTTTGGTGTTTGCCTTTCACTTTCGGTTTTGGTGTTTTTATCGTATGAGAACGTTGTGAGGTGAAATAAATTTTATTTGTGTGTTGTATAACTAAGTGAAACTGGTATAACTACGTTATGTAAATTGAATAATATGATTGTAAATTCTAAACTTTGTAATATAATTTTATAAGTCATGGAAGTAATACGATTGTAGTTTATTATTAGTGCTATGTTAATTATGATTTAATCAGAATTGTTAAAATTCTATCTCATTGCTTGGTAGCAATCATATAGGAAATACAATGTGTTGTCATAGCGTTATCGCTGAAACTGACCTCGTTAGATTTGATAACTCTTTATGGCACGAAATCAAGTTTATATGTACATGATTGTATGAGAAATGAACTCAGGAAACATAATTGCATTGGTATAACCACAAAATCATTAATTCAAGTCGAGTATAACTAAGATAAATAGAAATAATTAAAAAGTGCAACTTTGACGCTTTCTGTAAAACTGAGTACTTGGTGAAACTTACAACAGAAAAAACCGTGGGATTCTTAATTTTCCCGCCCAGCTTTTCGAATTTCTAATTTCCCAGCTTTTCCCAATCGTTCAATCGAAGTATTAAAGACCCTTTTTTTAGGGTTTCCCCATTTGCTATCTTCATTTTCTCTATCTTCCCTAATCTTTCTCCTCTCTCTCCTCGTCACTCCCTCCCCTCCCAAAAACCGAGATGTCTGCCGCTTCATCTTCCACGACCGGTGGTCGAGACGGATACGAACTCCGGGGATACCTAGTAGGTGTTGGTGCGGGGTGGGCGTCACCGAGATCATCTCCAGAAGCAATCCAAACCCATATCGCCGGTATTATCGGTGTCTCTTTGCGGCTTCACAAAGGGTACATCCGTTTGTTGTTTATATATCGAACGCTTATGAATCACGCTTACTCGTTTTGAAAAAAAAATCATGTTGTAGCTCGAGAACGACAATCATGTCTTCAAATGGGTTGACGAAGCCTTCACCGATGAGATACAGCAGCTGAACTACCAAGTTCGAATGCTTGAAGAAGAAGTTCAGATCTCAAAGCAACAATAAGAAATGAAAGAGATATCCGCGAAGGTCCCAAAAAGATGCCCATGATAAAGATATCAGGAGGTTGTGTTCTTCTTACCATCGTTTTAGTTGTAGGAATTATGATGTACAAAAAGTAATTGAAATTCCTAAGAGAATTCCAATTCCTATAACTAACTGTTATTGCTAAGCTATGTTTTTCTAAGTTATGCGAAGTTGAACAACCATGTAGTTTGATCTATCGAAAAAGTTTCTATTATTTTTAGTATGTTAGACAATTGAGAAAGTGAAACTAACACAATATCAGACCTATTTATACGAAAAAGTCGAACAGAGGATTAAGTTAAGCCAGAAGTTGGAACAAGGATTAAGTGAAACCAAAAGTTGAAACAAGTGAGATTAAGTGAAACCAAAAGTTGAAACAGGTGAGATTAAGTGAAACGAAAAGTTAGAAAATTGACTAAGTGAAACTATAAAGTTGGAAAATTGAACAATAGAGTGAACAAAGTTGTACCGACAATAGAGATAGTTTCACCAACATTAACACATAGTTGTACCGATATTTAAACAAAGTTTTACCGACATTAAACATTTACACGAAACCTTCAACCCCATATTTCTGAACATAAAGGTCGCTGTTTAGTACAGACTGCCAGAATTCCTCAACTTCTGGCAAACGCGGATTGAACCTGAAGTCCGCAAATCCACCTTCGGTCTGAAGCCATATATCATCAGGACCAAAATAATCTGCATGGTCTTGATTTTAGCAAAAATTCTACTCACTATCACATTTAAAACTAGACACAGAAACAACACTTACTCGTAGATTCACAGACTCTCCACATCTTAAGGACCACAATCACCTGTCTACGACCCCCACCACTCATGTCATCAAGACCATCCCGGAAGGCAACTGCCTGAGTGCCGGTCACCACACATCTTATCTGATGGTCACTATTCAGAATAAAGAAAAAGTGCGTCAGTTACAATATATATATATATATATATATATATATATATAAATTTTGCTTGGATCATATGTTACTTTATACTCACATGTTGTTCCTTATGTAAAACTCCATCCTTGGTCCTGAAGGGGCATCGAGATGGGCTTCCGTGTTGAAGACCACTCCCATTGTATCTACCATATAAGTGTTACTCAACTAAATCAGTTCGTTTCACTTAGTTTCACTTACATCTACAGAGTTATACAAAGTTCTGAAACCAAGCCATGCGACTGTTGAGATTACCATTCCTAAACCATTCCTAAACCATTCCTAAACCATTCCTAAATCAGTTGTGATAACCATTCCTAAATCTGTTCGTTTCACTTAGTTTCACTTACCTATGGGATATTTGAGGTCACGCCAGTGCATGCGAGGGATTGCATGGATGCTTTTGAAATCAAAGAAAAGACGATTGTTCAGAGGTTCGATGATGCGGACTTGCGTAACGCGCGAAGCAATTAGTCTGAACGGAGAGCTAGTTGTCTTGAAACATGGGGAGGCCCGTTCAACATCTACCACAAAGATTTCCACCCATCTTCCCTCTTCCTTCTCAAGGCCTCTAAAATTTTTATAATTCCCATAAGTGTTCATCTCCATCTTGTATCCCTACAAAAATAAAGTACAAAGATCATGTTTATTACATGTTACAAGGATCAAGTTTTTATTTCTGACGGTTACATGTTTATAACACAATTGAGAGATGATGATATAACACTTACATCTTCATCTGCGAGGATATAGTTATAGTAAGGCCCACTGTTGGTAACATAGGAATAGAAAGGGTAGATCCTGTGTAGTTTCACTCTGAAACGCCAAGCCTTGACCGCCGGGTTATAAGTAACCTCGGAAAGCTTATTGTACTCTGCCATCTTGTTTGTTGAGAGATGAGAGAAGAGATGGAGTATTCGCAGAGATGAGAGAAGAGATGAGAGAGGAGATGGAGTAACAGTGAGTGTTTAAATGCAGAATTCTCTTAATAATGCAAGAGATGTAGCGTATAAATGATACTCGGAAGTGTAATGATTATTAAAAGAGACTTTTTCACAAGAGAAGTCGTGGGGACGTGTTTTCCTTTCGACGAGTCTATCAAAAGTCGTGTTCGTTCCACGAGTCTATCAACCTCGGGCAAAAATAGGAGTAATAGATTCTAATAGTTCATTAAATTACAGGTTTTTTCTCAAAATTAATATTATCCTTTTCATTGATTATCTCCTACACTGGTAGTTGCTATCATTAAATATATGAACTCTAAATATATTCACTAACTATTATACATTTTGGAAACTGACCATCTTTTAAAAAATAAAACGATATAATATCTAAATTTCGTTAAGTTTTGTATAGTTTCAAATTTTCATACAATCTAAATTGTTACGTTTTGCTTAGTTTCATAAATTTAGCCCGTGATCTCCACGAGTTTCACTTATTTATACATATCTATGTATGTTAAAATTCAGGAGAGGCGACTGTTGCAGTCAGAAAGCGTGTGAGATAAGTTGAAGTAGTTATGCTTTCTCGGGGAGAGAAATGGTTTAATCTCGGGGGAGTCTCGAGTCAATCAAGTAATAATACTCATCAAATCAACCTTAAATGGACACGCCACTGTTCAACTTCATTAAATTACAGGATTTAGACAATCGAAATCATTTAGTTTCGCTTACGTATGTATAGTTTCCCTCATCTCTCTCACACAATAACATTTTTTCTTTTATCAGAGTTAGACATGGATTCTCTCCCTCCTTCAATGCTTCATAAGATTCTCTCTACGGTAGCAACGATGAATATTCGGGATTTTGGTTCTGCAAGGATTGCTTTTCCCGGGTTCAACGAAGTTAGAAGAGAAGATCACTTCTACAGATCGGCCAATCTCATTTACCTGAATGACTGGGTAGACGAGGTCAGTGCTGTTCGAACATTCAGGCTTAAATGCTACCGTTTGGGTAATCCATAGGCTATACACTTGAGAGGTATGTATGAGTTCTTCATCCTCCATTTAGTTGATGAAAGAAGGGAAAAAATCCATCTTGCTGGTGAGAGAGGATGCGAGTTGGCCCAGTTTATTGATGGAATGCTGAACTTAGCCTTTAGCGTTGATCATAGGGGAATTGTTCACAACTACCCTGCCTTTACTCGTCAACATGTTTATAAGATGTTTCAAATCATCTGTAGTTGGCAACTCTCAGGCCATTGGGATTACGATAAACCTGACATGTTTCTATCTGTGGCTGAAAGGATAGAACCTAATGTGCCATGTGATTGCTGGTGTTCCCACATAGACCCTCCAGAGTTTGAAGTCTCCCTAGATGGATCACGATCACGGTGGAAATGCGATCGTTGTTTCTGGAATTGTGCAGCTTGGGACTTCTGCTACCAAATACACTTGACTGCTCGCACATGGCCAATTGAAGATTAGTAGAAGTTTTATCTAGTTTTACTAAGTTGTTAAGTTGATGAGCTGTTATGCTCTGTTATTTCTCTAGTTCTATCTATAAACATTATGTAATTACTCTAGTTATATCTATAAACTAATCTTTTTATTTGAACTTCAATAAATATATCAATAACAACACATGTGGCCGAACAATAACGTAATAATAAATTGCAATCTAAATGTGGAGTACTAAATGTGCGATTTAGTTCAATTTAGCATAACTTTGTAACTGGGACAATATTTATTTGTTCAGGTTTTATTACGCTACACAGTTATACCAAAGTTTACAATTACACTAAATCATACAAAAGTTTCGGAAGTTAAGGCGAAATAGATCCGAATTTATGGCTCGGGTCTGGATGGTCCGCGAAATGGCCCTGGTTGGGTTGTAATTATGTAAGTTTCTGTTGGCTCTGTGGTCTTTTAATAAATTTTCTGATTTAATTAAAGATATATTAAATTCCAAATCCGGTCAGTTTTGGCAGGAGTATCTCAGATCATTTTTTTTCGGGCAGGAGCACCTGAGCGTTTAGTTCATTTGAAACAAGGACTTTAGCAGAGAGTAGTGAAGGTTGCAAAATCTTCCTACCTTAGAACAACATTATCGGCGGCACAAAATTTTGGTCTCTTAACATTTTTTATTATTAATTTTAGACTAAGAGACAATGTTAAGATACAATAGAAAATTTGTAAATTATTAGTAGATATTTATGTTGTATCTTAGTAAATAAATTATTTATTTTAATAAATAATAACATTTAAAAGATATGTTTAAAATAAAACATATAACATTAAAATTAAAAAGAAAATTACAAAATTGCCAAAAAAACAAAAAAAAAACATACAATTAAAACATTAAAAATTTTAAAAGAAAACATTCAAGACATAAATTAAAAATATAAAGTATACGAACATCATAAAAGCAAACAAACATTTTATTCAATTCATAGAAACTTAAACATCATAAATAAAAGTAAACAAACATTTAGATATTGACCAAAAAAATATATATATATATATGTTATTTAGAAGATGTTCAAATTTAGCTCATATATTTTCAATCAAATCATCTTTTAATTGTTGATGGATTTGTCTATCCCGAACTCTTGCTCGACAATCAATTGTATTGCCGAGATTTGTAGCCATATCGACGGAATATGTAGGATCCACACCTTCTCCTTGTTGAAATTCTAAAACGTCATACTGAGTGTATGAATCTCGTTCATCTTCGGCAATTATATTATGGAGTATGATGCATGCTCTCATAATATTTGCTATTTTGTATTTATCCCATAAATTAGATGGATTTTTAACAACGGCGAATCTAGCTTGCATGACTCTAAAGGCACGCTCAACATCTTTTCGCACAGCTTCTTGGGTTTTAGCAAATAATGATTTTTTTCCGACTCGATGGTAGTCGGATAAATTGAATAAAAGTTGTCCATTTCGGATAAATATCATTTGTGAGATAGTAAGCCAAATGGTACTCCCTTCCATTGACATATAAGTTGACTTGCGGAGCTATTCCATTAATAATGTCAACAAAAACAAGTGATCGATCAAGAATATAAGATCGTTCATAATACATGGAGTTCCAAAAAACGCGTGCCATATCCAGAAGTCATATGAAGCTACCGCCTCCAACATAATTGTTGGTTTTCCGGTTCCTCGTGAATACATTCTTTTCTAAGAGGTGAGACAATTCTTCCACTCCCAATGCATACAGTCGATGCTTCCAACCATCCCGGAAAATCCACATTGTTCTCCAATATGGAGTAGTCTTTCAAGATCCTCCGGTGTGGGACGTCTGAGGTATTTATCGCCAAACAAACGGATTATTCTGGCGGTAAAATGATGCAAACATTTTCGAGCTGTTGTTTCACCAAATCGTACATATTCGTCAACTGTATCAGCCCCACACCACCATATGCCAATTAACGAAATACTGCAGTACATTTTTGGAGCGGTGATAGACTAGACCGTCCAACTGCATCTTGTGTTGGTTGAAAATACTATACTTCTGTAGAGACACGATGCACAATACGCATGAACAATGGCTTGTTCATTCGAAACTTCGAAACCGTCGCCGGAATAAATTGTGAGGGTATATTGGAGTTTCACTAAAATAATCATTTCAGAGTTTATTGTGGCTTTCTTCCCGGTTTCTCTCGATAAAATAGATTTTTTCGCACTTTCGGTTCAAGAATAAGATCAGAGTTTTCAAACAATTCTTGAAATGGGGATTCAAAATTAGCATCATCATCTCTGTGGTAATGATAATGGGAAGAAGATGCCATTTAAAATGAAAAAAAGGAAGAAAATGTTTTGGAAGTGAGTAGAAGAGGGATGATTTGTAGATGTGTAATGAGAGAAGATATCTCATACTTATAGGTTAAAGAAGTGTAGCTTGAGATATTTGTTGTATGAATCTCCTGTGATGCTTATTGTTTTAGAAATATACATCTTGTGATACTAGCCATTTTTCTTGTGGAAGAAACAAACCATACCATGTGACCTTGAGTACAAATCATATATGGACAACACATGTGAACCTTGATCACTTTCATACAATCAGATCATAATAGAATTACACATTACAAAACATTAACTACCAAAATCTAATCAGAAGTTATTATATATTACACAACTAAAAAGCCATCAAGTATCCTTTACATGTTCATGGTTTCAAACAAACTTCTCTTCAATCAGACTTGGCAATTCATTTCAGTAACTTTCCATTAAATTAAAAGAGGATTTGGTTGCAAATAAATTTCACTTCAATTAGATTTATCAATTCATTTTTAGTAACTATTTAGCACAAATGTGTAAAACCTATCTAACTAAGCATTAACTACTACAGTCAAATCACAAGCAAGTAACCGCTACCTATAATTAGAGCTAACATTAACAACTATTGGAGCTCTATTGAATGTGAATTACCTTGTATTTTGGAGGAAATGGTTGTTCTTGTTAATTAAAGAGTTAAAAAGTTATCTCTAACAATGTCACAATAAACCATTGACTTGATTACAGTGTATGCAGATAGCAAACCATTAGCCTTTAACAACTTAACAAATGTCAGTTTCATCAAAGAAGAAACATTATTTTAATTACAACTTCATCAGATTTTTTTACAGACGACAAAGACAAAACAAGATTTTGAAAACCCTAAATCTACACTAATTTTCAATTTAATTTACTCAAACACCAAGCATACAATCACAAACGACAATCATATCATCACAACAAAAAACAACCAAACCCAGATACGGAGGAGGTAGATCGACAATGACAACAAAATTCTTCCTGGTTTATTGTGGCCTTCTTCCCGGTTTCTCTCGATAAAAATAGTTTTTTTTTCGCTCTTTCGGTTCTAGAATAAGATCAGAGTTTTCAAACAATTCTTAAAATGGAGATTCAAAATTAGCATCATCATCTTTTTGGTAATGATAATGGGAAGAAGACGCTATTTAAAATGAAAAAAATGGAGAAAATGTTTTGGAAGTGAGTCGAATAGAGATGATTTGCAGATGTGTAATGAGAGAAGATGTCTCATACTTATAGGTTAAAGAAGTGTAGCTTGTGATATTTGTTGTAAGAATCTCCCGTGATGCTTATTGTTTTAGAAGTATACATCTTGTGATACTAGCTTGTTTTCTTGTAGAAGAAACAAACAATACTATGTGACCCTTGAGTACAAATCATATATGGACAACACATGTGAACCTTGATTAGTTTCATACAATTAGATCATAATACAATTACACATTACAAAACATTACAGTCATTACAACATCCTTGATCAGTTTCATACAATTAGAATACAAGTGATTTCAACAGCTTTTAATACAATACCTACTTCATAAAATCCGATTCATTACAAAACATTCTCCAATAGATCAGTTTTTAAGTAGTGAGGAGATAAACATCAATTTGGTTTAGTTAAACATGAGCACCATACCTACTAAAACTAATACAATAACCATTATACCAACAACCAATTCAAAGCCATTTGTAAACTTTGATTTCTTCTTAGCTAACTCACACACTATCTTCTATAGCCTAACCAGCTTCTGCTCAGTGTCATTATTGAGATCTTTAACTTGGTTAAATTGTGTTTCATAGTCACTCAAAAAGGTAAGATAATCTACCTTTTCAGCTACATGGCCATAGTGTGTATCCCTGGCTCTCATCTCCTCCATAACCGCCACATCCCACCATTTCCAAACATGACACTCTCCATCATCAACATTCTCACATGTGAAGTGTCTTCTGCCTGGATAATTTCTAGTGTAAGATGTTGCTAGAAGAGGTTGACCACCACAGTAGCATGTCTTCGGGAATCGAAACTCAACCTCAGGTTGAGGAGGGTACTGAATCGGCTCTGCATTATTGTAGCTACTCTCAGCTTGGTCTTCAAGAATATATGTTTCCTCTTGGCTGTAGCCACTGTTTACTGTGTTCCTACCATACTCCTCTGATTCAGAAGGCTAGCTATATCTATAATCTTGTCCCATGTGTTCTTTAACCTGAAAATAATTTACAAGGTAAATATTAGATTCTTAATCTGTATGTAAACAAATGTGCATAACTTCTTCAGACTCACTTAAGATTACAAAGATGCAGCATTAACATAAATGATTCATTTATAAAGATAGTCATAAAAGCAACCATGACGTATATTCATCATAAAGAAGATAATACATAAGTACTTAATACATAAATTACAAACATGGTTATTATAAAGTAGAAAAATAATTAGAACATCAATTTCAGAAATACTCGGACATGAACTTATTCTTGACAACTTCTTCAGCCTCAATTAGTGGTTCTTTTTTAGCAAGGAGAGTGTTTAATATGGCCAACTTTGACAGTTTCTCCTTCATGACTAAATCTTTCTTCTTGATTTTCCACATGCTCTTATACTAAGAAATAGTCTTCTCTTGAGCATTATTCCTTCTTGATTTTGCAGCCTTAGTACCTTCAGACCGGATCTCATGATCACCAACATTGGTGCTTGAAGATTGGGAACCTTCCTCAACAGTTTTTTTCTTTGAATTGTCAGTAGCTTTAGGAGTGTTAATGTTAAGCCATTTTTGTTCATACCTCAACACATACCATGCATGCTCAAGGGTAAACTTCATGTTGTAATCAGTGTGTAAGACTTCATGAGCACCTTCAGGACATCATTCTCATTCTGACCACTGCTATTTTGTCTCTCTGCAGCTGCAAATGCGCCACAGAACTTGTTAGTGAGATCATTGATTTTGTGCCACCTCTGCTTACAATGGATATGATCTCTCTTTTCACCACCCTCTCTAGCATGAGGACTTGCTGCATAGTATTTTCCTTCTCGTTTCCAGAAGGTCTATGACTTTTGTTCATTTCCAATAATAACATCCTTAGATGTGTTTAGCCAGACACTGATAAGAACCTCGTTATCAGCTAGGGTCCATTTTCTTCTCTCCCTACGCTCCACTGGTGTGTCTTCAGGTAGAGTTCGAGCCTCGGACTGTTGTGAACTGAAAGGAGGAATTTCTGATGCTTCAATGTTTACATTAGAAGGAAAATTTTCATAAGGAAAGTTTTCATGGAGAACACTTTCTTGTTGACTGTTGAGAAGACTTACATAACTAGAAGACTTACATAACTAGAAGACTGGTTAGTTATGTAAACATTGAAGGGATTCCATGAATCCATATCAATAAGAACAGAAAAGGGATTATAGAAGAGAAAGCGAAATGGTTACTGGTTTTAGCAAAGAAGAGAGAAAGAAGATGATGGAGATTATACGATAGAATGAATGATGGTTGGGTTTAATAGGTGAAACTGTAACAAGTAATAAATAACAATCATAATGACCTAACTATTAACTACCAAAGTCTAATCAGAAGTTATTACATATTACACAACTAAAAAGCTATCAAGTATCCTTTACAAGTTCATGGTTTCAAACAAACTTCTCTTCAATCAGACTTGGCAATTCATTTTAGTAACTTTCCATTAAATTAAAAGAGGATTTAGTTGCATGCAAACTTCACTTCAATTAGTTTTACCAATTCATTTTAGCAACTATCTAGCACAAATGCGTAAAACCTATTTAACTAAGCATTAACCACTACAGTCAAATCACAAGCAAGTAACCACTACCTATAATTAGAGCTAACATTAACAACTTTTGGAGCTCTATTGAATGTGAATTACCTTGTAATTTGGAGGAAATAGTTGTTCTTGTTGATTAAAGAGTTGAAGAGTTATCTCTAACAATATCACAATAAACCATTGACTTGACTACAATGTATGCAGATAGCAAACCATTAGCCTTTAACAACTTAACAAATGTCAGTTTCATCAAAGAAGGAACATTATTTTCATTACAACTTCACCATAATTTTTCACAGACAACAAAAACAAAACAAGATTTTGAAAACTCTTAATCTACACTAATTTTCAATTTATTTTACTCAAACACCAAGCATACAATCACAAACAAAAATCATATCATCACAACAAAAAGCAACCAAACCCAGATACGGAGGAGGTAGATCGACAATGACAACAAAATCCTCTAAATCTCAAAACGGAGGACGAACACATACCTTGTTTAGATTGGAATCGGCGGACAAGCTTTGGATGAGACAACAAATCAGTGTGGATTGAGCGAAATAAACGAGAGGATTTTTATTTGGGGATGAAATCGGCAGACAAGCTATGGCGAAAGGTTTCGCCGTCAAGAGAGAATAGAGAGAAGGTGGATGTGAATTCGATACCGCAAATCAACTTTGTCCTATACGATTAAGACACCCAATCGTATGATGCCAGGTGGCACTTAAGGACGGGTGCGAAAACTTCTTAATTAAACTTTGTTTCTATTGTTTTTCAGTATTTTTGATTTAATTTTGGACCCATAATTAGTAAGAAATAAGCCTAAGACCCGACGATAATCTTGCTCTTAGAGAAACATTATCGCCGAGACAAAATTTTGGTCTCTTAGCATTTTTATTATTATTTTTAGACTAAGAGACAATGTTAAGATACAATAGAAAATGTTTAGATTATTGGTAGATATTTATGTTGTCTCTTAGTAAATAAATTATTTATTTTAATAAGTAATAACATATAACTGATGTGTTTAAAATAAAACATACTCCCTCTGTTTTTTATTAGATGATGTTTTAGTACAAAACACACATATTAAGGAAAATATTATTTATGTTCAAAACACTTGATTAGAGAAAACACACAGATTAAGGAAAAAATTATTTATATTCAAAACACTTGATTAGAGAGACAAAAGTAATGCTACTCACAGAGCAGAACACAAACAGTCACACGACATCTTTTAGTGTCTTAATTTAATTTGGAGTCAAATTTTACAAGCATGAAGTTAATTTAATTTGTCTTTTATTTTTTCTTCTTTTACTTTTTCCCATTGATCCATTTTTTTAGAAAAAATGCATGGTTTTCTATTAGTGTAGTCGTTGTTTTTATAAATGTACAAAAAATTATGAGAAGAATCAATGTTGGATTAAAGAAGGTAATTAAACTATTGTTGCTTTCATCGTTAACTGTACATAAATATTGGAAAGAACAATTAATCAATTTAAAAATTAATAAGCATGAGTATTTTATTAGTTATTACTTTAAAAGTCTCAAAACTTCATCTAATTTGAAACAAAATTATCTTCCTAAAACATCATCTAATTAGAAATAGAGGGAGTATAACATTAAAATTGAAAACATAAGAAAATTACAAAGTTGCAAAAAAAAAACAAAAAAAAACTTACAATTAAAACATTAAAATTTTTAAAAGAAAAAATTCAATACATAAATTAAAAACATGAAACATACAAACATCATAAATAAAAGCAAACAAACATTTTATTCAATTCATAAAAACTTCAACATTATATGTTATTTGGAAGATGTCCAAATAGCCCATATATTTTCAATCAAATCATCTTTTAATTGTTGATGGGTTTGTCCAATCCGAACTCTTGTTCGACGATCAATTGTGTTGCCGAAATTTGTAGCCATATCGACGGAATATGTAAGATCCACACCTTCTCCTTGTTGAAATTCTAAAACATCATATTGAGTGTATGAATCTTGTTCATCTTCGACAATCATATTATGGAGTATGATACATGCTCTCATAATATTTGCTATTTTGTATTTATCCCATAAATTAGATGGATTTTTAACAACGACGAATCTAGCTTGCATGACTCCAAAGGCACGCTCAACATCTTTTCGCACAGCTTTTTGGGTTTTAGCAAATAATGAATTTTTGGACACTGTGGTAGTCGGATAAATTGAATAAAAGTTGTCCATTTCAGATAAATATCATATGTGAGATAGTAAGTCAAATGGTACTCCCTTCCGTTGACATAAAAGTTGACTTGCGGAGCTATTCCGTTAATAATGTCATCAAAAACAAGTGATCGATCAAGAATATTAAGATCGTTCATAGTACCTGGAGTTCCAAAAAACGCGTGCCATATCCAGAGGTTGTATGAAGCTACCGCCTCCAACACAATTGTTGGTTTTCCGGTTCCTCGTGACTACATTCATTTCCAAGAGATGGGACAATTCTTCCACCCCCAATGAATAAAGTCGATGCTTCCAACCATCCCGGGAAACGTTGTTCTCCAATATGGAGCAGTCTTTCAAGATCCTCCGGTGTGGGATGTCTTAGGTATTCATCGCCAAACAAGTGGATTATTCTGGCGGTAAAATGGTGCAAACATTTTCGAGCTGTTGTTTCATCAAATCGTACATATTCGTCAATTGTAACATCCCCACCACCATATGCTAATTGACGAATTGATGCAGTACATTTTTGGAGCGGTGATAGACTAAATCGTCCAACTGCATCTTGTGTTGGTTGAAAATACTCTACTTCTGTAGAGACACGATGCACAATACGCATAACCAAAGTCTAATCAGAAGTTATTACATAGTACACAACTAAAAAACTATCAAGTATCCTTTACAAGTTCATTAAATTAAAAGGGGATTTGGTTTCAAACAAACTTCTCTTCAATCAGACTAGGGAATTCATTTTAGTAACTTTTCATTAAATTAAAAGAGGATTTGGTTGCAAACAACCTTCACTTCAATTAGATTTATCAATTCATTTTAGCAACTATCTAGCACAAATGCGTAACACCTATCTAACTAAGCATTAGCCACTACAGTCAAATCTCAAGCAAGTAACCACTACCTATAATTGGAGCTAAAATTAACAACTATTGGAGCTCTATTGAATGTGAATTACCTTGTACTTTGGAGGAAATTGTTGTTCTTGTCGATTAAAGAGTTAAAGAGTTATATCTAACAATGTAACAATAAACCATTGACTTGATTACAATATATGCAAATAGCAAACCATTAGTCTTTAACAACTTAACAAATGCCAGTTTCATCGAAGAAGGAACATTATTTTCATTACAACTTCACCATATTTTTACACAGACGACAAAGACGAAACAAGATTTTGAAAACGCTAAATCTACACTAATTTTCAATTTAATTTACTCAAACACCAAGCATACAATCACAAACGACAATCATATCATCACAACAAAAAGCAACCAAACCCAGATACGGGGGAGGTAGATCGACAATGACAACAACATCCTCTAAATCTCAAAACGGAGGAAGAACACATACCTTGTTTAGATTGGACTCGGCGGACAAGCTTTGGATGAGACAACATATCGGTGTGGAGTGAGGGAAATAAACGAGAGGATTTCGATTTGGGGATGAAATCGGCAGACAAGCTATGGCGAAAGGTTTCGCCGTCAAGAGAGAATAGGGAGAAGATGAAAGTGAATTCGAGACTGCAAATCGACTTTGTCCTACACGATTAAGACACCCAATCACATGATGCCAGATGGCACTTAAAGACGAGTGTGAAAACTTCTTAATTAAGCTCCGTTTCTATTGTTTTTCAATATTTTTGATCTAATTTTGGATCTATAAATACTAAGAAATGAGCCTAAGACCCGGGGACAGTCTTGCTTTTAGTAGCCAAATCGGATCATAGTGCTGGTGTTCATCTTTATTTTGATGTGATAGCAACTATTAAATATGGGATGTTAATGTTATATTGTATCTGTATAAATCTATGATGGGTCCGGGTCGATAATGATTAGGCTTAAGAAATGAGTCCAAACCGTAAAAAGAAGGTAATATTCAAAAATCTAGTCGAGCCTAAAAGAGTTTCTTCTTAATTAATGTTTTCTTTTGAATTCTTAATAGAATGGTTATAATAATGGTGACAAGGATGAACACACAAACATTGTAGCCTCTTCCTCATGAGATTTTCACCAGATGTAGATGCAGTATCTAACTTATACAGAGGCTAGCTATTAAGATTTTGTAAAGAAAAAATTAGTTGTATCTTGAACTATGACAGTGTATATAAGTCGATTGAGGTTTCTTTTGTGTTCTTTGTTTAAGGTAAGTATCACTTTATTACTCCCTATTTTGACTTTTTCTTGGGTTCACCCCATAGGGTGAACCTTTAGGTTCACCAACTAATAGAAAATTGTCATTTTAGATCTAGTATCTTTTAATTAAGGAAACAAAATAATTTGCCAAATTATATTATGCTTTTAAAATAAAAAATAAAAGATTAAATAAATAAAAATAGCAATAGTTCTAAAAAAAGATTATTTAAAAAAAATATTTGTTTTTAAGATTTAGAGTTTAGTGTTTAAGATTTATAATTTAGAATTTATCCAAATGTTTAGTGTTTTTCCAAGGGTTTAGGGTTTACCTAAGGGTTTAGGGTTTACCCAAGGGTTTAGGGTTTTCCCAAGGGTTTAGTGTTTAGGATTAGAGTTTAGGGTTTAGTGTTTGGTTGACAACATGTTTAGTGTTTTTCCAAAGATTTAAGGTTTGCCCAAGGATTTAGGGTTTACCCAAGGATGTAGGGTTTAGGATTTGAGTTTAGGGTTTAGTATTAGACTTTAGGGTTTAGTATTAGAGTTTAGGGGTTACTGTTTTGTTGACACCATTTTTTTTTTTTTGAATTCGTTTTTTATATATTATTTTTATTTTATTTTAAATTTTATTTTGAAAAGATAATATAATTTGCCAAGTTATTTGGTTTCCTTAATTAAAAGATACTAGATTTAAAATGACAATTTTCTATTGGTTGGTGAACCTACTAGGAGGTGAACCCAAGACTAACTCCCCTATTTTTCCTGGCAAAAGGATCATTAAGTTTTTAATTAATTAAATTTTCAATTAGTTTTAATCTCTTTTTTTTGTAACCGTTTTATCTTTTTCTTAGTAACTCTACTCTATCACAAACATATCATTCTTTTGTTTTCATAGATTTATCTGTGTATTTAAACATATGGATAATTTGATGTAAAAAAGCAATGTGGATAAATGATGTAATTAACAGAGTAAACTTATATCCAGTCCTTATTGTTCGCTATTATCTTCTCCTTGATAATCAAAATATTCAAAGAAAATCTCTTAAATACTGATTTATCCGTAATGTTTATCTAAAATGATCTAAGTCAACCAAAAAACCGGTGAAAAAATATTCTGTGAATATCATAGTTTATCCAAAACCCTCTCAACTCATCTATAAAAGAAACACAACTCTACATCGAGTCAATGTACTATAAAACCTTTAGGGTATACACATAACAATTAGATACAAAGAGTAAGATAGAGATAACAATGGCCGTGGGTGTGATGGATATCGAAGAAGGTGCTGCTTCCTTACCTGGAAAGACGACTTTTCAAGTCGTCATGTGCAGTATCATTGCTGCTGTTGGTGGTCTCATGTTTGGTTATGACATCGGAATCTCAGGTTTGTTTTTAAGGTTTAATTACTTTTTTTCTTTTTCTTTTCTTGGTGATTGATGTTTGATTAATGGGTACGTGTGATTAAAAAAAACTACAGGAGGTGTGACGAGTATGGACACTTTTTTACTAGATTTTTTCCCTCACGTGTACGAGAAGAAACACAGAGTACACGAAAACAACTACTGCAAATTCGATGACCAGCTTTTGCAGTTGTTCACTTCTTCTCTCTACTTAGCTGGTATCTTCGCCAGTTTTGCCGCTTCCTTCTTATGCAGAAGGTTCGGAAGAAAACCTATAATCATGTCCGCCTCCATCTTCTTCCTCCTCGGTGCTATTCTCAACTACTTTGCCCGAGATCTCGGCATGTTGATCGGTGGTCGTATTCTCCTTGGCTTCGGTATCGGTTTTGGTAATCAGGTCAAGATCCTCAAAACTTTCTTTCTAGGTTTTTCATCGTGTTATATTTAATTAATTTACTTTAAATTCCGGATGTAGGATACTTTATTCCTAATAATTAGCATCCTAAAATTTTCGAACTTATATATACATAGATATAAGTTTCTAAATTTTGACTTATTTTATTTTATTATGAGATCTCATATCATACTTAATCTGGCCTCTAACGTTTGAAACCAATACATGCGCAGACTGTTCCATTGTTCATCTCGGAGATTGCACCCCCTAGAATCAGGGGAGGGCTAAACATCGCGTTTCAGCTTCTCATCACCATTGGAATCCTAGCAGCGAGTTTTGTGAACTACTTAACCTCCACAATGAAAAACGGCTGGAGATACTCTCTCGGTGGTGCGGCTGTTCCCGCCTTGATCCTCTTGATAGGGTCCTTCTTCATCCACGAGACTCCAGCTAGCCTCATAGAGCGCGGCAAAGACGAGGAAGGGAAGAAAGTCCTGAGGAAGATCAGAGGCATCGACAACATTGAACTCGAGTTCAACGAGATCAAACGCGCCACTGAGACTTCAAACAAAGTGAAAAGCCCTTTTAAAGAGCTCTTCACCAAACGCGAGAACAGACCGCCACTTGTGTGTGGAACGCTGCTTCAGTTCTTCCAACAGTTTACAGGAATCAATGTGGTTATGTTCTACGCTCCGGTTTTGTTTCAGACCATGGGGAGTGGTAACAACGCTTCTCTGGTGTCTACGGTTGTCACGAACGGTGTGAACGCACTCGCTACGGTTTTCGCCGTCATCATGGTTGATAGGCTCGGTAGAAAGTTCTTTTTGGTTGAAGGAGCAACTCAAATGATGGCTACACAGGTAAAAATATAGTTTTACTTGCGTCACAAGTTAGTTTTTCTGTTTACTTGAGTAACAAGTTAACTCTTGTTTGTTTGCTTGCTTCGCAGTTAACTATTGGAGCCTTGCTCTTAAAATACTTACACCTAGTTGGACCTATTACAAGTCACGCCGTGCCACTTATAGTACTGATCCTCATCTGCATCTACGTGTCTGGTTTTGCGTGGTCGTGGGGACCATTGGGATGGCTTATTCCGTCTGAGATCTATCAACTTGAGGTGAGAACCACAGGTTACTTCTGTGCAGTGGCGATGAACATGGTGTGCACTTTCGTTATCGGACAGTTCTTCTTGTCGGCGCTCTGCAGATTCCGATCGGGATTGTTCTTCTTCTTTGCGGTCATGAATGTTATCATGGGACTGTTTGCAATCTTCTTTCTCCCAGAGACCAGAGGTGTTCCTATTGAGGACATGGCCGAGCAGCGTTGGAAGAAGCATTGGCACTGGAAGAAATATTTCAAGCAGAACTGATTTTTTTTTTCTGTCTTGTTGCTCGTAGAATTCTTAAATTTGGAATTTAGGCGGGTTGTTCGCATCCTGTTCGAGAGTTTATTAGTTATAAAGACTTAATGTTTTCTTTTTTGCAATTTATATAACTTGTGAAGTTTCTAATTTTAGACACCTTTTCTTTTCTTTTTAAAATTTATCATTATCTGCGCAAATTAAGTTTTGGGAATTGAATAGGTCTATTTAGACCATGTTCGTTTACGTGTCGCGCGATTGGTAAACGAACATGACCTTAATTTTAAGCATTTCTTTTTTTTCTTCAAAATTTTGTTTCTTTATCATTATCCACGTAACTGAAGTTTTCGGGATTTGAATTGGTCTATGTACGTATCAACTTGCTCCAACTGTTTTTTCTAATATAAGTCGTTTTCGAGAAATTTTTATGTTCTAAATTATATGACGTTTTCGGTTTTTATGTAAAATTTATTAACACTTAATGTTACATGATAATATACCTTCTATTTTATTATTGGTTGATGTGTGGTTAGGTAAATAATTAATGATATTTTTGTTTAGAAAATATAAAAAATTAATGATTTCTTAATCTATGTGCACAATTCTAAAACGACTTATATTTAAAAACAGAGGGAGTATTGGATTTCACCTAGTCAAACGCCAATATTTTCCAGTTTCCAAAATCAGCATATCTAATAAAGTTTATCTGTAAAAATGAAATAAAATAACAATACAATACTACTCCATCCATTTCATAATATATGATGTTTTGGATTAGTGCACAAAAATTAAGAAATTTAATTTTTCTCTAAAAAATATTTTTAAAGATTAATTTTAAAATCATTCAACTAATTATCAAAATACTTTAAAATATAATTGGTTGAACACTTGAACATGTTCCAATAAAGTTAAAGTTAACTTTAAAACCTCAAAATGTTTTACTTCCTCTCTTCCCCGAAAGTAAGATTTTCAAAAGTGTTCACGCTTATTAAGAATTCAATAAATGTTTCTAATTTAATTTTTCTTTTACTTTATTATACACTTTTCAATAACTTTTCATCAATGAAATTTAATGAATTCAAATATTTTCTTTTATTGTTTCTTAAAAATATTAAAAAATACTTTAAACATATAGATTCACAAATAAAAAATCTAAAACATCTTGCTGCTTTCGAGAACGAGAGAGTATATTTTAAAATAACGTAAACCTTCTAGAACTTCAAACGGAAAGAGTATAAAATAGGTGTTTAAATCACTTGTTTTATTAATTTGGGAAAACTGTTTTTTTAGAGCAAAAAAATAGTAACTATGTCCCTTTAGACTAATCTATATTTTGTGTCATATTTTCCTATAATACCCTTTAATATTTATGAAAATAATTTTAATAAATAGTTTTACAAACAAAAAAAATTTGGAAAAATAGTAACATTTGTTAAAATACATATATGAACTTAATGGTATATTTTCCAGTTATAAAAAAGTTATAATTATAAATTTCAGATTATGTTCTAAAAAAAGTAGAAATGACATTCTACGAAGTAGAAAACGAAATCTACTTTTTCATTGAATCTACAATATTTAGAATACGTGATCTACGTAAATAGGAGTATTCTACAAATATGTAGAATACACATTCCGCGCTTAACCTAGCATTCTACAATTCTTAGAAATCAAAATCTACACATTAATCTAATTCTAAAACATGTAGAAACCGACTTCTACAGATTTACTATAAATCTAAAACATGTAGAAATCAAATTCTAAACATTACTATAATTCTAAAAAACTGTAGAAATTGATTTCTACATATTAGTTGTATTCTACGGATAAGAAATCAGTTCCTAAAAATATGGAAACAAAATATTTGAGAATATTCACTTTTATTTTTTAAAAAAAAATCGATTTTTAAAAAAAAAAAAAAAAAAAAACGAAAAAGAACAAAAAAAAAAACGACAAAAAATACCTTGGCAACCTTCTTAGCCGTCTTCTATATTCCATTGATTGTTCACAAAATTTTCACAAAATTTTCACATTATTTCTACCATGATTCATGTCTATGCTTCATGTGGTGTTTGGGAATTGGTTGTATCTTCAGGTTGGAGTTTTAATGTTGATAAAAAGAAAGGGGGAAGGTTACTTGCTTTGGAATTGAAGTCTTCTCTGGAAGAGTTACAGAAAATTGTTATAGAGGATTTTGGTTTTGAAGAAACAGATGCTGATTTGGAGTTGAGTTACCTTCCTATTGGATTGATCAATTCATCAAATTGTCCACCAGTGATCATTGGAAACTCAAGGCAAGTTCAAAATTTTCTAGGGTTTTGTAAGAAGCATCAGTCAACTCAATTGTGTGTCAGCTATAAAGCAAAGCAAGGAAATCCAAATAAGATCGACATTGATCTTAATAAGATGCCAACTGATGCAAGCACTAGTGAAGAGAACAAGCGAAATCCTTGTGACATTGGGACCGCTTCAAATACTGTTAAGGGGGCTAAGCATAACGAGAAGAAGAAAGGGAAGATGAAGCAAAGTGAAGTTGATGGAGATGATTATGATGCTGACAAGCATAACGAGAAGAAGAAAGGAAAAATGAAGCAAGACGAGGTTGAAAGAGATGATGATGATGCTGAGAAGATCAATGCTGAAAAAGAAAACAGAGAAAAATTGGCAAAGAGTCAGGTGGTCGAATTGGTTAAGACGGGAGATCTTTTCCTCAACAAAACAGTTTTGAAAGCGAGGTTTGAGTTATGTGCAATGAAGCATAACTTTCACTACACAGTTACCAACTCCAATAAATCAGTTTGGTGTATTAGATGCGCTGATAAGGTGTGCTTTTGGGGTGCTCGAGCTGAGTGTTTGAAGGGCTCCACATATTTTATTATTAAGAAGTATGTCGGTGTACATTCCTGCGCACCTTCAAACAAAACCAGTGCCGGAAGGACAGCTTCAGCGAAAACGATAGGCAATCTGATAATGCATAAATATGAAGGTATCAAGGAAGGGCCTAAAGCGAAAGATATTGTTCAGATTATGCGCAATGATTATGGATGTGAGATCTCTGAATCTTTAGCATGGGATTCCCGTGAATATGCAGTCAACGCTGTTAGAGGTATTCCAGAGGAAAGTTATGGGAAAATACCAAAATATTTGCACATGCTGCGAGAGGCCAATCCGGGTACACATTCCTCTTACAAGACTGACGTCGATGGTAGATTTCGATATCTGTTTATAGCGTTTGGTCAATCGATCAGAGGCTTTAACACAGTCATGAGGCGTGTCATTGTTGTCGATGGAACATTCTTGAAGAGTAAATTCAAAGGGGTGCTACTGGTTGCAACTGCTATAGATGGAAATTCAAATTTATATCCTATTGCATTTGGGATAGTAGACTCTGAGAATGAGCAGTCTTGGGAATGGTTTATGAGAGAATTAAAAGTTGTTGTTGCTGATGATAATGGTTTGGCTTTTATTTCGGATAGACAAGTGTCAATAGCGAAGGCAGTGGAGAAAGTGTATCCCCTAGCGAGACACGGTATCTGTATTCATCATTTGTTGAATAATGTGATATCATATTTCAAGGGGAAGGGATTAGCTGGGTTGATTTCTAAGGCTTCAAAGGCTTATAGAGTGGTTGATTTCAAGAAGACGTTTGCTCATGTTTGCAATATCAGTCCAGCAATTGGAACGTATCTTATGGAAGCAGATGTCAGAAAGTGGGCTAGATGTCAATTTCATGGATACAGGTATGACATTAGGACAAACAATCCTGCAGAGTCGATAAATTCTGCGTTGCGTTCGCCGAGAGAGTTTCCCGTAATTCCTTTGTTGGACAGTATTAGAGAAATGCTGACACGTTGGTTTTTTAAGCGTAAGAAGTTGATTTCAAAGCACACCCACCGTTTGACCATAGATGTGGAGGAAAAGATTGATAGGAGAATTGGAAAGGGGAAAACTTTCGCAGTTTACCCTGTAACCGATAGCCAGCTGCTTGTTAAAGGCGATACAATTGACTGCTTTGTTGATTTGGACAAACGGACTTGTTCTTGTGGGAAGTACGACCTCTCGAAAATCCCTTGTAGACACGCAATAAAAGCTGGTTTCTTTGTTGGTAGAGAACCATATACATTGACTGATTTTTTGTATACCACGGGAGCTTGGAGAGAAGCTTATCAAGAAAGCATAAATCCCATTTCAGTTCCTGAAGATGGTTGGTCTGTCCCACAAGTTGTGGAAAATTCTGAAGTGCTACCGCCTGAGACAAGAAGATCTCTTGGAAGAAATAGAAAACGCAGATATGAAACTGTTGAAGACAAAATCCGATCATCACAAGGATCACAGGGGGGTCAGTCTCGTAAGTGCAGTAGATGTGGTCTTGGTGGTCATAATAGAGCAACTTGCAAGATGCCAATATAGTGGATTTGTTGGCTGTGTTCTTCACAATTTAGTGAAATTTTAACAAACTTCTTTTGCTTGATTTCTAGTAACTTTGTTTCTGTTTGTGACAACTTTGTTTCAGTTTTTCAGATTATATTTGCTTGAATATTAGTAACTTTGTTTCAGTTTGGGAGGACTTTGTTTAATCTTCATGCCGTATTAACTTGGTTAGGAGATCTGATTCAATCAATCCCTTAAACAAACTGTGATGTCCACGAAGTGTGGATCGATCGATCTGTATATTGAACGGTCGATCCATTGGTCGATCCTGATCAATATGCAAAACAAACAAAAACACGGACAATCTTTTGATCGACCTGGTATAGTTCTCTCGATCGGCAAAGCTCGATCTCGTCCCGACCGATCGATCGAAATTCGGACCGATCGATCCGAAAGACAGAACGATCGATCCCGAACCCTGATCAAGCTTTGCCAAACGAGCGTAATGGAACAGATCGATCGATATACTTAGATTTACCGGATTCGCAATTGTTAATGTTGTCTTTTATTTTGTAAGATCAAGTACTGTATATAGAAAAAAACCATTAAAACACAAACTCCTAAAATCATTACAAAATAAGTTTAAAAAAGCATAACCAACAATAAATCATAAATCATCAATCTCAACATACTCGGCAGGCTTACTACACTTAATAGGTTCATACTTTGACATTCTCTCAATCAGTTCTAGATCATTAGCTGCTTCCCATAGATCCCACATAATCTTTATCCGAGCTCCCCAGATGTTCTCATCATTCACCATAAATATGTCCAACCCAAGCACGTGGCATTCGATGTGTTTTATAGTGTACACACCACAATGACATTGAAGTCGGTTAAGACCACTCATAGGTACATAGGAAACATTGTACGGAGTGATGTGGAGATGCTTCTGTATTGTCAATGACTGCACGGCCTTGACAATCCGAGGAATAAGCTGCGCGAAAGCTTCCACTTCCTTGATTTTTTTTTTACCCCCGCAGTCAAACACCTGGATATTCCTAGTCACAAAACTGATGCATAAAGCAATCCAATGGTTGCAATTGACCCAGACAGGAACGTACATCCGATCCACATCGACATTCCACAACATTTGTGTTCTTCCATGGGAAGGCAGTTCACCTTTACCGTATTGCAGTAGTAATGGATCCATAGTGTATTTTTTAATTCCCTTACAGAAATTCTGGTAATCCTTAGCAATGAGGTCGCTGAAGACGCATGTCATGAAAGCAACACGATCTACGTTCCATCGTTTCAATGTTGTTCTTTCCCGGAAAACATACATTATAGCATCAATTTCCTGCAAAAACGAAGACAAATCTGTAATGTATACAGTAATATAATAGGTAACATTTTATAGAAATAACCAGTCGAATGCTTACGTAGTTTTTAAGCCAACTGCTGGCAGACATAATACGTCCGGCTAGATCACCGTCTAACATAGAAGGACCAATCTGTATAGCTCTGTAAACAAAATACAATGGTAGAGATGTCAATTATTAAGAAAATCAACCGAATGATATATACAAAGGAATAACATACGTTCGTGTATCTTGCCAGTCCTGCATCTTCTTAAAATCTGTAGGATGCACAAACACCAAGCAGCGATCAGGGAAATTTTCGCCGTCTAGCTCTATATCTCGGTCATCTAATCGGACCGCTGGCTTCTTCAATGATTTTTGAAGTTCCAATGAATCTGTTGGCTTCTTCAATGATTTAGGAAGTTCCAACCAATCCAATGAATCTTCGACTTTAGCTTGAGAAGGATTCAAACCTTTCACAAATGTGTCTAATGGAAGGTTCTTCATGCAACTTTCCAAAAACTCTTGTGTACCCATACGAAGATCACTAGCTGATGATTGAGTAACTTTTGCACGAGGTAAATTGACACACGAATCAGCAGTCTTTAACTCTTGGTTTTTTACAGCCTGTTGACAAACACGTACAATTACAAATTACACATACAAGTTTCATGTTCAAAATAGAGAATAGACATAAACGCCAAGTTCGAAATCCATAATAAACATACAAACTTCCAAATACATATTACATCAAACCTAGCTTCAAAGACCTACATTCCATCGCCTAGTTCCAAGCTTTCAACATCTTTTAACTCTTTCTCTTAGTAGTTACCTTTTTCTTTGTTGGAGCAGTTCCTTTTTTGCTGGTGCTAGGACCACTGTTGATTTTGGTCAAGCTAGGACCGCTTGCTTGATCACTCTTTCCCACCAATTCAGTCACCACTAAACTTGTCCTGAGCTGTGTAACCTCAGCCTCAATTTTCCCCAATCTGTCGGTTACAACGGTCTCAAATTGCTCAGTTCTCTCTGAAGCTGTCCTGAGTTGTGTAACCTCAGTCTCAATCTTACCCAACCTATCCGAGAACTGCTGACAGAATTTTTCCCCAAAAGCAGTAAAAGAAGCTTGTACCAGATCCTCCAAGAAATTTTTCATATCTGTGTCAATATTTCCTTTTGATGAAGCAGCTAGGTGGCACAAAACATTCTTTTTCCTTGACTCTGCTCCTCGGTCTGCATGCTTTCTCTTGTTTCTTCCCGAAACATCAGCTGTGCCATCAACATTCCCTGCAACATGACTATTTTCACCTCTCTCAGTATCAGCTGTTTGATCCTCTCCTTTCTCTTCGCCAGATTCCTCAAATTCAGAGTTCGTACCTTCTTTTACTCCCCAAACATGATTGTTCCAATCATGTTTACTATTGATCATATCTAAAATACGATCTACTCTTTCATCTTTCTTCTCATCCTTCTGTACAAAATCAGTTGCCAAAAGGACCACTCCATCTATGTGGGATTCCATGAATGAATGCAAAATTCCCTACATCAATCAAATCATTAGTAAAGTGAACAAAACAATAAATATTTTAATTTGAAAATAAATTTGCATACGTTTTCTGGGAATAAGTTCTCAACGCCAATGATATCTTCATAAGAACATTTTGCACATCCTCTCCAATTACCACACAGTGGACCTGTAAAATCTTTACTGACTTTTGTGCCACAAATCTCTCCTAAAGCAGGAACAGCTTCCATTATCCAAATTTGGAAACCAAACAAGAATCCTTCCATCAGATACCCCTCTTTCTGCTCTAATTTATGCCTTGTTTTATCAATTTGCTTCAGAAGGAAATCAAACGAATACAGACCCCATGGATAATTCCGAAGCTTCTCCAAATCCATCGCCAACTTCATGTACAGATGCGGGATATTCACCTTCTCATCCTTTCCCATCACCACACCCATAATAACGCAAAGATATATCAGTCTCACCCTATCAACCCAAGTCCAGGTATTGCTCTCTTCCAAATGCTTCTTTTTTATGATCTGCAAATTTATTTTTCCATTTGTCTTTATCTGCTTGCTCCAAAAACCATTATCGTCTTTCCATGTCACTAGCCCACTGTTATTCTCTCGCTTCACTTTCAGACCAGTGACAGCATGATACTCTTGCAATCCAAAACGCAGAGGTCTCCTAGCGAAAGTGAACCACTTCTCATGTCTCTTGCTTGTCATCAACTCCTTACACAAAAAAGAGTGTACCAACCTCGCCGAAAACTTCAGATCATTCTTCTGGATAACCATAATCTGTGAAAAAATGGGATCTTTCATAACTTCATCGAATTCTGGTTCCATTTTTTCTTTTAGCAACTCGAGAAGTTTTAGTCGGCAGCTGTTATTAATCTTCTTAACCTGAGGTTCCAATCCCTCACCGTATAAACGATTAGGCAACTCCAACTCCATACCTGAAATTTGAAAACAATACAACATATATCTATTAATAACAAAAACCTAAAATCCCTAAATCTATCCCGAAAATATGATTTAAACCATGATTGTGTACAAAATCTTCTCTAATCATCACCTTAACACATGATTGAAGTCTAAATATCTTAACTAACTCAAAAATCTACCTTTTACCTTTCTAATTTCAAACTCTAAAAAGAAGTGGAGATAGAGTTTCATACCTTTGCAGAACGAACTAAAGAGTGATAGATTCGTAAAAAGCTCACGAAATTGTATGAGTTAGGCCAAATAATCGTCCAAATCAGAGAATTGAGTGAGTTAGGGTTAATGAACTTTGGGTGAGAATTTGATTTTCTCTCCCTTTGTTCGTGAATGGGAAATTAAGGGTTTTGTCCCAGAGAAATCGAGCTTAAAAAGTTGAAATCATGCTTGGTCGGTTCAAATCAAGTGGGAATCAACCCGGATATAATCATACAAAACCAAAAAAATCGATTTGGGATTCTTTCCTGGGCACGGGATCGATCGATCTATTCTTAGTGGATCGGTCGATCTGTAAGGAATCGACCTTCGCCGATCGAGTGAAATGGACCAGGTCGATCAGTATATATTTCGCGTTTTTTTTTGTTCTGAATAATTATCGGGATCGAGCGATCCACTGTAACTTGTAAATCTGGATCGATCGATCCCGCTTGTCGAACTCATTATTTATCTTTTTCAAAAAATTACAATTTTAAGGGCATTACTGCCATTTTCGAAAAAATTAGTCTAATAGGACATAAAGTAGTACAGATTAGTCTAAAGGGACATAGTTACCTTTTTTTTGCTCTAAAAAAACAGATTTCCCTATTAATTTTAACATTATCTTTTGTCTGGGCCTAATGTTTAAAAAAATTGTTTGACTAAGATCCATGTAGTTCTGTCCATGTTGGACTTTTCATGAAATTTAAATTGACAACAAAAACTAAATCAAATTTTACCACAACTTCGATCTTTCTCAATAAATGCCCGAAATGTTTTGGACCTTTACCTCAACGTTTTGATAGTCCATAATCAAACATGAATACTTAAACATGAGGCATAACAATCCAATCCAATAATGATCGTCGAATATAACAAGTGGAACAAGGTAGCCATGGTAACTGCCTGCGAGTTTGTAACAAAGAAAATGATTCTCGTGCGACTCGAGAAGACAAGAAACTGATTTTACAAGAAGATTTGTGATCTGATAAATACAAGACCAACACCAGATCATCATAAGTTGATAACATACGCACACGCCATTCTGTCATCAATTCCGAAACACAAGTAACTGAGAACTCCCTAACTATTTATTAGAACACACGTGACTTGAGTGATTGTGTCAACATTTGAGCAAAAGTAGAATCGCAATGGCTCTATTACGGGCTGACTGATCGAGAGGTGCTTGATCTTGCGCTCCTCGAATGGTTCATTGAAGATTGGCTGTCTCGTCTGTGAGACTTGCTCCTGCTCTCTTTCCTTCCCTTCTTAGGAGATACGCTCCGTGACTTGCTTCTCCTCACAGGGCTTACGCTTCTCGACACCGACCTGTACCTGCGTTCATTTCTATTTTTCAGCTTCCACAACACTCAGTTCCTGCTACAACCTTTTTATATATTGACCTGCCATACCTTTTATAGTAACGACTTTCAGGTGAGTAAGACCCGTCTCTCCCTCTGTAATAAGGCGAATAAGACCGATCTCTTCCCCTGTAGTAAGGTGAGTATGATCTGTCACGTGCTCTGTAGTCAGGCGAGTATGACCTGGACCTGGACCTATACCGCCTCCTGTAGTAAGGTGAGTATGATCTCTCCCATGCTCCGTAGTCAGGAGAGTAAGACCTGGACCTGTACCGCCGCCTGTAATAAGGTGATACTGATCTGTCACGTCTCCTGTAGTAACGATCATCAGGTGATGGAGATCTGGAATAAGAGTAAGATCTGCCACGCCTATAGTAGGGTGAGTTAGACAGTGATCTCCTGCTCCTCCGGTGGATAGGAGAATAAGACCTGCTACGATCAGATGAGTAGCTTCGACTGCGGCTACGAGAATAGCTAATAGACCTTCGTGGAGAGTAGCTAGGAGACCGATGTCGTCCTGCAAAAGGAATAAACAAAATCATGAAATGCCAAGATCAGGAAACACTGGCTAAGGAAATTCAATTAAACCAATGCTATTGATGACATACCTCGAGCGGCCCTCAGACCCAAGTACTTTCCTGGAGTCGGGGTACGTCCTCTTCGACGTCTTGCCTGAGCATAACACAGAGATATCATAGAGCTGTCAGAATTCCATCAATCAAAATAGGAAAGTACTTGCAAGAAAAAAAAATAAAACACAACAAAAACAGCATTTCGAACTACTAACGGAAGGCATATTAAGTGGTTCAAGAAAGAGAGGAAATCAACCCTAACAGTGTGTGTTTGAACTGTTGCAACGTTTGCTATTTGGTGAAGCGCTGCTGCTGCTACAAACAGCAGACCTGCTGCCACAGAGATTTGAAAGTGGAAACAAGCAAACAACTTATATTTCAAAGAACAAAAAAACATTGCCCATTACTTGCATATATCAGGTTTGGGGTAAGATCAGAGGAGACAGTCTTTTCATTTTACCTTCTCAACTGTAATGACGCGGCCCAGCAGAACAGAGTGATCAAGATGCCTGATGCAGCGGTTAGCATCACCAACAGTTTCCATGGAGATAAAACCAAAACCACGAGGCTCTCTAGTCCATGGATCAAGGACAAGGTGAACATCAGTTACCTACAAACAAACAACCAAAGCACACAAATGTTATAAGCAATTCTCTCCTCTGAATGCTCTTAAACGCACTAGTGAATCAAGCATACCTTTCCTTCTTTGGAGAAATGATCTTCCAGATCTCTTTCGGTGACACGGTGAGACAATCCAGTCACGTATAAACTGTTACCAGGGTTCTCTGCATCGCTTAAAGCACTCCTAATGTAAAAACAAACCGGTTGAGAACACGAGTACATTCAAAAGCAGCAAAACAGAAAAAACATATTCACTAAAAAAAGGGTTCGAGCTACCTGGAGCGGCTTCTAGAGAGAGACCTTGACACAGACCTTCCACGACGCTTTTCATAAGGGGATAGTGATGGAGAGTATCTTGAGTAAGACATCTACAAAGGAAAAGATAAATCCAAATTATAAGATTGCAATAATATGTGTATAACAGATTGCTAATCTAATTAGAATTTTTTTAACCGGAGAAATCAAAATTCCACAAATTCAAGTTTGAGATCATTCATCAAACTCTGTAACATGATAAATGATTTATATCTAATCTAACTCACGTAATGATCTAGAAATCAAGCTACTGCATCGAGAACAATCAGATCTAGCAACACCTAAAGACGATCGTCCAGAGTCACTGAAACGGCATCGTGAAATAAAAACGAATAACAACGTCGTAAACAAGCATACATACTCACATCGCAGTAAAGCTCAACAAAAGAAGGATAATGATGTTCGAGAACTCTCTGCACTTGACGGGAGGAATATGAATGAACTTGACGCTTCCGTATTATAAAAGGTGGAATCAGAAGAAGCTTCGGGAGAATCGGACGCGAAGGAGTTTGTTAAACTCCATTACATATTTTATTCTGCTGTCCGGCCCATCTTTATAAGTTTTTTTTTCTTCTCACAACGGCCCAAATAAGGAAATCTATCACAATAAACCCCAAACTTTCACCAATCACGCGAAATGAACCTTTTTCTTTTTATAATTACAAATCAGATCCTTTTTTAATTGGCGGGAAGTAAATGTCGTAGAATCAAGATTTCCCGCCAGAAAAGGAAAAACCTATAAAAAAAGGACTCTCTCCTGATTCTTGAATCAATGCTCTTTCCATAAACCCTAGACGATAATGTTGGAGCTACGTCTTGTTCAGGATTCTTTGCTAAAGAAGGTTCTCAAATCGGTCAAGGATCTGGTCAATGATGCCAACTTTGACTGCTCCAGCACCGGCTTCTCTCTCCAAGACATGGATTCCAGCCACGTGGCGCTGGTGTCTCTCCTGCTTAGATTCGAAGGCTTTGAGCACTACATGTGCGACAGGAACCTCTCCATAGGATGAATCTCGGAAACATGTCCAAGATGCTCAAGTGCACCGGAAATGATGACATCATGACCATCAAAGCCGATGACGGCGGCGACACCGTCACCTTCATGTTCGATAGTCACATTAAGTTTAATAGTAGCAAAATTTGATATATAAAAGCATTAAAGTTTGTAGCTTTATATTTTAGTTAATTATTACCGGTGAAAGCAAGATGTTTACTTGTGTCGTGATCTGTGTTTTATAGCGCAAGACAAGATTGCGGATTTTGAGATGAAACTGATGGATATAGACAATGAGCATCTAGGGATACCTGATGCTGAGCACCTCTCCATTGTGAGGATGCCGTCAAGTTAGTTCTCAAGGATTTGCAAAGATCTCAGTACCATCGGTGACACTGGTATACACTATCATTGCTCTCTGTGATGCTCTTTGAGTATATAGAGAGACTGATACACTTACTTTGGGATGTTAAAATGGGTAAACCCACTCCATTTAAAACCCAAATCCGTTTAGACCCATTTAATTTTAAGGTATATTAGGGTTCTCCATTTAAACCAACAAATTTTATTTTGACCCATTAAGACCCATTTAACTCTTTTTTAATTTGTTTTATACCTTTCTTGTTTTAATTATATTGTAAAACAAATTTTTATGGTACAAAAATTTATATTCTTAAATAATATTGTAATTTTTAGTGGTCACTACTTAATTTAATTTAAATAAAATAAAATGACAAAAACAATTTGAAAACCTGTATAAAAATAAGAAAATCTTCAGTTGTGAAAGAAATGTTTGAAACCATTGGTATTAATTGAACCCAAATGTGGGAACATATTAAAACCAAGGATCAAGAGAGAGTCGTGAGACTGTGAGACACCAAACAAGAATAATGGAGTTGCTTGTCAACATCTCTTGTGATGAGTCTCACCTACGACTCAGCCGGCAATAACTGTCCCAAACAAGTAGGATCCTTACTTGCTAGTTGCTACATACGACTGATGCCAGAAAATATATAATCAAATAACTAGAATTTTAAAGTGGCATTACAATAACAAACTTAATAACTTAAACAAGTTCAATAACTACCAAAACAAAGGCACCAAATTTTGTTCTCGTTATGTTTCCAAACATAATAAAAGAAAGTCTCAAACATGTTTCATAGTGGTACACTTGAGCTTTCTGATCTTGAACTTCCAACTCCAGAAGCACTTGTAGTCTTCCCAACATCATCTTCCTTGCACATATCATCAACATCTTCTATAGTACCTACAAGTCAACATGTGAATTAGCATAAAACACATTATACAATAGTTTTAATAAATTATGAAATTTTTACTTTCATATTCTGCAAATCACGCAGCCAGTTACGGGTACAAAGCAAAGCTTGAACATTCTTGGGAAGCAAACAGTTTCTGTAGGAAATATTTTTACTAGAGAGAAGTGTATGATCAGTCCTAACCTTTATTGATAAAAATTGAACCAGGACTAAGGTTTTCATGAGCTTGGATGATACTATTCTCAATTCCATTGACAAGAGCCTCAAATGACTGACGAACAAAGCCAAGTGATGTAACGATATACACAACATACTGGAGATAACCCCCTGGACCGGCATGGGTGTGAATACCACTGATGCCAACATTCTTTTCAGTATACAGGTCCCCATATCTACAAAACACAGCATCATCACTCCACCTTATGATATATACTCGAATTCACCTAATTTAAGAAACTTCAATGATCTTATAAGAAACTAAAAGATTACCTTGCCTTGAGCCTTTCGATAACTTTGAGTGTAACGATTTGTGAAGCCATACAAGCGTTAATGTTAACAAACACAACCCGTTTCCCTTCAGGGTCAGAGAATGAATGTCCGAGCACGGAGCCTGAAGTGAATACTGGAAGCGACTTGCTCCATGTTAGCATAGCCCATCATGTTAACATCAGCGGCGGGGCCAGTGATGTCATAGCTTCCCATTCCAATCAAATACTCAGAGTGAGAGTCAACTCGAAGCAAAAGAAGTGTCGATATGAAGAAGAAACTAATCCATAATCTGAGTAGAGATAGTAGCTCCATCATGGCATTACCTTATAGTTCATTAAGAAACACTATTATTAGCATTAATAGTATCTTGAAATGATTCATCTTCTATTAGTAAAAAATATTGTATGCTCTATAAACATGAAACCTAAAATGTAATATTTTTGTAAAGCCCAATCAAGCACATGACCATCAATTTGAAATTCTCAATGCTCGAAATAGAAAGCAAACAGAAAGTTTCACTCAACACACTAAACCGGGAACTCCAAATCACAAAGCAGAAAGAAGCAGCACGCGAAAGACGATCACACACACGAAACATAAAAAACAATTTCGAGAAAATTCAATTGGAATCCCAGAAGAAGAAAAAAATACAGAAAAGTCGACGATAGCGGTGGAGAATCATACATGCAAAATCGTTAAAAAGAAGCATGAGTGAAAATAAACTAGTATCTAACCTGATCAAACAACAGGAGAGGGAAGTCCAGTGGAAGAAGAAAGTATTTGGCGCGGGAAAAAAGATGAAAGGAGTCTGAGAGTCGAAGCAAAGACATGAATTTGGTGTGACACAGATGCTGACTTTTCATCATTTCTTGTGCTCCTCAAAGTTGATTTTAATAAAATTTTGGGCCGAATGAGTTACCTAAAGTTTAATCAGCCGAATAACCTATTATGCTTATTATGATGTTTTACTACAGGTAGAGCCCAAATTAATATTCATTACATTTTTTAATGCATCCAATACAATAAAAGATACAGTAAAACTTTAGTATATCAATAATATTGGGATTTCAAATTTTATTTTAGTTTATATAAGTAAATTCTTATTGTTCTATAATTTTTGGAAGAGATAATTGCAATTAAGGTTATATACTAAATACGTGTATGAATATTGTGTACACTATAAAAAATGATATGAAGCCATATGTATTGATTTTAGTTATCGGAGTACAGTGACTGATGGACATAGGTGATGATTGATAACTGTTGTCACTTTATATTTTTTGCTGTAGAATTTAATCGATAAATTTATTTGTTGTAACTTTTATTGTCGTATCTTTCTAAAGCACTAAATTTCTTTTATGGAAATAAAAATTTCTACAGCCATTTTTATTTTTTTTAGAAATGTTTTTTATGTAGATTTTTTAAACAAAGAAAAACTTGATTAGTTAACATATATGATTTTAAACTAAATTTTGGTTTTTTGAAATCATCTACATACACAACCAATCACCTCCATAAATTTATGTTTTAAAAAAAAAACAACAACAAAATTCATACTAATAACATCATTTTCGGAGAATTTGCACTCTAAATCCCTTATATACTAAAGCGCAAGTCGCACGTCCAATCCTAACATGACAAGTGGAAAATGTATTTTTTTATAAAAAAAAATGCTAAATAAAAAAAAGCAAAACACGTTATTTTTTTGCAAAATTTGGCAGTTTGAAAATAAAACAAATAACCAACTTTAAATGACCCAATCATGTGAAACAATTTTTTTTAAAAAAAAACTATGTGTGCGATAATTATAGAATTTAGTTCTGAAAATTTCTTGCATCTCCTATTTTTCTGGAGTCTAAATATAAACCAACAATTTCCTTATTTTCCTCATAAATGTTTGTTTACGTTGATATATATAATTCTCCTATTTTCTTCATCTCCTATAAATGCATCTATTCTACTCACAATTATTTCTAAAACCAGCTAATACTTTGATATTTTAAATCTCTTATATTCATTTGTCTTCAGCAACAACTACCTATATTCAAAAGTGAGAATTTTCAGATTGTTAGCGATAAAGTGACACGATTACATTCAGTTTATACATGTGTGTCTATTTTGTAGGTAATATGAGGTTCACGTGTCTATGAAAGCTTACATTTACCCATGTGTACTATAATCATTATTACCATTTCTAAGGCTTATTAATATAAAAAGCTAGATATCTTATTTTCTGTGTTTTTGTCATATTTAATTTAAAAGTTTTATTTCATATTTGCTACAGATGGAGAGAACCAATATGAAAAAAAATGACAAAGAAGTTACACATGGAGGTCATGATTTTGGTAATCTTTCAGCAAAGAAGGCAAATGAAACTACACAATTTCAAGATTGGATTGAAGTTAATAGTAAGAACAGAGAGAATGCAAATAGTAAACATTAAAATTACTCAAGTACAAAAGAACTTTTTTATCTGAGTCTTCTTTTAAACAAGATCAAAGGTTCTACCAGTTACGAAGATATACGAACTGTTAATGGGATTTTGTATACTACATTTGAAGATGCTTATAATGCTCTTCTTATTTGAACTATATTTTTTCATGATAAATTTTACTTAGTTTTCATTTATTTATAGCAAACAAAGTGAAAATCTATAAAAAAAATATCTGACTTCAACAATATAAACTTTTCAACTAACGAAAATATACAGAGTAATACTAAATACATGCTGGTTTGATATGGTTGGAAATTAAAAACTATGAGTGTTTTGGTTTTTGCAAAGAATAGTATACACAAAATAGTTTCTACGGATCAAATACAAATGTAATTGTATTAAAACTAATATAATAAAGGTTAGATAAAATACCAACTCAATAAAATTAAATTAACAATTACAATAGATAAATATAGAATAACTACCAACTACTTATCCCACAAACCTTTAAGCCTAATTATTCTCAACTGAACACACGATAGCTTCCCCTGTTCCCGTTCTCTTTATCACCACCGCTTCACCTTCTTTTTTTCCACCATCGTTTCATCTCTTTTCTTTTTTCCTCACCATCGTAGCCAAAACGCTCTCCACAGGTTTTTGCTTTCCATCAATATTCTTAGAACAATTATTTTCTTCTTATCTAATACATCATCCACTCTCTATTTCTGCAGAGCGTAGGTTGAAGATGCCACTGGAGTATACTCCTCTTTCCCAGCTCAATGCATCTCAAAAAGAATGGAAAATCCGAGTGTTGGTCTCATGGGTATGGAACTACTACTCCAAAAATAAACCTGAAGTTGTTCTCGGGATGGAAGCTATCCTTGTGGATGAAAAAGTGTATACACTTTGATATCTAAAAATATTTTGTAGAAACCGTTTGAGTAATGTCTAATCTTTAATCTTTAATCTTTCACACTTGACAGGGAGAAAGGATTCAAGCTTCTGTGAAACAGAAGTTGATTAAAAAATTTGGAAGGGACCTTAAAGAAGGAGAGTATCTAGATGTCATGAATTTTTGAAGTGTTGGGTAACAATGGTGATTACAGAGGAACCACACACCCTTACAAGATAAGTTTTATATGGACTACATATATGAAGACCTCTGAGCAGATCCCAAATCTATCTCGCTTCAACTTAAGCCCTTTTCCAGATATTTTATCTCAGTCCAATGTTGATGATGTCTTCATAGGTATGTTATTTCTCTTAACTTTTACATATTTTAATCCGTACTGAAGTTAGTACATAATTTCCCCATTCAGTATTTACCTAATCTTTGCTCAATTTTCTATTTTTATGTAGACATACTGGGTGAAATTGTTGGCATGGGTGAAATCACTGAGAGGAAGTATGCAGGACATTCAACAAAACTTTTGGATATTCAACTACGAGATTTGAGGTTAGTTATAAGCAAAGATTATAGTTATGTTAGTGTTTTAGTTATCTAAAGTTTGTCTTACATTACCGTTATGAAATTTTGATTGTATATTAATTCAATGTTTTTAATTGTAGTGAAACAATCATTGAATGCACTTTATGGGAAAACCATGCTGAGGATGTGCACTCTTATATGAAGAACAACAAAACTCGTCCAGTTATATTGATTGGAAGTCTTATGAGGACCAAAAAATTCAACGGTAACCATTTTATCATATAAGTACTGTATTTTTTAAAAATATTTAATAACAGTATAAAATAAATTATTTTATATATAGGTAAAATATCAGTTCAAAACTCACGCTTTTCTACAAAGCTTTTTCTGAATGAAGAAGATATAGATGAGATAAGTGAATTTAAGAAAGGGTAAGTTCATTTTTAAATTTACATATTTATCTTTCCTTTTACATTATTTTTTACTAAGACTTTTAAATCAATTTCAGAATGGTGAACACTGATAATTTGGCTCCATGTACGGTTACTCAAATGGTAAAACCCACTTCAAATAAAGTGGTAACCGTTGATGATTTCCCATTAATTTAATATTAAATTATGTCATTTATATACTTATTTTTTGTCAACAAACAGATTACATTTAATACTGTAATTATCTAAACAGATTAACTTTTCTATGTTTAAAAAAGTTAGAAGAAAACTAGAAAAAACAGAGTATGGTTAATTTGTATTAGGACAAATGTGAAGCTGTATGGGAAACAAATGTATATACTTATTTATAGTTTGTTGATTTTACTCTTTTTAACATCACTAATTTTACTAATCTATCAATGAAATTTCTACGAGAAACATATTTTAATATGAAAACGGGTGCAAGTATAAAATTCAGATATTTAATCACGTTTTTACATGTGTTATCTAGGTTTAGAAAATATGACTAAAATAAAAATTTATTTTTTTATGCTTTGGATCGTTATAACTTATGATCAGATAATTTGGAAAATAATGAAAGTAACCCGTGCGTTACCACAGGGGCTAATATTATTTTATTAATGAAAATAAATCGTAAGATTAATAAATCGATTACTATTATTTATATATGCTTTTCAAGTTACCTCTTTATGACACTTAGACATCTCCTTCTATTTTCTTCATCTTCAAGCCTGGACTCAGCAAGATCCCTCTGTTTTCTCAACTTTGCCATCTGCTTTTCCATTTGCATGAACATTAAACCTTCATTAATTAGTATTAAGTCACTTAAAATATACACCCATGTGCACGTATCGCCCCCTCACATCCCATGTGCAGCCATTATCATTATTAACACAAGGTGAAAAGCCTCCAAATTCCGGTTGAGATTAAAGATATGAACATATCTTTTTAAAAAACAAATTTAGATATTACTGCCAGATATTACTGCCAAAAAGGTTTCAACAGATTTACTTCAATATTATCCATAATTATAATATATTTAAAGATTACTAATTTATTTAAATTTACATTTATAATAAAATTATTCAAAATAAAAAAAAAAAAATTTTGCCCGTGCATAGCACGGAAAGGAACACTAGTACACCAATAACTAGGGAAGACGAGAGACACAAAAAAAAAAAAAAAAAAAAATCTAATTAAAAGAGTGTTTCCGTTTTCATCGCAACGTATAGGGAAGAGAGGAGAGACGCGAGGAAACAGAAAGGGAAAACACAACAAAAAAAATAATTCCATTATCGATCCTTTCAGCTTTGTTCTCAAAGGGTAAAAATTCTAGTTCGTCCTTCGATTTTTCTATGGTATCGATTTGCGCCTTTGATTCGCACAACCCCCACTCTCGATTGTTTGACCGTATATGTATGCACAGGTTGATCGGAAGCGCTAGGCTTTGTGAGGAAGACAAATGGCGAATCGAATAGACCATGAGTACGATTACTTGTTCAAGATCGTCCTCATCGGCGACTCCGGTGTCGGCAAATCCAACATCCTCTCCAGATTCACCCGAAACGAGTTCTGCCTCGAATCCAAATCCACCATCGGCGTTGAATTCGCCACCAGGACTCTACAGGTGATCATCATTTGCCTTAGATCCTTCGCCTCGAGATCTGTCTTGCTCATGCCTTCTGTATCTGTTTCTAGGTTGAAGGCAAAACAGTGAAGGCTCAGATTTGGGACACGGCAGGGCAAGAGCGTTACCGAGCCATCACGAGCGCTTACTACAGAGGAGCCGTCGGTGCTCTCCTCGTCTACGACATCACCAAGAGACAAACCTTCGAGAACGTCCTGAGGTGGCTACGCGAGCTTAGGGACCATGCCGATTCCAACATTGTGATCATGATGGCTGGGAACAAATCAGATCTAAACCACCTGAGATCCGTTGCCGACGAAGATGGTCGGTCTCTAGCTGAGAATGAAGGTTTGTCGTTTCTCGAGACGTCTGCTTTGGAGGCGAGTAACATCGAGAAAGCGTTTCAGACGATTTTATCTGAGATTTATCATATCATAAGCAAGAAGGCGTTGGCGGCGCAAGAAGCTGCGGGTAATCTTCAGGTTCCGGGGCAAGGTACTGCCATTAACATAACGGATTCGTCTGTGGCTAAGAGTAAAGGATGCTGTTCTACCTAGTAATGACTAATCAAATTAGTCACACGTTTCATTTCATGAAACTCTCTCTTTTGATCTTTTTAACATTTTTTTTTTTGGTTATTGGCTTAATTTCAGCAAGTATAGCGTATAGCTTTTTGCTTCCAAGTCTATTTTATTTTTTGGATTTATGTTACAGATTGAAGCTTGTTTAGCTGTATTGAAACTGTGATCATTCCACAGTATTTCCCAGAAAGGAAGATCTTTGTTTCTTTATTGTTATCTAAAAACCTCTAAAATGAGGAGAAAATCTCTGAACATGTACAGACAAGAAAAGGAATAAAATAAAAATATGGGGACCACTAAAAAAAAATGAGGGAGAGGGCGATGCGCACGAGGGGATCCGTGTGAATTTACGAGTTACGGGTCAAAAAAGTAAAAACAAAAAGTTAGGTGGAATAAAAAGAAATATCAGACTCGCTCCAGATTGTTTTGTTTTTTTTTTGCGTTCCGTGACAGTCTGTTGTTTGTTTCACTCGTGGACTCTCTCCCACCTCTTTCTTGCTCTACATCTTCCCCATCTCTCTCTCTCTCTCTAGATCCATCAATGGCTTCCCTCGTCGAATCCGGTTGGCAGGTACTACTCACCACCATTCTCCTCTGAAGAATCGACCAGCTCATGTGATGTCCTCTTGTTTACTCCGTCTTCACTTGACCACCACATTGTGATACATGCTCGTTTTATTTAACTTTATCTTATTCTTGATCTGGGGCTATTTGATTGTTCTGATCCATCAGATTAGACGTTCTTTCGTGTCGATTGCAGTAGTGTGCTAGATCTGAATTCGCCAAATCACGTGTATGATCGTTTTTTCTAGTTTCCGTTTGTTGACCGCTCACTGGTATTCTAGATACTGTGTATGTCACTGGTGTCTATGTACCTAACAGTGGATCAATCAATAAACCACGTGCTAATTGAGCAATAGTCGTTCCTCTATACATTTGCTTTTACTTTAATGATATATATGTGTATGTTGCTCTTATATAGATGATGGTGAGAGAATGAAAATGATGATACCAGTACTTTCTGTTTCTGTTATTACCATCACAATTCTTTTTGCGCGAATCATGATCTCTCGCTGATCGTTTTTTTTTGTTGCAGTACCTTGTGACACATTTTAGCGACTTTCAACTGGCGTGCATTGGGAGTTTCCTCCTCCATGAAAGCGTCTTCTTCTTATCTGGACTCCCTTTCATTTATCTTGAAAGGCAAGGCTTTCTCACCAAGTACAAGATTCAGGTTAACTCTCTCTCTCTCTCTCTTCTTTATTCTCATTTCCTCTAAGTGGTCTCCTATGTATGAAAATATTCCTTTGCGTGATTGTTTCAATAAGATCTAGGTTGATCATCCAAGGAGAGTCAGTTTTCTCAGCTTCTCTTTTTTTTTTATGATACAACAAATGCCCCCCTTGTTTTGGTAATTGGTCATATGCAGGCAAAAAACAACACACCTGCAGCCCAAGAAAAATGTATAACTCGCTTGTTACTTTATCATTTCTGCGTAAACTTGCCCCTTATGATGGCCTCCTATCCTGTCTTCAGAGCCATGGGAATGCGAAGCAGTCTTCCTCTCCCGTCCTGGTATTACCAGGTTCTTTAGTGCTTAAAGCTTTTGTTCCTTTGGGTTCTCATGTTATAAACTCTTCCAATTGACAATTCAAAAACAAAAAAGAAAAAAAAAGGAAAAGTGTCAGTGTTGAGCATCATGAAAGAACCTGAGCGTATGTTTGATCATTTTTTATAAGACCCTGTTTGTTGATGGTCTTGCAGGAAAGAAGTGTCTGCCCAGATATTATTCTACTTCATCATTGAGGATTTTGTTTTCTACTGGGGTCATCGGATCTTACATACAAAATGGCTGTACAAGACCGTCCACAGTGTTCATCATGAGTAAGTTTTAGTTGTTCATCTTGAAACATGATTAGTATACTTTGATAAATTCTGAAAGAGCAACCATTTTATGATACTCTAGATACGCCACACCATTTGGTTTGACGTCAGAGTATGCTCATCCAGCTGAGATTCTGTTCCTGGGATTTGCTACCATAGTCGGGCCAGCTCTCACCGGCCCCCACCTAATTACTCTCTGGCTATGGATGGTGCTGAGAGTTCTTGAGACTGTTGAGGCACATTGTGGCTATCATTTCCCATGGAGCCTCTCAAATTTTCTTCCTCTGTATGGAGGGTAAGATCACACACACACACCTAGCCAGCTCTCTTGAATCTAAAATCTATAGTAGATTGTAATTAACGTAAAATTCGATAATTTGGTTACAGTGCTGACTTCCATGACTACCATCACCGCCTCCTCTACACAAAGTCTGGAAACTACTCTTCAACTTTTGTGTATATGGACTGGTAAACCCCTGAGCTCTTACTTCTCTTTGCTTAAAAAAAAAAAGGAAAGAGATTTTAACAATTCGTGTTGGTGTTTTATCAGGATTTTTGGTACCGATAAGGGCTACAGAAGATTGAAGTCTCTTAAAGGAAACAGTGAATTGAAACAAACGTGACATCATTAAGCTTGGATAACATTTGTCGATCGAACTGCGGATTTGCGAGTTTCTGTTTGCATCCCAAGGTCTTATTCCGCAGCCTCGATTTCTCCTTCCATTTTACTTCCATGCTGCTTGCTTCAGCTGTTCTGCGTCTTAGTTTATTATATGTGTTGTCTAGAATTGCTACAAATGTGGCATCCTTTGAAAATACATTTGGTACCTTAGCAGGCGTTTGTGTTGGGCTTTTTAAGCATTTGATATGAGTCATCTATTTGATTTGTTGATTAATATCGCCGCCTCTTTCGTTTTCCTGGACTGACTATTAAATGCTTATATTGATTTTAGATCTGAACAGTGATCATGTATAGATCAAACACTTTTAGATAGAATCATGGAACAATCAATTATCAACCAACACCGACACGTATAATATGTGCATATGATATATGTGCATTGGTCCTTGGTGGGTCACGTCTTTTCTTGTGGTGTAGGGTTTCTAAGTTTTACCATTGTGACACGTCCACACTCTCTACCCAATTATTCTTCTTTCTCTATTCCTTTACGTGAGATTTTGAATATCATCTACACAAAAAGCCCCACCAGATTGCAAAGACCAAAACTAAAGTCTCTATCAAAATAAGAAAATTCCCGTTGCTGTCTGAAAGCATACCACGCGTTCCCGAATGAATGGTTTGGTCTAAAAAGCAAGCAAAAACAAATATGTACATGCTTTTCATTTATTGAATTCTGAACTCATTCCATCCAGACGGTGACACATAACCCGTCTTCCTTTTTTGTTTGTCCATTACACACAACGCAAAAGGCAAAAACAATGGTCCAGAAAAAAAAAAAAAAAACCCCAACCATACCCCGGTTTAACCGGTTTCGATAAACCGAGATATTTTTTTTTCAACTAATGTTTTTTTCCTTTAGGGTTGGGAGATCATCTGCTGAGATGACTTCGTCCCAGTGAAACCTCCACACACAAGAAAAAAAAACAAAAGAATCATATTTAAAGAAAAAAAGACGGTGGAGTGATGAGATTAGTGTCAAGCAACGTGTCTCTTTTTTCTTCTTCTGAGATCAATGACGACGACGCTTACGTTGTCACTGCTATGCTTAGCCAACGCCAGCTTCGTCAACAACACTGACGCCTCCGTACATGCTCTGTCCGAGATCTCTCCTTTCTTCCCGCTCTTCTTTGACCCCACCACCACCTTCTCCTCCTCCTCTTTCCCTTCACCACATTCCTTGGTTTCTCGCCGCCTTCCACCTCCACGGCCACCTCTTTTGCTTAGATACATGTGCACCATCGCACACGCCGCCTCGTTCGTCACTACGTCCCATAATCCGTCACTAGCTAGAATCAGAAACTCATCTTCCTCCGTCCGATCAGTCACGGTAACTTCCGGCTCCGAACTCACGTAAGGTTTCAAGTAGTTGTCTCCGATGGCTCGTGACATGGCTAAAACGCCCAAGACTCTAGGACCATCCCAATATATTACTCGACCTCCTGCTTCCTCGATTCGATAAAGCTCGTCTGGACGATCCGGCTGTTTATTCCGAACATTAAAAAATTAAAACCACAAAATAAAACAAATTATTTAAGGAAGGCTTTCTCTCTCTCGGGAGAGAGGCTGACCTTGTGATCTGTGGATAGAGGAACTGGCTTTCCATTCCGACAGAGAACTGCTCTAGAATCGCCGCAATTCGCTACGATGATCTTCTCGGGGGTAATGACGGAGACAACAGCGGTGGATCCGACGGCGTCGCAGTCTGGCGTCTGAAGCTCGCACCTGCAGTTAGCGCTCATCACGGTTTCGCCCCAACGTACAACCTCATTGTCCATGCGCGTGAAGCTACGCTCCATCATCTTCTTCCACTCTTCTTTCCTATCGGAGAGAGCTTCCTCCTGCACTATCTCGTGAAGCCTCTCTTTACATCTCGTCGCGACCTAAAAAACGACGTCGTATAAGATGAAATTTGAATTCAAAATGAAACATTTTAAAAAAGGTGTTAAAACGGCGTCGTACATGAGAGCAGCCGTGTCCGTCGTAAACGCCAAAATAATGCCACTTTGCTCGAGAAAACTCCGTTTGCTTCCGAACAAACGATGGATGAATCGCAACCGCATCCTCCATATCTCTTCTCCTACCGCACACCGATGCGGCGCCGTATCTAGGCCTCGGATCCGTCTCTCTCGCAGTTTTCTTAGACGGGATAACCGATGAATCTTCACCGGCGTCAACGTCATCTCTAGTGATCTCCACATCAAGTAATACACTCTCCTCCGCTTCTGAGTCAGGTGAGCTGCGAGAAGGTGATGATGCACAGTTCATAATATCGTTCTCCTCCTGTTTATTACGCTTATAAACACCTTCCGAATCTTCCACCGCCGTCTGTTGCATCTCTGACGGAGATATCCTGCATCGGTGGACTCCGATCCTCCTCCTCCGGTTAGACCATGACGGTTCGTCGTCGTAACAAATATCCGCCATCACAAATAGATTTAAAAAAAAAACTCTCAGGATCGTCTTCGCACTAGATTGTTGATCGTCGATATTAATTTCCGAGAAAAATGGAAAATCTCTCTCCGATATTTTTCTTTTTATTACAGAAGTCGAATGGCTGTGTTGTGTAAATTGTGTTAGATAGCATGCAATTGATTGAATAAATATCATCGTTACACGTTACAAGGTAGGGGGTCATTTATACCCCACGCGCCTACCGCTTCATAAGCATTTTAAAAATTCATTTTTTCAAATTCACTTTTTAACTTTGATTTTTCTCCCCATCTGTCTTAAAAAAATCTTTACTCTAGCGACGTGACGTATCGGTCTTGTGCCTAAATAGATTAATCTTCACCGTTGATCTGATCACTACGCTGCTTAAAATACACCACGTAAGCATCACTATCAGGTATGAGATAAACGTGGGCCAATGAGAATTGAACAGAGCGAAAGAAGGAAGTTCCTTTCGCGCCACGATTGTGGTCCACTCTTTCTCTCTGGAAGACCTTTTTTTTTTTCTTCTGCTTGTCCGAATTGTCTCTCTGTCTCCCTAAAGATGAAAGATCTGATCAATAAAATACTACTTTGATTTAAAAGAGTTCCATTACGTTAAATCTCGTTGTAGTTAACCTTGATTTGAGCTAAATTAGGTCATCTTTTTCAAGCCTAACTAATTAAAATGCATCCGGAATTGTTAGTTTTGTGACCTTTCAGTTAAATAATCTATATACTGAGAACTAATTAAAATTAGGTTAAATGAGACACAGTGACAAAAAAAAAAGTTAAATGAGACACGTTAGCTCTCATCTGAGAGGTATACTATATGTTTTACGAAAATAATGATATTAATATCAACCTAAGTGAATATTTTATTAAAGAAAATTTTTACTCCATCAAACTATGCTCTAAATAAAAGACAAGGGTCACACATTCTTGGATATCAAAATGCATCGAAGGCTCGCTGAAATAATTAATGATACACATCTTCAAACTCTAATCCCAGTAACTAGCATTATCACAAATGAACAAGTTTACGCAACTATCGTTGTAGGCTGGTTTTGCGAGCTTTTCAGACAGTACTATCGCTGTCGTCTAGAGAACGAGCTCTCATATTGCACTGTCCACTTCGAACGTAGCTGATAACAAACCCGAAAACCACACTGTGCGACGTCGTAACCGTTTAGTCATAACAAATGCTTTTGCATGCATACCAGTCGTATTAAATGCTCTTTGACTATGGTCTGATAGGTAATATAAAATTTCTAAATAGCAAAAACATATGCGTATGTATGTTACTGGGATAAAATTTCACGACACATAGATAAAAAAATATCATGCTATTTGTTTTAACACATTCGCGAAACTCTTTACATATTGAGACAAATTTTGTAATCTCATAGCAAATCACTTGCATAAGAAAATAAGATCGTTTACCTAATTAATATGATGAGTGGGGTTAATTAATAAATTGATTTGCTGCAAATTTCAGATTTGAATTCGGTTGGTATACTATAAAAGTCAGTTAGAATTAGACAAGCAAAGATTCTCGGCACTGCAGAAAATCTTGTGTTCAGCATTTTTGTAATAATTATACTATATCATACTGGATGTAACTTCAAATCTGTCTCCATTAAGTGGATTTGATTATACGCACGAGACCAAATTAGATTTCACGCTGTAAAGTTGTAACTACTGATAGGTATAAAGTAGCTTACTATCGGAGAAGGAAGGGAAAGGAGATAGCAGAGGAGGATGACGTGGAGAAGGGTTTAAGTGAAGGAGGAAGCGGAACTTCTAGTTGAAAGAGAGGGTTTGCGGTTAGCTCAGGAGGGAGAGAAGCGAGCTATATAAAGAAGATAGAGTTTGTTTAGAGAGTTATGCTTGATGTTGTTTGTAATTGACGCTATGAGTCTTTACACCTCAGTCGCCATGAGACTGGTGAATCGCTTCTGAGTTCGTTATGAGAGCTTAGATCGATTCACACTCAAGCTATACTTACCTTTTCATATTGATAATCGAGAGTGTTTACGTTGTTACAAGAGTTCTAGATAGCTAAAATCTATCATTGGTGCGGTGAGCCGTTTCGAGTCAACGCGATGCGATCTCCGTGTGCTTCGCCGACGAGTTCGCGACGACAGATGGAAGCAGACGAACCGGAGACGACGATTCAGGAGGAAGTGGTGTTTTTGCGGGGTGGTTACAATCTGTTGATGAACCAGGCGGTGGAGAATAAGCAGCGATTCCAGCTGTTGGAGGAGCATTTCCAGGATATCATGAAAGCGATCGGGAAACGTCCGATGAGCGCCGCGGAATCTCCGGAAGATAGTCGATATCGACCGGAAACTTCGAATCGCGAAACTCAGGTACCGGCTCGTAACTGGGAACATAATCGGGATGAATCTCAGCTAGGTTATCGATCTGGTCAATTGAATCTTGCAAATCGTGAACACATGTTGAAGAAATTAGAAATGCCTAAGTTTGAAGGTACTAATGCACATGATTGGATAGTGGATGTTGAACATTTCTTCACGGTGGGGAGGTTTCGAGATTCAGAACGGTTGGATATGATAGCTCTTTGTGTGGAAGGCAAGGTCAAGAAATGGTTTGCTTGGGTCTTGAAAAGAGGGGGTTTCAGAGACTGGATGGACTTTAAGCAACAACTCATTTACCGATTTGCAGAAGCCATTGATGATGAACCAGAAACAAGATTGTTTTCTCTGCGACAGACAGGTTCAGTTGCAGACTACGTTTCTGAGTTTGAGGAACTTTCTTCTCAGGTCACGGGGTTGGAAGATAAGTTTTTGGAAAGGATATTTTACAATGGTCTCAGTCAGGAGATGAAAGAAGTGATCAAGATGAAAGATCCACAGGGACTGTCTCAGTTCATTGCAGTAGTATTGAGAATGGAAACGAGTACCTTCTGTAAAGTGATGAGCGGAGCGACGAAAGAGGACTCTAAAGTTCATAATCACCGCTCTTACACTGGAGGAAAGAGTTCTAACACTGTGGGGTTTCAACGAGGCAATGACGCAGCGATAAACAAAGAAAATCAACCAGCTCGAACTAACATTCGACCAAGACAGCAATTCTCAGATGCTGAATTGGATAAGATGCGTAAAGATAAGATCTGTTTCCGTTGCAAAGCTCCGTGGACGCCAGCGCATAAACAGGAGTGTCCTAATAAAGCTTTACGGGTGTTGACAGTGATAAACGGATTACAGTTAGAGGTGGTTGATCAGTTCAAAGACACAGAGGAAGATGAATACTTTACACCTGTGGTTCAGGAATTACGCACTCTGTCGTTCAGTTCTTTCTTAGGATTGGATTCACCAAGAACGACGAAGCTGCGGGGTTGTATTAACAACAAAGAGGTGATAGTCATGCTCGATAGCGGAGCTTCGCACAATTTTATTTCTCCTAAAATTGTGAACAGGCTGCACTTGAAAATTTGTGCTGATAGCGGCCTAGACGTGCTGTTGGGAAATGGAGTTGCAGTCAAAGCTCTTGGGTTGATCAAGGCTGTAACTTTCAAACTCAACCAAACCGACTTCACGTCAGACTTCATCTCTTTAGAACTGGGAAACGTGGATGTGATCCTTGGAGTTCAGTGGCTGGAAACACTTGGCTTATGCGAGGTTGATTGGAAGCAACAAGTATGGTCATTTGTTTATAAAGGACAGCGAGTCACATTGTATGGCGATGAGTCCCTGCACTGTGATAAACTCTCCTTTAAGTCACTCACTCCAATATATCTTGGTTGTCGTCAAGAAGAGGTAGTGTTGATGGCAACCTCGAGCGTCACATCCATGAAACCAGATATATCTCCATCACCTACTTGTGAGACAAACTCTGAGTTAGCGGCATTATTGGAGCAGTTCTCAGATGTTTTTGCAGTACCTTCGGGATTACCTCCACTACGGGGTAAAGAACACTCGATATTGTTATCTCCTGGAGTTACTGCAGTCTCAGTGCGTCCGTATAGGTATCCGCACGCCAGTAAGATTGTGATGGAACAAATGGTGGCCGAGATGTTAGCTTCCGGTATAATCAGACCAAGCAACAGCCCTTTCTCTAGTCCGGTACTGTTAGTGAAGAAAAAAGACGGGTCTTACCGTTTTTGTATCGACTACAGGGCATTGAACAGAGCCACCATTCCGGATAAATATCCTATCCCGGTCATTGATCAGCTTCTGGATGAGCTTCATGGTGCGTCCGTGTTTACAAAGCTGGATCTTCGATCGGGTTATCATCAAATCAGAATGACAGAAGAAGATATCAAAAAGACTGCTTTTCGCACATTGGAGGGACATTACGAGTTCTTAGTCATGCCCTTTGGTTTGACTAACGCACCGGCAACATTTCAATCTCTGATGAATATGGTCTTCAAACCATTCTTGCGAAATTTCGTATTAGTCTTCTTTGATGATATATTGATATTCAGCAAGAATCTCGCGGATCACTTGGAGCAGTTGAAGTTGGTGTTACAGGTCTTGCGGGAACAGAAGTTATTTGCGAATCATAAAAAGTGTACTTTTGCAGTTCCTCAAGTGGAGTACTTGGGGCACATTATTTCTGCCGAAGGGGTCGCAACAGACAAGTCAAAGACTGAAGCTATGCGACAGTGGCCTATACCTACCACGACCAAGCATCTTCGAGGGTTCTTGGGTCTTACAGGGTATTATAGAAACTTTGTTCGATACTATGGCGTTTTGGCTCGTCCGCTCACTTCTTTACTGAAACGGGATCAGTTTGGTTGGAACAATGAGACGCAGATGGCGTTTGATAAGCTTAAACAGGCCATGGTATCAGCACCAGTGCTGGCGTTACCAGACTTTACGAAGACGTTTGTGCTGGAGTCCGATGCTTCAGGGGTGGGAGTTGGAGCTGTACTTATGCAAGACAAACGACCGATAGCGTTTTTCAGTCATGCGTTAACTGATAGAGAACAACTCAAACCAGCGTACGAAAGAGAACTCATGGCTATAGTCATGGCGGTCAGAAAGTGGAAACACTACTTGATTGGGCGTAAGTTTGAAGTTCATACAGACCATCGCAGTCTCAAATATCTTCTCGAGCAGAAGGAGGTCAATTTAGAATATCAAAAGTGGTTAACACGTTTACTGGGCTTTGATTTTGACATATTTTACAAACCCGGTTGCGAGAATAAAGCGGCTGATGGATTATCTAGGTGTATGTCTGTGTCATCGTTGCTGCTGGCGGTTACAGTACCGTCTGTCATACAGTGGCAGGAGCTGGATAGGGAGTCAAGCGACGATGAGTATATTCAGCTGAGGATCAAGAAGATTAAGGAGGGGTCAGTTAAGTCGGGAAAGTTACAGGTGATCGAGGGGAGGCTTTGGTCCAAACATCGTTTGGTTATCGCAGCCACTTCACGGTTTATTCCACTCATTCTTTCGGAGTGTCATGATAGCAAAGCAGGTGGACACTCAGGGGTTTTGAAAACAGTCAAGCGAATTCAACGTTCTTTCTACTGGTCTCAGATGTATCGAAGAGTGCAGGAGTATGTAGCGAATTGTGGTATCTGTCAGACCCATAAACACTCAACGCTTTCACCAGCTGGTCTCCTTCAGCCACTACCGATTCCGCAGAAAATTTGGGAAGACATCAACATGGATTTTATAGAAGGACTACCTACTTCAGCGGGGGTCAATGTGATATTGGTGGTCATTGATCGGTTAAGTAAGTATGCTCATTTTATTCCTCTGCACCATCCTTTTTCAGCAGCAGATGTGGCAAAAGCATTTGCGAAGGATATTGTGCGTCTACATGGATTTCCCCGAAGCATCACTTCTGACCGTGACCGTATATTCTTAAGTGCATTCTGGACTGAGATCTTCAGGTTGGCAGGGACGAAGTTACAGTATAGCACTGCTTTCCATCCTCAAACCGATGGTCAATCTGAAGTTCTCAACCGCTGCTTGGAAACATATCTACGATGTTTTGCTTCAGAACATCCGAGGACGTGGTCCAAATACTTATCTTGGTCTGAGCTTTGGTATAATACAACATTCCATAGCTCACTTCAGATGACACCTTTTAAAGTGGTGTACGGTCGTGAACCACCTTCGTTATTGCCGTTTGAGAAAGGCTCTACTCGCAACTTTGAGTTGGAACAAGAAATGTTGGAACGGGATGAGATGCTCCAAGCTTTGAAGCAGACATTGGCTAGAGCGCAGCAGTTGATGAAAGATCAAGCAGATAAGCATAGGAGAGATGTGCAGTTTGCAGTGGGGGATATGGTTTATCTGAAATTGCGCCCGTATCGTCAGCAATCAGTAGTGCAACGTTTTTGTCAGAAACTGGCAGCGAAGTTCTACGGGCCATATAGAGTGGTGGAACGTATTGGAAATGCAGCCTACAAGTTACTCTTGCCTAGTCATTCTCGTATTCACCCGGTCTTTCACGTTTCTCAATTGAAGATTGCTTTGAGTCCGCAGGAACAGGTGTTGGAGCTACCTCGTGTGTGTTTGGGAGGGTCCCAAGATGATTGGCTTCCGTCGGATGTGATTGACAAGCGTTATGATTCAAGCGGGAGACTGGAATTGTTGGTGACTTGGCAGGGTAAACCAGCAGAGGAGAATTCTTGGATGTCTTATTTGCAGTTTGTGGAGCAGTTTCCAAGTTACAAGCTTGAGGGCAAGCTTGGTTTTGTTGGGGGGAGTATTGATAGGTATAAAGTAGCTTACTATCGGAGAAGGAAGGGAAAGGAGATAGCAGAGGAGGATGACGTGGAGAAGGGTTTAAGTGAAGGAGGAAGCGGAACTTCTAGTTGAAAGAGAGGGTTTGCGGTTAGCTCAGGAGGGAGAGAAGCGAGCTATATAAAGAAGATAGAGTTTGTTTAGAGAGTTATGCTTGATGTTGTTTGTAATTGACGCTATGAGTCTTTACACCTCAGTCGCCATGAGACTGGTGAATCGCTTCTGAGTTCGTTATGAGAGCTTAGATCGATTCACACTCAAGCTATACTTACCTTTTCATATTGATAATCGAGAGTGTTTACGTTGTTACAAGAGTTCTAGATAGCTAAAATCTATCAACTACATTCATGATAATCTCACAAGTCACTATGAAGTTGAAAGTTAGAAAGAGAAAACCGTACAGAGGACACGTAAGTGTCTTGGAGTTAGGAGTTTTTTTTAACCGTTTTAAAGGCAGAAGAGAGTAAAGGATCTTGGGTGAAGCAGTGGCCCAACCATTTACCTATACGTTTCCGCTTTGGTTCTATTCCGGCGAGTGGTCCCTTCTTTCAAGAGAGAATCTAAAGACTCCCTTTTCACCACCGTACGCGTGTTTCAATCGTAAATTCAATCGTATTTACTATCGAAACAAATTTAGATTGAAGTTAGGTCAAGTTGCCTCTCACTCTCATCACTCTTTAAGTCAACCATGACAAAGAATCAACTGGTCTCAGTTGTAAAATGGTAACTGGTGCTTGCTTATAAAATGAATAACGCAATTTCTTATTTATTTTGGTAAAAGTTATTAATGTCATCGTTTATTACCGAATCTTGTTACTTGGTCACCGAACTCAAAAAGAGATATGTGCGGTTGTAGTTTGCACGTCTCAGATTCGCAGCCGAAAAAACATCTTTTTTTTTCCATCTAAATTTTATTAAGAGCTCAAGGTCCAAAGAGACAAAACCCGAAAAAAAAAAACCATACACAAAGCCCAAACCAAACAAAAAGAGCCACTAAAGCAACCAGCCCAACAAAGCAACAAAAAGATAAGACGCTCGACCACAACACGCGTCAAAAGATTAGTGGAGGTGAAAACATGTGTTAATATCTCATCCTAAGGAGACCACGGTCACGATAGCTTCCACCTCATCACCGCTTTTGAGAAACAATGCCGAAACACTAAACCGACGATTACCAGAATCCACCGTACCACACCGGAATGACACCGGGACCACAAACTTCCACCGTCTTCATCGACTTAGAAGATCACCAGACTCTACCGGGAAACTTGATCCCTACCACCGAAGAAACACCTCCAACGACTGTATCAGAGGTTTTGGGGATTCAGACAGCTGCAACGCACACGCCATAGTTTTGGAGAGCGTCAATCGATTTAAATCGAGAGCTCATCCAACCGATTTCATTAACCAGCTCCATAATCTTCGCTTCCTACCAATAAACTCCAATTATGATAAATCATACGAACGGGCTCCAACTAACAGCCCAACGAGAAGATCAATCGACGGTTGAAACATATGACAACCGGCGATGATTAGGTCCGAGAGAGACTCGGTAGAGAGCCAACGACACCGCCAAGGCTCCACCACCGGATACCACTGCTGAATAGTTTCACCAAAGAGAGCGCAAAACCACCAGAGTCTATACCGACTACACAGCGTCAGAGAAACCGCCGTATACCAGAGTCGATATTTATTAACCGGAAAGATAAATCATCGACGGAACCACCGCGAACCACCACAGCCAAAAAAACATCTATTGCATTTTGAAAAACAAAGTTATTTAATTAAATTACAAAAATATATACAGCCAGTAATCCATGCAGCTTTTTCCAAACATTGCTTGTCTATGACTATGACTGAGGTTTCAAATGGTTATCAACCGTCAATAGTAACAAAAAAATTTACATGTATATATATTGTTGTATTATTTGAACTGCCACTTATCCTGCGGTTGTTCCCCACATTACCATTAAGAGCCTGATTAGTCTTACAATTAAAAACAATAAAAATGGTTATGCTGCAATAATTTAAATTTAGAATCAGTCATTAAATTAGGGTTTTGGTGGTTCAACGGTATTCTGGCAAGTTATTCTTCTTGCAGACCAGAAGCTCATATCATCCGTACCCCATTCAAAGCAATCATTAATGTACCACCTACTAGTTTTTTTCTTTCTTCCAATATTATGTTAAAAACGAGGCGAGGAAAAGTTAATAACTTAATACAGAACTGAATAGTTCCATCAGAAAATAAAATGAAATAATTGTGAGTATTAGTAAAATTTCAAAACTCATTCGATAACAAATATGAAGGATGATGGAATGGGGCCTTGTTCCTGAACCCACCGACCCAACCAAAACTACTGTAATTGAATTGACTCCCAACACTGAAGCTCCTAGAATCATTGATAAGTGACAAAAATCATTCAGTTTCTGTAAATTTGGAATATAGCGTATGAGTTATCATGATCCTGTATCATTATTATATGATTTTATAAAGTTGGTATTATTTTACAGAAAATATCTAAAGTTCAGTGTGCATGGTGGCATGCACCTCGACCAGTGCCTACGCTACATACATGTTATTGTTCTTAATTACGTGGTCATATAGCTTCGTATATTTCTGCTCGTTTAATTTTAAATACGTTCAACTTTTCAGCTAAAACTATTAAAATTCGAAATAAAGTAGAAAAGTTAAGAAAACAACAAATAACTAATTTACATTTATTACATCGTCACAACTAGTAGTGTTGGAAGGTCGAGAATTGTTTACTCTTTTGGATATACATTACATTACGCCTTTAGAACGACACATAAGGTATTTCTGTTTGGATAAGTATTTTATATCAGTTTTTCGGGTCTGAATATATATCTGTAGGTTTATTATGTACCAGATCGGAAGAGTTTCGTTCTGGAAGTTTGAAGTCTCTTATATAGAGTTAGATATGGGTGCTTAGCCCCAGATGATAACGAAAAACACAGTGAACATCAGAACATACAAAATCTGTCTCTAGACACTGAAACTTAATATTAAAAAGTTGAAGTTTAAATTTATATTGGGCATTGGATTTTAATCATGTGGCTGATACGAGAAGCCATTGACAGAGAGACCTCCATCGACACAAATGGTCTGACCAGTTATATAAGAAGCTGCAGGCATACATAGAAAAGCCACGAGCGAAGCAACCTCTTCAGGCTCCCCGAAACGCCCCAACGGCTTTCTAGACGTTACAGCCTTCTTGAAGTCATCATCGTATACCTGATAATTATCATCAAAGTCAAGAGATCAGCAAAAGCAAGAAAGAAAGATGATTCTTGGAGGTAATATGTAGCATAGTGTCTCTCACAGCTTTAGCCAGAGGAGTTGCAATGACAGCAGGAGCCACAGCATTAGCCCTAATGCCATCACTAGCCCACTCACATGCCAAGTTCCGTGCTAGCTGATTCATAGCCCCTATGTATACACACACATTTTAATATTTGTAAATTTCCTTCATTAAATAAAAAAATGCTAGTAAACCAAACATAATATTACAAAATACTGACCCATATTAAGCAGTATATTATAAATTTTAATTACGCATTAAGTCCCTCAATATTTCAAAATAACCTATTGAACCTCTACTAAGGGTTTCAGTATTCAGTGGTTGGTATATATATACTTACCTTTAGTTGCACAGTAGATGGAGCTGATGCTAAGCGAAACAACTCCAGCAACAGAGGACATGAACACAATGCTACCACATCCTGAAGCCTTAAGGAGAGGATGTGAAAGCTGGCTCAAATGAAAAGCAGATTCTAAGTTGGTCGAAATATGAAACGAGAAATCATCTGCTGTATGCTCCACTGTTGGCTTTGACCGAATGGCTCCCACATTGTTTATCTAACAACCAAGATTATATATAAGCCTTATAAGATAAATCATTATGGTTTTGCGATACTATATACATAGACGATTCAATCTTACAAGGATATCAAGCTTCCCGCCAAACATAGAGGAAACCGTCTCCATAAGCTTCTCTCTGTCTGTTCTAGAAGTGACGTCACAAACTGAACCAGTGACATGAAACCCTTTCTTTTGCCAATGGCTTATACACTCGTTAAGCTGAGATTCATCTCTGCCACAAGTATGGATTATGGCTCCAAATCTTGCAAGTTCCTCTACCACAGCATGCCTAGAGATAAATTGATTATATTATAGTCCATAGTGATTTTAATAAACATGAAAAGATTTGGAGCTGTTTGACCAAAAAAAAAAGATTTGGAGCTGAGGTGAAATTATATACGAACCCAATGCCTTTGGTTCCACCGGTTACAAGTGCCGTCTTGGCTCGAAGGCTCCATCGTTGGAGTTGCTCTGCTCCAGCCATTGCTCTCCTACCTCTAAAGACCTCAGATTGTAGTGAATGTTGTCAAGAGAATACGTGGAGCTAATAATACTTCATCGATCATGAATTATTGGAGATAAAAGGGTACGATGATGGGCTTGGTCCATAATGAATATCTTAGATATAGAGGATCCAAATCGTCCACGACAAAAAAAAAATGGTTCCGTACCAACGAATCAATGGCCAACATCTTTACAACCACTAAAGTCTAAAAGGGGATAACAAATAAAAGGCTGATGTCGAACTTGAGATATTTCCTCTCACACACACAGGGGCCAAGGGAGGGCAACAACAAAGGGGGTAACGTGCATCCATAGTATTATCAAAATTTTAAAATTTAGTATGTAAATTCATAAAGACTCATCTATGTGCACCCATTGATGTCTCATGTTTGATCTTAATTTGTCACTTTATTTATATTTTTGAAGTTATGCACCTACTACAATAGTTTCCTAAGATTCGCCCATGCACACACACACACAGTCGTTGAATCTTTATAAATTTACTGCTTTTTGCACATTGGAAAATTACCATTGCCAGAAGCTGGATCTTGCTTATAATATATCTAAGCTATTTTTTTATTACAGCATCTGAAACATCAAGGCCATCCTACACGCTAAGATCATTGTGAATGATTTACAAGCGCGAACTTGGTTTGAAACATATTTACAAGAGCCATTTGGTTGCTATGGTCAGCCTCAGCTGAATGTTGCCAGCCTTCCTTGTGGTCCATTGACGGTTGAGAACCATTCTTTTCAGTAAAATCATCCCCTTGTCTAGGGAGAGAAGAAGAGTGCTGGTCTGGAGACACGTAGAGAGGTGAAAGCAGAGGGATAGCCGAGGTTGCAACTGCATCACAAGACTGCTGCAAAACGGGATTCACTGGAACATTGTCAAGATTCAGAGCCATGGGTGCTTGCCTCTGCAGCCTAGTGGGCGGTGATCTCGGGGATTCGCTCTGCCTAAACATGTTCACACTGTTCTCCATTACGTTTTCAGAATCAAGATTTGAGCAAAATAAAGAGATAGGAGGATAGGTAAGGAAAGTGATGTGAAGAGATGAAGAAGAATAAAAAGGGAGAGAGGTTTTCAGTTTTGTGGATGAATAGCGCAAAAGGAGGGGCTTTGGTTATGGTGGTGGAACATGTGAAGGAAAAATAGAAAGATGCTGTTATTTTGAAACGGTCTATAACTAAAAAGTTGCCTCCTTTTTCTTTTCTTTCGGTTTTACTTTCTCCACTCTGTTTTTTTTTTTTTTTCTCCACTCTGTTTGGTCTCTGTTACTTGTGCCTTTTGTCATCTTTTAGTTTTTGGACAATGGCCCAAAAATGTTAGCCTCTGATGTTGGTTTCCGTCAGTACAACCGGCGGCTCATCTCTTAGTTAGTTGATAACGTTTATAGTCCAGTCGTAATACTCCTGTTTCATATTGTACATCTTTTGCCTCAATGCACAAATATTAAAAACTACTTTTTATCAAAAATATCATTAAAGTATCATTTAAAATTAATTATTTAATTATAAGCAAAAATATAATTGGTTATAAAGTTTTTAATAAAGTTAAAAATTATCTTGATTTGTGAAACATTTTATTTTGTGAAACAACAAAACTGGTCCAAGACATCATCTGTATTGAAACATATGGAATACAAACACAAACAATTCTATTAAAGAAATTTCGATCTGGATTTGATTCAGAGGTTAATTGTTTCTAGCTTTTAGAATAATTTCTGGTTTTTGTTTTTCCAAAATCTATTTTTCATTCAATCAAATTTTTTGAAAAATGGTTTTCCTAAAATCTAAAGAAACTAGTTTTTAAGATAACTGTCAATTTCTAAGCAAAAATCAAAAACTAGTTTTTCTAGTTTTTGTTAGCTGAATTTTTTCTTCCATTTATTTATTATTGCAAACATAAATACACGTAAGGCATTATGATACAATAATAATGATAATACGTAAAACACTTTAACTAAGGTATTCTTATTGCTAATAATAATCCATTAGCACATATATGCAAGGAAATTTACATCTAAGCTTTACTATAACACAGCTTAGTTTTACTAAAACTATAACCATATTATAATATTTTTATCGAATAATAAACTAATGGTCACATTTTTATTTAATATAGTAAATTACATATATGCTAATCATAACAAAGCTTTATTGTACTAAAACTATTATGATATTTGAATGTTATTTTTGTCGAATAATAAACTGATGGTCACATTTTTATTTAATATAGTAATTTTCATCTATGCTAATCATAACAAAGCTTTATTGTATTAAAACTATTATGATATTTGAATGTTATTTTTATCTAATAATAAAATGATGTAAACAAAATAACTCCTATAAAATATAACTTATCAATAAAATAAATTTAACTATTTGAAGTTAGTCATTACAAAAATAATATATATATTGTTGATAACTTTTGGTTTTATTTAGGAAAATTAGTTTTTGTTATTTCTTTTACTATTTCAAATGATAACATTCCAAATCAAGAGGTTTGTTCTCTCGAAACCTCCAGCCTTCTTATAAAAAAAATATATATATTTCAGAAGGATTGGAGTTTGTTCGGAGGAGTAGAGAGTCCAATATCTTTTTTGGCTTTCCGGTTTCGGTGTTCCCGACCGGCCCCTGCTTCCGGCGTCGCATCTGTTCTTCCGATGGTCGTCCGGCTTTAGATTCTGAGAAGTGGTGGCTTCCATAGCACCTGCTTCGCCGACTTTGTCTCCGGGATTCGGCGGTTGAGTAGCGTCGTTTTTGCCGGCTAATTTTGATCGTCGATTCAAGTCCCTCACTTCTCCACTGACTCTCGATTTCAGCCTCCGATGGTTGGAGTTCTTTGAATTGATTGAAGACGATTTTTTCTGAAAAGACGATCCGGTTGCGTTTGCCTTCTATGAAGACTTCTTTGTTTGGATGGTCTTCACCGATCTATCTTTGTTCATGGCGGAGCTCCGACGTAACCTTTCCGGAGGAGGTGGTGGTTTCCGGCTTGACGCGTGTCTTCGAATCGTGTGTCGATTGGACACGTGGTGGCCACCGACGCTTACCTTCCTCTACGGTTTCCTTTATTTGGCTGTTGGCCCATGGAGGTTTTTGTAAATGTGGCCCGTTGTTTAGACCTTATGTATGCTTTGTTCTCTTGATGGGCTTTGTCCTTTAATAAAAATCTCAGAGGAAAAAAAAAAACATTCCAAATCAAATTTCTGCATCTTTTTTTAGTATTTACATTCTTTATTCAAAATAATTTTATTAACTAATATTATGTATGTTTTAATGATTGTATTTTTTTTTTGGTTTTTCAGAATAAGTATTTTATTTTTAAGAATAAACATTTTACTTTTAATATAAAATTCATTTTATTAATTTAAAAACTAAAAACCAAAAACTAAAAACCAAAATCTAAAACAACAATTCATGTTTTTCAAAAAACTAAAATTTACTGCAACATCAAAAACCAAAAACTAAAAGCCAAAATCTAAAAACCAAAAACTAAAAACCAAAAACTAGTAAATAATCATCACCTCAGTTTGAGCATTGAGAAACACACTTGTTTTCACGGTTGTGAAAGACAGACAATTTTAGGAAGTTATAATTGATACACCCTTCAACAAGAAAAATCTGTTATTTTATACAAAAATCCAACCAGAGTAGAGACATTGGTCTGAATCAAACGTAACACCGACTTTTCTAGAAGTATTACTATTGTCATGATCAAAACTCAGAAGTCGAACTCGCCTAACGCCTGAAAAAGTGGAGACACCAAACTGTTAGTATCTATTTATTGTTACCAGAATATATCTCTATAAGCTTAAATGTGGGGGGACACATATTTTACTTTGTTGAAGAGAATGTCCTTATCGTTTATATGCATGATCCCGTTTTTTAGATTGCACTTCCACCTGCTCTTTGTGCGAGTCACCTAATTTACATACAACACCGAACAAGTCTAGCCGTGATTAGAGTCAAGTGCAGACACCTAAAAAGGCTACATAAACAGGAGAATCATTTACCTTGTCAAATTGAGCCAAGACCAGATGTTGAGTGTTCATATCCTCACCACTTTCTAAGTCATCCAACTCGTCATCATCATCATCTTCAATGATATCGTTTTGTACAGCAACAGGAGTGCTCGTTTGGATCTCTAACAAAGAGAGATTTCACAAAAACATATTTATTTGCTTACTCTGTAGAAAATATGTTTTTTAGTTTGGCTTCTCTTACCGTTTGGAGCAGGAGTTCTGGCATCGTTAAAGTCTTCAGCGGGTCCTTGATAGCTGTATATCTGAAAAATGCCACATGAAGTTAAAAAATGAGAAGATCCTCCTTCTTTTCTTCAGTGGTGTGTTATCTAAGAAGCATTCTTACATTTGGTGTGGACAACATCTCATCGTAAGCGTCAGGCATTGGTCCATCAACTTGAGGAATGTTTGAAGATGAGCACGTGAAATCTCGTGGAACCTTTCTATCACTAACAAAGGTTATGCAGAACGCATTACCGTCAAGGTTTGCCTGAAAATCCGTGCTTTAAATCAGATGAATCACTGAGATTGCAAAGATCCATAAACTTCTTAAATGAGAGGGGACAATCTGGTTTCTCATGCTAACTATATTACAATGCAAATGCAAATGTGATGTTCTACACACGAACCTTAGGCATAGCATCGCGTGCACCATCCTGTTGTGGTATATATCCACCATTTTGATATTGTGCGGAAGAATCATCACGCTTCCGTTTTCCAGAGGGTGGCACAAATAAGTCCTGATAAGTAAAGCGACGTAAGTACTTGAAAACAACACTAATCAGATCAATCACATAAGCATTGCAAAGAGAATTTGAACGCAAAAAAAGAAGAAGCCAAATTCACAATTCCTGATTTAGCTGTTAAGTAGAAGTACCTGAGTAAACTGCGGATTAGAGTTTCCTCTCTCAGGCTCATAAGCTGGCAGTTAAGGCAGACATTTATATATCCCAAAAGAACAAACTGAGAAGTGTGTCTTTCCACTGAGAAATTAAGTTCTGGGTAACACTAGAACTTACCAACGTTGACATCAAGCCTTGGATTTAATTTGTCCATGGAGAAGGCGGTTGCTGCAATAAAGAGCATACTCTCAGTCTTTGAAAACACTTAAATTAGCTGTTTAGTAAAAAAAAAAAATAGAATTCACCATATAAGTTTGGGTCTTGCTTTAACATCAGCGTTGCTTCCATTCTCAGTTCCAGGAGTATTATAATCACTTGAGCCAGTGGGGATATTATACAGGGAGGAGTTATCAGCAGTACCAGGAAGGGGAGTCTGCAACGGTGTCTACTCAAAAACAAAATCAAGACAATAAGGCTTTCACAACACCAAGAGCAACATCTCAAAGTGGAAAAGATGTCAATAGTAGTGAAAGTATACTCACGGGAGGGAAGAGCATTTCAGCTGTAGGAGTCTCGTACTCCTCTGTACCTTCATAAGGAACATTCAGATCATGTGTAAGTGGACCTCCTCCAGGTGTTGGCCTCTGAACCAATGACCTGTCGATTGGTCCAGACAAGACTCCAGCTTGCATCATCTTCGTCTCCCATATCTACTTGGAATTAACAAAAAAAAAAAAAAGACACAATACCAACTGAAAGAGATGAACCCTAGCTACAGCGAATGAACTCCTTGAATGAATACAGAAAACTTACTCCTTGAAGCTCGGAGAGAACACTCTCACCAGGGCCTCCGTTGTTAATGAACTCCTCACGGACTTTGCTGACAACGTCTTCGATAACATGGATATACACACCGCTTGTTGTCGTAGCCATCAAACCACCTATATGCAACAAAAATAATAATAATAATAATTTACCACCTACGGTTTCGCGGAGGAGTAAGACCGAGCCTGGTAGAAAAGAGAAGAATAGAATATAAATAGGTTTGGATCAGATTCACATCGCAAATTGGACACGTGTCATCATCTACGCCATCGACTTTTTTCCAAACTTTTTTTTTTCAAACAAAAAAAAATTATTTCGGAAATTTTCAACAGAATCGAACATGTCGAACCCAAGCCCACTTAGACCAAACCAAACCAAACCAAACGGTTCGGTTATGTTGGGGTTAAAGATCCGAACATAAGCGTGCAAAAAATACAAAAATATTTATGTAAGCTTTCAATTAAACTAAATTAAAATATTGTTTGATTTGATTATATAAATTCTGAAAATGGTGTGATTTTTCCAGCTCTAATCATTATTCGCATGTAATAAAATTATTATAAACTCATTAATGAATCACTTGTAATTTTTCCTCGGGTCAAGGAGAACGGTAGTATTGTATAATCCATATTCGCATGGAACAAAATGATTTGAACTTAGTTTCAAAAAAAAAAAAAGATTTGAACTTATATTAATGTACCACTATACAGTCTATACACTACACTTGTTTACACACGTGACTTTCTCAGTTTGCTACTCCTATAGTCGTCACCATGACATTGTGTTTGTCTGGTCTAGTGGTCTGTAGTTGTGTATCATGTATATATATGGTCTTAATCGTGTAATATAAATCTGTTCATGCTGTTCTGAATTATTGTTATAGATTCCAGACTAAACCAAACAAAACAAATTTAACAAAACTAGCTCCAGCTAGTACTTCTTAGTTACTTTATCATGTGACGTTTAGGTTTTATCCTTAGTACCTTTTAGTTAAGTTAATTAGCTTCAGCTATATATATATATATATATATATTCATAAATGATATAAATGAATGTTTCTTGCATTTGCTAAAAAACGAGCCCTATTGTTTCGACGTCTGGAAGAAAAACTAGCCCAACGCTCTATAGGTATCTCTCGATCAAAACGAACAGTCGCCACAAATGTTCTGATTCCTACTTAACAACTTGGTTCTCGCAGTTTCAAAATCAGAAGAAGCTGCTATCTCCTCCTCCGTCAGATTTTCACTCTGACAAATCCAACGTCTCTCTAAACTCCATGTCCCAAACTCGTTTGTTCTTAATAAAGTTTGTTAATGTTTCTGACACTGTTCACTTTCTCTCCCTTTGTACTTTTGTGTTTGTTTTTTTTTTCACCTGAGAAGTCTGAGTTTCTTTCTTTCTTTAATTTCTTTTCGCCATTTTTCACCCCAAGAATTTCTCCGTACGATTATTTTGAGTTTTTTTTTTCTTTTTGCAATAATTGAAAAATGTTTTTGAAGCAATCCATAACGTGATCATTTTATTTTTGATTAAATCCAAAGTTCTTATGATCATGATGACATTATCGTCAGAGTCAAAAAGAGACAAAGATCGAGTGGTTCATATTTTTCCATTGGATTCTTCAGTATCTCGAATTATTTTTTCCCGCTCTAAAGAGGGAAGATTAGTTTTATTCATGTCAGTAAGGCGAAATAGTGTCCAAGTACGTACATTCTCATACACAGTATAGTAATTGTTCTATCTTTTAATCTTTAAATAATATGGCTTCATATATAAAGATAAGTTTCTGTACATCTTCATATATAGAAAATTTAGTTTTTGGCAGGAGGGAATCGTCGTTTGATCAAAATGACAAAACAAGTGTGAAACGAATACTGCCACAAGATGAAAAACATGAATATATAAGAATTAAGTACGAATTTTTTTTTTTAAAACTGAATAGATTTGTATAGCTCTTTGATGAGTTTATACTCTTCCTTATTCTCGATGAGACTTCTCTATTGTTAATGGGTTCTGCTGGACTAATTCATCTAGTAAATGTAATAAGAAATGGAATAAAGGTTACAAATCTAAAAAAATTTATCGTGCTGGCTATTGTCAAAGATCTATAACCCAATAGGATCATGCAACTTTATTGACCACATCATTACCACATCAGGATAATTGCATATTCATGACATTAGTCAGAAACAAGAACCCATTATCGTTTTGAAAAAAGGGTATTGTTGAAGTCTAATCACGGCTATAAAAGAGCATAAACGTTGCAAAATGCCATATGGAGCCAAATATATCTAAGTAGCAAATAACTATATGTGAAATACACACTCAGATCTGTTGACTAAAACCAACCTCAGATCTTTGACCAAATAAATTATCATTGGTTAGTATTTAATTATTTTCCAGACATTGAAAGTGACTATTCGATTTAATCCCAACAAAATAATTGTACGTCTCGACACATCGACCCTCCAGATTGTGGCATAATATTTTCACTTTTCTAAAAAATGTTCGATGTTTTCAATTTTATTCATCACAGACGGGACATACACATACACACTTTGAAGTTTAAATTATTTATACATCTGTATACATAAGTTATGAAATTAATAATAATATATTAATTATCAAAATAATAATAACAATAATATATTAATTATCAAAAGAATCTCTTTCTTACAATGTACTTAGTATAGAAACTTGTAGCAACAACCTAGAGTACAGAATCAAAGTGATCTAATACCAAACAAAAGGAGTGTAGAATGCATGAGATCTAAGCTAGGAATCATGTTTATGCCAACAGACAAGCATAGCCACACACCTTCTCATGATATAAAACCTTCCTTTTTGTTCTTTGGCCAAGCTACTGTACTTTTGGGTAATGGAAGATGACGATGATCCTTTCTCTTTCTTCGATGAGCTTCTGGAGATGGAGGATGAAGAAGATGGCACTGAGCATTTGGTCGACGAGCTCCGTATAAATACAGGAGCCTTTGTGGATGAAGCACTCGTTGAGAAGCTTCTAGAGAACTTGGATTTAGAGGAACTAGAAGATGACGACGATGCATCCTTTTTCGACACCTTCCACTTATCGTCCATGTCTGTAGTTTCAAGAAGAAAGTAAGGATGTAGGGGGAGAGAGATAAAGCTTCTGACTCAGTTGGAGGCCGGTCTCTTTGTGTGTTTATATATCTTATTTTATTTGATTGTGAGTTTGTTGTGATTGAGCTTAAGGGAGAAGAAGTAGTGATCTAGAGAGAGTGAGAGAGAAGAGAGATGTTTAAATAAAACTATAAATGGAAAAAATGGAAATGATGAAGGCAAGAGAATGAACTGGAATATTGAATTATTTGATTCTAAATAATACTGTACTAATTCGCTCGGCTTCGGCAAATTTGGTTGTACGAAGCCATAGTAATTAGCTTAATCAAATTTGGTTGTACGAAACCATAGTAATACAAAAATATAAACATATATTAATACCGGAATATAAAGGTTCAAATTATTTTAGTTGTATAAAACAAAGTTCTTTCTCTGACGACGCAGTATTTTCATACTATTTCTTGTCTTTTTTTTTAGCCTTTGCCATAGTTTTTCTTTTCATGACGGAAACAATGTCTTACCTTTGCCATAAATTGTTTTCTATAAAAGCCACGTCGGATAGTTTAATTCGTGCTAACAAGAAACATTTTCCGTTAGCAAAAAGGAAACATTTTCCGTAAATAAGACGTGTGTAACTGTGTACAGTATAACCTTTTAAATTAATATTTTATAAATTAATATATACTAAAAATTTACATAAAATAATATAATTTTATGGTTTCAAATTGAATTTTTGGTTCAATTAGTATATCGATAAATTAATATCTTTATAAATTAATAAAAAAATTATAATTCTGGTGTAATCTCAACATTATTAATTTATAAAGGTTTCGCTATATATCGTTGAGTATGCACATAAAGCATCCTGGTTTTATACATTTAAGGATGTCGTTAATACAACTGGATGGCTTTCCTTTCCTTCATATTTTATAAAGAGTTATTAATATTGCAGGTCACTTTTAAGTTTTTATTGTCACTCTAGGACACTTATAACTACCGAGGTACTTTCGGGTGGTTAATTACACCAATAACCTCTCAACTGTAGCAAACTGAACTTTGGCTTCTTTTTTTTTTCCGTTTCCTCACTTGTTATTTTTTTGGTGGGTTTTAAAATATGTTGAATTTTAAATTGGTAAAATATCTCTCTCTCTCTCTCTCAATTTTTCAGATATGTCAAACTAAACGTCGAACTTTTTTTTCCGGCAAGAAGCTTGAGGCTTTAATAATCTATACAAAAAATTGAGTTTTATGGAGTCTTAGGTTTGATGTTGCCCAGATGTGTTGTCTAAAGTAATATGGAACCAATTGACACAAGACAAGAAGAAATTCTTTAGTTATGGAAGAGGTTTTGCTAAGAGATAACAACAAGTTAACAACACAGATCTATAGTTTCTGGCTGGTGTTATCTTGCTAGATGAGGTTCTCATCTGTAATTTCTACAGCTTTTTTGTTGTAAATTTGAAAGAATTTTCGTCAAACTCAAATTGAAAAACTAAACATGAGTTAATAATGACTCATGTTTCACTTTTGTTGAAATCTGATCATGGTTTTGTTATACATGGTAACTTGAGAGGAAGGTTGGATGTGAATATGATGCTGGAGATGGTGGAGTAGAAGAATCTCAGTGGCAGATTCATCTGTTGCATTAACATGGTGGAGATTCATCTCAGAAACAGAGGAGATGATAGCTTTGATGGTTCAGCCGATTGTTGGCAGTTACAAAGCCACTGAAATCTGATTTGAGCAACGAGATAGGTGTGTTTGCAGAAGAGAAGGCAATGGGATCTTTGCACCGGTCGATGAACACTGTTTTGTTTCAGTTTTACTTTTCATGACGCTTTAGTTTGTGAATATTATAAATGTGTACACCCTGACAGAAAATAAACAATGTACATATGGATAGTAATCTTACTGTACATATAAATCTTGTGTCTAATAACATGAACGATGTGATTTCTTTTGGTTAACTAGTATATGATTATCTTTGATTATAATGAGAAGACTTGATCATCCTAACGAAAAGGCTAGATCAATCATTGTAACAAGAAGGCTTGATCATCCTAATGCACTGAAGTTAGAAGCTTGATCAATATGTCTGGTTTCCTCTTCTCTTTACTTTTATTTTGTATATATATATAGAAAATGAGCGTACAATCCAAGCTGATACAAATCAAAACTACAAACATATGTACAACCACAACTAAACACATGTACATTAAACAAATGTACATATGTTTCACAAACCCTCCCACTGACCGTACATATGCTTTATAAACCTTTCCATTCTAAATAGGATTTAAGCAACTAATATTCTTCTTTCTCTATTAGGTTAGTGCAATTAGAGAAAAAAACTTGTTTCAGGTTATAAATGTGTACACTCTGACAGTAAATAAATAGTGTACATATGGATAGTAATCTTATTGTACATATAAATCTTGTTTAATAACCTGAATGATGTGATTTCTTTTGGTTAACTAGTAAATGATTATCTTTGACCATAATGAGAAGGCTTGATCATCCTAATGAGAAGTCTAGAGCAATCATTGTAACGAGAAGGCTTGATCATCCTATTGTACTGAAGTTAGAAGCTTGATCAATATGTCTGATTTCATCTTCTCTTTACTTTTATTTTGTATATATATATATATATATATATATATATATATATATATAGAAAATGAGCGTACAAGCCAAACTGATACAAAGCAAAACTACAAAAATATGTAGAACCACAATTAAACACTCATATTACACTAAACAAATGTACATATGTTTCACAAACCGTTCTACTGACCGTACATATGCTTTACAAACCTTTCCATTCTAAATAGGATTAAGCAACTAATTTTCCTCCTTCTCTATTAGGTTAGTGAAATCAAAGAGACAAAACTTGTTATAGACAATGCATTGATTGCATTATTTCAGAAATTTGTCTATGCTACTATTTTGTGCTATGACTATGTAAATGTTTTTAGGAATGTTTTTATCAACATTTTATATTTCTTTTTTAAATCTTGTTCTTGTATTTGCATATTGCAACATATGTATGGACAACATTAATGTCCACGTGTACGTATCCACATGTACACCGGTTTGTAATATCCACAGCTTACAATATCCATGTGTACATCAATGTCATGACTAAAATGATATTTTCAAGCAGGTTTTCACTCAATCCCTCAACATAAGAAAAAAAAACTTACAAAAGCGTCAAAGCTTTTATTCATGGTGTCGGAGTGTCCAAATTCTCCACCATATGGAGATGATGATTCATGGATAAGTATCGAGAAAGGGGTGAAGGAGAGCTCGCGTCGGTTACGGCGGTGCTGTGACGGTTATGGTGTTGACGATGGGAGTACAGATGAGGAAATGGGTGGATGTAATTAGAGAACTGAACAAACCTTTGTCCCACGAGTCTATGACCATCATTAACAAACCTTCAAACAATTGAGAAATCAACAATTTTGCTATGTCATCTATGTCGTCGTCGATGTCACCTACTGCCAACGTCTCCGCCGTCATCTATGTTCTCCCACCGTCGTCTATGTCACCATTTAACCATCATCACCATCATCAGACTAGCATCTTGGTACATCTAAAAAAATAGATCGAACAACATAGATAATCATATGAAGTGAATTATGTTGGAAAAGAAATCTGAAAAGCAAATCTGGATGAAGAAGAGAGAGTGGGACTTACTATATTTTTTCACTTAACGAAATGTTTTAGATTTTGTTATAATAGAACTATGGTATACTATTTGAAAAAAAAAGGTTAGTTTTGGAATTTGTATGTTCCACATATGTGATTTCTCGTGGAAAAAAGTGAAAAACTGCTCTAATAGCTATAAGTGTCTTATAGTGTTATAAAAAGTCAAAAAGTGACTTTGGGTGGAATTGTTTCTTTTATAAATATATCGTTGGTCAAGTTCTTCTCCTTAATATATGGATGAGCTTTTTACTTTTTACTTGTTTAATTCTAGATTAGTTCCTTGATTGCTTAACACTAGGTTTGCTACGTTGGTCCTAGGAGGAAGGACTCGTGATCATCTTTTTTTGCTTTTGGAGCTCCACATATAAATATGAATCAATATGGACAAAGACGTTGTTATTATAACCTGTAAGTAATGTAGATATGTAATCAAGTGAGCACAATGAATACTATTCATACATACGTATATATGTGTTGTGGATTTTTTTGGAGAAATGTATGTGTTATAGTTTAAGGTCATTTCCAACCTCACTCTATTTCTCACTCTAAAATAGAGTTTAGAGTAAAAATGTTCCAATGGTACTCTATTTCTCACTAAAATAGGTTTACTCCAAATATAGAGTAACTTGTTTTTTTTTTGTTTATCACTCTATTTTCTACGTTAAAATAGAATATCATTGGAGTAAACTTAAACTCTATTATAGAATTATTTTATTTTAGAGTAAAAATAGAGTAAGCCATTTGGAGATGGTTAACTGAAAGTACATTTTACGCAAATGAAACTGTCATAAAGGGACGGGAACCATAAGAAAATTTGTAAAGCTGATTACTTTCTAAATCGGGTTGGTTTTAGAGTAAGCTTCCACTAAATGCAAAAAAAGAAAATGCAAACTAACATTGCGGAAGCATATCTACGGCTATATATACGTGCCACAGGACGAGGATCCAATATAAAATATTCTTGACGACCGATTCAAGTATTACTACTTGAACATCGTGCCTTGAATCTAACTACTTCTAAATTGGTGCCACTAAATAAATCTTGAAGATCAACGAATTTAAATAATTTTAAGAGAAATTTTTAGAACATATTAAAAACGAGAGACATTATTTTCATATTTATCTACAAACGTCTAAATTCTAGGCGGGGTCTTGTCTCTTGAATTATATGATGAATCAGTGGTCTACAATTATAAGAGTTTTTCAAAACGAAAACATTAACTTTTTGTGAATATTATTTAGGAGTGTTTGAAGAGAAAGGGGCAAAGAGGGACGGGAAGAAAAGTAAATCTTACGATAAAAAGTTTTGATAACGGGACCAAGAGCAGACAGCTATGGTCTAATAATATTCCACATGTTTTTTACACTTGTGTTTTCGAAACAGCCTGGGTTTCCCGAAAACAACCCATTCAAACTAACCACAGTAATAGTAACACTGCGTACGTACCTTCTACCGCTTTCATCTATGTTTTATAATACAACACGGAGCTTAAGCAAAGTGAACTATTGCACTATTGCTTATGCTTACAATAAACCATGGATAATTCGACTAGTCAAATATTCCTGTAAACTTACAATTATCTGTAGATTTATTGGTCTACCTTTTATGTTTAAATAATTAGACTCTAAATCTATTACCTATATAAAGTCTAATATGACAAATAGTAATATAAAGATCGTCAATAGACAAAAGAAAAGAAGATAAAAGAGATCTTATAATAATTAATATTTAAGTGATATTTTTTTTTATAATAAATATCATTTTAATTTTTTGTTAAAAAAATGTCACTTTACGGTTTTAATGAAAATTATACTTACTTTCAGTTGACAATTAATTAAAAACTGTATTAATTTTATAAATATAATTAATTAAAAATTACATTAATTTTATAAATAATTTTATTTATCTCGAATAATATTAATCTAAAAAATATAATTAATAATAATTTATATATATTTTTAATCTGTGTAAAAAATTGTCAGTGACATTTATTTAGAAACAAAAAAAATATTTCTGTTATTTTTTTAATCCGTACAAAAAATATCAAAATGACACTATTTAAAAACGGAGAGAATACTTTATATTTATATTGGAAACTTTTTATGCGGTATGATGAATTTATTGATAAGTTTTTATGTGATGGTGGAGTGTTCCACTTATTGCTATCACCGAGCATTACATTGGCAAGAACTATATCTAGACTCTGACTAGTTGAGTTACTGAGGCCATATAACTGCACAAACATTCCATCTATCGATAGGAAAAAGGCATATATATAAAGTCCAATACAAAAGAAAGAGGATAATCAGAGCCCAGTCCGACATAAAACAAACAAAAAGTGAATTAAGAAATACACTACAACCACACAAGTTTTAACACAAATCAAGATCATACAAACACGGCTCCGCGAATCCTTATCAATATAGATCACAAAAGCCCAGGCTAGGCTTCACATGACGTGCGCAGCACTGATATATACATAAATCGTATTCAAACCCGACCCCGTTTACAAACAAAAACTCAATCCATCCAGGAACGGGACTACTAATATAGATAATAAACTAAAGAGGGTTAGCAGCAGCCTAAGCGCAGCTTTCTTGCTGTCTGGAGGTTGCAGCCGCCGTAAAGAACAGCTCTAGATCCGGGGGCTGAAAGTAACCGTTCTTCGGTGGCTCCAATTTCTTTCCAAGGACTATCGATCTTTTCCTTCTCACGGGCGGCGGACACAGTGGATAAGCTGGTATCCTGCATTCATCACGTGTAGGCGTCTTGCATCCCACGTCATAGTCATCATCAACCACCACCTTCTCGCTGTCGTAGCAACCAAACCCTTTATCCATTTCTTCTTCTATTCTCTCGCACTCTTCTGCTAACCTCTCTTGATTAAGAGTCTTTAATTGCTTCTTTAGTACTCTAGTATTCTTGGTGAGACGTAGCTTGTTCTGGAAGTTGCTAGGGGTTGTATTGTACTTGCGGTGTAGAAACTGACACGTGGAGGAACATAATGCTACGTGGCAAAGCGTAGATGAATTCAGGTGGAAATGTTGACACACACTTGACTTGACTTGAGTTTAAGAAGATGGGCCGTTTATAATATGGCTTCTTAATTCAATACATGCCCATTTAATTACCAGAAATTCTTTAGAATTTTCATTTTTTATTTATTTTCACAAAAATAATTATTAAAAAAAAAATAATCAAAATAAATTTTATTAAAAAGTAAAATTTTATTTTTACTTTAGGGTTAACTAATATATACTTAAGGTTTAGAGTTAATAAATGAGTTTTTAGGGATATAGTTTTAAATTTAAAAAAATAAAAATTTAAAATTTAAAATTTCAAAATAAAGAAAGATTATTTTAGTCATTTTTTCGAAGACTATTTTTGTGATAAAAACTGAAAAAGTGATACTTGATAGAATTACCCTTTAATTATCACTTGGTGATTTTTTCCATGCTCATGCACGGATATAAATATTTATAAAATAAATATATTATAATAATTAATTGTTATATATTTTTAGTTTTAGGCTTATTTATAATTTGTATGAATAATTTATATTAATAATATTATATTACCTTAATTAGACATATGATTTTATATATGTTATATCTAGTCAGTTTTTTTTTTGTTTTTATAGTTGATTTAATTATTATTTGGGTATATTAAATTGCATCCATTATTTTGAATTTAACTATAATATTTTTTTTATTTTAAATATATTAAAATTATGATTAATTATCCTATTTGCATTTACGTTGGTTGTTGTTTTATATATATAAATATATTTGAGGAAAATTATGTATAACTTAAGATATATTGTGTTTAAAATGAAATATAAAATACCCTTGTTTGTAGTCCACATAGATGCGGAGCTAATAGTTTGGTTCACATAGTCTATATGAGTCTGTTGTTTGCTGACAAAAAAAATGAAATATAAAATTAACTAAAGTGTCTGATTCAAATTACGTAAATTAATATAACGATAATATTCTACAGTTTCATGCATATATATAAATTTTACAAAAGAACTAAATTATAACAATTTGTTAATATTTTCTTTTCATTTGCTAATATGTTTTGAGTCGTCCTATAATTTACATTTATAAAATAAATTATTATTATAAATTATATATTCTTATTGTAGTTAAATATACAATTTTAGATATAAGTTGTATTAGTCGAGTAACTCATGTTGTGAGTATATTGAGTTACATATATTATTTTAAATTCAAACTGAAGTATAATTATTTTTATTATAATTAAGGAAAATCAAATTAATTTTAATTATAGGTTAAATGTGCATGTAGTTTCATAAGGTTTTTCAAATTATATGTTATCTTTCTTAAAAAAATATCAGAAAAGAAAGCGATGATCGATATGGAGTTGCATACATAAGTAACTAATACATAATTTGAAGCTCATGAACACATATCAATATTTATAATAATTAAAATATTTTATAAATTTTAAATAATTTTATGCCTTAGATTTATTAAATGGTAAACTGAAATTTATTTTAAATATTCTTAAAAATGAGAATTCAGATTTGTTTTGGTATTTTAATTTTTGGCATATTAGTTCCACAAACATAAAAACATAAATTTTTTAAGCAAATTTAATTTTATGAAAACAAATAATTTTAATAATGATAAAATATAATATACATACCTCGTTAAAGTATATAGTGATGTTTTATTTTAAAATATTTTTGTAAATATTTGATCAAAAGATGTTTATTGATAATTCTTTTGATTTTTAATATCTCTTAAAAATAATCAGCTAAAACAATTGTGTGATTGTATTTTAAAAAATCATATTATATAAGTAAAATAAAAATTTATAGATTTTTTTTGCTGTAATTGAAATATATTATAGTCAACTAAATATATGAAAAATAAGTAAAACATTTCAACAATACTAATTATAAACTATTTAGTCAATTAAACATATATCAATTTATGTTACTTAATTATTTTATGTGATCATCTAAGAAAATAGATAGATATATAAAAAATATTTATATTACTTTGAAAATATACATTTTTGTATTGTTTAAAAATCTAAAAGAAAGTATTTAAAAATAATTTTCTAAAAGGAATATTTTCATTTTGTGAACTTTCCTTTTTAATGAAATCATATTATATATACATATATTTTTTGTTTTTAATTTTTTTTTTAAACTTTATAAATGTTTCCTTTTTATTATATATTTTATTTGGAAAATATCAAAAATGAAACGTAATAAAAATTAAATAATATTATTTAAATGAAATATTTTTAATTCCTTAAAAGTATTAGTGTAATCAACCATAATGAAAGTTAACATGAACACAACAAATAAAAAATTGATTTCTCTAACCTTTAATCATATTTTTACCGAATTGAGCCCCATATGGTTCCAACATAGACATCCAGATTGTTACTCAAATGTAAATTATATGGAAGGCAATAACAAAACATGATAATTTATCTTCATGTTTTATCTATCTACTAGATACGACATGCAGCCTTCATCACCTAGTTTGATTTAGTCTCTGCACTAAAAATTCAGTTAACTTCTTACTGCTTTCAACATGTGATACATAAAATGTCACATTGCGGAGCAAAGGAAAACCAAGTAGAAGAAACAAACAAAACATAAATACAAAAGCTAAGAGAAGATCCAACAAGAAGAAGAGAATAGGATGCGACCTTTCCAACCTTGCAAGAACCAATTACTATATTCATCAAGCACAAAGTCTTTATGGTAACCCCACTTCTTCATCTTCACCCTGATAGACTCAACAAGCTCTGCTTCCACAGGCTTCTGCTTAAACCCATCTCTCATCATCCTCACCTGCCACTGCTTGTAAGTCTCCGGCCTCTCAACCCTATCCACTCTTTCACAAGCGATCATTTTCATCACTTCCCTCCTGTAAAACTCCCCTTCCAAATGTATCCTCTCCGGGTTCTCCTTGGAAAGAGTCGCACCAAACATGTCTAACAGCAACGAGTAATGAAACAAAGCTTCTTTGAACCGCGTCGTGAAGAACAGGGCATTGAAAGACCCGTTAACCGTCGAACTGAGGAAAACGTCAGGCTTCATGTCTCTGATCAGTTTCAAGAACCTGTCTCTAGGACAATCCTCTTCCCCGCCAGGAGTCACGTCTCTAACGTTCTTGAGCCTGAGAGCAGTATTAACCGCGAGAACTTTGTTTGGTCGGATCTTGAACTCTTCCAAACGTATCGTCTCCCAGTTCCTGGACGCGATCGTATTGTACTCAAACGGGACACCGAACTGTTTGCAATACTCCGTGAGTCTCCGACACATATCCTCTATCCTCTGCATCGGATAGAACCCGTTCTGAGGAATCTCTACACCGTTATCTGTAGCTTCCGTGGCCCGGTCTTGCTTTTTGATATATTCTGTATAAACATAGGCCACTGGAAACCGTAGAGGATCCCAAAGTCTATGACGTGAAGCACCGAAGCGTCTTTCGCAGCGTCGAGAATCATCTTGTTGGAGTAGAAGTACATCAAAGTCATGAAGGGAGACACATACAAGAACACGTGGTAGGATTTAAGAGTTTGAGCGGCCGTTCGTTTCTTGGAGGCGATGGAGTCGTAGTAGCTCGTGATCGTGGATCCAGAGCTACCTTCCAGACGCGCCTGGAGTGCGTTGGCGAAGAAGTAAGCCAGCCTCTGCGACGCGTCGCCCAGAGGCGTGCATTGTTTCCTTATTTGTCTCAGCAAATCGTCGGCTGTGATTTTGTCCCTTGCTGAAATAGACTGTGCACATAGCGTGAGAAGCGTGCGGAAATCAAATGTTTGGCTCTTCTTTTTGGTGCGTCCTCCTTCTTTCTTGGTGACCTGAGGCTTGCTTGATACGCTCTCGCCTTCTTCGATGACTTGCAGATCGCTTTTGCAGTCGAGAAGGAGAACTTTGTCAAAGAGCTCTGTTAGTTTACTATCTTCAACAACCGTTAAAGCAGATTGTTTACTGCTCCTAGCTTCTTCTATATCTTCAACTTTTTAAATAATCCTCAATTAATATAAGAGTCTTTACTAATCTGGATGTGGATCTTCTGGATACCCTTAAACTTGCAGAAACGGAATCAAAACTTTGGGCTAAAACACAAATATTGAATGACAAAAAGAGGACTCCACAGGTAGAGGCTACGACTCTTCCGTCAATTCCAGGAAGATGGTGTTTTACGGATGGTTCCTGAAAAGAGAATGATATTTTTTCCAGGTCAAGGATGGTACAGTACCTTAGAAGGATTTGAGGGATTGATGGGGGCAAGGAATGTCCGAGCTTTCCTTTCTCCTCTTCATGCAGAGATGGAAGCGTTACTATGGGCAATGGAATGCATGAAAAACTTACTACAATTTCAGGTTACGTTTGCAACGGATTGTTCTCAATTGGTGAAGATGGTTTCAGAACCAGAAGAATGGCCAGCGTTTGCAAGTTATTTGGAAGATATAAACAGCCTGAAAGAGAGTTTTTTCGGAGCAGAGATTATCTATGTATCAAGAACGCATAACAAGAAGGCGGATAGCTTAGTCCGCAGTGCTAGGAAAGAAACGTCTTTTGTAGTTCACATGGATCAAGATCTTCCAGTGTGGTTCACAGAGTCTATATGAGTCTGTAAAGTTGATGATAAAAAAAGAAAATTAATATAAGAGGATTGTGAAACTTTAATTTAAACCACGATGTGTTCACCTTGTGTATGTCAATATGGTTTAGAGTAGGCATGGGCATTCGGGGTCCCAATTGGGTTTTGGTTTTATCCATTCGGGTTTTGATTTTTTGGTTTATTAAAATCAGCCCCATTCGGGTTATATGAAAGTTCGGTTCAGAACCAGTTGGGGTTAGTAAATTTCAAAGAACCGGTATAACACATTGTACTTTCGGGTTTGAGTCCTAATCGGTTTTTCGGTTTAAAATACATGATTCATATATATTTTGTAACCAAAACATAAGTGAAATCGGTTCTTCGAATTTAAAGTACATGATTTGTACCAATTTTAACTAGGAGTTTTCCTGCGCCATGCGCAGATATAAAATATTTAAAAATGTTATATATAAATAAAATTTTCTATTTTTATATTTTACTTTTATTAGTTTAAAAAATAAAACCATAATGTAAATTGTTTTTAGTTTGATTTATTCAAGTCCACTTTGACCCTTTAATTTTGCATTACTTAACGTTTGATAAAAATAATTGAAATTATAAAGTTACTTTATTATATTATTCTTTATTTAATTACCATTTTAAATATGTCTATTTGTAAATATATAAATTATTTCTAATAATATATACATTAAATAAAATTAACTTATATACGTTGATAAAATATATTGTAAACTACACTTATTTTAATAATAAAAATATGATTCATATATTGATGTAAAATTTTACTATTCGTAATTATTATTTATATATAAAAACATATTATTTTAATTGATATAAAAAGTTATTAGATATCATAAAATCTTACCAAAATGAATATTTACTGAGAAATTTTTTTTTTGATATAAATTTATTAGTTATTACTATATTATGAAACCTTTCCAAAAATATAAATCCGTATATAGAAAATCATCATTATTATATTTAAGAAATCTAACCAAAAACATAAATCTAAATATAGAAAATTTTACATGTCACAATTAGATTTATGTCATGTCATATTTCTTTTAAGCCATGTCATCATTTTTTTGTGAAAGTTAATGTAGTGATGACACATATACCAATCACTTCTCAAATATAGTTTAGGGGATAGCCAAATCATAAGTAAAATTGATTCTAAAATAAGAAAGGTAAACATAGTTATTGATAGAAAGAAAACCAAATAAATGAAAGCATAAAACAAAAACTAAGTTCTCATAAAATGAGAAACATTATTCAATGAAAACAAAACCTAAATCTAAAAATTTCAAGCTTCAACCGCCATCTTCAACCATTAACCTTCGTATAATAGATAATTATTTTAGAATTTCAATAATATTTTAAAGTATTTTGGATACATATTAGGAATTAAGATCATGTTTGGTAGAAGTTCTTTTTGTGATTTTAAATATTTCGGGTTCTATCGGATATCCATTTAGATTCGGGTTCGGTTCAGATAATACTCATAACCAAAATACCATAAAACAAGATCCATTCGGTATTTATATCGGGTTCGGATTTATTTTTATTGAATCGGATTCGGTTCGGGTTTTGAATTCGGTTTATTTGCGCGGCCCTAGTTTAGAGTTAGAAAATAATCAATTTCATGGGTTTTCTACAGGTTTGAAAGTTTTCAATATTATTTCTTATTATGTTGTCCTAATACATGCTTATATCTCTTGGTCCGGAATTTACATTTAACTACAGTTTTCATAGGATGTTACTACTTTTTGAGATTAATTCATCACAATGCACAATATCTTGTAAGATTACTTGCAGCAAATTACATGTTTATGCCTGATGCAGTAGAACTTTGTAAACAAGACATTTGTTGAAGTTAGCTTTTTTTTATTATTTATGCAACATAAGCTTTGCGTGAGCATAGAATACTTTCTTGTGCTATACTTATACACACGCTACGCTACAAGCGTATTACCATTCTCTAGTGTCCAAGAACCACCTACTTTTAACCTAATCCACTCGTGCTGGCTAGAGATTAGCCATATGAACACATCAATCTAAAAAGATTACTCAATGATGTCGACTTTTCATAAAGATGTGAAGTATATTGAACCTGACATCTCCAGTAATTTATCCATTGATCCATGAGATCCTAAAGAATCTTCCCGCATTTTTTTTTTCTAATTCCATTTCCTATCAACTCTAGCTTCTTTTTTAATGTTAAGGAATCTTGTCTACAGTCCCCATGTGTGTATGAGGGAGTCACTTGATCTCCTTTTTCTTTTTCGCATTCATTATTTTCATTGTGCTTGTTTGTATCATTATTAATAATAACTAGGTAAGGAACCCGTGCGATATCGCACAGATACTCATTTTATAAAAGTTATATTTCATATTTTAATAAAATAACATTTTATAAATATTTTTTACAATTTATTTTGGAAGATACATATGTTACAAAACTATCTTGCATGCAACTATATTTCTTTATTGATAATACTGAAAATCTATATTTTATTTATAGGTTTGGTTGTAATAAATTTATAAACATGTAAATACCAAATAAGATTTTTGTCTTATTATCCGTTTAGTTAAGTTATTTAAAAATCTAAAAAATAACTGAATATTTGAATCTAATTAAAAAGAAAACATATTCCAAACTAATTGTTTACTAAATTAGTAAGGTAACTTATAAGGACAAGTCAAATAGTCATGATTTTTTTGAAACCATATAAGATGTGTGCGGTCGAAAACATAACAATATGATAATTTTATGATATATATTATCCCTTAAAATATTCTTCTTAGCATATCGCCCATACTTTCTGTTTTATTAGACATTCTAGAACAAAATAAAAGAACACTAAAACTGATTATACATAGATTCTAAACCTTCAATATCTCAGTCAAACTTATTCATTATAATGTTGTAACTCTCTGATTCATTTTTTGGATTGAGTGAATCTGCACAATAAAAAACGAAAGCTATGTTTATAAATCAGTGAAACAATAAACTGAAAACCTTTGCAATTTAATGACTGTAATTTATTGAAATTCTTTAAATGTGGTCTGGATTATCAAAGTAGACACTAAAATTTTGTTAAATCAAACTGTTTTAAAAGAAAAAAAAATATTATGGACAAAGCTGTTGTTTATAAATATGATAGAAAAAATGGTTGAACATAAATAAGAAGAGTTTTCTTAGTTCACTTCACAACTGTAAAGATGATGATTAATTGCATACCATGCGTTGCCACACAATCCAAAGTAGAAGATGTAATAGTAGTTAATAGTAACAGTACATATTGAGTAAAAAGGTGCGTACGTTAAAGGGTGATAATTAAGAGTATCAATTTTTTTTTGTTAACGGTTATGGAAATCATCTCGTTTGAAAATTTGACCTTCATTGTTTCCCTTGCTGCTTTTGAATTTTAAAGTTATACATTATTTTACATGTCATGATTCAGTAATTAACAGGTTAAATTTTTGAGTTTTACAGAATTGCGACAGTAAATATCGTGCCTAACATTAGTTTACAAAATCGTGACAGTCATGGTTGTTGTGATTTCTGAATGCACACAACTCCTTATATAGAAGATTAAAGATTGCAATGGTTGGCACCAAAAGTTGCAATGAAACAACACAATAAAATATACTTATATGAATAGTCACAACTTTTAAATATAAACAGTCACATTCTTTCAATTTAAATATAGTTATTTTTAGAAAATACTTATATAAATAGTCACAACCTTTCAATATAAGTGGATTCACAATCTTTGGAATTAATTGGGATTGCTATTATTATTAGATTAGTGAATACCTATCTCAAAATGACCCCCTATTCAGATTCATAATTTATCATGATGCTTCTTTGTGCCCATTTCATCTCGACCACCTTTTTGGGTTAAAAACATACATTTCACTAGGTTTTAAGTTTTAACTCATATATTAACACAATAATTATACTATTATACCAGGTTTGAACGTACATGTCTATGTCTTGGTCCACATGTCTCTATTTAATGTAACAACAATAGTAGTTTATGATGTATGACCTGATCAACATATTTCACTTTATCCACAAGCAAAATGCATCTCTATCAACCAAGAAGTTATGATATAGTATACAAGGGATTTGTTGATGATATCTTGTGTATTTGCATAGTTTTAGCAATCATTTTAGTTCTCAATTTGTCCATTTAGATGCATTTAGAGTAGATTTAGGTGCATTGCATATACATTTGTCTATATTAGGTGATGGAGATGCTATTTGGTGAGTTTGGAACCTTTGGAGATGGTTTAGAGACAAGAATGGTGATTTTGGTTCACAAGACGAGGTCCCAATTGTCCCAGCGGCCAAGCCAAACCGCTGGGAAAATGCACACGCCCCTGCCCCATATGTACTTGTTGCAGCGGCCAAATGACATGTCAAAAACCAGCTGCGACACTTAGAAAAATCTGCACTTCTGTTTTTACCAACTTTTTACCTAAATTATCTTGGGTCAACCCAGACTTGTTGGGTCGATCCAGCTCGTTTTTAGACCACTATAAATACTTTTTAGACCTAATTTTAGGGGTTATATTGTTTTCTATCTAATCAAAAGCCACTTTTGGGTGAAAGATCTAATCTTGATCATAATTTCTCATCTTTGCTTGATTATCTTGCTCTCTAATCATGTTTAACCTTGAATCATCAATGGTTTTTGGGTTATTCATGTCTATTAGTGAGTAGACTAATCTTGGATTCATGGGCTAGGGTGATTAAGAGTGATTAGAGAAGATCTAGGGTGTTTAGTGTTAGATCTACTTGTTTCCTTGCTTGTTGAGGATTCTCAATGCTATTTTAGTCTTGATCATACTAAAATAGATCTCTAAGCATTTCCTACCCACAAGGTGTATGATGAAATGCCTAAACCAACTCTTCAATGCTTTTAGCTTGCTTTACCTAAGGGATTAGTTGCTAAAGGAGTTAAGATTGCTATTAGACTTGTTCTCCATGTTTGCTTTAGTAACATTCAACCTTAGGGATTAGATGCTTGAGTTGCTTTAGCAAAAGAACATTCATCTAGGGATAGAGCTTGTTTAGCTTAGTGTCTAGGCATAAGGAAAGTGTTTGATTGCTAGCTTGCCACCCTTAGATTGGATCTACATCACCCAAGATCAAATGTCTAGTCCCATGAGTAGGTCTGGGATTTCGGGTATTCGGATCGGTTCCGGGTAAGATCCGTTCGGGTCCGGATATTCAGTTATTTACAAATTGTATCCAATGAGTACTTGGAACAGTTCGGTTCGGTTTCGGATCGGTTTTCGGTCGGTTCCGGGTATTAAATTATTAAACTGAAACTAATATTTTTATGTATTTTATATTTTCTATTTTTTTTTTATTTTTTTTTTTAAATAGTTTAATCCAAATCGGATATATATGTATAGTTTGAAAGTAACTACAACGAAATAGAAGTGGTGCAGTGGTAAAAGTTGATGTACTTTCAACTTTCCCACCCGGGTTCGAAACCCATGAGGCGCAAATCCATGTTTTTTAAACATTATTTCGGTTTAAACGGGTACCCGATCGGATCCGGATAAAAACCCGAACCGACCCGATACCCGTGGATATTCATAAACATTACCCATCGGTTAAATATGCCTTATCCGAAACCGATCCGAACCGGTCCATTTCGGGTCGGATCCGGTTCGGTATTCGGTTCCGGTTAAAAAGTCCCAGGCCTACCCATGAGTCCTCTTGCTTCATATTAAAAAAGAAAGATCATTCCTTTATTGCATTAGCTTATTAGTTCTTAGTTCATACCATTTTTAAAATTGGATTGCACTTAGTTTAAGCATGAACTTGCATTCCCTTTGCTTTAGAATCACCTAGGATTGGTTCGACAATCTTTTATACTATAACATTTGATTAGGAGCCTTGAAAACTCCTAACATCAGTTGCTAAATTCACAAATTTGAATAGAAAACTCTTTATGCAAGTTCCTGATGAAACACCTTAAGGGTCAAAAATTTGCAAGGCAACAAAAGGAATAACATGTTATTATTAACCAAGCACTGTGACAATTACATTAGACCTCACATATCTTCATCTATACCCTTCTTCACCACATTCCTTTCCTTTTTTTTTCCTTACACAATGAATATTTTCAAATACATAACATAACAAATAAACAAAAAAAAGTATATATGAAAGTAAAAAAAGATCAGTTTCATCCCGCTAACATCCATTTTCACACCGCGAAGATAACATTTCTTTCCCAGTCTATAGACCAAGACTGGTCTCGAGCTTCTGATGTCCCTCCAGCAACTGTTGTTTCCCCTGTTGCTGGGACCAGTAGGCATGAGCCATCAGTACCCTGTCTAAGAGCTCCTGTGGAACTGGCTCACCTCTCCTTTGTTGTGGCGATATTCTTGCTGTGTGCACCAGCGTTTTCCACTTATCCTATCATTCACATCAAACCAAAATATAATAACTTCTTGCATAAGCAACATACCTCATTTACAAAATGAGCGGTAAAATAAGATATTGTTTTGTTTGTTTTACCTTCAAATCGACATAAGTCCGGTGCTTTGCATTATCAAACGCTCGCAGCTTTACATCACGCCACCTACAGATAGATATGACATCAATATTAGAACTTTCTTGGACCATTAAGACTTTTAGGTTTGTTGTAACATTAGCAAATCAATCACCTTCCGGTCCCAAGTCTCTCCACAGCTTGAACAAGGACCTCTACTTCTGCAACAGAGAAAGGTCTACGGATTCTGCGCTGAGCCACCTCAGATCGCTTAGGTTTTCGAGGTGGGACTACGTTTAAAGCCTGTGCATGCAGAGGAGGAGCTACAGGAATCAAAGCTCTGGAGTAGACTGGTTTGGCCCTATTATGTGCAGAGGGTTTGGAGTCAAGGTCACTTTCTACAGAGTTACTAGGTTTAGCATGTTTCCCTTGTGATGCAAGACACCTAATGGACATACAAATCACATTAGGAAAATGTTACTTTTAATCTACACCAAATAAATAAGAAGCAAACATTAATGTTTGAAGTAAGACTTACCTTGTTAGCGTGTGAGGTACATTAAATGGACGGAGACAATCAGAATCTTCAGGAGCCAGCGGTTTTGTGGAGTGTGGAGGGTTTGGCTCAAGACAAAAGCCTAAGGTGTCTGAGAGAGTGTCTAGAGAGATTCCATTCTGAAGAAGCATTTTACTGTCGTCTCTAACTTTTTTTCCATGAACAAGAACACCTATGCGTAGTCCACCTTCAAGTATGGTGGTCACAGCTTCCAAGACTGTCCTCTAGCAAAGGTAAGTAAATTCTCATTAATATCACAAATATGAATGACCCTTTCAGAAATTTCTAAGCAAAAATAGTTCAAACCTTAAGCGAACCAACAGTAGCAGTCTCTGGAATCTCAATGAAAAGCTCAGGAACTTTAAATGACTTGATTCCAAGTTTCACTAAGCACAGCAAAAATTTAACAAAGTCAGTACAAAACTCTTGAGTGATAGTAAAACCTTAATAGAAAAAGATACCGTGAGAATCTCTTGATTGTAAAGCTGGCTGCTTCTGACAAGCTATGGTTGACATAAAAGCTGAACCTTCAAAAAAAAAAAAAACCAAAGCTCAAAGTCACTCATCATGATGTAGCTTGAAGGTTGAAGCTTAAACTACTAGCATCTGATTATTACCCCTTTTAGGTGTTTCTTCTGATTGTGACGCTGTATAACCATCAAAGTATCTTCTTTTCTTGATTGGATATCTCCTCTCTGATCTGAAGCTTTTAAGACAATGTTTCTTGTTGTAGTAACTAGGCTTCAAGTCCATGTCTAAACATATTTAGAAAAACATAAACATTGTCAAAAAAAATATCACTAGCCCACAAAATGGTCTATATATATATGCTCACCTGAATTAGTAACCGTCGTCTCTTTCTGCTTTGAAGAGAGTTTACAATACTTTGAAGCCAGGACTTTCTTTATTCTTCTATCTCCTATTCTAAGGGTTGACCTAAATGTTTTCGTTGTGTAACGTGCTGAGAAGTTTTCGCCATCATCATTGAGTAAATCTATATCATCAGAGCACACTGGAGGAGGAACAGGTTTCTTGAAGCCACTACCTATATGATGCTTATTCTCGGCTATAATATCCCTTGATAACTCTGGTTCACAATCATTTATTAGTCTCCCATGCATTGATATCTTATCGTTAGTCTCTGACCTAAAACAAACACTCTGACCTAATCCTTGAGTGCCAAGCTTCTCCGAGGAGTCCGAAGTTATGCCAGAGGTAGATCCAAAATGGAAATCTTTGGGAGGACTTGGAGATCTATGAGTTTTTGGAAGGATCTCAGAGACAAAGAACCTCCTCTCAGCATCATTGTCATGAATATGATCACAGTTAATTTCCTCTACCACTGTTTGATGCGGTTTTGTCTTAACAGCACACTGATCTTCTTCATTAGTATCCCCTATGGCGTTGTTACTTGAGGAAGAAGAATTGCCACCACTTTCAAGCAGAAGGTCTCCAGCTACTGCAGCCAACAAATCGAAGGAAGATATTTGATTCTTCTTGAAAGCACTCTTCTAGCAAAATTCACAAACACAATCAGATATATCAGAGGGGAAGAACCTACAATGGTACTTCAAAAATGTTGGAAACAGACAAAAGTTTATGAATCTATTTACTCTTGGTGATCTTGTAGCTCGAGGTGTAGGAGGCACCTCATAGCCATTGAATCCATGATCAAGCCTCCTTTGCAACACCATGATTTCAAGAACAAGTTTCAGACATTCAACAAAAGGATGTAATGCTTTGTCACCGATTAATTAATTAACCTAGACAGGAAGACAAGTTAGGTTTATTAATTAACGAGTTAGAATATTCACCAACAGATTCGATAGTCATTCTCACATTCTATATATGTGAACAAGCACTAGATTTCCAATTTCAGAGAGGACATTTTGTAAAACCTCGCTAGAACCCAACTCATTTCTATTACCCAAGATCTAATGCAACGTACAGTTGATGTTATAAGAGTAAAATAGAGACATAGTTCAGACAGAAATTTCTATTACCAAGAAAATACATTTTCACGAAAGCAAAACACATTTCAGGTTCTGACAAACGAAGATTCAACACAGACGCCCGTCCAAAAAAACTTTTTGTTATTCGCTCGTAACAGTGAAAACACAATCTAAAATAGCAGATCAAAGAAAACAATTAAGATTCTCACCGTTTTCTCCGAAACAAAGCAGGCGAAGTCTCTAACGAAAGGTATAAGGAAAGTCTTTTCTCTTTTTGTTGTCGAAGTTCTGTGAAAACGAAAAACCCCTTTTGTTTGTGTGGAAACGAGAAAAGAGTACGGGACGTGACAAAGGCTTAAACCCCCTGGGTCTTATACCAGTAACATCGGGACGTGTCTGAAGAGCGAATAACCGGCTATTACCAGTAAAACCCCTCATTACCCTGAAGACTTGTTCTTCTTTCTCTTTCTTGGGTGACCCACCACTGTCTCACGAACTTCCTTCCCATTCGGACACGTGGTGTCTCTGTCGGATCGTGCGTCTTTTTAACCACACACATATTTCGAGAAAAACGTTCAGTCACAAATGCCATTTTAAATGTTTTTCTTTAGTCCAATCTACGTCATTCTTTTCTTTTATTATTGTCTTTTTCAAATTTTCACATATTTTCTATTTTATTAGAATATTTCATTTCATAATCCAAATAAGCCTAGGCCCAAAACAATGCAACAGAGGCTCTTTGAGTGGGTAAGAATAATATTAAGAATGTTTAGCCCATTATTAATTAAGTCACGAGGACCAGACTGTAAATTAGTTATCGACGAGGATATATATTGAAACTGCTACACTCTTTTGGATTTTTTCATTACACTCTTTGGGATTTTGATCATCCACAGAATGGCTTCCTCGTCCTTACAAACGATGATGAAGGAAGGAGAACATAGAAAATGGGCGGATCTTCCTCCGGAACTGACGTCGTTAATTCTTCAGCATCTTGACGCGGTTGAGATAGTGGAAAAAGCAAAGAAAGTGTGCAGGTCGTGGCGTAGCGTCTGTAAAGACCCCTCGATGTGGCGTAAAATTGAGATGCGTAGCCTTGATCCCTGGAAACACAAGTATCACGAGAAAATATGCCGCCATGCAGTTGATCGTAGCCAGGGCGGCTTGGTTGCGATCCATCTGTGGAACTTTTGTACTAACTCTCTCCTCAGCTACATCGCCCATAGGTTCTCTCTTGCTCTCCCTCTCTATGTTTTTTTCTGTGTTCTACTTCTAGGGTTAAGACTGAGTTTGGCCATGAAATAATTTTTTTTTGACTAGAATAAAAGAAAGATCTTAGACCAGTTGTATTCTAATCCAAAAATAAATGAATTACTCAAGTATAAGTATTTTTTTACTCTAATATATAGTAAAAATTAGAATACCATTAAAATATTTTTACTTTAAATTTTAATTTAAAGTAAAAAATAGAATGGATTGGAGAAGCTCTTAGTAGTTCTTATTCCTTATGGAAAAATTGAGGTATGCATTGCACTGCAAGTGATTTTGTTAATGTTGTGTTCTCATTAGGGTTAACTGGCAAAGCTTATTTTTCAGGTTTGTGTACTTTATCCATTTTGGAATAGAGAACATCCACTTGATTCTATTATTGTTATACCTCTGAGTGAAGAAGCATTAATGGTTAGCTTCAGGTTATTGGGATGCTAGGAAAAAATATATTTTGTAATAATGTTTAGCATCTTTTATCGCTCTTGTTCCTATCTTTGATTATGTTATTAAACTTTTACACCCAACTATTTGCAGTTCAAGAAATCTTAGAAGCCTTAAAGTTTCAATGTGCAATCTAATAACAAGCAGGGACTAGCCGAAGCAGTCGTGAAACTCCCATTGCTTGACACTCTGAAAGTTGTAGGCCAGTCTTGTCCAAATCTGAAGACATTGAAAGAAAACTGTGTGGGTTACAGTCATTCTAGAGACAAGAGTGATGATGTTGCTCTAGCAACCGCTGAAACAATGCATGGACTTCGCCACCTCCAGCTTTTTGGGAACAAATGAACAGAAGCCGGTTTGAACGCCATTCTTGATAGTTGTCCTAACCTGGAACATCTTGACTTACGCAACTGTTACAACGTTAACCTTGCTGGGGATCTGGAGAAGCGGTGTTTCTAGAGGATCAAAGTTGTGAGACGCCCTAATGAACCGATCCATGATTACCCATTTGACGCGACCGTGAATTTAGCAGAAGATGGCTACCCTGATGACTTCTCTGATGGTAGTATACCAGAAGATGATTACAGGTACCATAGCCTCAGCGAAACTTTGGACTTTGAACTGCAGTACTTCTATGATTAAGATGATCTGCGTTTCTAAATGCATTTGATTACCGTTACCTTCTCTCTTTTTTTTTCATGACCTGTAAGCATGCTTCTAGTTTCGTTGGAATTTGTGTGTCCTTGTGGAATGTCTGTGACATTTAGTAATATTGTCTTTAATATACTCCTTATGTTTCATAATAAGTGTCATTTTAACATTTTTTTCTTGTTACAAAAAATAAAAATGTCATTTTACAATTCCAATACAAATTATACTTATTTTGAGCGAAAAATTAATTGAAAACTGCATTGATTTCATATATTTATCTCAAATACTATTGGTCAGAGATATAATTAATAACAAACACTTATTTAAAAACAAAGGGAGTATTAAACTCGAAAAATGTTTGAAGTGATGTGATAGTTTCATCTTCTCTTTGACTAAAAATGTTGAGTTTATTCTCTGCAACATCAAAGAAAGCAAAGCCTTGTGCTAATTTTACAGTGAGAATTCTCCAAAATATTGCTCAAACTGAGGCAAATCGGTTTTATTACATACCTTAGTTTTGATCTTGGTAATACTGAACAATCTTGAGCAATTTTTTTGACTATCATAAAACTCATGAATCAACGCTTTGATCCGTGCTGACTCAGAATATCTGCGAAAGCTAATGAGATTTTGGAACAAGCACAAAAAGTTACGTGTAGCTGAAGGAACGTCCAAGCAAACACCATTTAAATATTCAAACCGTTGATTCCATAGCACAAGATGAAGCTTTGTTAAACATATTCACATTACACACTTAAATGCAACCTGTGGAGAGAAAAAAACATTTAGATGAAAAGATTAACGAGCTGAAGGAGTGTCACTGACGAAGCTTATGCTATGTCCCGTGGACTTGGATGAATTTGCATCTTGGCTCCTTCTTTTAGTTAGGTTCTCATATACTTCCAAACACTCATTTAGTTCATGAGCAACCCGTGTCATGTTTGGTCTCTCTGCGGAAGAAGGGTTAATGCATGCCATTGCTAATTCAAGAGCTTTCCAAGATGAACCTGTGTCATATTCTCGTTGGAGTTTCGGATCCATAATACTTTCAATATCACCATTTGCGAGCATAGACTTAGCCCATTCTACTATGTAAGAATTTTCACGTGATTGGTCAATCACTGGTTGGCCAGTGATAATCTCAAGTAACACGATTCCAAAGCTGTAAACATCACTCTTCTCCGTTAACCAATGCTTTTGATAGTATCTGCAAGAAAATAATCTGAAGATGTTAGATAACACGCAAAAAATAAAACATCTTTTAATATACAATGTGAACTAGAACTTACTCGGGATCAAGATATCCAATAGTTCCAGCAACATTTGTTGTTGATACATGAGTTTTACTTCCCACAAGGAAAGATCTAGAAAGTCCAAAATCGGCGAGTTTGGCTTCAAAATGTTGTCCTAACAATATATTGGTACTTTTCACATCTCTATGAACCATTGGCGGCTTACATCCAATATGCAAATATTCAATTCCTAGTACAATGAAAACCTCATATGTTAGCTACTTATCATTTAAAAAGAGTTGAAAAGGATATAAATACACAACTAAAAAAATTTGACAAACCTAGAGCAGACTCAATAGCTATTTTCAGTCTACTTGGCCAGTTTAAAACAGAGCCATCACGTTCTCCTGCCAAAATTCACCATATAGTTTTAAACCCCCTTTGATTTAGAAGAGGTAACTCTTTTTCAAAATAATCAAACGGTTTACCTGAGAGATATTCCTTTAGGTTCCCATTTTCCATGAACTCGTAGATGAGAGCTAAGTCATTCCCTTCATCACAATATCCGATGAGGTTAACTAAATTTATGTGGTGAACTCTTAGAAGTAGTTCAACCTAAAAATCAAGAATATAAAAGGATATATGATTCATGAAGTCATGATTTCCTGAAAATTTAGGGAAAGGGTTTAGTGTAATCAAGTACTTCTGTTTTGAATTCCTTATAGCCTTGAGTTGATGATTGAGAGAGAACTTTGACGGCTACTTGTTGATTATTTAGAAAACCATGACAAACAACACCGAAGCCTCCTTTGCCAAGAACAACTTGAAAGTTATTAGTCATATCTTTGACCTCTGAATATGTAAATCTTCTGTTTTTTAATTCTAGTGATGAACGTTTAACTGCAAAAATAAAATCAAAATTGAAGGATCCACGAGTTTTCATATACTTTCACAATGGATCATATATTTTTCTAACTACCTTTAGAAATTGATGGCTTTTTCCTTTTGAAGATGAAGATTAAAACCACCACAGTAATGATAATGGCCACAGAAGAAAGAGATGCACCAACAACCGCCACCACGGGGAATTTTTTTTTGCATGATTTACATGTCCTTAGATATCCATCAAGACTAAGGAACAAAAACGTTGTTGAAGACATCAAATAAATACTAAAACAGAGTGGATAGTACATAATAGAAAGAAGATCATCTCAAAGATGGAAACCTTACGTTAGCTTTAGTCCTTCTTTTTCTCTATCAAGCAGGGCTTGTGGAATGCGGCCTCTAAGCTTATTTCCACTTAAGTTTCTATGGATATAAGGAGACAATTATAAATTGTTGTGACCAAAATTTATTTTGCTCTTCAGAAAACTTACATGAGCATCAATGATTTCATCTTGGCTAGAAATTCAGGCACTTCTCCAGTCAAGTTGTTTCTCGACAGGTCCCTGAAAATTGTAAAGATAAAATGTTAAGTATCTTGTTTCCTCGTAAGGGTATATTTCTGCTCAGAAAGACTATGGGCAAACAGCCCATGACTTTCGTTATCAATATAAATAAATTGTAAACCTATTTTCCGAATATGTTTTCCTCTATATGGATTCAAGGAGATACGTACAATTCTTGAAGTTGAGTAAGATTTTGTATGAAAAGTGGTATATCTCCACTTAATCCACTTGAAGACAAATCTCTGTTCACATGGATCCGAGACATGCATGTCACATAAGAAATTTTTAATTGCTTAATTAAGTTTTGATAATAAGAATGAGGTTTAATTGTTCTTACAATGCTATGATTCTTGGTGGTGTGGACACATCTATAACATTGCAGCGTAAACCAGACCACAAGAATTGTTTAGGAACACATGGATCACCCTGCCAGCTGATTTTATTCAATCCATACGTATCACGGATATTCTTCATAGCAATCACTGAATATCAACAAAAAGAACAATGAGAACTAACATGTGTAACAACATATTAATATGTCTCTATATATTGACAAAACACCACAGCTACATACCATCATCTTGATTCGTCTCTGATTGTGGAAACTCAATTACTTGGAAAATCTCTAAAGCATTCATCAAGGGTGGAAGAGTCGACTTTCGAGTTCTTGAGAGTTGCACACGACACAACCCTCCCTCGCATTTCAGAGGCACTCTGTTAAACAAAACCTCTACTTCGAACTTCATTGGACTATAAGGATCAAATTCAACTTTACCATTCGCGATAATGTCAAATTCCCTGGTATCATTATTTCTCACTTTTTGGATGTCAGCCATATAGAGGTAGGCATAAGTCTCGTCGTCAGAAGTGTCCAAAGTCCAAGAAAAGGTCATTGGTTCACTGGCAATAGCGGGTGTCGCAGCAGTCTTAATGACATCTTGTGGCGGGTTATAGTCTTTATGAGGATCAACAACGTTGAGGGTTGTGTTTATCTGCGTCCATTCTACTGGCAAGAACGGAGACCAAGCACGATCATATACATCTTCAGGGTAACTGTCACAGTCAAGCGTATAAATACTTTAGGAGCAATGAGCAAAACTGACATAATTGTGATGGAAAAAAAAACTATTTAGGCTAAGTTGACATACCGTACACCTTGGTCCGAATTGCTGAAATAGATTCGGTCCACATACTTCAAGGAACCAGTTCGAGTAATATAAGTATCATATGGCAACGGTCTTAATTCCAGGGCTGATATTAGTGGTGTACTTGTCCCTGTCTTAACAAGACATATTTCCAAAATATTGGATCTTGTGATGTGAATGATCTCCTGAGCCATACCTGGACCCGATAATTTCGCATCTATGGTTGTCCAAATATTAGGACCGAGATAGAGGTCGAATCTTGGAGAAGCATTGAGACCGTCGTAGTTCCCATATACGAACACAGTCCTGATCAGATACTTTGTGTCTTGCATCACGCTCAGATTATAACAGTTTCGTATTCCATCTGGAAAGTATCTCAAACCAGTATATGGCTTCATAAAGTGTGTCTTCAAGTCTTTGTGGATGGTACCAGTTTTTCCGCTGTGGAGGAAACTGGCATCAGATATGTATGTCAGATTGGTAAAGGGTTCGTTGTAAGGAGACTCATTAGAAGGTAATCCACAATCTAAGCTGATGAATCCTGGTAAGAACAGGAAGAGATATATAGTGTTTTTTTATAACGTTCTATCTAAAAATCTCACAATTATTAAAGGCTTTGTAACTGTCCAATAACATATTTATAAGAACAAACAATAATACAGAAGGGATAAAATATGGTACCAATCAATACCTTGTTGATTCTGAGAGTGAGCAAGATGAATTATGGAGAAAGCCGCACACACATAAAACAGAAGCCCGTTTAGAGTTGCCCCCATTCTTGACTGCCTCTCAGTTTTCAAAACAAAAAACTTAGCAACTACAATTATTTTGAAACATTATACCTCGAACCAAAATACATATACTTGCAAGTTACAAAAACTCTTATGAATACCGAAAGCGAAAGCTGGGAATGTCAACTTTTGAAAATGTCACCGGCCAAAGAACTATACATAATATTTCTAATGCAAATGGAGGGAAATATTAATAGTATAGAAGAAGGAACGAGTAATCTCTCGGAAATGGTCGACCAATGTTGTTGCCCCGAACAAGAGGACCAGTCTATAACAAATTCTTTGATTCGTATGGTTGATATGTGTATGCAGAGAAAATCATTGAATTTTATCAAATTTCAAATTGCGGTTTACATACATTATCCGTTTTAAATGTCAAATTTACAAAAAAAAAAACTATTTAGTTAGTTAGATATTTTCTTAGATATAGTTAGATATTTTCTTAGATAATCTATCTATCTATAATAATAAAGTTGTTCAGAAACTCTCCTCAGACCTCCACCTCAGGCCTCCATCTCAGCACACCCTGCTCCAAAATTCGCTACGTGTCCAACAAATCTTTAGTTTATAATTCTGTTTTCTCGATGAAAGAAAGTGATGGATGGGCTTCTGTTTTGATTGGGCCAATATCACAAAACTTAATTGACGGTTGAAGTTACGGCATTATCATCGTCCCCACTACTTCCTCTGAATTTACTCGCCGGATTAACTAACCTCATTTATGTCTCCCAATCAATTATTCCCACTAGGTCCTATTGAATGGAGATCCTTCGGTTTCTCTGTTAAGCTTTATCGTCATCTTCCTGCATATGAGACTTATACTTTTGATTATCTATCTTACACGATACCCAGGACCTAGCCAAACTGAAGCTCACTGTAATGGCAATTTTCCAAATCTAAGGAGGTTGTAGTCACCAGACTGCTTTGATTCTAGGAGGCTCGCATTCTGCAGAAAGGAGGTGAACTAATTGTGGTAGACATGGTGTTACTGGACAAGAAGGTACTAGAAAGCTAACTATTTTTTTAAACAAAAATTACTTATTGTACAAGAACGTAGCTTTCTAAGACCAGCTGCAACGCGGGATATTAGCTATTTCTTAGCGCTAATTCTTATGCATTAAAAATAAAATAATAATTAAACTTGACGTTACGCTAAGGTTGAATCCTTAGTGAAGGATTTATTAGTGGTTGATCCTTGATGCGCTGGCAACGTCTGATTGGATCGGGAAATGGATGTGTTTTGTGAGGGGAAGAGAAGCCGAAGCCATCAAAAGATTTCGAGTTTCTGAGCTGTATGATGCAGCCGGCAACAGCCGAATCAGATCCACAGTACATCGGAATCCGCCGAATTCTTCTCCCCCGGAAGTCCGAATCCGGCGCCATCTCTCGTCGCTATGTGAGCTCTCTCTCTCTCTCTTTAACCTCTCACTTCAAACCGTTGAGCTTGCTATCTGATTGTTGTTTCGTTGAAGGATTTGAGATGCAATGGCAAAGGATATGTAACGAATCTTGCTTCTCTCCTTCTTCTTCTTCCTCCTCTTTTGCGTGTAGTCTATCTCTTCCTCTGAAACTCTGTTTTTCCTCCGATCAAACTCCGGCGGTGAAATCTTCAGGCTTTCCTTTCTACAGTCCAAGCCCTTTGCCTAGCCTATTCAAACCCTCGCCGGCGAGCGCGAGCTCAACGCCTCTCTGCATCTTCAAGAGACCTTTCCCCCCCTCCTTCCCCTGCTAAGCACATACGCGCTTTCCTCGTGCGTCGCAACGGCTCCACCAACAAGCCCAACAAGGTCACGATCCCAGGGAACAGTGGTCGATGGTTACCTTCACCAGGTCCATTCTCCCATCAGTTTGAAGCAGAGAGCTTCAGTTCTAGTAGAGTAAGTAGACTTGCTTGCAATATTCAGTTTCTTGTAACTATAGAGTAAGTAGAGTAAGTAAACTTTTTTTTTATTCATTCATAGGATTTACGGAATGCTAATCAGGTTTCGAGCCGGAGATTGAGTTTTAGCTCGAGTTTCAGTGATGGTGATCATTCCTTTCGCCGTGGTGGTGGTGGTTTTGAACATGCTTATTCTTTCGTGGGAATGCATTGCATCTTCGACCAATGCAAATCTTCTGGTATTTTCTTACATCTTCTTTTGGATTTAATCGACTTAGTTTGTGATTTTCCTTCACTCTTGTGTAGTTACTGTTCTGAAGTTTGGCCATATGAGTTCTGATCTACTTGCATATGGAGCATCAGATGGGACCTTAACTGTTTGTAGTCTCTCGCAAGAGCCTTCTGTCCTCAAGCAGTTGACAGGCCACTCAAAAGATGTCACATGTTCGATTCACTCGTATTGTTTCCTTTTGTCTTTTCTTTTTCCTGTATCTTGGGTAAACACCTGCCTGCTTCTTTGAATTCATGGCTTGTTTTGAGTTGGAAATTGTAAAGAAATTATATGTAATAGATAGATCAGCTATGGATTCCATATTAAGTAACACCATTGGACATACATTTTAGAGTCAAATCCTTAACTATTTAAAAAGCAAAAAAAAAATCTATTATATTCCTAAGGACTCCAATGGTGGGTAACACCATTGGAGTTGCTCTAATAGCCAATATATTTCTACTTGCAGTCAACCTACATACTTTTTAAAATACCTTTATCTTACTAACAGCCAAACTTTTGCTACTTGCAGTACAAAGTACCCTTGCCACACATAGACTTAATACTTTCAAGAATATACTGAAAGAAGGACAAGTGCACAAGCTTTGTGTGTTTTTATGTTGCTAGAAACAACAGCCACTTCACCAAGATGAGTTTGATCACTTCGTAAGAAATGTGTTCTGTGTGCGGAAAAAGATGAGACTCAGGACCCATGGATTCTTCTTTGAACTGTTTCGATTCTGTCCATACGACCAGCTACTTACAATGGCAAACACCAACAGACAACTCCATGGTGTATATTTTTGAATTTTAGAGTGTAGTTGGTTTATATAATAGCCTTTATTAACGTATTTCCACTTACCATTTTTGTAGGTGAGGTCAGTGCAATCAGGAGCACAATCAACGAGTGTACGCAGGGGACACACTGTGTAATGCTAACTATACGTTGAGAAAGGTGCTTAGGACTGTTAAATCTTTAGTTGTTATCCTCTATATTCCTGTGTATACAGCATGTGACTGAATATCATTTGCATCTTCGTAGGGATGTGAACTTCTGTGTTAGTATATTTGACTATTTGCCTCTTGCATTTCATAAAAAATTCGAAAGCTACGGGGCTGAGCCAAAAATTGTGGTTGCCACCAGTAAATCCGAAGATAGTTGGAGGTGATACAACTAGCTGCTTATGTTTCTTTTTTTTTTTTGCATATACACATAGATTTAGTCAAATTCCTTGCATAACATGTGTTTCTGGACAGCCATTGCTTTAACTAAACTCAATATCTTTTTTTTGTAGGCCAGTTTCTGAATGCCACATCTGGGACACATATATACTTAGACTCTGAGACAGCTATTGGGAAAGAGCAGTTTGCAAGCAAATTGTCTTTATTCTAATTAGATAAACTCCACTTCGTGCACATCAAATATATTGGGCATCTTTCTTCCCCCTTATTTTGACTGCCGTCTGAACTTATCCTCTTTCAGATTAACAGGTGATGGAACAGAGCAGACAGCATCTTCATCAAAGGTGGTTCATGCCTAGAAAATTTAACCACTCACTGTTTCTGAGCTAAATGAATATGTTATCACTGCACACCCTCGGGTGAACATGTCTATCTAAGTTGAAGACTCTTGGAAATTACTCTGCTCATTCTACATGTTATTCTATGTTTCACAGATAATTGAGTTTCTCTGCACAGCCAAAGTGACCGGTGTTCAGTTGGTGTTATATTGGCTGCTCCAAATGTTCAAAGAAACTCCTGTATGTTTTGTGATAAGACCGATGCTGAGGGTTATCTGAGGTCATGAATTGTCGATTTTGTATCTTTCACATATAATAACCCCAAGCCATGTACTCCCAAAGACTAATGTTCTAAGGTGTTACCTTTTCTGTCTACAGGTAGCGTGTGGAACTGTCGTTGTCAGACCACACAAATATTGTCTCAGGTCAAGTAAGTCACTTATAAACCTCTCACTACAAAGAAAAAATCGTTTTCATAGCACTAGAGTACAGCGTTTTTTGTCTTTCCGCTATGGTTGATATACCCCTTAATTTTAGATAGCGTTTGTATATTTGGAAACGCTATGATAGAATGATATATTCGGAAACGCTATGATAGCCTATTTTTAATAGCAGAATATAATGAAATGCTATATTTAGCTTTTTGAATCCCCAAATCCTAAACAAATTTTTAATCCCTAAACTATAAAACACAACTTAAAACTCTAATATTCTCATACTATAACTTTAGATCTTAAACATAAACTCGAAATTTACTCTTTTTAATATTAATATATAACTTTCAAAACACAAGCCTTAAATCTCCAATCAAACTCTAACAATATAATCCAATCCCTAAACCACATACTTTAACATATATCATAAGAACATTAAACCTCAAACTTTAAATAAAATATAATTTTTATAATATATATCTCAGACTATGTATAATATTTCAAATTTACATTATACAATTCAAAAATAAAAATAAAACCATTAAATAAAAAACAACACAAAAAGATGATTATAGATAAATGAACAGATAATTCTTATTAGTTTTATTTTGGGCATTTGATTAGTTTTGATCCAAAGGCTAAAAATCACTCTTTTGTGATCTTCCTCCTTCGTTCTTATTGGTCCATTCTTCAAAATTTGGATTAATATTTTTGACCATTGATTATTTGTAATCCAATGGCCAAGAATTCATCTTTTCATTTTCCTTCTTCTAGACTTTATCGATCTCTTCCTCTTTGTATCATTCCCTTCATCTCCCTCACTGTCTCAAACACACACATACATGATTCATGTAACACACATCTCCTTTCTCTGTAACACTCTCCTCACACACACACGAGTCTGAAGGTGGAGTCGAACCCAGAACCCAGCGACCGCGGATCTGAAGATGCTTGACCACCGCCATCTCCCCCTTTCGCCACCGTCTCTCTCACCACCACTGGTCACCTCTCTCTCTCTCTCTCTCTCTCTCTCTCTCTCTCTCTCTCTCTTTTAAATCTGGTTTTCTGTTCTCGTTAAAAGTGAGGAAGAAATGGTGATTTTTAGCAGATGTGGTAGTCATTGGGTTTGCGGCTAGGAGGCGATGGAGAAGCTGGTGGTCGTGAAGGGAGGTGGTGGTCATGGGGCTTGCGGCGAGGAGGCGACGGAGAAGTGGGTGGTCGGAGCAGAGTGGTGGTCATGGGGTTTGCAGCGAGGAGGCGACAGTGAAGTTGGTGGCCGTGAGAAGAGGTTGTGGTCATGGGGCTTGCGGCGAGGAACGGAGAAGCTCCTGAGGAGGCTGGCTCAAGAAGATTAGGTTTTGATTAAGTTTAATTAAAATTAGGTTAGATTAGATTTAATTTTTATAACATTTGGTTTAGTGTTAAGTGTAAACTGATTCTTATCTTCTATCAAATGTAATTTATAATGTTTAATAAAAAATAATTTATTATGTTTTTAATTATTAAACCTACAAATAAATAAATTTTAAATAAATAAATTTTAAATAAATAAATTTTAAATAATTAATTCTAAAATAAATAATTTAATGTAAATAATAACGTTAAAGATATGCTATTAAAAATATTTAATTGCATACAGAAAAACGCTATAATATATAACAATAAGATATGAATTGTGTCTCTTTAAACACATTCATTTACCTGATGGGATGGCAGTGTTGGAGAGAATACTCCCATGACGGTTGGAATGTGGTAAGTAGGTTGCTTGGGTTTGAAGGTATTACCGTATCGGAGAAAGGTTTCAACCGAGTGTGGTGTTTTGTGTTTTTAACGGAGTGTGGTTTTTGTAAGTTGTATTATTGGTGGCAAATCTGTTTATTATGGGAAACAAGAGTTTTTTTAAATATTGTGTGGGATCATATTTTGGTTATATGGATTCAGAGAAGGCTACTTAATTTTTTAAATGAGACCTCTTTTATTCGTAAACGTTGGAAGGTCAGGGATTACCTAACAATTTTTTTAGTATATAAACGTTCTGGGCAACTGGAATATTTGAGGAAATGGTCGGGGATGATAAATACAAGGAAAATCATAAGGATGAATGGATTTTGGAGTATGGTTGGAAAGGGAAACAATGAGACTAAGAATTTCATTAAATTAGAAGTCTCTAGTCTCACGGAGCAACCAGATTTTCTTTTTTAATGAGAGTTCTAAGTTGGAATTACAGAGGAGTGGGAAGTAAGTGGACCATCAGGTATCTTAGGGAAATATGGCATAAGCATAAACCGGATTTTTTATTTTTATCTGAAACAAAACAAGATTCTCTGCTAAGGTATCTAACAGGTTTTTTACGGATCCTTTCATGCATCATAATGTTAAGTATCTTGTCTGGTGGTATCAGTGGGAATGAAAGGAAGAAGGGGCTTCACAGGATTGTTTTCATGGTGATAATATTGCCGACGGATAATAAGATGTTGGTAATAGAGCGGTTTGTACAAATGCTAGTTTTGCTGGTTCTGTTGGATAAAGTGACGTTTGTATTGGAGAGTTATTATCAGAATGGCGAGGAATGGCTTGGTTGGGGGACATGTAAAAGAAAACATATTAGTTTGTGCTGGTTTGGAAGTGTGAATATTTTTCGTTTGCAAGTTCAAAGTAATATTAGGGCATTAGTTTTTAATTGTCGATTCTTTTGGTTGTTTGGGAGATTATGGTTTTCGGGTTGTAGAATTCATCTAGCCGGTTTAACAACGATGCAAATGCCACAGGTTTGGTTTCGTGAGCGGTGGAAACAGTACTTTATTAAATACTCTCGGAGTGTGTTCTTCGGTAAAGGTGTGACGGATTTATTTATGGGTACTGCATGTGTTTTAATCATCAGGAGGTGGTTTTCATGGAATTCTGGACTGGATGGGTTTTTGGGTGGCATTGGACCTGAATCTTCTCGCTCGTATGAGCAATACAAACGTTTTTATTTATGAAAATATTAAGTTGGAATTGCAGAGGACTTGGAAGTCATTGGACCATAAGTTATCTTAAGGAAATACATCATAAACATAAACCAGACTTTTTATTTCTTTCTGAGACTAAACAGGAGTTTGAATTTGTTCAAAAATTTCAATCTCATTATGGGTATGATAATCTGGTCACGGTGGATCCGAACGGGAGGAGTGGTGGTTTAGTTCTCTTTTATAACAACGAGTACCAAGTAAAGATCCTATATTCTAGTAATCGAATGATTGATGTTGAAGCGGTGACTAAGGGGAAACAAGTCTTTCTTACTTTTGTTTATGGAGATCCGGTTCAACAGCTTAGAGAACAAGTATGGGAAAGATTAACTCGGTATGGGCTAGCACGATCGGAACCTTGGTTTATTATTGGGGATCTAAATGAAATTACTGGGAATCATGAAAAGGATGGGGGGGCTTTACGCAATGCAGCTTCTTTTATTCCCTTTAATAATATGATTAGAAATAGTGGTTTGCTTGAATTTCCGGCCCGAGGTAATAAAATGTCATGGCAAGGACGAAGGGGTAAAGGGAAAGGAGCATTTACGGTTAGATGTCGTCTGGATAGAGCCTTGGCTAACGAGGAATGGCATACACTTTTCCCATATTCTTATACAGAATATTTGAGAATGGTGGGATCGGATCATAGACCAGTGGTAGCTTTTTTGGACGATAAGGTCCCAGGACGGAAAAGAGGACAATTCAGGTTTGACAAGCGGTGGATTGGCCAAGAAGGACTCATGGAATCAATTGTATCGGGATGGACAGAAAATCAGGAAGGCATTTCTGGTGATTTTACGACAAAGATCAATAATTGTCGTCATGAAATATCAACATGGCGGAAGAATAATCAACCATATGGGAAGGACAAAATTCTTAATCTTCAAAATGCGTTGGAAGAAGTACAAACTGATAACAATAGGTCACAAGAGGAAATTATTGAGATTTCCAGGAAATTACAAGAGGCATATAGGGATGAAGAGGAATATTGGCACCAGAAGAGTAGGAATATGTGGTATTCATCTGGGGACCTAAATACTAAGTTTTATCATGCTTTGACAAAGCAACGACGGATCCGAAACAAAATAGTGGGTCTCCATGATGAAGAAGGTAATTGGATCTCAGAAGAAAATGGTGTTGAGAAAGTGGCAGTGGATTATTTTACTGGCTTGTTTAGTTCATCCAACCCACGGGAGTTTGATAGTTTCTTGGAGGAAATAGGTCCTTCAATTTCCCCCCAGATGAATCAATTGTTATTACGAAGAGCTACGGAGGAAGAAGTTAGACAAGCACTATTCATGATGCATCCAGAGAAAGCGCCTGGCCCAGATGGAATGACGGCCCTCTTTTTCCAACATTCCTGGAGCGTTGTTAAGAAGGATGTGGTTGATTTGGTTAATAATTTTTTGGTCTCAGGAGATATGGATTCACGTTTAAACATAACAAACATCTGTATGATCCCAAAAGTCGAGAGACCTACCAGGATGGCGGAACTAAGACCGATAAGCCTATGTAACGTTGGTTATAAGATCATTTCGAAAGTTTTGTGTCAGAGATTGAAGATTTGTCTTCCCCATTTAATTTCGGAGACGCAATCGGCTTTTGTGGCAGGAAGATTAATATCGGACAATATTCTTATTGCGCAGGAAATGTTTCATGGGTTGCGAACCAACAAATCCTGTCAAAATAAGTTTATGGCAATTAAAACGGATATGAGTAAGGCATATGATCGGATAGAGTGGAGTTTTATTGAGGCCTTACTTACTAAAATGGGATTTGACCCGCATTGGGTTAAATTAATGCAAGAATGTATATCTTCAGTTCAATATAGAGTTTTACTCAATGGGCAGCCCCGAGGTCTCATTATCCCTAAGCGGGGTTTACGGCAGGGAGATCCATTATCTCCTTATTTATTTATTATGTGCACAGAGGCTCTAATTATGAATATCAAAAAGGCAGAGCGGATGAAACAATTAACCGGTATGAAGGTAGCCCGAGCGTGTCCAGCTGTTTCTCATCTGCTATTTGCGGATGATAGTTTGTTCTTTTGCAAGGCCAATAAAGAAGAGTGTCATACTATTCTTAGGATACTAAAGGATTATGAGGCTGTGTCAGGACAACAAATTAATTTTCAAAAATCTTCAATTCAATTTGGACATAAGATTGAGGAATCAAGCCGTCAGGAATTGCGAGATATTTTGGGGATTCAGAATTTAGGAGGAATGGGTTCCTATTTGGGATTGCCGGAAAGCTTAGGAGGATCCAAGGTTCAGGTGTTTGGTTTTGTACAAGATCGGTTGAATAATAGGGTGAATGGTTGGACTTTTAGATTTTTCACCAAAGGGGGAAAAGAGGTGATTATTAAATCAGTCATAACGGCCCTACCAAACCATGTAATGTCGGTGTATCGATTACCGAAAGCCACAGTGAAGAAATTAACGAGTGCGGTTGCTCAGTTTTGGTGGAGTCCAGGAGGAAGTACACGTGGTATGCATTGGAAATCATGGGATAAATTGTGTGAACACAAGGATAACGGTGGATTAGGGTTCAAAGATTTAAATGATTTTAATACGGCAATGCTTGGAAAGCAATTGTGGAGACTGATCGAGAAGCCAAATTCTCTTTTCTCTCGAGTCTTCAAAGGACGGTATTATAGGAATGCTTCACCCCTGGAACCGATTCGCTCATATTCTCCGTCGTATGGCTGGAGGAGTATCACCTCTGCTAGATCTCTGGTTTGTAAAGGACTAATTAAAAGGGTGGGTACAGGATCATCTATCTCAGTATGGAACGATCCCTGGATCCCATCCACTCGCCCGAGACCAGCTAATAAAAATTTTCACAATAGTTACCCGGATCTTACAGTGGATTCCCTTATTCATCAGGAATCTCGCACTTGGAATTTACAGGCACTTAGGACTTTGGTGGAGCCAGATGATGCAAAGTTGATTGAAGGTATTCCTCTGAGTAGAAATCAGATGGAAGATAGAAATGGTTGGCATTTCACTAATAATGGAAAATATTCGGTACAATCAGGGTATCAAGTAGAAAGGATTTATCCTGACAAGGAAAAACCACCAGATTATTATGGTCCCAATGTGGACATACTTAAGGCTTTTTGTTGGAAAGTTAAGTGCCCTCCAAAGTTACGGCATTTTATATGGCAGTTGATAACAGGTTGTATAGCAGTGACAAAGAATTTAAAATCAAGAGGAATACAAGGAGATACTGTTTGTGCACGGTGTGGAAATCCAGAGGAATCAGTTAATCATGTTTTCTTTGAATGTCCTCCGGCACGACAAGTGTGGGCACTATCAAAGATCCCATCAAACCCAAATATTTTTCCAACTGGTTCCCTTTTTACTAATATGGATCATTTATTTTGGAGAGTTAATCCGAAAATGGAGGATCATCAGTTTGCATGGATACTATGGTATATTTGGAAGGGCAGGAATAATAAGGTTTTCAGTAATATTGATGTTGAGCCGAGAGAGACGTTAAAATTAGCAGAATTAGAGTCAAGACTTTGGAATGAAGCGCAGAATATCAACAATCCAAGGGTCGCTCCTGAAGTTCAAGGCAGATTGCCCTTAGTGACCACAGGTAGATGGTGTTTTACGGATGGTTCTTGGAAGGATAAAGATGGTTTTTCAGGCCAAGGTTGGCTCAGTACACTTCCAGGGTTTGAGAGACTGTTAGGGGCAAGGAATGTAAGGGCAAGTTTATCACCTCTTCATGCGGAGATAGAGGCACTGATTTGGGCAATGGAATGTATGAAAAATTTACGACAGTATCAGGTTACTTTCGCAACGGATTGTTCTCAACTGGTGAAGATGGTTTCGGAACCAGAGGAATGGCCAGCATTTGAGAGTTACCTGGAGGATATCAAGCTTTTGAGAAGAAGTTTCACCAATTCAGAAGTTATTCATGTATCGAGGACGGACAATAAAATGGCGGACCGCTTGGCACGCAGTGCTAGGATACAACCGTCGTTCGTCATACATATGGATACAGAGTCACCACCTTGGTTTACGGAGTCTTTATGAGTCTGTAAATTTTCTTGCTGTCAAAAAAAAAAAAAAATATAACAATAAGATAGCAATGCAAAAAACCGCTATCTAATGTGTTTGGCCTACAATGACGGGCGATGATACAGCGTTTCATAAACCGCTATCGTATCGTTAGATAGCGTTTTCCGTCCGCTAAGAAAAGCCTTTTTTTTGTAGTGTCCTAATAATGAAAGTTCGATCGAAATATCAGCCTCGCTTTCTCTGCATACATTGCAGCCTTGCAGGTAACGGCTTGGGACAGCACTCCAGTTTTAAAAAAAAAGGCCAAATCAATTGACTGGAGACAAATCTAAAAAGGACAGCCACATTGCTAGGAATAGCTATCAAAAAGGTTGACACAAGAAACATAGATTACTTTGTTTTAGTAATCAATAATAGCTATCAAAAAGGGTTCATCCTCCCACGCTTCTTTAAACAATAAGAACAAATTCGTTTAGTACACAGCTTGGTTCATAGAGTCAAAGCTTTGATACATAAATTTCTTCAAACTGTTTCTCTTCATTTAACTACACTATCACTTGAAACATAAACAACGAGGAAAAGTACTCAATAGGTCTCCAACTAGCAGAGACCATCTTTCATCTGTACACATCGTCGTTTAACAGTCACCAGGCTACGGGGTTTTTTTTTTGAACGACTAATGCATTAATTTCATAAGGAGTTTTACATGCAGTTGAAGAAGTTTGACAGAGCCTTCTTAGCAAGGTTGTCCGCTGCAACATTGTCTTTGCGGGTTTAACATTTGGAACTTTGTATGTCTTCACTAAAAGTATCAGAATTCTTAATTATTCCTGCGAAACATGATAACAAAATATTGTTGCATGGGGAAATAATCGAGCTATACTCTCAATTTTATAAAGTACTTGCGAATAACAGAATATCTGATCCATTGGCTTTGGTTAATGATTCATACAATTTGGGCCGCCAAGCACATTCTCGATTAAATAAAATCATCCATTTTCTTTTTATTTTGTTCTTTTTGTCAACTTCCTAAGTTTATTAATTTGATTGTTAAAAGATTATACAAATACATGTATAAGATTTAGATTTTTATTTCCTATAGCCATAGATAATAATTTCCTATTTACACTGGTATATTTTAATTGCGAGCTTTAATATGTAACATTATTTTTCATATTTAGCGCCAAATTTGTAAAGAAGAGCTTATCACAGATTTACAAACATGGCATACACTAGAAAAATCTATAAACTCTCGATTAAATTAATAAACATAATAAACTAATAATTTTTATGTATGTACACTTTTATGTACAAACAAACTATTATATTTTTCATTTTATATTCTCAATAAAACTGTCTTTATAATTTATTAAAAATTTAATATATTTGATAAGATTTAGTAAAATTAAATCTAAAAACATATTTAAATTCAATGAAACATACATTATATACATAAAATAATTTAATCAAACCAATATAACGTTGAATTACAAAAAAATTAATTAACGTATTTATACTAAAATCAAATATTTTCATTTAAAAAAAATATTTGTTGAAAACAAAAAAAAACAAAAAAGAATATTTTTTGTAAATTAATAAATCTCTAAATTAATAAAATACCATAATTCTAATATTATTAATTTATAGATTTTTACTGTATATCATCATATTAATAGCATAAAACTTGGACTGACTAATAAATATTGGAACCATAAACAACTAGGATAATATTGAAATAATATCTTTGTAACTAATCGAGTTAACTCCTCTCAATTGGATTGGACTTCCAATGATTATTTATCATTATTTGAAATTTTAATTATGAGTCACTCAGTAATGACTATTTTCATCACAACAACATCAACATAAGGCTTCATCGTTTCCACATTTTTTTTTATAATTCATCATTTCCACATGACTACAGAAAGTTTGTATATCATTCTAGGACAAATGATATAATAATGTTGTGCTTGGCAGAGTCAGAAATCTAAAATACATAATCTGGAAACTTAATTAGAAAACAAGTTAAGGATACAATGACCAATGCTAGAAGAACATAAACAATAACTATACAAGAACAAAATTTCAAAGATAAACTATATGATGAATTAAGTGTTACATGATAAATTATAAAAATACAAAGATAAAAATAACATGTCGGTATACCATTTGAAAACATATGCAACACCTTATACCAATATAAACAAACAAAAACGTTGTTTTATGATTTAAAGAACAGTTGTTACGTTATTTTTCTTCAAAGAAATGAGAAAATTTAATTTATAAAAGTTAACAAATCAAAAACTAGATCACACGAAGGAAAAACACATATTATATTAAATTGATGGCTCACAATTATATCTCCAAGATACAACACAACCAAAGAGCCATCACAATCTCACAAATATCCTCGATTACACAACAAATATTTAAAACATAACCAAAAACTAAACGTACAATACTACAAAGTAACACAAACAACAACAAAAAAAGCCATTTAAAAGAAAACATCTAAAATATTATACAATTACTTCTATCATACAATGCAACATGAATAAACAACCAAGGGAATACAATTTTCAACCAAATAAAATATTTCATAAATACAAAAAGTTAAACCAAATATCTGAAGACGATGGCGACTTCTGAGATTGAGACCTTCTTTGGGGTTTCGATCTTCCTCTGATCTAAACGTCCTTTGACGTTAGATTGGCCAGCATCTCATCTCTCTCTGTTGCGGAATCAGGTGCTCTCGTCCGGAGTGGTGTCGTTTCCTCGTGACGTCTCCAGCAAGGAAGCTGCTTTGGTTTCGTCTGAACCTTGGCAAATATTGATCGGACTTGACCTGGTCTCCTTTGATCTGATCATACTTAAGGCTCGTGGTGTACTGGCTCTTTGGCTTGTCCCTTACTGTTATTCTCCTGATCTGGTCCGATCATAACAGAGTCTACGGATCTGTTTAAATCCTATATCATGGGATCATTCAATCGCTTCAGTTCTGCTCGTATGGCGGACAAAAAAGGAAAGGGTATTCTCTTGGAGGATGAAGACGAACCCATTCAGTTGGTAGATGACGAGGACCCTCATACCATCAGAGAGTACCGTATGTCTTTGATCGGTAAAGTGCTGAACCCAAAGAAACAGAACGTGGAGAAACTAATCAGCCATATGCCGACTCAATGGGGAGTGCAAGATAGAGTCACAGCCAACGATTTAGGCAATGGAAAGTTCTTGTTCAACTTCTCCTCAGAAGGGGATATAAAATTGGTGCTGCAACAGGGTCCTTTTCATTATAATTTCTGTATGTTCGTGTTAGTTCGTTGGGAACCTAATGTTCATGATGACTATCCCTGGACAGTTCCCTTTTGGGTTGAGATTACTGGAATACCGCTTCACATATGGACTGTCAAGAATCTGAGAAGTATTGGTGGTAAACTAGGACACATAGATACAATGGAGCTTTCGGCAGGTAGGCTGCTAGTTGATGTTGATACCAGGAAACCTATGATTTTTACAAAGAAAGCTAGCTCGCCAGAAGGAGATGAAGTCTCGCTCCATTTCACTTATGATAAGTTGTTTAAGCACTGTAAGTACTGTGGCTTCCTGTCACACGAAGAAGCTCTATGCCCAAAGAAGCAAGAAGACTTTCGCCAACAAGCAAAGCAGGCAGGTGTTTTCTCCAGGGTTCAACTACCTACGGATTCACTCTCCCATCAACCTTTGTTGAGGGATTCTCATGAACGTGAGCGATACCATGACCGCATGGATCGCAATTTGGACTTGCGTAAAGATCGGCGATCCACTAACTATGATGTTCCAGTGAATGCTTCTAACAGGACAGGATTTGAGGCTTCAAACCGTGGTTATGGCCCAGAGAGACACTCTCGTAGACAAGAGGGGAACAGATGGAGTCGGCCTGTCTCTCGGCACAGTCACCGTTATGCTCCGTATGAGCATAAGAATCAACTTTCTTAGCGTGAAAGGAACAAACATGTGGAGAAGAAGGGTGATGACTCTTTCGTTAACAAAGAGGATCATGCTACAAAGACCCAAGGTTTACAGCCTTCCTCGTCGTATATTGGTCAAACGGAGCAGCCACATGATAAACGTTCCAGTGGCAAGAAGTTAGCAAGCACTATTATCACACCCTCTCGTGATGAAGTTTCCAACGATGATAACGTTACTTTTCGTTATAAGGAAATAACACGTGCTTTTGATTTTTCAAACACTGAGAATGTTGTGCCTCATGATGAGGATGAAGGACAAATTATTGGTGCACTGCAAGATATGGACATGGGAGAGGCGGGGGAGACGGCTATCATTGTAGCCCCACAACAAGAAGCATGGATGGAATGTGATGACATATCAGATGATTTACTTGGGGAGGAGTTAAATGAAATGGATAGGGTGGTCTCTTCTCGTCAAGTGGATCAGGTTCCAATGGGTGCTGTCAAAAAGATAAAAGGGAAGCGATCAACCTCAAGCAAGGGTTCTTCACGTCATAGAGTTCCACTCGGTCTTTCCAGCAGAAAGGCTGAGCTCTTCCGTCGGGGATCTCCAAGGATGCGCAATGCTGTTTTACCTCCTTCTGGGGAAACAAAAGAAAATGGTCAACCACGTCCAAGTAGCTCAAAGAAATCTAAAGCAGATTTGCGGCATGGTAGGGGTTCGGAGGGGTCCTCAAAAACCTCCCGTTCTCATCCATGAAGACACTCAGTTGGAACTGTCGAGGGATTGGAAACGACCTCACAGTTCGACGCCTTACGGAGATGTGTAAGAAGCATCACCCAGGACTTGTGTTTCTTTCTGAGACGAAGAATAAGAGGCTGTTGTTGCAAAACATTCAGGCTGACTTAGGATTTGATCATTTGTTTACTGTTGAGCCACTTGGTCTCAGCGGAGGTTTAGCTTTATTTTTTATGGATGAATTTCAAGTTAATGTTTTATTTTCTAATAACCGTATGATTGACATTGAGGCAGTCATTGATGGAATAAAATTCTATATGACATTTGTTTATGGGGATCCTGTACTAGAGAGATGAGATCAAGTTTGGGAACGTCTTACGCGTTTCTCAACAACAAGATCTGGACCTTGGTTTATGATAGGAGATTTTAATGAAATAACGGGTCATAACGAAAAAGAGGGGGGAAGACAACGCCCTGATAGTTCATTTTTGCCTTTCAAGCAGATGCTTAATGATTGTGGAATGTTAGAGTTTCCTTTCACAGGAGACATGCTCTCATGGGTAGGGAAGAGAGCAGGCGGATCAACTGTTCGATGTCGCCTGGACAGAGCTGTGGGAAATCCGGACTGGCATGAGAAGTTTCCTCACTCGACTGTCAAGTATATGAGGTTATGGGGATCGGACCATCTTCCGGTTCTCGCGGATATACTCATAAAGCCAACGAGGAAATCAAAAAAATTCAAGTTTGATAAAAGATGGCTAGATAATGAGGAGCTAAGGCAGGTCATTCTTGAGGGATGGAAATCTCCTGATCTTCCTCCCAATGCGAATATTATGGAACATATTTCTAGTTGCCGAAAAGCCTTAAGCGAATGGAGGAGACAGCATAATGTTAACTCGGCAAAGCTTGTGGAGGAGCTTAAAGAAAAGGTGGAAGGCATGTATGCAGATGACAATGCTACAACTGAGGAAATTGCAGCAGCGTTGAAGGAACTTTCAGATGCTCTTAAAGCAGAAGAAATGTTTTGGAAACAGAAGAGTCGAGTGTTTTGGCTAAGAGAAGGGGATAGAAATACAAAATTTTTTCATGCCCTAACTAAGCAAAGAAGAGCAAGGAATAAAATTACGCAGCTCCTAGATGCAAACGGAAATATAGTTGAGGATGAAGAAGGATTAGTAGCCATTGCTACTAGCTATTTTAGACAGATCTTCGAGTCGTCTAACCCAGAGCACATTGAAGAGGCGCTAGCTCAAGTTCCTACGACAATAACTGGTGCAATGAACGACAACCTTACAGAGCCGGTATCCGAATGGGAGGTCAAATTAGCACTTTTTGCTATGCATCCAGACAAGGCCCCTGGACCAGATGGGATGACGGCGCTTTTCTATCAGCAATTTTGGGATATTGTAAAGGAAAAGTTAACTCTTATGGTTAATAAATTCCTTTTTGAAGGGACGGTGGCGAATGGACTGAATGATACGAATATATGTCTCATCCCAAAGACGGCCAAACCCAATGATATGGCTCAATTTAGACCCATTAGCTTGTGTAATGTCTGCTACAAGATAATCTCCAAGGTCTTATGCCAGAGATTAAAGAAAGTGTTACCCGGTTTGATTTCGGAAACTCAGTCTGCTTTTATTGCTGGAAGACAGATTTCAGACAACATTATGATAGCCCAAGAAATGTTTCATGCTCTGAGGACTAAACCAAGTGGACGCAGCAAAAGGATGGCCATTAAGACGGACATGAGTAAAGCATATGATAGGATGGAATGGTCGTTCATTGAAGCTGTCATGCGAAAGATGGGCTTTTCAGAAACTTGGATCAGCTGGATAATGCGATGCGTTACGTCGGTGAAATATAAGGTTCTTATGAATGGACAGCCAAGAGGAAATATTGTTCCTGGTAGAGGCCTACGACAAGGAGATCCTTTGTCTCCTTTCATTTTTATTCTATGCACGGAAGCGCTCGCTTGCCTTCTTAATCATGCAGAGAATCAAGGAAAGATAACGGGGATGCGTGTCACACGCGCGTGTCCGTCGGTATCCCACCTTCTCTTTGCTGATGATAGCCTTTTCTTTTGTAAGGCGGAGCCCCGTGAATGTGAAGAAGTAATGAAAGTAGTCAGGACATATGGTAAAGTATCTGGTCAATGTATTAATTTCGATAAATCTTCCTTACTCTTTGGTAAGAGGATTAATGCAACTACTAGGCAAGAGATTAAAGATGCACTTGGAATACAGAATGATGGTGGGATGGGGAAGTATTTGGGGATCCCAGAGGATATTAGTGGATCCAAATGCAAACTTTTTGCATTTCTGAAGGACAACCTAATGCATAGAGTAAATGGTTGGACAGGCAGATGGCTGTCAAAAGGAGGGAAGGAGGTAATGATCAAATCCATTCTACTTGCTCTTCCGACATACGTCATGTCGACGTTTCTGCTCCCATTGGAGATTTGTGAAAACCTCGCCAGTGCCATTGCACAATTTTGGTAGAGTTCGAATCCACCAAAAAGAGGAATACATTGGGCGAAATGGGAAAAGGTTTGTCTACCAAAAGAAGAGGGTGGGATTGGCTTTCGTTTGATTCATGAGTTTAATCTAGCTCTGTTGGCAAAGCAATTATGGAGATTGGTTCAGTACCCTGATTCACTGGTTGGCCGAGTATTGAGGGGCAGATACTATAGAATGACCTCGCCTTTACGAGCAACATCTACTAGTAGCCCATCATATGTGTGGACAAGCATTTCTGCCGCGAGGAAGCTTTTGCTTTTGGATACCAGACAGAAGATTCATTCTGGTTATGAAGTTAAGGTGTGGGAGGATCCGTGGATTCCAACGATACCTGCAAGACCAGCTACACATGTAGCGCCTGTAATGAATCCGAATATGAGAGTTAGTGACCTCATTAATCAGGAATCAAAAGAATGGAACATAGGGCTACTAGAGGATTATGTCCACCCAGATGACATATCACTAGTCCGTAGCATGGCTATAAGTTCTACTCATCGTCGTGATACTTTCTGCTGGAACTACACGAGAAATGGCCAATACACAGTGAAATCTGGATACTGGGTTGCACAGAATCTGTTGAAGCCAGAAGAGGGAAAGGAATTATTGGAACCAAGTATAACTAAACTTCAAGCCTTTGCTTGGAAGGTGAAAGCACCACGGAAGATGTGCCATCTTATATAGCAATTGATAACGGGTCAGGTGGCAGTAACGAGAAATCTAGTAAGGAGAAATATGAGGTGCGATAATTACTGTCCCAGATGTGGAGAAATAGAAGAATCTGTAACTCATGCGATATTTGATTGCCCTCCAGCACTCCAAGTATGGTCCCTATCAGTAACTCCTACAGCCCCAGGTATATTTCCAGTGTCAAGCGTCTACACGAACATGGACTATCTATTCTGGAGGAAGAATGATATCTTAGAGCCAGGCCAAGACAGGGATCCTTATCCCTGGATAATATGGTATATTTGGAAGGCTCGTAACGATAAGCTTTTCAGGGGAATAGACAGAGACCCTCTAGAACTAGTTCGATACGCAGAAAGTGAGTGTCAAGCATGGTTTAATGCAAATGAGAGGATACCGCCAATAGTACAGGCCAACAATAATGATGAAGACCAAGTCTTAAGCTTGGGTAGTATTTGCATGTTAGATGGATCGTGGACAGCTTCTGATCGATTTAGTGGATGTGGATGGGTCTGGATGGATGGTGGAGAGAACATACAAATTATGGGAACTCGGAATTTCATTCGATGTGAATCAGCATTACACTCGGAGGTAGAAGCACTGCGGTGGGCGATGGAGAACATGCTTCAACATTTGACATGCCAGAGCTTTGGAACAGACTGTAAGGAGCTGATTGCAATGATAAAGGAACCCCATGAGTGGCCAAGCTTCGCAACGGAATTGGAGAAGATAGAGACGCTACAGATTTGCTTTCCGGAATTCAAGATTACCCACGTGCCACGTGTGCGCAACCAGTTTTCTGATTTTTTAGCCAAGACTGCTAGGACCTTTCGCAGAGAGTTATTTTTTATTGGTTGTTCTATTCCGGTCTGGTTACCCAGACCACCTCAAGTTTGAGTAATAGAATGGCCGTTCGACGTCAAAAAAAAAAAAAAAAAAAAAGAGTAATTGACGTAGATACACCTAGAAACTCATGTAATTTGCCATATAACCTTCTTTCTTTTTAATATTTTTAATGACTATAATACCCTTATCTCTATCTCTCTCTCTTCTTCCTTTTATGTGTTCTAATCTCTTTATCTCTCGTACAAGTTCTTCAAATCATTTTCTAATTCAACACAAATCTTTATTTTTTTATTATGATTCTTTTGACACCCATAATGCTAATCTTATTATCTCACCCAATTCCAATGTTTCCAATTTCGAATCGCAATCAACTTTTAGATAATATATACGTTAGTAGGTATTTTATTACTTACCTGCTGAACCTTAATTGGGGATATTCCACACATTGTCTCTTTATTAAATGATGTATCTCATGGATTTTTCCCATTTTAATGGTCATGAAACTCAAATTTAGGAAAAAAATAAGAAATTTCTTGAAAATCACAGCAAAAGTTAACACATAACTAAAACTAAAATTACAAAATAGCTGTTAAAAAATTAAAAAAACATTGTGCGAAGCGTAGAATTATTTCAAATAATCACAAAAGTTATGATATAAAGCACAACTATAAATTTATTGATTCCAATCAAATATTTAAATCTATCCACTTTCAGTTTTCAATGAAGTAAGATAACCTCTAAATTAAATATAAAACACAAAAAAAACTACATAAAGAGAAAATAATGAAAGTATAAATCAAATGAAAAATACATAAAGAATATATAATTTAATGTACCATGAGATTCACCATCCCAACTCCAGCTTCCTTGTTCACGAGAATAGCCAATACCTCATGACAGCCAACAACAATATAACATAACTGCTGATTTTAAATTTACACTTCCCATCACGTACAATAATTCCAACACAATTGTAAGACTAGACATCAACCTTATCATCACCAATTTGAGAAAACTATTAGGCCTCCGATGACAGAACAAGAAAACAATACATGCACTATACGCTTCAGAAATTACAACTATAGAAACAACCTATGCTCTCTTACTTACAGTCATAATTTTCATTTTTACTTCATTAATGAATGGGTTTGTAGAAACATAAGCTATCCAGTATGCAGGAAAACACATCTATGATTTCAGACATCTTTACAATATAGAAAAGGGGTTGTAAGTTTAAAAAAATCATAATTGTATTTTTTTTCTTCCTTTAAACCGTTTACTAATTCTATTGTCTCCTAAGAATAAACAGTTCTAATAATTTATACCTAGCTTAGATCATACTCCTTTTGTTTTTATATATAAGTAGTTTAGGTAAAAAAGTTGAGTACTGACACAAAATATATCAACTCAAAATAATTCCTTATAAAAAATAAAATATATTTACAAAAGGAATACAACAAGAAAAATATTTTAAAAATATAGACAACCCGCGCGTAGCGCGGACACACCACTAGTATATAATTATAGTATACTAACTTGATTAACTAAACTACTCTGCTGCGTTTGCGTAGATGACGAATTCTACTAATTAACTACATAAATTTATAAAAGCAGCAAGTATTTTGGTTTTTGGATGATAAAATACTGCTCATAAATGAAAATTAGAGAAGTTTCAGAAAAATTCTGAAAGCTTTTGGAAAATTTTACAAGTTTTCAAAAGGTTTATCAAGTTTTGAATATTTTCACATATAGGGTTTTCGAAATTTTCAGAAGTATAATAAAAATCTGAACACTTTGAAAAAGTGTTTGTATATAATTTGTACAGAACTAGTTTATGGATTACAAAAGCGAAATTATTTTTGGTATTAAAGATATCAGTATTCAAACACATATTATGCCTCGGAGGAAATCGGCTAATTCATATCTCAACAGAGTCCAGCGGTCCCGCTCAGTATATAAACACATAAATATTATTTCTAATCAAAAAAATATTTGATTTTTTTTTTGTTTTGTTTGGTTGTTTAGTCTGTTAATTGAAATTTGAATTAACTAAATATTGATGTATGTATATGCACAATGTGTTTATGTACTGATGGGATCGTTGGACTTTGTTGATGTAAGAATTAGCCGATTTCCCTTATACTTTAATATGTACACACTTGGTATGAGCTATCCCATCACTTTTTGAATTAATAGTTTTAAGCTGTCGAGCTACAGAAAAATTTAGGCCCAATGACGCACTTAATTCGCCTTAGGCCAAACATAACCCAACACAGAACGTCTTTTATTTAAAGGTCCAACACACACGATAGGACGAGTTTATAAATAGAAAAATTTACACTTGTAGACACATTATGACTTTAGAATTACACAATAGAACCCATCTCACTTTTGACACACTTTTTTCATGTGCTTTGTCTATTATATCCTCTCTGTCTCTTTCTCGTACCTTCTCTCGTTACATTTTTCTTTTCATAACTAAGGAGATTTTTCTTAAAGATAAAGGGTAATTGGCATGTATAACAAGGAAAAAACGTATAATGCATTGATTAGCCAATTTTCCTAACATACATATACACGTCGTTATAATTATATAATAATACTATAGTGCCCCTTCTTCCAACCGGTGCAACCTGAAGGCAAAAAAAATAATAAAAATGTTAATTATTATCTGTAAAAAGTAACTCGTGGCTTTAATCTCTTCACATCTTTTCTTATTATTTCTCTCCGTAACTTCCAGAGAAGTTGAATGGCCTCCGACACCACTTTGATTCACATCGTCACCTCCGTCGGATTTGCTCAGTTGGTTTAGGGTCTAGTATTTCAGGGTTGGAAGTTGGTTGTGATTCTAATTGTGATTTTAGTACTATATTACGTTGGTTAGATGAAATAGAACAATTAATTATATACTATTTTTGTATTTTGATTTATTTAAGTTATTTTACATTTGGGTTTGGGTTTATGAATTCGGGTTTAGAGTTTAGTATTTAGGGCTTCGAGGTGGGTTTGTTCAGGATCTTGTATTTCAGGGTCGGAGGTTGGTTGAGATTGGAGATTGGTTGTGATTCTGATTGTGGTTATAGTACTATACTATGTTGGTGAAATGAAATAGAACAGTTAAATTTATACTATTTTCGTATTTTAATTTATTAAAGATATTTTACATTTGAGTTTGGGTTTATGAATTCAGGTTTAAGGTTTAGTATTTATGGCTTTGAGGTGGGTTGGTTTAAGGTTTAGTATTTCAGTGTTGGAGGTTGGTTGTGATTCTGGTGGTTATAGTATTATACTATGTTGGTGAGATGAAATTGAACAATTAAATTTATACTATTTTTGTATTTTAATTTATTAAAAAAATTTTATATTTGGGTTTGGGTTTATGAATTCGGGTTTTGGGTTTAGTATTTATGGATTTGAGGTGAGTTGGTTTAGGGTTTAGTATTTCAGTGTTAAAGGTTGGTTGTGATTCTAGTGATTTTAGTACTATACTACATTGGCGAGGTGAAATAAAATAGTTAATTATATATTATTTTATATTTTAATTTATTAAAGATATTTTACATTGGGTTTGGGTTTATGAATTTGGGTTTAGGGGTTAGTATTTATGGTTTCGAGGTGGGTTGGTTTAAGGTCTAATATTTCAGGGTTAGAGATTGGTTGGTGTTGGAAGTTGGTTGTGATTCTAATTGTGTTTATAGTACTTTACTATGTTCGTGAGATGAAATAGAATATTTCATTTTCCATCATGTGTACAATTGTCATATATGTTTCGTATAATTAAGTGTTCCTAAAAAAATCACGTCTCTTATATTTGGAAGTGGAACTGACAACCTGTTACGTGAAGGGATATAACCGGTTTAATTGAGATCAAAAAGTCTGACATTAAATTATGTCAAAATCAATATTAGTTATTTAATTTGTTTCTCAAATATGGCTATTTCGCCAATAAGCCCAAAGATAAAATCTCACAATCAGTTGCTAAAAAAAAAAAATCTCACAATCACAAACCACAAATCCCTAATCCTCTCAATGAAAATTCTAAACCCACCGATTGAATCACACTAACCCACCGCTGAAACCACTCTCTCTCTCGTCGATTAAGCTCCTCTAACCCACTGATGAAAATCCATAAACCCTTAGAGCTGCTACCAATCTGGATTTTGTGTTTCAAAACAATGCTCCAAAAGGTTCTCTGCTCAAACGTGAACCGTAATCCCCCTTCTGTCGTCTGAAGAAACGGAGAAGACGGTGGTACGAGCGTCCTGAGATTTGTCGACGTGTTATGTGGATGAGGAGCATGTTATGGGTTTCAGAGCTTTCGATGTGGATGATGTTTGTTTGATTCTGTTGTCCTGTTTTCATGGATGCCAGAAATTTACAGGCGGAGTAAACAATATTCCTGAGCTTTTGTGATTCCTCAGGACTCAGTCCATTGATACTGTTCGAGGAGAAGGAGGGAAGAGTACTTTGGGAACACGCCAATGGAGGCAGTTCGGTGAGGAGAAGGAAAAGGTGAAGGCTTTGGCAGAGATTAAAGGGAACACGAGGACTCTCTCTATGGTTCTTCGAAGAGCGAGAGGGAGCTCCTGAACCTGAACCAGGATCAGGAGATTTCAATCTATGAGCTTAAGTTTCAGCTTGAAGATAAGAACCGAGAAGTAATAGCTTCATTCCTTCATTCCCCTCTTTAGAAGCTCTATTTAGCTGTTTAGGATTTGGTATTAGAGTAAGTGTGTGTGTTAGGAGATTCTTGAAGAGATTGAAAAACTATAATCTGGAACAGGATAGGAATTCTCAACTAAATCGATTAGTATTTTGGATAAAAAGAGTGAGCTTTTTTTTTTTTTTGCAGTTGAGTAGTTGTAGGATCTATGTCTGAAGCAACGCGAGGAGATAAAGTCGGTGATAAATGTACTTCTGTTCCAGATGCTATGATCAGCAATGCTCAAAACCTTGCTCAGGTGCTTTTTTTTTCCGATGATTATTGTATATCATCTGATGTTGCGATTTTTATGTTAGTGAACTACCTTTGATGGTTTGTAGTGGATTAAACCTTGTGCTGAAGCTTAACATTTCATAAGTTATAACTGAATTTATAGCTCTGACTAGTATTGTTTGATAATAAACACAATGGTTTCTTTCTTAACAGGTGAAGGCCAACAAGTACGTGTCAGAATCTCTCTTAAGCACGTCCCCTACGGTTAGTTGCTCTTATTACAAGTAAACATTTAAAGATCGATACTTTAGTTAGTGTTTTAGATTCTCAGGGATGTGATTTAGTTTAAAGTCTTTGCCTTTTTTTCTAAACAGGAAAGAAAATGCGAGTGTCCACATGAACTCGTGTCTATGATGAACTCATGTCCACATTTGTTTCATCCATATCTTTTGTGTCCACGCTTCTTCAATCCACGTATTCCATTTTCTATAGAAACCTCAGATGAGTGGTCTAATTCTATTTACTTACATTTTCGTATGATTGAGAACTTTTTGTATAAAACATTTTCTGGTTCAAATTAGCAACAAGCAAGAAATTATATGATTTTGTGATGTGTTCATTTAATATGAAACAAAAGTTTAATATAAAATTAACTTATTTTAACAATAGATATTATTATAACTTGTCCACAAAGAGATAAATTCATGTATACTATCTATTATTATAACTTGTCCACAAAAAGATAAATTCATGTATACTATCTATTATTATAACTTGTATATAAGAGTTTTTACATTTTGCTCAAAAAAGAGTTTTTTCGTTTTTTTGGCCATCCATATCCACATTTTTGTTCTATTCATATATTTTTTAGTATATGAACACAGAATATTGTATTCTGTCCACATTTTTTATATTTAAAATATATAATAATATATATGAAAGTGGATCTTAAAACATAGAGAAAAAGAAACTATAATATACTGTAACAATTATAGCCGTTTTATATATTTTAAATTCTAAGAAAAAGAAAATAAAACATTAGATGTAATGAATAATAATAATAATTTAAAATATAAAAGAAAACTAGACGTCCTCACTAGTAAATATATAATAATATATATGAAAGTGGATCTTAAAACTGCATTCGTTTTTGATTGCTTGTCGTGTCACAACATTTTTCTTTCTGAGCTTCTGCATGTGGTTCATTCATATCGTCCAACCTAGTTTTCTGTAAATGTTAACTAATTTTAATTTTCTACATGTAACTAAAAGAAACACAATTATCAATAAGCAGACATGAGAGCTAACTTATCCTTTGCGTCAACAAGAGCAGCATTAACACTGTTTGTTACATAAATTTCTTAGTCTAATTGTGATTTAAAAGAAAAGAAAAAAAGTAATTAGCACAAGAGGCGTCTCTTAATTAGGCACTGTAGGAGCACCCGCAATGGTGTTATTCAAAGGAGAGTCCTTAGAAAAAGTGTATTTTGATTTTTTAAGTATTATTATTTTATTTTTTTTTTAGATAAAAAAAATAAATATCAACCAATCGCGGGTCACCACATGTTGTCGGGATCCGCAAATAGTGCAAGGATTCACTAAGAAAGAGTCCTTATTTAGGAATTTTAAGAATTGAATCCTTAACTTTTGGTGGGATCTACCGATTACTTAATTATTTTTTTCCTAAGGATTCCCCCTTAAGGATTCCCATTGCGGGTGCTCTATAAGCATCTTTAACGCGGTTTTTTAGTGCCATCTCTTTATTTAATTATGATTAAAAAAAAAGAAAATTAGCTATTAATTGAACAAGCGTTTCTTAACTAAGCGTTTAAAGAGACGGCTCTTAGGGACACTTGTCCTCCCACCTCTCTCCCGACGGATCTCCTCTCCTCTCTCTCCAGTCTTCGTCTTCGTCTTCTTACTCACCCTTCTCTGCAGTCTTCAACATTTCTAAACCCTTCTCTCCAGTCTTCGTCTTCGTTTAAAGAGACGGCTCTTAGGGACACTTGTCCTCCCACCTCTCTCCCGACGGATCTCCTCTCCTCTCTCTCCAGTTTTCGTCTTCGTCTTCTTACTCACCCTTCTCTGCAGTCTTCAACATTTCTAAACCCAATCCATCTCTCAACCCAGCGGCTTTTCTCGCTCCTTCTTTGAAATTCTCCACCGCCATATCTTTTTTTTTTGAATTATACAGAGGTATCCTGGCCCTACATAAATGATCCAGACTAGTCACGTGTTGTCATGTGTCGGTCCTCTGTCCCTGGCGATGCCGAAATGTTAATTCCCCAGTAGCCAGGATTCGAACCCAGGTGGCGGTACTCACAGCTGTAAGCCCTTTACCACTAGAGGTAGAAGCCCCGGTTTCTCTAAAATCTCCGATTAATCCAGGGTTTCTCTTCAAGTCTCGAATTTTCAATGTTCAAGCTAGAGCTGCTGCTGAGAAGACCGTTCACAATTTCACTGTAAAGGTTTGGTCTTTTTGGTCTTTATCCTTCTAACTAAATCAAAACCAAAAAAGAATCTTCTAATTATGATGAAGCTTAGGTAAACGAAATTGGTTCAGTGACTTCAATGGAGGTATTCTTTGTTAAATCTGTAATTTTGAAACATAATGAGACTCAATGTTTGTGGAAACAGGACATTGATGGGAATGATGTTTCATTGAACAAGTATAAGGGGAAAGTTATGTTGATCGTCAATGTCGCTTCAAGATGGTAAGCACCTTCTTCTTTTTAATGTGATGTGATCTAGAAAGGGTTGCACGAGAAGTATACCAAATATATCCAAAGAAAGGCTCGGTTTGGGCTGTCTACTCAGAGACAGATACATGTCACCAGAGAAGAAAGACCAGAGGGTGGGTATGAGATTGTCGTATGCTTGACTATGTATTGCGATGCGTATGGCTTGAGTGTGGCGTATTTGGAGAAGGTTAATGATAACTTGTTTAAGAGACGTGATTACGCCTGGGTGTAATGCGGTCAGGCGGAAAGAAGATGTTGCGGCCTTGCTCTCTCATCAGATCCCGGCTAGGAAGCTCCCGGAAGATCAATCTGGAGATGGTGTGAGAGAGTCTTGGGTGCTTGATCTTGCTTCTGTTCCTCCTGATCTGGTTTCTGCCACTTTAGTAGAAACATAGATGTTTTTTTTTTCTTTTGGATCTCTTCATCATCATAAAGATTATTATCATGAGGTACCTCATGTCAAACATTTTTATCGCCAAGATTATTTATTGTATATATTCATATACGGTTCGGTGTTTAGACACCTTTTGGTTTTCTTAGAAAATGTGAAAAATTCTGAGACCAATGACGTAAGGAACAAGTAAAAGAAAGCAGTTCAGAACTAGATAATATGAACCAAGTTCTTGAACTTGGATGAAACAAATGGGAGAGGTTATCAAGATTTGTGAAACCCATATTAATATTTATTATTATTTCATATTCAATAGCAGTATGGAAACAAAACTTAATGAATAGAAGGATCAAGAACTTGACTAAGGATATACTCAATTTGATGTTTCAAACATCGGAAGTTCACATGTGGATTTCACGTATTCTACCGATATCTTTACAAATATCGCTAATATGATGCGTGTTCAAACTAGAATTCGTGATAGACAAATGCATCAACAACTGAAAAATGATTTGATTGAACATATATGGTGCAAATTTAGACGTGATAAATACAACAATTGAGATCGGATGCTTCTTTTAAATTATTCTCGTTTATTTTATTAATCGCTCTTTTTATGTTTTATTTTAAATTCAATGTTTAAAATGTTATTTTTATTATGTTTTATTTAATAAATAAATTTTACTTTTTTAAAAAAGAATTGTTTAATAATTTTTTTAAGAACCTTTAATTAAGAGATTTGCATTGGAGCACCTAAATATTGATGTCTCTTAGTTGAGTCTTTTAGACCACATTTATTTTTAAAAAAATTAAGAGACCCATTTAGGGTGTCTAGGTGCTGTAAGAACCGTCTCTTGTTCTCTATGGCTTCCTCTCTTCCTACCGCAGACTTTAACTCAAAATGCCCCTATGGCAAAAAAACCATTCTACTTACCCCTTACTTTTTCTTACTACCCCTCCAATAATTTACTTCCAATTATTACCCTTTCCTTTTCTTTTTCTTTTTTCTTTTCTTTTGTAGTTTCTCTTTCCCCCTGCGATGGACCCCACTACCACAGAAAAGTACTGTGGATCCTCTTTCCTCTTTTTTTTTAACAACTAAACAGCCCTTTTCACATTTTTTTTGCCAACAAAAGATTGGTTTCTTTTTTTTCTATTTCATTGTTTTGTTTCTTTTTCGTTTCATTTTCTTACTTTTGTAATAATTTCTTATTTAATTTTTATATTTAAATTTTAAAATTAATTTTATAATATAAAAATTATATAACGTTTTAATTATCAATTAACTTAAAATCAAAAATAAAATATTTATAGAAATTCCATTCCATTTCCATTTTTTAATTATTTATTTATTTATGATCTTTAATTATTTATGATATTTTTTTTTGTTTCTGTAAATATTTGTGTCAAATAATTTCATTAAAATTACATAATTCATAAATCAATTTACATATTGTTTTATACTAATATTTTAATAAATATTTTGTTTTTGTTAATTATATTATTGATAAATATAGTAATAAAAAGAGATTTAGTGGACAAATTATAATATAATATAATATAATTATATTTTATGATTCTGAAATTAAAAATAGTATTGTGAAAAATGGATATTATTCACATAATTATATTATAAAAAAATTATTTTACTAAAAGGAAGATATTACCAATATATTTAACACAAGTTCAAATTTTGTAAAAAATTATCTCATTTTATACATTCCATTTTTTTTTTAATTTTGATTGTATTTTAGTAATAATTTTATAAACATTCAAATAATAAAACAAATAACTGAAATAATATTTCAAAAATCAATGATCATAAACAAGTAAATATTTTTTGGTTTACACCTTTAAAATTAAACTTATTTCTTTTATTTATTTTGATATTTTATATTTATGATTGGATTAAAATTTTCCATAAATTATAAAATAAAAAATATATTGTTTTATATAAATTTAGTGATCTTATATTTTATTTTTTCTATTTTTTAATTTTGTTATTGAATTTATTTTCTAATTTAATTATGTCTTAGGTTTGACACACTAATTCCCAATACTCTAATCGATTTGGTTACACGTAAGATTGGTATGGATATATCATACACAACGGCATGGAGAGGAATAAGACAAGCTGCTAATTAAGTGTGAGAAAATCCAGAATAGAGGTTTTCTTTATTATGTTTTTATTGTGTGTCATCGGATTAATAGGATTACTGGGTTGATTGTGTGTAATCAGAATAATATGATTACTGAATTTATTATGTGTAATTCGGATTACTAGGATTACTTGGTTTTAATTATGTGTAATTTGTAACTCCTATATATTGCAAGTAGTACGTATATTTAACATATATATCTAATATATTATTTATTAGTAGACTATGTATATAGTAAATAAGATTATTATAATTATTTAGATGATTATTTTCTATAGTTTTAAGAATATTTATCATTTTCCCAAAATAACTCTTTAACTTTCATGGTTGTTATGTGAATCATAAGGTTATAGTAGGAAGAACCTATAAAAATACTTATTTCTCGTTAACTGTTTATGTAATACTTTTTCTTAATGATATTCATTGTATAAAATCATTGGTTTTACTACAAAATATTTCATTTGGACACTGTTTTACTAATAAAACTTAAATTTGCCAAAGTATTACTATGTGTAAGGTAGTATTACTACTACCTTGAAGATTACTTTGAATTACTAAGTATAATTGGAATATTAAATTTATGTATATAACTGCAGCACGTTTTACATGTGTAATTGTTTTATTATTATATGTATAATTGTTTTATTATTATATGTATAATTTTTTTATTATAAGTTTATCACAAGGTATTTTACATGTGTAATCATCTCACAGTTGGGACGATCTTCCACCGTTACTACTAACAGATTTTGGCTGCCTTAAGAACTCAATCAAAGACTCCGCCTAACTAACCCATTTTACATGGGTAAATTGTCCAACTAACTCATTTTTTGCACATAATAAACCTACTAAATCCAGTGATCAAAACATGTATTTTGCAACACATACCATGTTTTTGACATCCAAAGCACAGCTTTTTATTCATGTAATAAATATCACAAACGTTTCTTTGGTTTTCCAAACATAACAACAAAAATAAAATCAACAATAAGTTTTCTCAATACTATAATTTTATGCAAAACATCATACTGTACCTAATTGATATAAAACATCAAGAAGCTCCCAACGCTTCTCTGGTCCAGGACAAGGATCCACCGAAGATAAAATATAATACCCCAAGAAGCTCTCGTCCCTTCTTTATCATTCAAACAACACTTTTTGAGTTGCAAACTCTCGAGAGCCGGGCAAGACCTCATCAACTTCTCTGGTCCAGTACAAGGATCCACCTTTCTACAAGCCGAGATTCTCAGCAGGTCTGTGGTCACAACATTTCCCAATGGCTTTAATCCCATCAAAGCTACCTTCACAACCACTAAGCTCAAGCTTCACAAGTCTCTTACACCATGTTGCTAATATCGTTAAAGTGAAACGCAGAGACTCTCAGGTTTCTATTTATAAATGAAGAACACACACACTGAATGAAATGCAAGATCCAAAAGATTAAATAAAGATCTAAGGCTTGTTCTTACACAACTTAATTGGCTTATGACTTCTCAGTTTCTTCCCTCTTCTTCCATAATTCCTTGCTCTGTTTTATCAGCTTCTTCAGCTGAAACAAAACAGACAAAAGAAGTTGTCTTTAAGCAAAAGCTTGTGATGAAAATCCAAAAGAGATGACATTGAAGGAGTTTATAGAAACAACCCCTAACGATTATGTTGACTTCTCTCTGATAGTCTTCTTTGTCTACTTCCAAGCTGTGTCTAGGCAATGAAGCAGGCCACCATTTCGGAAAATTGTTCTGAGCTCAAAGCTTGAGGGTTCTAGCTACAGAGTTATTTTTAGAAGCCTGACCAGAAGAAGCTACGGAGCTTGAAGATGAACCAATGTTATCAACAGCTACAACCACTTCCTTCCCACCAAGACTTCTATCTCTCCTAACTACCAACTTGGGTCTCCCTTGTAAACCACCCTTAAAAGCTGTTCACAAACATACAAAAATCCTAACTGAAAAACCAAACACCAATCGAAACCACACCTCCAACAAACTGCATAGTTGATTTCCTGCACGTCTAGCGAGACTAAAGTTTGCAAGTCGGAGACAGCGTCTTTCCCCGAATCGAGAAAGAGCTTGAAGCGGGAAGTAGCTAGGGGGAGATACGGTGGACGTCTAGGTTAAGATTAGACGTTGGTCTTCAGAGGAAGACGAAGTGCAGATTGTAAAAAGATTGCCGTCGCGATAAGTTGAGTCATTAGAGTTTAGATTACGGGGAGGACGAGAATGACATCGTTTTAGAATGGAGAAGGATAAAAAAGGAGCTTTGTAGAGTTCAGATTTGGTGGCGAAGAATCGCGGGGAAGATGGAGAAGAACACAAAGTGGTCATGTTTATTGTGTGATGTTTTTTTCGCTTCTGTACGATGAATTGAGTTCGTTGAAGAGGTCCGGTTTGGTTCTCTACGGTTTCGCTTCGCCGTCGCCAGAAAGAGAGGGAGAATTGGGAAGAACATGAAGAAGACGTGAAATCAGAAAAGTAAGAGAGATAGGGACGATTGAGGAGGGAACGCCGTCGTTTAGATTAGGATCCGGATTAAACCGAGTAGGGTTTGGGTCGGTCGGGTCTTTAGAGTTGGATCCTTGTAATTAAGCTATTTCATTAAGGGTTATTTCGTCTTTGACCACATTTTTTATTTAAAAAATCAAAAAAAAAATATCTATACTATTATTCGCAAAGTAAAATTTTTCAACGGAGCTCTCACGTTAAAAGTTAGAGCGGTTAATATCGTTTATACCCTTAATGAATAATAATATAAATTAATCAAAAAAATAAAAACGAATTTCAAATCTATCTTATTAAAAAAATGATTTAAAATTAATAATAAATCGTTTATACCCTTAATGAATAAATTATATAAATTAGTCGAAAATAAAAAACGAATTTAAAATATATCTGATTAAATAAGTGATTAAAATTAATAATAATAATAATAATAATGATCTAAAATATAAATAATTAAAAACGAATTTCTATTAATACTATTATATTTATATATTATATTAGATAATTGACTATCAATAAATATAATAAAATTTTCAAAAATAAATACATGTTTTAAAACATAAGATAATTCTTAGATATATTATGTTGTTATCTGAATATAATATTTTATTATAAAATTTATAATTAGATATAAAACAATTTATAGTTAAATGCTAATCATACAAATAAATATATTTCCTAAAATATATGTGAATGTTTTTAAAATTTAACAAAACAATAAGCATATATATATATATATTTTTTTTTTGTCAACCTTTATATTAAAAGCCCAAAGGGCAATTTTTGTTACAAATGGAATTCAAACCCATTACAAATGCTGAGCCCAATTAAACCCTAAATTATATGATAAGGATGAACAAGAGTAAGGCAGTTGTCCATCTACGTGCCTCCATCATCTCTTAACTGGCTCCACGTGTCACTCATGGGAAAGGATTGCCTCTTCTCCGGCAAGGTAACCGACTTGAACTCCGACGAGTCGATTCCTCCGGAACACAAAGATCGAACCCAACTTTGATTCCATTTGTATGCTTCAGTCTCTCAATCGCTGTTGCCTCTGAGACTCTCTTACTGTCTTCACTGGATGTGAACATCTTCAAGAAGCATTATCTGATTTAGGACACAGCTATTGACAGAACACTTGTCTATAGAACAAACTCTGTCTTTTCTTAAACTGTACCAAACCAAAAGCTCACTTGTAAAAACTCAAATCTTCAAATCATCCGAATACTTTGCCAAATCCATATGAAGCAAAGATTGATTTCTTCAAACTTGAAGATCAAGCATGACCAGATAAAGAAGAAGAAAATTTTAGAGACAAACAGGAATAGATAAGTTGAAATACGAGAGATGAAGTTTAACTTGAAAACTTTATTCAGCTTTAATTCAAAATAGAGAAACATTACGAGTGAAAATCGGGTCTGTTTTGATTAAAGCTTAGCACACCAAAATCGCCTAACGAAAACAAGATCGCCTACGCGAAGCAAGTTCGATACATAGATCGAAAGTATTCACAACAAAAAACAAAATAAAAAAGATGGTAACCGGTGGAAAGACCACCGGTCACCTACGAGATTCTTTGATTTAGAAACTTTGGTAGAGAGAAGGTAGAGCAAGTTAGAGAGAGGTTTAATAAGCATATATATATATTTTGATGAAACTAATGAATATATATTAATATATTTTGTTTATACGTTATATTTGATAATTGATTATAAGTAAATATAATAAAATTCTCAAAAATAAAATATATTTTTAAAACATAAGATAATTTTTTAATATGTTGTAGTTTATCTGAAATAATATTTTTTATTATAAAATATAAAGTTTAATGTTTGATTTATCTTTTTAAAAACATAATTAATAATTTATTATGTTGGTTTTGATTTAATAGTTATAAACAAATAAATATTTATAAGAACACTATGTCCGCATGTGCAGGCAGAACACTTAGTATTATATTAAAGGGAGAAATAAGAATTTTTGAAGAGAGGCAGGGGCATAATATTGAGTTAATCTCCCCCTACCGCCGATAACGGACTTCTCCTTCCTCAGATCATATACTCCAGCGTTGTTTTTTACAGCAAGCTAAAGAATAAAGATCGTGGCTTTGATGAATCTGAAGCTGATGAGAATCGAGGCAGAAGAAAGACAAGGACTTTGAGAATTTCGTGGGGTTGCAGCTTGGTGGTGGATATCGTGACAAAGGACCTCCAAGCGAAGTCGTTGGTTCGTTTTCTCTCCTCGATTCTTATTGTTGCTCTGCTCATGTTATCAAAGCTAAAAACTTTATTAAACAAAGTTCTCAGCTTTGAATGTGAATGAACTGTTTCGTGCTTATTAGAGTTCTCTTGTTTTGAAGAATCAGTCTCTTAGCCCTTTTGATAGATTCATCTTCGGGTTGGAAGTTTTGTGACAGTAGTTTAACTTAAAAAGGTACAAACTTTATGACTTTTCTCCGTTATGACAAGGTTTCTTTGTCGGTTATATAACAGAAGTTGCAACCTTTCTCCATGCTTGTGAGGGTGATGCTGTGTCCAAGAGAAGATCCCTTACTTCAATGCCCCGATCTACCTGCAAAACAAGATTCAGATTGGGAAAGTAGATGAGATCTTTGGTCCCATTAATGAATCTGTATGTTTTTCACTCTCTATGAGGCTGTCTTCTATCACTAGTCTACTTACTAATGCTAAAAGTATTTGATTCCTTTTTTCAGCTGATGGAAGGTATCGTAGCTACCTCATATGCTGAAGGGGACAAGTTCTACATCGACCCTGCAAAGCTATTACCTCTAGCAAGATTCCTTCCTCAACCAAAGTAAGCTTTCTATCCGGCCGCGTATGGATGTATGATCTTATCGGTTAGTTAGTGATGGGTTTGGAGTTGCTGTTTGGATCTTGAGCTAAAAGACTTGATCTTTATGCCAACTTGTTCAGTGATGAGCTCAGATTTATAATAGATACAATCTAAAGTTTTGGTTTTTATGTTTGTTCTTATGTGGTGGAGAATGAAAGTCGTTGACTTTGTTACTAATGATGTTGCTTGCAGGTCATGTGAACCACTCGATTTTCTGGAAGAATCTTGCGCCTGTCAAGGTGTGAGCTTGTGTTTTTTCTTTCTGTTTCTTCCATTTGATTGGTCTGTGACCCTGTGTGCGTAATGGTTTGTGGTTTGAATGTATAGCAGGAAGGTGGTGGAGAGCCACCAAAGGGATCTCTTGGTGGAGCTATTGACACTCACTTTGGCTCTCTTAAAGTTTTGGTGAAGAAGATGAGTGCTGAAGGTGCTGCTCTGCAAGGCTCAGGATGGGTGGTTAGTACTCTCGTTCCATTCACTTTTTGTTGGTTTTGTTGCAATGCTTGTAATCGTGGTGGCTTTGATTGATTCAGTGGCTCGGTTTAGACAAATAGCCTAAGAAGCTTGTGGTTGACACTTGACACAACCGCCAATCAGGATGATGATAAAGCCGCCATTTTAGTTCCCTCACTGCTCTGCTCTGACTTGTTCGTCTTTGTGTTTCATTGTTCACCTCTTCTTCCAGACAAGACCTTGACAAGGTTCGTTATTAATACTTAGCTTGTATGTTTTTTATAGTGTGATCTGGACAAGGAGTTCTAGTTTTGCTGTTGACAGGTTAGTTAGATCACTTCTTTTTCACTTCTCTGTTACCTAATCTTGGGAGTCATCTACGTTCTTTGTCACTTCTTTTTTTTTTAATTTATAAATACTTTGCTACTCAGCTCTTGTGTTTAATAATCGAGTCTGCAATTGTAAACAGTTAACTTATATGCACGTTGGCATGTTATAGCACCCGAGTTCTCTAGTTCATTTGTGAGATTATGGAATGATTAAACATTTGCTATATTTTAAACAAGTGTTATATTTTAAACAAGTGATATATTAAACAAGTGCTATATTTGTGAGATTATGGAATGATTAAACATTCGATAGCACAGGATGAAGATGATGAACAACCCAGTAAATTAACACCTATTGCTAATTCAAGAGCATTGAAGAAAAATAACAGGAAAAGAAACAGAACACACACAAGAGAACTAAGTTTCTCACCCTTAAACTCAACTCACTCGTTTTAGGATGAGTCTCACAAACGAGCTCTCATTCTTATAGAAATGGAAATATTACAGAGTTTCTTAAATCAGGTAATAGAAACTCTAGTAGAAAAAGTAGGACATATGCCTTATTTTATTTCGGAAACGTGAGCCGGGTTTGATAGCCAAGAGCGCTTTTAAAGACGAGGGTAGTCCTCGGTCATGATCAAGAGGATAAGTGCAGACCATCCAGTGAAGTTACGTCCACCTTCTCCAGTTCCTTTTGTTTGATCATAACGTTCCCAGATGTATCTCGTCTTGTCATATTCCCCAACCACGTTACTATACATATCAACAACACATATAGATAAGGCCATATATATTTACACATCGACAAATATTTTGTCTTAAATTGATTAGTCTTAAAAACTGACTAGTATGCATATATACCTTATCAAATTGTTCCTTAGTTTCACATAAATATCTCTTGCCTTGTCGCGCTGTACGGTCCTTCCACTGCAAGGTAATTTTTGAATGGGTATATAAAAGGTTTTTCTTGTGAACTGAAAAAAAAACTTAATGTACCTGAAGAGTAATGTTTGAGGGAGGCAAGAATCATGTAGTTCATATTCATCCATATGGGACCTCTCCAACATGGTGGTTGGTTCATCAGAGCGTTCGGTGTCATGTACAAAGAGCTGCATTGAAGATTTGATAATAACAAAGCTATGAATCTGCTTTATTCTGGTTTTGTTTCACCAAACCACCAAAGAGGCTTGAGTAATGAGAGAGCTTGGTATCAATTAAAGACTCACCTGGTCTTGGCAAGTGAAAGAAGTCCGTAGTCACTACATGCCAGTTCGTTACTCGAAATGAGATCAAGCTGTTGCTCGAGGATTTCAGAATGCTTCACCAAGCCCAAAGACAGTGAAATTTTAGGTATTTCTTCCTTAAAGATAAATATAGATATTGATGAACAATATATAACTCACAGGTGGGATGATTTTAGACATGAAGGGAAATAAGCTGGCATAACCAACGTGAGGAACCTTTTTTAGCTCTGGCTCCTCATCTGTCACCCTTATCCCTCTCCCAAATTCGATGACTAACCGAACCTGGTGAATCAAATATATAATAAATCTTCATATTTAGTTTTCTATCATGAAAGTTTCTGTTATATAAATATATAGGATTCTCTATGGGGTGATTCATACAAGATTTTTTTACCTTTTCTGTGTGATTGCCGAAGTCAAGGTAAGTCTTGTGATCACGGTCATAGTGCATCTATTAAAAGGAATTAGATGTGAAGGTGGTTCGAAGAAAAAGTTATATATAAGTGACATTTTCTTAGGAAATAATAAGAAAGTAAATGTTAGAACCTTGATGTATATTGATTACGTAACCTCCCAACCTCCCTCTCTTAGCCTCTACAGCTCAGAGAACTAAGCCAATTACAATCTTACTCTCTGATCGAGAAGCAAGCCTCAGACTATCCAACTCACTAACTAACTTTATTCCTCTTGGGTTCCTTTATATACTTCAGGCCCCAAGCACAATACCCCATTCACTTAAGCGACTCGTAACAAACTAATGCCACGTCATTCTGTTTCCTCCAAGTCTTCTTCAATCCTCTGCTCTTCTCTCCTCTCTTCCTCCTTTCTCTTCCTCACGTAAACCCTCCTTAGCATATCAGTAAACCTTATTCAGATCATCGAAATCTGAAAGCTGATGGACAATTGAGCTGTAATCTTCCTCCTGCAGCATTCAATTGTTTTAAGGTCAAAAATCATGTGACCATTAGAGAATATGTAGTCTATGTTATTAAATATAACCGTTTTTTTTCTCTGTAGAAAAGTTGTGATGAACTTCATGCAATCTGCTGCAAGATAGATCCAACATCTGAGGTCAACATGCATCTCACCGTCACTTGGGTGCGAAGCCCGAGGATAATCATCCATGCCCGAGGCGACAGTCTGCAGGAATTTGTGAAAGAGCTAATTAAAGCAACATATGTAAAGAATCCCACATTGAAGGACCTCGAGTATATAAGATATGCACAAGTTCATTCAGTTTCAATGAAACTTCATATTTTTCACTAAAAATCAAGAAACATTACACGAGGGTTTAGTTCTTGATCTGTTGTACTGTCTCTGCCACGCCAATAGAAACTTCCCTCCTTCTTCCCTGGTCATAAGGAACACCATATCGATTAGGTTAAACAGTTGACATCTGAAGCTAATATATAATAATAAATGCTAGACCCTTGCTTTATTAGCTTATCTTTAGATGCAATAGGTTTTGATTCTTCAAAATCAAATGTATCTCATGTATCATTATTCATTAATGAAAATTCACATACTTATCAAAAAAAAATAGTAAATGCTAGAAACACGTAACACAAAAATTTAAATGCGTCCATGTTATTTTACCTTTTTGGGAAGTGTATAACCACTGGAACCATGCTTCTAGCCGTGCAAAAGCCCTCTCTAGGAACGACACGTTTTCTGCGCTTTCTTCGTCGTTAAATTTCTTTTCGTCTATCCCAATTATCAGATCTTCGAAAAAGAGTAAGAAAAAAAACAAGCAAATGTCAACATGGAGTTTGATTCAATCTTGAAACCTTGTTCTCATCCTCTCAAACGGGAAGCATCTCAGCTAGGTGGAACACTATCAATCTTGGTGAAATATTAAGTTTGTTTAAGGAACAGAATGAAATCAATAACATAAGAAAAACTCATTACCACTGTTGGGGGTGGATTTACATCCTCCCTCAAAGTCTATTAGACATTGAATTAGGTTTTTTTTTTTTAAACACTGACATTAAATTAGGCTATATTGCTAGAAAGTCTTAGGCTTCATCTTTCTATAAATAAGGAGCTACCTCCTTCTTAGAAAGGATCTCTTCTTCTCCATTGTTAGACCTAACACTTCACACAAAGAGTTTATTGATTCTTAGATTTATTTACACTTGTAATCATACATGTAATACAATCTTTGATCTATAAATTCTTTTTGATGTTCATTTTCTATTTGATTTCTATGTTGATTTCTCTTAAGCCTCAAGAATTTAAGAAATAGATTTCTTAAATTCTTTATTGTTATGAATCCAACATAAACACCATTTTTGGATCAAACAGTTGGCAGAACCCCAAAAATTATCAACAACGTCGTCTTGTTTCTTCACCAACACACGGGTTTTGTTCGACGGAGCAAGAGATATGGATCATAACAGGTCAAAGTTTGAAGCTTTCTTGAACCAACATGAAAGCTTTGCTTTTGATGTACCTACCAAACCAAAGAGCCAAAGATCCTCAGAGGGCTTGTCGTCTCGTCTCTTCGCTCGTAAAGAATCCGTGGTGCTGCTTCAGTCTCGATCCGCCGGTGAAGCTTCTGGAATCCGCCGGTGAAGTTGGCTCTGAGACACGACCAGACAGAGCTCGTCCACATAAGACCGAAAGTCTCAGCCTTTGAGCCTTTGCAGGAGAGAGAGCTGCGACTTTGACGAGTCCACTTGCTGTTGCGGCGTTGATGACTTGAGCTCAGCTCACGTCCTTGCCGGTACAGTCGTTCGTTGGGGACTAGAGAACTTCAGAGGTACAAGCTTTCTATCCGAAAGGAGACCTCTCTTGTGGGATTTGAATCGAACACTTGGTGGGTTAGTAACAAGATGAAAGCAACAATGGCCGTTCCTCTCTTTACCGACTTCAACCTCGACCTTTCCGACAAAGATCACGAACTCGTCAACTTCGAAGACTTCTGGTTGTGACCGTGAGAAACAATCAATCATCTTATCACGGCTTTACCTCTTCACGAAGGTTCGACCGGTGAAGTTCATGATCTCCACTTGACACGACAGCAACCAGCCCAGAAGCTTCACGACCCGTTCGAGGGAGAGTAGATCTTCGGAACAGGAAGCGTTGAGACATACGGACCTCTCGTCGAGAGCCCTTGCTTCCACGCCATTTTCGTTGTCATGGATATGATGAAGAAGCGCAGGACATGTCCCTTTGTCGATGTGATGCTTGAGATGGCTAGTACCAGTCTGCAGTAGCGAGTGCTATCTCTTCCTTGCGACGAGACCACCGTAGCAAGCTCTGTCTTTCCCTTGCGAAAAGATCGCAGTGTCCCGAGAAGCAAATATGTGACCTGTGTCGAGGATGACAAGCTCAGATGATGACATCTGATTTCTGCGACATGATCTCGGCCACATGAGAGGTGGAGATGATGACTCTTCCGCAAGCTCCGAGATGAGAACAAGCTCAAGCTCAAGCTCAGTCGCGATCTCTAGAGCAGTTCAAAGGTTTGAGGACGCCAACACCGAGAAGCCCAAACTGGACGTCACAAACAGAGCTCGGATCTTATCTTGGAGTAAAAGAGCTTTGGTGAAGGTGTTATGGTATCAACCTCTTGATTCTATTTCAAGAGAGCTCTCCCAAAAGACATGACCACAACATCGGGCTCACCTAGAAACAACTCTCCTCCACGCCAAAGATAAGTTATTCTTATTAAATCATCACATGCTTTAGTCACTTTTTAAATAAGTGTCACAGTTGACATTGTGGCTTTGGTTGAAATTATTAAACAACTTACTCTCATATAATTTTTATGAGATGACTTCGTGTTATTGCTTTGCTGTTGGTAGTCTATGATATTAATAAGTTGACATTTATTATATCATCATGCACAACTCACTAGCACTAAGTAAAATCAAGTTCAATCGGTTGATTATTAATTATGCAACTGTTCGTTATTTCTCTTGGTTTATATTGATCTAATCATGATCATGGTTTTCTTGAGCCAGAGATCGCTGAGCCAAAAGGAAAAGAGAATCAACAAGCGGTTGCCACCATCATATCCTCATGCTTCGAAGGACTGCCCTCACCTACGAGCTTCTCGGAAGCGGCATAAGCCGGCACATTTCTCAGCATCATCATAGCCTGACGAGCATACACACCAACTACTTGTTCGGCACACACGATCTCAACACGAGACTTCGGATCGACAATGGTTCGGTAAACGCGTACTTTAGGCACAAGTTTAAATTCAACTTGCTTTTTATTAGGCACGAATTTGCATTAGACTCGTTTATTGTTAGACACGAGTTTACAAAAACTCGTCTTTGACTAGGCATGAGTTTACAGAAACTCTCCTTTTACTAGGCACGAGTTCTCAGTAAATTCGCCTCTGTCTTAGCATGAGTCAAGTAAACTCGTCTTTCGCTAAGCACGAGTTTAAAGCAAACTTGCTTTTTACTAGGCACAAGTTCGAAATAAACTCGCCTAAACCGTCATAGGCATGAATGTGTCTAGTTCATTGTCTAATAAACCCTATTCGTAAACTTCACAGAGATCGATTTCATCTCTCTCAACGAACTTGGGGGGCTTACTGTTGGGGGTGTATTTACATCCTCCCTCAAGGCCTATTAGACATTGAATTAGGTCTATATTGCTAAAAAGCCCTAGGCTTCATCTTTCTATAAATAAGGAGCTACCTCCTTCTTAGGAAGGATCTCTTCTTCCCCATTTTTAGACCTAACACTTCATACAAAGAGTTTATTGATTCTTAGATTTATTTACACTTGTAATCATACATGTAATACAATCTTTGATCTATAAATTCTTTTTGATGTTCATTTTCTATTTGATTTCTATGTTAATTTCTCTTAAGCCTCAAGAATTTAAGAAATAGATTTTTTAAATTCTTTATTGTTATGAATCCAACATAAACACCATTTTTTGATCAAACAACCACATAACACCAAAAGTAGTGTAGGTGGATTGACAACATCCGGGTACTGAACGTGGTCGTGCTTAATCTTATTGCAGTTAGAAACTCTTGTTATTAGATATACATACTGATAAGTAAATAGAAACATTATTGATAAGCAGTATATATATAACAACCTTAGAGCTTCAAGGCCCAATATCTGCTCACGTGGAATCCATCCTTCCACGTTCATTAGGTCTAACCAGTGTCCAACAATGTCCAAGGTTATGCGGAAATCCCAACGCCTAAATCAACCTCACACATGAGCACTTCACAGGATGATTTAGAAGACTTTATTAAGATATTTTAGTCATGATATCAACGAACCAGATCAACATTTGATGGAAACCTTCATCCGACAATTGTCCCCATGGAAGTTTGGATCGGCATGGAACTGATGTGTACAGCTCAGCTGGCCAATAGTGCAAGAAATGATGCTTACTTTTATGGTAATATACTTTTGATTGACCATAGAGGTAACCAATGCCTCCCATATAATCTCAAGGATTGTATAAGAACACAATATAAAGAACTCTCTTTATTAGCTTAAGAACTTTCTCAAAACTTAAGCTCCACACAATCTCTCAAACTCTTCATATCTATGCAACACTCTTGCATCTTATATATAGATGTTATTTCCTAAACTCTTAGGACTAACTTTTCTAAACTCTTAGGAATTAACTTTCCTAAACTCTTAGGAATTAACTTATTCTAATCCTTACTCAAAATAAGAAAGATGTAACTTAGATCCTAAGTTAACCATGTTTATCTCTAACATTCTCCCCTTTAAACTTGAAGTTAACTTCTTCAATATCTTGAACTCCTACAAGCTCTTTCATTTCTCTAAACTTGATTCTTCCTAAAGCTTTAGTTAGAATGTCAGCCTTCTGTTCTGTTCCTGGAATGTGCTGGACGTCAACCTGCTCATTCTCGATACATTCACGGATGAAGTGATAGCGTTTATGTATATGCTTACTACGACCATGAAAAACCGGGTTCCTTGTAAGCGCTATTGCTGATTTGTTATCCAAACGAATCACAACTCTTTCTCTTGTCTCCTTGGTGATCTCTTCCAACAGTTCTTGAAGCCATATGGCTTGTTTTGCAGCTTCTGTAGCGGCCATGAATTCAGCTTCACATGATAAAAGAGCCACAGTCTCTTGTTTCTGAGAGCACCAAGTGATTGGACACTTCTTTAAGTAAAATATGTGTCATGTGGTGCTTCTACCATCATCCTCGTCTATATTGTGGCTTGAGTCGCTAAATCCTTCCAGTCTTAATGCGTTTGTGCGTTCGTACACGAGACCCAGCTTCGACGATCCTTTCAAGTACCTCAAGACTTGCTTAAGAGCTGCTCCATGAGACGTCTTAGGACCATGCATGTACCTGCTCAAAAGGCATACGCTAAAAGCAAGATCGGGGTGTGTGTGTGTAACAGATAGCGTAGACACCCTATCTTTCTCCTATAATCCTTCTCATCTATGCTTTCTTCTTTATCTGCTTTTGAGACCTTTAAGCCAGACTCCATTGGTGTCTGGACTGCATTACATTCTTCCATACCGGTTTCAGACAAGATCTTCTTAGCATATCATTCCTGACTCAATGTTATTCTTCCACGTTCTTTATTCACTTCGATACCAAGATAGTATGTTAACAATCCGAGATCACTCATCTCAAAGTTACTTGACATCTCTCTCTTGAACTCATGTATCATACTTTGCTTTGATCCCATGATTAGTAAGTCGTCAACATACACAGCTACTAGGAGAAGATGATTTTTCTCTTCCTTGCGATACAAGGAAGGTTCCTTTGAACATCTCTTGAAGTTTAATTTCTCTAAGACTTTATTCAGCTTCTCGTTCAAGGCTCTTGGGGCTTGTCTTAGGCCGTACAGAGCTTTATTAAGTTTGTATACTTTCTCTTCGTGACCTCTAACTTCAAAGCCTTCAGGTTGACTTACGTATAAAACTTCTTTTAATTCTCCGTGGAGGAAAGCGGTTTTGACGTCTAGGTGATGGATCTCCCATTCGTTTGAGGCAGCTAGAGCAATAAGAAACCTCACGGTCTCAATCTTGGCAACTGGTGCAAAGACTTCTTCAAAATTGATACCGTGACGTTGAATATAACCTTTAGCCACCAGCCTTGACTTGTACTTATTTATGCTCCCATCTGCATTCCGTTTTATCTTAAAGATCCATTTTAATCCAATTGGTTTAGCTCCTGGAGGTAAGTCAACGAGATCCCAAGTTTTATTCTTCACAATCGATGAGATTTCTTCTTCACAGGCTTCACGCCATACCTTCTCCTCCATTGCATCTCTGAAATTCCATGGTTCTTGATCAAGAAGAAGCAAGAGGCGTTCTCCTTCTACTTCGGCAAGGTAGATGTAGTCATCGAGATAACCAGGTTTCTTTGAGATTCTAGTTGATCTTCGTACTTGAAACTGCTATGTTTGCTCTTCATCATGATGATCGCTGTCACCATCCTCGACTGTATCATCTTCTTCATGAGTGTTATCGGCCTGGTTGTCAATAGTAGACTCGTTATCTTCTTCCTCTTGTTGATTCACATGATCTCCAAGTGAAATTTTAAACATTTCGGGCTTCTCTATTACTACACGATCCGTCTTGTTCCATTCCCAAGATTTGTTTTCATTAAAGACCACGTCCCTGCTCACTACTATTCTCTGGCGTGTGGGATCAAATAGTCTATATGCCTTAAAGCCTCGCTCGGTTCCAAGGTGCACGAGAGTATGAGACCTATTATCGAGTTTTTTTAAGTTTGTCGCCTCTGTTTTTGCATAAGCAACACATCCAAATACTCTTAAGTGAATGATGTTTGGTTTTCTCCCTTTAAAAACTTCATACGGCGTCTGTGAGATCAGGGTCTTGGTTGCTATACGATTTATCAAGTAAGTTGAGTGCCTCACAGCTTCTCCCCAAAGGTAATTTGGTACGTCCATGTACTTCAAAATGCTTCTTGTCATCTCTAATAGGGTTCTATTTCGCCTTTCTACCACTCCGTTCTGCTGTGGTGTATAAGGAGCCGTTAAGTGACGTTGTATACCTGATTCTTCGCAGAACTTTTGAAACTCCAAGCTTGTGAACTCTCCACCTCTGTCTGTCCTCAGCGTCTTGATGGGTGTACCAGTTTCTCGTTCAACTAATGCCTTGAATCGTTTGAATTTTTCGAACGCTTCTCCCTTTTCCTTTAACGTAATAGACCACATATAGCGTGAGTAGTCATCTATGAGAACGAATATGTATCTGTTTCTCCCTATGGTAGATGGTGTAATCGGTCCGCAGAGATCTCCATGAATGAGTTCTAGTATCTCGGAGGCTCGATACGATGTAGCTGCTGGGAAAGAGTGTCTTGTTTGCTTTGCACGCAGACAAGAATCACATGTTTCTTTCTCGACTTTGAGCTTGGGAATTCCTATCACAAGTTCTTTTCCTATCATGGCTTTCATAGCATCAGTTCCGAGATGACCTAGATGAGCATGCCATCGTGAGGCTTCGCTTTGAGTTTGAAGTTGTAGGCACGTTGGTTCTTCTATTTCCATTGCAACTTTATATAAACGGTTCCTTGATCTTGATGCCTTGACTATCAAGTTACCATCTTTGTCACGGAGTGTAAGATAGTTTTCTCGCATTCGTACATCGCATCCTGATTATGTGGCTTGAACGAGGCTTATGATATTGCTTTTGAGTTTTGGAATGTAGTAGACATCTGCAAGGATCTTTCTCTCTCCGTTGGGAGTGATAAACAGAACGGCTCCCTTTCCCTTGATGTCTATTCTCGAATCATCTCTGAAACGGACCTTCCCGGTAATCATGTTGTCAATAGTCCTGAAGAAGCTGCGGTTTCCTGTCATATGGTTAGATGCTCCATTGTCTAAGTACCATATCTTATCTCCATCAGTACTAGACTCAAGATCTTTAGGTTTCACGTTCCGTTTGTTGAGAAATACAACCTCATGCATTAAAAGTCCATCAGCTTCGTGAGTTTCATCTCCATCTTTGCTCTCGGTTGTCTCTTGTAGCTTGAGAAGTCTATCTGAAACATGTGATGTTTGTTTTATCTCTACTGTCCCAATAAGATCTTCCGTGCCCTCTTCCTCTGCCGTAGTAGCGGTTACTTCGACCGCGACCTCTGTATCCTCCATCTCCTCTGTGTCCTCCGTCTCCTCTATATCCTCCATTTCCTCTATTTCCTCCATCTCGGTAATTTTGAGATTATGTGTTGCTGTACATGAGTTTGCTCTGATTTTCTTGTGTATCTTCTTCTTCTTCTTCCGCCATGATACGCTCCTCGTATGCTTTTAAACGTCCCACAACGTCTTCAAAACTCGCGGTGTTTAAGTCCAAGAGTTGTTCAAGTGAAGCAACTATATGAATGTACTTCTTGCGTGGCAACCCTTGAAGGAACTTCTTTACAAGTTTTGCTTCATTCATACTTTCACCCAGTGCGGCGGATTTTGAAGATATCTCTGTTAACTTGCCCACGAAGTCATCAATCTTATCAGTTTCTTTCATCTTTAGCCGTTCGAACTCAGTCATCAAGGTCTGTAGTCTTGCTTCACGAACCTTATCTGCTCCTACATGTCGGGTCTTGATCGCATCCCAAACCTTCTTTGCGGTATCAAGTGCTCCAACTTGTAGGATCTCTCCGGAATAGATTGAAAGAGAAGAGCTGTCGCCAAGTCATTCTTGTCTCCTTCTATTGAGTCGCTCTCGACCACTTCCCAAACTTTATGAACCCTAAGCAGCATCTTCAACCGTATCGCCCATACGATGTAATTCGTTGTTGTTAACATCGGACACTTTATGGATGAACCTCCATCCTTCTTGGTTGTCGTCGTTACCAAGTCATCCATGATTCTTGATCAAACTCTTGATCGACTTTTGAACCTGGCTCTGATACCAAATATAATCTCAAGGATTGTATAAGAACACAATATAAAGAACTCTCTTTATTAGCTTAAGAACTTTCTCAAAACTTAAGCTCTCACACAATCTCTCAAACTCTTCATATCTATGCAACACTCTTGCATCTTATATAGAGATGTTATTTCCTAAATTCTTAGGAACTAACTTTCCTAAACTCTTAGGAATTAACTTTCCTAAACTCTTAGGAATTAACTTATTCTAATCCTTACTCAAAATAGGATAGATGTTACTTAGATCCTAAGTTAACTTCATGTTTATCTCTAACATCCCAGCATGTTCCCAATTGCAGCTTTACCAACGTCCAAAGTTTTAGCGTCAATCTAGAATCACATGATCACAGAGATTGGCATATTTACACTAAATCATTGACTATATAACGCTAGCGCTAAGAAACTTATGAGTAGAATCAAACCTCTTCAGAAAGGTTGAAGCATTCCCTGAATTTTTCATCAAATGCTACATGTTTCTCTGCAAGTAGAGTAGTGAGTTGCGAACCTACATGGATTGAAAATGGAAAGTTAGGAAAATGCACCGGATAATTAATATCATTACTATAGGTAATCAAAATAGATATGCATAATAATATACAAGTGCACACAACAAAATTAAAATGATTATGCAAAAGTTTATTGTGTTTAGGAAAATGTCATCAATCAATCCATCACTATCATAACATCAATATATGCTCGAAGGTGCCAGGCTTGAAAAACCTGTAAGAGTGTTTGTACGATCCTCCATATCGGCAGTTTTTTCATCTATCCCAGATATGAAGGCAATATCTATAGTAGAGAACTGGCTCATAGTGGAAATCTGCATGGCAACAGATAAATCATAGGATCCATATGAGTAAATGTGGGATGGTGGTTTTATTCTTAAATAACCATGTATATATATCTTGATAAAGACTGTTTTACCTGAAAAACATAAACGTTGGAATCATCCTCCGCAGTGTCAGAGAGTTTAACTTGCCCAAACATATTTTCCTGAAAATATACAAGCCGAGAGGCATGTAAGCACATGTGGTCTTTACAATAGTATATATATATGAAAGACCTGCAAAATTGAGAATATCACTAACAGTCAGGTTTTTCTGAACAAGATCAGATAGATTGACAGAGTTGGACGTCTTGAACCCGCAATAATGACTTACGAGACCAGGAGTCTGCAAATAAGGAGAAGCTAAAACAGTTAGAACACCATGTTTCCAGCGAAGGAAGTAACTAGAATCCTATGATCTCTGAAGACCACTACAAATTAAAGAAAAAGCTACCTCTGACTTTAAGTGCAACTGCCAGTTTCCTACATCTACTTTTCGGTTCCGGTAAAGTGGCAAAGTTAGAACTTTACCGGATTCGGGTCGGGTCCTTTCGGATCCGGATCTTCGGATCTAAGAGTTTAGGACCCGATAGGGTAATTTCAAATTTCCAGGTCGGTTCGGGTCGTACCGGGTCCGGGTCGTACCGGGTCGGGTCGGGTCTTAGATAGTTAGACCAATTCGGGTAACTAGAATTTATCAGTTCGGATTCGGTTCGGGTTCGATTTAAAAAAGACCTAAAAATACAAAAAAAATATCTGAAAAATATTTATATATCCAAAAATATTTGAAATTTTATTCAAAATTTGTGTGTTTTATTATATTAAAATATGTATATATATTAAACTATTCGAGATACAACAACAATTCGTTGTCTTCTAGTGGTTGACCCCCATGTTCTCTAGATGAATAACCCGTTTTCGTTTCCCTCTTGATGCATTTTATTTAATTTATATTATTAATTCGGGTACCCATCAGGTTTTGGGTTTGGATCAGGTCGGGTCCAAGACCCGCGGATCTTCTACAACAAGACCCGATAGGGTAATTTGATCGGGTCGGTTCCTACCCGAACCGGGTTTTACGGGTCGGTTTTGGATCGGGTTTTTGGGTCCGGGTAAAATGCCCAGGCCTAGTTAAGGTTGCCTAAAAAGGAATAGTAATAAATTAACCACACTTTATTTTCAGCATTAATTCGAACTGACCAATCCCCTCCATAACCAAGGCTGCCCACCTTAGACTTGACAAAACTCGTCTGCAATACCAAATCTTTTTCAACCAGGTCTTGCTGCCCATAATCTGTTCCATTGTGTTCTGTCCATCCAAATAACTTAAGACCGTGCTTGTCTTCACAGAAATGCCTCATCACAGGCTCATTTTGTTCGGAAACGAGCCACATCAAGCCAGCAACGAGAGGGTGGGGATCTCTGCATTGTCATCAACAATTTATTATCAACTTCTTTTTTTGACAGAGAACAACTTATTATCAACTTGCTTGTAACTTGTAAAAGAATGGAACCGTTTGGCATGATATATGGGAACTGATGCACAAATATAGAGAAACAACAAATTAAGTACTCTGTTGGGTGCTAAAGTGACTACGTACTAAAGATAAGGTCAAGGAACCAATTAAGACGTTTCACGAATAATACCTAACGCGAACTCCGAAATACGCCTGAGGGCGATAAGTTCCCCAATACATGCTCTCCTTGCGCTCTTTAAACTGGAACAAGAAGCTCAAAAGAATCAAAATTTTCCACAACAAGAAACGTATAAAGTTAAGTAAGACAAATATATTTAGAGAGTACCATAGTTAAGTCCATGACATTAGGAGCAGGAAAAGGAGTGGTAACAACCGGCCTTAGAGCATGTGCATCAGTGAACCCCATGAAAGGGGTTCACAAAGTATTTTTTTATTATTTTTTTTTTACTGTTTGATTTTTGTTTTTAAAAAAAAAAAAAAAATTAATTAATCGGACCAATCGCGGACCGCCACGTATCGTGGGGCCCGCGCTACAGTGATGAACCAGGTTCACTGGGAAGAGCTTGGGAGAGACAGGTTCATTACTATTCATTATTATAATATTTTTTTTTTTTTGAGAATCTGTGTGAACTCCCCATAAGTTCACTAATGGGGGTGCTCTTACTATCTGCTGGGTTTCATCATCAAGCGTATGAGAGTACTCATCAGGACGAGCATCAGACTTCGCCATCAGCACTGAGTAAGTGAAAGGTTTCTGCTATGTGGATGATCGTTAAAGCTGAGATATGAACAGTGAAGCCTAAGAGGTGGGCTTTTATAGCAATGCTCTGGGGTTTCAAAATATGACTTTCTGCTACTTTAGTCTTTTTCTAATCTTATATATTAAAACAGAAGTCACAACCTTGATTCATGTGTGATTTTTTTAAAAAATTGACCTAATGGACCTAATGAACTTATTCATAGAAATTCATATTACATTTTAGTTCAGACTAATAATAAATAGAATTTTTAAAATATTTTAATCATAATATCTTTTGATATCTTTTCATTTTAAATATATATATATTTATTTTAAAATTCTAACAGATCTGTTTAAAAAGATTTTTACAAGATCTTCATTTCCGAAATTATATTTAAATATTTTCGATAATTTCAAAATTAGTTTAAAATATTATTATACATTAATATATTCAGTTATATAAAATTAAAAATAGAAAAATATATAACATTTTATTTATTATATAATCATAATCAATCATATTAAAATAAAATTATTATACTGAACTAAATATAATAAAATTGTATTAAATTTATATATTTATATATCTTATTTTCGTAATTGTAAAATATTTATGTTCAAAAATAAAATCTAATATGTTGGTAAAATGGGTTAACATTATCAAACTATATAATATATGTATAAAAATTAACATGTATTTCTTTAAAGTTAATAATATAAAATCTTTGTAACTACTTTAATCATAATATATTTTCATTTTAAATATAATATATATTTATATATTATATTTTAAAACTTCTAATAAATCTGTGTAAAAATATTTAAACAATAACTTAATGTATTTTAAGTTATCCTTAGAAAATGAAAATAACTAAATTATATCCTATTTTATCTACTTTATTGTCATGATCATGTTAAAATATAATTATTATACTAAAATAAATATGATAAAATTATATTCAATTGATAAATTTATAAATTTTATTTTCATAAATATAAACTATTTATTTAAAATATAATATGATGATAGAACAGATTAAAATTAACAAACTATATAATACATGTCTAAAAATTAACATATCTTAGACTTTTATATATACAATAATAAATTATCTAAAATGAATAAGCATAAAAATGTTGGTAAAAAGAAGTCCAGTTTTGAAAAACGGGTCAGAATTTAGCATAAATTAAATACAAAATAATTTTTAAATATATTTTCTCATGAATATATTAATTTGCTTAATAACTAAATGCAAATACAATAAGATAAATATATAATAAACAATTAATTAATTATAACATGTAAACTATAAAATTATTGTATTTGAAATAGTTATATAAATATTTAAATATATGATTAATATTAAAAATATATACCATTTATGTTCTAAAACAATAATTTATGTATAGAAAAGTGAAAACAAGCACCTGTGCGGTTGCACGGGTCAAAATCTAGTCTATACTATTAAAAGGAAATCACTCTGAAAAAATCTACATATATAAAGTTGTTGCATCCTCATTAATGGCATAATAGTAATTTAGTTAGTGGTCTTACGTATTATTCTAATAAACCAATACCATATTCGTGTACGATGGGTTTTGATGTGAATAAAATGAACATGTGGGACCCACTCTCTGGATTTAAAGTACGATGGCTTTTAATGTGAATATTCAATCTTCCTTCTTTTGTTACCAAATGCAGTTGCACTCAAGCTTAGTATTCGTAATAAACGAGTCGCTCAGCTTTTTAGTTCTACCAACACATTCATATGAGATCCACTCTACATTTATTACCGACAATATATAATGTTATTAAGCAACACATAATTCTTTACTTATCCATTATACATTAATTAATCCAATGAATTAATATATGCCTATACTCTTTAGTTCTCTTACTGCTAATACTTCAAATCTAAGTTTGTGTTTTATATTTACTCAACCCATCATAGTCAAAAATATCAAATAATTTAACTTTTTAGTTTTAAAAATAATAACTTTATGTAATTTTTTTAAAGAAATAATAACTTATTCACAAAATCTCAAGCTTTTGAAGCACTAATAGAAATCTATATTATTGAATATTTACTAAAAAAAGTTGTATGTGTTATTTATCATTTTATCCTACTATTGAATATTCTAGTGATACAAAATTTTAAATATTTTTAAAGAATCCTATTATTCATTATTTCATTTGATATACTTTTTGTCTAAATTATTTTCTCATCTAACATTATGGTTGTTATGAAATAGTGTTATATACCATATTTATGCTCAAATTGGACCAACAATATTTATGCATTAATTATAAAAATGAGTTAGTATATATCATACAGCATTTATACCATGTCATCTTACATTATATAATTCTAAATATTTATAAAATCAAATTTGATTAAAAAACACTTTAGTAAACCATCTCTAAAACAAAATTATATATATTATGTTAAACTAATTTTTTACAAAATTATTTATCAAAGAAATTATTAAAAACCCTATAACTTTTTTTGTTCCAAAAAATGAAAAAAATCTACAAATATATACTATATATACTATTAAATTAGCCAAAATCTATCGGTTCACTAAATGTAACTCTTATAAAGTACACATAAATATAGTGCGAGAATAGGTTTAGGCATTTAGGTCTTTAGGTCGGGTACCGATTGATTCCTTTTAGATCTGATATCTCTGGGTCCTAACATTTGGACCCAACTAAGTGTTTTGAAAAGAAAAATATAAGTTTGGGTTCAAATCGTTTAATTTTGGATTTGAGTCGATTCAGTTCCATAATTCAAATTCCTGTAAAATACATGTAATTTAGGTATGTATTGGGTCCCGGTCAATTCAGGTATTTAGAAAAAAAACTAAAAATATCTGCAAACATGAAAAAGCTAAAACACAAAAAAAATATCTGAAAATCCAAACAATACCTAAAAATATTTAAATATCCAAAACATCCAAAATTTTACCCTAAATTTTACTTCAGAAACCAATAATATCCACAGTTTTATTCGAATACAAGAAATATAATTTTAAATATTTTAAATTTTACTGAAATCTGAAATAGTAATGAAAAACCTGAATCTGAAACTTAAAAAGATTATATAATACTGGAATATATCTGAAATACTCAAATATACATAATATAAACAAAATATCTTGGGTACTTTGGGTACCCCGATTCGGAGAGAGACATGGTCCAAAAATGTAGTAGGAACTTTGCCCAATCCGATTAAATTCACCCCACCATTTATGACCAATCAAATTTTCACTTAGATTATTAATTAAAAAATATTAAATTAAATAAAAAATAGCTACAAAAATAAAAACGCTAATTTTAACGACGTTAACGCTTCCACCTAAACCCTAAATCTTAAATTCTAAACCCTATACCCTAAATTCTAAACCCAAATCCAAACCCCTAAACCCAAATCCTATACCCTAAACCCTAATCATAGATCCTAAACCCTAATTATATACTCTAAACCCAAAAACTAGACTATAAACCTAAACTCTATACCCTAAACCCAAGTCCTAAACCCTAAACCCAAACCGTAAACCTTAAACCCAAATTATATACCCTAAACCCAAAACTTTAACCATAAGTCCAAACGGTAAATCCTAAACCCAAACCGTAAATCCTAAACCCAAAACCTATACCCTAAACCCAAATCTTAGACCTAAAACCCAACCGGTAAACTCTAAACCCAAACCCCAAACTTAGATGCTATAGGGTTTGGGTTAAGGTTTACGGTTTAGGTTTAGGGTCTAAGACTTGGATTTAGGGTACAGGGTTTAGGTTTATAGTCTATTTTTTGGGTTTAAGGTATATAATTTGGGTTTAGGGTCTAGAATTAGGGTATAGGGTATAGAGTTTGGGTTTAGGGTCTAGGATTAGGGTTTAGGGTATAGGGTATAGGGTTTGGGTTTGGATTTGGGTTTAGAATTTAGGGTATAAGGTTTAGAATTTAAAATTTAGGGTTTAGGGATTCGCTGGAAGCGTTAACGTCGTTATAATTAGCATTTTTATTTTTTGCAGCTTTTTTTGTTTAATTTAATATTTTTTAATTAATAATCTAAGTAGAAATTTGATTGGTTATAAAAGGTGGGGTGAATTTAAAGGTTCACCCTAGGGGGTGAACCTAAGTTCTGTCCTTCATCGTCATTTTTCATGTTTACACTAACCACTTTTACCCTCATTTTTAATGAAAGCTAAAAGACATTTATAACACTAAGGTTAACTAATTTATACTTAGGATTTAGAGTCGAGGGGTGGGGTTTAGAATCGAGGGGTGGGGTTTAGAGTTTTTGAAATGTGAAATTTAGGATTCTAATAAATACTTAAAAAAATTTAAAAATAGTTTCAAAAATAATTTTCGATTCTCAAAAAGAAATAAAAAAAAAAAAAACAGCGAAAAGCAATTTTCAAAAAAAAATTTGATTTTTTATATAAGAACTTCAAATTTGTAAAATTATAATTGAAAAGCATAAAAATTAATTTTTATTTTCTTTTTTTATTTATTTATTATACATATATATAAAAAAAGAGTATAAAAGTCTTTTGCCACTTAATAAAGAATGTATTTTTGAAAATGTCTCTTTAGTGGTGGTAAACATTAATAATGGTACCAAGAAAGTGGTAAACATAAAAATTTTGTATGAAAATTTCTAAAGTAATTCATATTTATAACCTAAACAAATCCGCGCTTTCAAAGCGCGGATCAAAATCTAGTACACCATTAAAATAAGTAATCCAAACTCTAGATCATGATGCGAACTGATTAACCCATTGGATTTTTTAAAGACTTTTGAGTCTTTTTATAGTAAATAGTAATACTTAACTTTCTTATAAAATAACTCCATTAAATAGCGATGTTTTTAAGGGGAATTGCATCCTACATCCATCAAACAAATTATAATTCATCCACTAACTAAACGTAACTAAATTTCTTTCAATACTTCACCAAAAAAACAATCAATTCTAAAGAAGAGACAACGATGAAGTCATAGACGGTGAGCACACACAACAACTCTTTCATTTTTTTTTAAATCAGTTGATTCTCACAATTATCCTTTTGTTTTCATACTCTGTTTTCGTTTCTGTTTTTGTTTTAAAGATCCAGTGGTGAAGAACAGACAGCGATGAAAGCGTAGACGGTGAGCACACACAAAAACTTTTTTTTCTCCTTTTTTTTCTTAAATCAATTGATTCTCACAATCATGATTTTGTTTACATACTCTGTTTTCCTTTATGTTTTTGTTTTACAGATCTAGTGGTGAAGAACAACGACGGTGAATCGGTTAAAACATCGTGTCGGAAAAAAGAGAGGAGATAAAGATGATCTCTGTATATGGTGGTGAACGAAATGAATATGTATCAGCCTATCTAAAAGAAAAGAAGAATTGAAGAAGATGAATTCGCCGTCTATACTATATTTGGTGAAATTAATAGTATAGTATATATTTTTAAGTATAGCTACTTATGTACAGTTACCATACTATTTGAGACATATTTCTATACTACTCCTTAAAAATGTAATAATATGTCATGTTTTTAAATTTGATAGGTCTCTTCTTTGTCAATATGTGTGATTGATTGTAATATGAAATTCATTTTTCGAGTGTTGGACAAATTTGATTATTTGGAACATTCGTTTACTATACTACTTAGAATATATGGAATATAAGATATGTAATATGCTAACCAAGTAAAGGTGATTTCAAGTGTTAAATATTGGAAAACAATTTTTAGATTGTATTTGGGTTTATAGGTTTCTGCCTAGAGTTTAGATTTACTAAGTAAAAGTTTGGGTATAGTAAACCATATAATATACATTCTATTTGGGTTTATACTTTCTTGATTAGGGTTTAGCTTAATCTATTTATTTAGGTTTAGGGTTTAGGGTATATTTGGATTAGGGATTAGTGACTAGAATGTAAGGTTTAGTATTTAGAAGGTGAGGGGGTATGGTTGGGGTGAGCATTAACTTCTTTCATGCAATCATAGATATTTTATAGTTTCACCAATATGTACTATGTTATTTATTTTGTTCTATTCTATTGGGGTTTTGTGTTTATATTTGGGTTTAGGGTTTATATTTGAGTTAGGGTTTAGTGATTAGATTTTAGGGTTTAGATTTACTAAGTAAAGGTTTGGGTATAGTAAACCATATTATATATATTCTATTTGGGTTTATATTTTCTTGATTAGAATTTAGCTTAATCTATTTATTTCAAGTAAATGTGCTTTCAAGTGTTTAATATTGGAAAATAATTTATAGATTGTATTTGGGTTTATAGGTTTCTACCTAGGGTTTAGATTTACTAAGTAAATGTTTGGGTATAGTAAACCATATTATATACATTCTATTTGGGTTTATATTTGGGTATATAGTAAACCATATTATAAATATATTATACTATATACACCATATAGTATAGTGGTATGAACCTGGGTACACTTGATATTTGAAAACATGAGAAACTGTTTATATCTTGGATGTAGGTTGACATATCCAGATTAGATTAGAGATATTCAATTCCTTAAAGAATAGTACGCAAGATATTGTAACTTTACCATATTACATCATCTACACATTTGTCAACATTTTTTTTTTTAATGGAGAACGACATCATTATATTTACACAAATGAATGGACTACACCATTTATCAAACTATTGGTTTTCTATTATCCTCTGCATATTTACTGAAACAATAAAACATATGTAATTTGTATGTGTATGATGTGGCTTCATTTAATTTGGGTGATGTGGTTTGTATGTGTGTGATGTGGCCTCATTATTAGCCATATTTAATTTAAGTGATGTGGCATTACCTTTTTACTTTTACCTACTACTTGTATGAGAGAGGATTATAACTGGATCAAAAGAGACATAATTGTTACTTACTTTATTGTGTCAAAATCATAAGCATGTATTTAGTTTCACTTATGATTTAGGTTATTCAGCAAATAAGCTCTGTTTTTAATCGGTTTGAAAATAAAATAGTTTCTAAACAAAAAGTGTTTTGAAATAAATAAGCATGCTCGGTGACAAGTAATTTTGCTCCGGACGATAAGTGTATAGCGTAGGCGTATTTTTTTCCGATAAGTTTGGTAATAAATCTACAAACAGTTTTTGGTCGTACAATTTTCTATATATATAAATCTGTCAAGAAATGAAGTACTCTTTAAGTAGACGTTTGTTTTGATAGTAAGTTTGATGTGGCAATTAATATATTAATTGTTGAGCTTGAGCATATATTACAGCACTTGTAGTTGCAGGTAACATTTGATTCTACCAGGGGCGCTCCTTCTGTTCGCTCCGGATATCATCGGCGTATCAAAGTGTCTACCGATAAATGTTATGCGCTCTGAATGATCACTGAAGCGGAGAAATCAAAGTGATAATGTTGTTAAAATAATGGGAAAAGAAACCCTAGATAGTCAATGCTTTGGTTTATCCGATCTAATTAAGTTGTCATTTGACCATTTTTGATAAAACGAATATCAATATAAATTAATTATGATGTTGCCAGAGTAACGGCAAATGTTAAAAGACTTAATTTGAATAAGGGATATATAGTTGAATTTGCGATACTTAATTTGTTTAAATCTATTTTTGGAAAATAACAACTAGTATGTTCCCCGATTTAAAGAAATTTTTATAATGTTGACAAAAAAAAAAAAATTTATCGTCTAATGTCAAAAAAAAAAAAAGGAAATTTTTATCGTCCAAACACAAGAAAATTTTTAGTTGATGAATGTTGTTCATAAATCGTAACTATATATGTAAAACAAGAATTATCAAAAAAATTCAGAAAATTTAATTATAAGAGTTTTCAGAAAAATTCTGAAAGCTTTTTGGAAACTTCTACAAGATTTCAAAAGGTTTATCAAGTCTCGGAATTTTCTTAGGTAATTAAAAATTATCAATATAGACTAAAACTACTATCACATATTGGATGGACCTGGTACTATGTACAAACTGATATGAGCTAACTTATATTGCATGCTCAGATGTTGAGAACAGTTCATATGATTTAAAATAGGCTCATCACTTTCTTGAATTAGCTATGACATGTGTTAATCAATCCTTCTTCTTTGGAAAGACCAAATATGTCACATGTAGTTCGTGACCGTGGGCTATAAAGTAAGGAGCGTCTCATATCTGAAAACAAGAGAACAAGAAACAGAGACGCAACAAGAGCCCTCGAAATTAACTTGAGCTTTGGTACTGATGAAAACCCCAAGGCACGTTAGTCTTCACTTGCCACGTTCATTTTTTTCGTTGCTTATTGTGTCACAACATTTTTCTTTCGAAGCTTCGTGCATGATGTTCATTCCTATCGTCCAACCTAGTTTACTGGAAATATTAACCGATTCTCATTTTCTTTATGTAATTGAAGAGAATATACTCCTAACAAATAGAAGATATCAATAAAAAGCAGATATGGAAGCAGAGCCGGTCCTTGCTAATCCAGGACCAGAAACAAATTTAAAAAAATTGGCCGCTTTTGAGGAGGCTCGAACCTTGGTTGGACTAAACAAGTCTAATGCATATTAGCACGGCCCATATGAATCATAAGAAGACCGACACAAAGCCCGTTAGTAGTCAGCAACGTAACAAGCAAGAGTTACCGTCAGTGACAACCAGAGCACAAGGATGTTGTGTGGGACGTACGGAAAAGCATACTCTACAGCTGGGGAATCGATACTCGCTACTATCTGTCGCCACGTGATTAGGTCACAGCTGTAGAGGATCCAGATCCTTCTTCTTCTCTTTATATAAATATCAAACATTGTAACAAGAGAACGTTAAGCAATAAAGTTATAAGCTTGAGATAAACCCTTTGCTCTGTTTTACTCTGTTAACCTTCATGGTATCAGAGCTCAGCAAGTAGATTTATGGAACCGAATCCAGATCCAGTTTCTGCGACGAATCTTACCATCACCCAGTGTGTTACGCTCAAGCTCAAGGATGACAACTATCTCATCTGGAAACTGCAGTTCGAGCAGTTCCTTTCTTCTCAGGCGCTTCTGGGCTACGTCAACGGAGCCATGCCACGACCTCCTCAAACCGTCACTGTGACACAAGGAGAACAGACTACCGAAGCAGCAAACCCTGAGTTTCTCCGATGGGTTCAAAAAGATCAGCTCATCATGGCTTGGATCTACGGAACCTTATCGGAGAACGCTCTTCGCACTGTCTACGGTCTCAACACTTCTCAGGAGGTCTGGCACTGTCTCGGTCAGAAGTACAACTGCGTTTCTGCTACCAGGAAGCTCGCTCTTCAGAGAAAGGTTCAAACTTTATCAAAAGGAAACCGAACCATGTCCGTCTATCTCACTGAAATCAAGACATTGTGTGACCAACTTGACTCGATTGGTGCTGCTATTCCAGAAAGCGAGAAGATTTTTGGTATGCTTAATGGTTTAGGAAAGGAATATGAGTCCATTACTGCTGTTATTGAAAACTCGATGGACTCATTTCCCGCACCATCTCTTGATGACGTCATGTCCAAGCTTATCTCCTTCGATGATAAGCTTCAGAACTATGCTGCCGCCACTGAAGTCACTCCTCATCAAGCATTCTACACTAACCGCGGTGGGTACTCTGGTCGTGGTCGTGGTCAGTCTCGAGGAGGATACAGAGGACGTGGATACTCTACACAAGGAAGGGGCTTCTACCAACAGTTTGGTCCTAGCAATGGACGTGGCACACAACAGAATACTACAGCTCCTACTTGTCAAATCTGTGGAAAGTTTGGTCATGCAGCCTACAAATGTTACAGAAGGTTTGATCAAGACTTTCAACCGAGTCATCATCCTCAAGCAAACACAGTTATGCGAACAGTGGAAGAGTCAGACTACGCTGGCAATGACTGGTATCCTGATACTGCTGCTACTCATCACATCACCAGTTCCACTCAGCATCTTCAGACTGCTCAGCCGACTCTGGTTCTGATTCAGTGATCGTTGGCAATGGTGACTTCCTTCCCATCACGCACGTCGGCTCCATTGCTATCCCATCGCTTTCAGGTACATTACCTCTTAACAATGTCTTAGTTTGCCCTCAGATAACCAAATCACTCCTGTCTGTGTCGAAGTTGACTGATGATTATCCATGTGAATTCACATTTGACTCACAAAATGTACTTGTTAAGGAAAAACAGACACAGCAGCTTCTCAGTCAAGGAAGCAAGCGTAAAGGTCTGTATCGGCTTGAGAATCCACAGTTTCTTGCGTTCTACTCATCAAGACAGCAGAGTACGAGTGATGGGACTTGGCACAAGAGATTGGGGCATCCTCACCATCAGATACTTCAGCATCTATCATCAAGCAAAGCTATTTCTATAAATAAAGTCTCTAAGACTGTGTGTGAGTCTTGTCAGTTAGGAAAAGTCTGCAAACTTCCTTTTTCCAGTTCTGTTTTTGAGTCTCTGAAACCTTTAGAGAGGATACATTGTGATGTATGGGGTCCTGCTCCTGTAACTTCAGTTCAAGGCTTCAGATATTACATCATTTTTATTGATAATCATTCAAGATTCAGCTGGCTATATCCACTTAAACTCAAGTCTGAAGTGTTTGCAACTTTCAAATCCTTTCAATGTTTAGTGGAAAACCAGTTTGAAAGAAAGATACAGATTCTACAAACTGATGGAGGAGGTGAGTTTGTCAACAACCAATTTGCCTCTCATCTCACAAACTGTGGAATCAAGCATTATCTCTCCTGTCCTCACACGCCAGAACAGAACGGATTAGCGGAAAGAAAGCATCGTCATCTTGTGGAATTAGGAATGTCGATGATGTTTGAAGCAAAAATGCCTCAGTCGCTCTGGGTTGAAGCACTGTTTACGGCTAACTTCTTGACAAACCTGCTTCCTCACACAGCTCTTGGGAAAACAAGTAGTCCTTATGAGAAGCTAAATGGATTCACACCTCACTACTCAGCCTTGCGTGTTTTTGGATGTGCTTGCTACCCCTATCTGCGCCCATACTCGCAAAATAAATTCGATCCCAAGAGTCTGTTGTGTGTTTTCTTGGGTTATACGGAAAAGCAGAAAGGATATCGCTGTCTTCATCCTCCAACAGGAAGGGTATATCTCAGTCGTCATGTCCTCTTTGATGAAACTAGATTTCCGTATGCCGACACCTATCAATCATTTCTTCCTCAAGCTACTACTCCGCTACTATCTGCTTGGTTAAAAGGTCTAAGTCCCAGCCAAGAAGAAGAAAAAGAGACAGTATCTGAAAAGGTTGATGATCAAGTTATCACTGGCAGTAGAAGACAAGCTACTCCACCTCAGGAACAAGGCAATGCAGCTGAGGTCTTTCAACTTGTCGAAGATGACTTCCCTCCACTCCCACCACCATCTCCAGTCCAAAATCCGATTCAACCTCAAGAAGACAATACTCACACTTTGGTAACTCGGGCAAAAGCTGGCGTGAGAAAGCCAAACCCCCGTTACGTCCTTCACACGGTGAAAAGTGAAGTAACAAAACCAAAGAATCTAGCAGAAGCCTTGCATCATCCAGGTTGGACTGCAGCTATGGTCGATGAATATGATACATGTCAGGAGACGAAAACTTGGAGTCTTGTTCCTCCTCCCTCGCATGCTCACGTTCTTGGCTGTGGTTGGGTTCACAAGATCAAGCTCAACGCAGATGGAACAGTAGAGAAGCTTCGCTCCAGACTAGTGGCAAGAGGTAATGAACAGGAGGAAGGTGTGGACTATCTTGAAACCTATAGTCCCGTTGTGAGGACAGCAACGATCCGAATGGTTTTACACACAGCAACTGTAAATCGATGGGACATCAAACAGTTAGATGTGAAGAATGCGTTTCTTCACGGGGATCTATCAGAGACTGTCTACATGAGACAGCCACCAGGGTTCGAAGACGCTGCTCATCCTGACCATGTGTGTCTTCTTCACAAAGCTATCTACGGACTGAAACAAGCCCCGCGTGCTTGGTTTGATAAATTCAGTGCATTCCTTCTCAACTTCGGTTTTATATGCAGTGTCAAAGATCCCTCTCTCTTCATATATCATCACGATGATACCACTATCTTCTTACTATTATACGTTGATGATATGGTGCTTACTGGAAACGACACGTCTGTTATGAGAAAGCTCCTTCAATCTCTCAGCTCAGAGTTCAGAATGAAAGATATGGGTCCTTTAAGCTACTTTCTTGGAATTCAAGTGAGGTATACTCCAACTGGTCTGTTTCTGAACCAAGAAAAGTATGCTTCTGAGCTTTTACAAACCGCAGGGATGCTTGACTGTGCTCCCATGCCCACTCCCTTACCCCTTCAGATAGACAGAGTTCCGCACCAAGACGAGCTCTTTACTGACCCCACTTACATCAGAAGTCTTGCAGGCAAGCTTCAGTATTTGACATTGACCAGGCCAGATCTTCAGTTTGCAGTCAACTTGGTATGTCAAAAGATGCATAAACCGACTTTGGCTGATTTTCATATGCTTAAACGTGTTCTACGGTACGTAAAAGGAACACTGACGATGGGACTACACTTTCATTCTGACTCAGACTCAAGTCTCAAAGCCTTCTGCGATAGTGACTGGGCTGGGTGTAGTGAAACAAGAAGATCAACTGGAGGTTTCTGCACCATACTTGGCTCTAATCTTATCTCTTGGTCTGCTACTAAACAAGACTCTGTATCTCGCTCATCAACTGAAGCAGAATACAGATGCTTATCTGACACAGCAGCTGAACTTTCTTGGATAATTGATGCTCTCAAAGAACTTGGCTTTCCTGTGACAAAGCCTGCGGAAGCCTACTGTGACAATCTATCTGCAGTTCATCTTACAGCAAATCCCGTCCTGCACAAGAAGTTTAAACACTTTGCTACTCATTATCACTACGCTCGAGAACAAGTAGCTAAAGGTACTCTGATCGTACGACATGTTCCAGCTTCCTCTCAGCTGGCTGACATCTTTACAAAGTCACTGCCTCAAGCAGCGTTCTATTCCTTGCGGTCCAAACTCGGTGTTGTGCCTTCACCCACCACGAATTTGCGAGGGGATATTAGCACGGCCCATATGAATCATAAGAAGACCGACACAAATCCCGTTAGTAGTCAGCAACGTAACAAGCAAGAGTTACCGTCAGTGACAACCAGAGCACAAGGATGTTGTGTGGGACGTACGGAAAAGCATACTCTACAGCTGGGGAATCGATACTCGCTACTATCTGTCGCCACGTGATTAGGTCACAGCTGTAGAGGATCCAGATCCTTCTTCTTCTCTTTATATAAATATCAAACATTGTAACAAGAGAACGTTAAGCAATAAAGTTATAAGCTTGAGATAAACCCTTTGCTCTGTTTTACTCTGTTAACCTTCAATGCATTCAGATTTTGCCATTAGAATAAAGGAGAATTTTGAAAAATGCGACCGAAATTATCTTTGTAATAAAATGGCCGGAAGCAGTGGCTTCCTTGGCCAAGCCCAAGGGCCGGCTCTGTATGGAAGCTAACTTATCCATGTGTCAATGTAACCTCATGTAGTCATGTTACAAAGATCAAAATTAATTGTTTGTTGTCCTGTAAGCAGAGATGGACTGTATGAACTGAATTCTTGCACTAACAGACAAGTGTACAACCAAATCCAAGACATGACATAATATTAGGAACTTACATGTTCTGCAAAAGCTTAATCAAGAACACAGACGTGTTATTACTCTTCAGACATACAGCGGCGAAGCAGATGGGCGAGGATAAGCGACAACTGTACAGCCCACAGCGGTCTGCCTAACAAAACCTGCATCAAGGTTTTTGGTAACAACACTGTCACTTCTCCTACGCACTCTTCTCTCTGTCCTATCCACGTTTCCTCCTCTAGAAGCATTTAGAGACTGAATATGCTCAAGTTGAGAAACCACTTCTTTCATATCTGGTCTAAGCTTAATCTCTGTAGTAAGACACCTCAGAGACAGAGTAGCCACTTTACATGCTTCTTCCATAGAGAACTGGTCCTGAAGACGATTATCAACTACTCTGAATATCTTTCTTTTGTTGGCAAGGTATGGTTTAGCCCACTCCACAAGGTTCCTCTCTCCAGACGGTCTGTTTCTGTCCATGGCTCGACGACCAGACAACAGCTCCAGAAGTACAACCCCGAAGCTATAGACATCACTCTTTGTTGTTAGATGACCTAAGAAAAAAGTGCAAAAGTGGTTAATTAGCTAGACAGTGGTTAGATGCTTTATAGAGCAATGAAATTTATTATTTAGACGGGCGTCTAAATCGATTTTTTTTAAGTCTAGACCGATTTTTCAAAATAAATTGTCTAGAAAAATTTATTTAGATCCAATTTTTTAAACACTCACAAGACAAAGCCAACCAGAGAAAAAAAGATTTGACCAGAAAAGAAAGAACATGAGACTTACCGGTTGCGAGGTACTCAGGAGCTGCATATCCATGTGTACCCATGACACGTGTAGAGACATGACTTTCATCTCCTATTGGACCATCCTTGGCCAACCCAAAATCAGAAAGCTTTGCGTTATACTCCTGCAAACATCCAATATACAGTCTTTTATCATAAAGCTTGAAATTTTCACAATAAAAAAAATGAGTGAAAAAAAAACTTAAAATACCGAATCAAGAAGGATGTTAGAAGTCTTGAAGTCTCTGTATATCACTCTTGTCTCGGAGCTGTGAAGAAAAGCAAGTCCCTTTGCAGCACCAAGAGCAACTTTTAAACGGAGTTTCCAAGATAACGGTTGGAAATACAAACCCCCTGCAACCCAAATATATCCATAAACGTCACAAACAAAGCCATAAGAGTCATTAAGAATAAGGAAGACATACTCCTGAAAAGATGATTCTCTAGGCTACCACGTGGCATGAACTCGTAAACAAGAAGACGGTGCTCATCCTCTAGGCAATAACCTATCAGCTTCACGAGGTGTCCATGAGAAAACTGACCTAGGTAATTCACTTCAGCCTGCAAAATCATGTAACCATCATCAAGAATAACAATAAACCAAGAAGTTAGTTTCTTTATTATTTATTGTTTAGGATTTTTATATTACCAGCCACTCCTGGTGACCTTGCCAACCATCTTGGTTAAGCTTTTTAACAGCAATAACCAAACCGGTGCCTGGTTTTGTAGCCGTGAGAGACTTCTCATCAATCCATCCTTTAAAGACACAACCGAATCCACCTTCACCAAGCACACTGTCTGGTCTGAAGTTCCTAGTTGCGGATTTGAGCTCAGCAAAGCTGAAACTCTTGAGGTTTGGTGACTGTAAGATCTCACCCTCACTTCTAGGGGTTGGTCTTACAGACACAGATGAACCCTTACTCCCAAGACTACCAGTATCTTTGAACTTCGGACTCGCTCCTAAAAAACCCACCAAAAAAAACAGAGCAAAGTCTAACACTTTCAGGTAAAAACAGAGCAAAGTCTAACACTTTCAGGTGAAAACAGAGCAAAGTCTAACACTTTCAGGTGAAAACAGAGCAAAGAGTAACACTTTCAGGTAAAAACAGAGCAAAGTCTAACACTTTCAGGTGAAAACAGAGCAAAGTCTAACACTTTCAGGTGAAAACAGAGCAAAGAGTAACACTTTCAGGTAAAAACAGAGCAAAGTCTAACACTTTCAGGTGAAAACAGAGCAAATCTGAGAACTTTTGCATCCACAGAGGGAATGTAAGCAAGTCCCCGTAGTTTAAGATGAGACAAAGGCAAGTAAATGTGTTTTACCTGGGCTCTCAGCTTTGACCTGAGCACTCAAGCAAGCCCCCATGATTGAGTTGTGATTTTGTAGAGAGAACCAAAAATGGGAACCTTTAAGCAATCTCCAGCTATATATCACACTTGAGACAATAAAAAGGTACGAACTTTTAATCAAGTAGGAGCTGGAAAGATATCATAATGTGAAAAGAAAAGATTTTGCACAATTTTTATCCACACAAAAGTGTTTTGACCAAGCATGTTCTTCATACTCACCTTTTTATTCTATTGGTTCTCAAGTCTCAACATGAGAGAGTGTGAGAAAAAGCGTTGCCGTTGGATGGTAGTGGTGGCATTAATGGTGGATCAGCCCTGCCTTTCTCCTTCTTCTTCTTTTTTATCAGTTTTCGAGCTTCTCTTTCTCTCTTTATCGTTACGTTTTATTTGTTATTTCTATATTGTTTCTTTTTGGTACTACGAAGACAGATATGATGAAGTAAGAAAAGATAGGGTGTTCGGTCGCTCTCAGCCGTTGGATCTGACGTCAACATTGTTGTTCTCGATGTAAAACTCCAGCTGGTGTGAGAGCTAGGCTCGGCTCACTAAATTGATCATGTGACTTGGAAGTCAAGCATAGACTCTGGTCGGTTAACCATGGTAGTATGATTTTTTTGAATTACCAATCGTATTTTAGATTTACAAGCAATAACTGTCATTTAGATTAAACAATACTTTTAAGTATGTGACTAATCGCACTGGTTCTAAAGATTTTCAGACAAACAGTACTATCTAGAAAGAAATTAAAAAACACACACAGATTTTCCTCGTTAACAATTACTCTTGCACACTGCTGTGTTACCCTCTGCTTGTTACTACTGATTACTCGTGCAAGCAGTGTGTGGTGTGAATGTGTGATGATGGTCTCTTAAATTTTGAATAAAAATACAAACTAAATCCATGAAGGATCCTTTGCCCAAAAAAAAAAAAAAAAATCCATGAAGGATCTTGTTCCTGGGCTCATTATAGAATCGTATTATCTACATTACTCCAGTTCTTCTACGATATGACTGGAATTATGAAGCCAAAACCTTATATATATTTAAGAAATTAGAAGAAGAAAAAAAGTTTTGCATTCGTAAAAGCTATTTAAGAAAATATTTGTCTGTTATTCCAAATAATATTTCTAAACATGCTGAGAGAATATATCAACGTTTTGTTATTTGAAATAGTTTGCAAAATACAGACTCTCATCTCAATGATATTTGTGCAAACGAACAAAGTTAACAATTCTACTTAAATGGACATAGAACATGGCATTCTGTCATACTGAGTCCTTTAAAAAAAAGTTAAAAATATAATCGACAGTAAAAGATATTAGGCTTGTTCTTTTCACCGCCGCAGACGCAGCGCAGAATGACCAAAATTATAACTGACTTTTGCCCAAATATGCGGAGAACACCGCAGGCAGCCGTACTTTCCACCATTAAAATCAGACGCAGCTCTCGTTTAGCTGTCGCTGTTTCACCCAGCGTCACGGAAAACACCGGCGGCACTTGCAAAAAGTAATCGCAGCGGCAACTCATTTGTTCTCCACCATATATTTTCGTGATTTTGATGTGTTAATTTTGAGACGCTGACGCAGCGTCTGCGGCCGTGAAAAGAACAAGCCTATTGTTTTCTAGAACGAGTTGATGATAGTTTGGTAATCCAGGACAAAAGCGAAACTAAAGGCAGAAGGAAAGTGCCTTGGTGTGGTGTGTCCTAATATGATTGTTTAGCAATTAACCCTTTTGTCTCGTTGGATGTGACCGTGTGAACCGAATAGTTAGCCAGTTTGACTTTTACATCTTTGACGATCCTTGGATGGTGGACCCAGACAGACAAAGATCCAATGCCCACTTGATAGCATGTCTGCCACGTGGTTGCCGCGCAGATTCACTGTTTCTTTCCACGGCTCCATCCAACTTACGCGGCTTGAGCCCGTGACGAAGTAGTTAGTAGTTACAAAAGCTGTTATGTCTATCCTATAATCTTAAACAAAGTTTAGGGCCTTTGAAATTAGTTTGATCCAACGCAGGGGTAGATGCGACGCAAGTTGTTCAACGTATTGCATGAACTAAATATTCTAGTTGTTTCATCACCGCGACAATAAATCTCATTGCTTCCTTTTTGGACCTTAAACATCAAAGCGTGTGGCTAATTTTCAAAAACTTTTCAAAATATAAAGCCCATCTTCTAATCTTAAGATCTTAAAGTATAGATCAATTTTTTAGCCCATAAAACCAGCTTACTCATTGATTATCTTGCTAATATTTGGTTAAGCTTTCGAATTGGTTTACTTGTATTTGGTTCGGTTTTCAAATCCATTGTGTTGTTTTAATTTGGTGTTTTTAAATTGAACTAGTTTATTACCTTTACTAGGGAGCGGGCCCCGCACAAGCGCGGGTGGTATCCGAAGCTGTAGTATTCTCAACCGAAGTAGATTATAGTGTGAGAAAGTTTTGAATATGCTGGGACTACTTTGTTTACCATAGTTTATGGCGTGAAAGAGTTGTACGATCTTCAGTTAAACTGGTAAATTCATTTTACATTGTTAAAACTAACTAGAGTTTTTAACCGCGCTACGCGCGGATAAGATATTATATGTATTTCTTAATTCTAAAAAAATAATGTATAATATTGTATTACATTATTTAAAGAATATAAAATAAGACTACATAACATAAATATATTTTTTTAATTTTCTTTGTGAAAATCATTATGTTGTTTGATTGTTGTACTTGATTCGCATATTTGCATAGATATATGTGATAGATGAATAACTATATTTTTATTATCAGTAAATAATATATATTTATTATATAATATAAGAAAAATAAAATTATTTACTTTTTAAACAACATTGTCTCATGTTGGGGATTCGGTTATAGACATATCATATTCGAAGAAGACATTTTACAGTTATCAATCTTCTTAAAAGTTAAGAAACAAATCTGAATATCAAAACAATATCTCATACGATCTCTTTGTGGAATAACTACTCTAAAGTAATTGAATTTAGGCATCAAAAAGGAGTGGAATGGATGTGCAGATGTGTTATCTAAGTCAGTTTTACAAAGTACTATTCATAGTTCATATATCATTTATGTCCATCCTATTTTTTTTGTCCATCCTTTCTTAAACATCTTGAAATAATTGATGCTAATTAATAATAAAATTTTGGCTGGCAAAAAAAAATCAAATTTGTCTAATTATCGCTAAAATATTTTATTAATATTGTCTTAGAAGCTTTCAAGTGATATCATAGTTTAATTTTTGTTAGTTTTTTTGTTAATTTTTAGAGTTTTTTGTATTTAAGATTTTTTCCATATTAAGCTTCTATTTATTTCACTGAATTGATATATATATATATATTTATTTTGTTTTTAATGAAAATACACCTTTAAATAATTTAATTTAAAATAAAATTATATATTAATTTGTTGTATTCTAACAATTTGATTGATTTAATTAATTTTCTTTGGTGGATAACTTAAAAAGTTTTCATATAAATCGGGGAAAGCAATCTTATGTTGTTATATTATATTTATTTGTGTATATAGAATCTATATATAATGCTAGTGTAATAAAGAAAAAACATTATTTTTTGTAACTTCAAAAAAATACATTATTACAATTTGAAATTAATCAAAATTGAATAAAATGGTAATTAAATATTTGTAAATCTAATTGTTTTTTTATCTTGTTCAGTTGGATTCTCATGAAAAGAAATCGATAGGTTAAACAAATGTTTCAAAATTTGTTGTGTTATTGTTTTGTCTATAAATTATAAAATTTATTGAATTGATATATTTAATTATTGCACCCTTAAATAATATTTTATTAAGACATTAGAGAACTATGTTTTGAGTTGTTTTGTCAAAATTGTACAAAAATCTATGCTTTTTCATATTTGTCACGAAAATTTATATGTTAAACTTACTTTTACAAAATTCTTAACTTTGTCACGAAAACAAAAATCTATGCTTTTTCATATTTTTTAATGTTCTCACACTTTCAAAGAATATATTAGCGTAGTCACTTATTTTTTTTTTTTTACAAAACAAAGTATCGGAGTATTGAAAGTTGAATTCATATTATTGTAATTGTACATAAGAGTTTGTGATTACATACTTAGTGATTCTTGTATATGTGTTCAAGAAAGTTTCAGTGGCTTAGTGGTAACTGTCCTATATTAATGTCATAATAACCCGGGTTCGATCCTTTTCTTCGCATTGTTTTTTTTTTTTTACGAAAAAATAAATGAGATGACGTGGCAATTTCGGGCTCTCTGATTGGTTGATTTTTCTATCCTACGTGGACACCCTCTCCATGGCTTATATTTGCCTTTTAGTATAGTATATATATGTTAAACTTACTTTTACAAAATTCTTAACTTTGTCACGAAAACAAAAATCTATGCTTTTTCATATTTTTAAACAACATTGTCTCATGTTGGGGACTCGGTTATAGACATATCATATTCGAAGAAGACATTTTACAGTTATCAATCTTCTTAAAAGTTAAGAAACAAATCTGAATATCAAAACAATATCTCATACGATCTCTTTGTGGAATAACTACTCTAAAGTAATTGAATTTAGGCATAAAAAAGGAGTGGAAATGGATGTGCAGATGTGTTATCTAAGTAAGTTTTACAAAGTACTATTCATAGTTCATATATCATTTATGTCCATCCTATTTTTTTTGTCCATCCTTTCTTAAACATCTTGAAATAATTGATGCTAATTAATAATAAAATTTTGGCTGGCAAAAAAAAATCAAATTTGTCTAATTATCGCTAAAATATTTTATTAATATTGTCTAAGAAGCTTTCAAGTGATATCATAGTTTAATTTGTGTTAGGTTTTTTGTTAATTTTTAGAGTTTTTTGTATTTAAGATTTTTTCCATATTAAACTTCTATTTATTTCACTGAATTGATATATATATATATATATATATATATATATATATATATATATATTTTGTTTTTAATGAAAATACACCTTTAAATAATTTAATTTAAAATAAAATTATATATTAATTTGTTGTATTCTAACAATTTGATTGATTTAATTAATTTGCGTTGGTGGATAACTTAAAAAGTTTTAATTTGAATCGGAGAAATCAATCTTATGTTGTTATATAATATTTATTTGTGTATATAGAATCTATATATAATGCTAGTGTAATAAAGAAAAAACATTATTTTTTGTAACTTCAAAAAAATACATTATTACAATTTGAAATTAATCAAAATTGAATAAAATGGTAATTAAATATTTGTAAATCTAATTGTTTTTTTATCTTGTTCAGTTGGATTCTCATGAAAAGAAATCGATAGGTTAAACAAACGTTTCAAAATTTGTTGTGTTATTGTTTTGTCTATAAATTATAAAATTTATTGAATTGATATATTTAATTATTGCACCCTTAAATAATATTTTATTAAGACATTAGAGAACTATGTTTTGAGTTGTTTTGTCAAAATTGTACAAAAATCTATGCTTTTTCATATTTGTCATGAAAATTTATATGTTAAACTTACTTTTACGAAATTCTTAACTTTGTCACAAAAACAAAAATCTATGCTTTTTCATATTTTTCAATATTCTCACACTTTCAAAGAATATATTAACTTAGTCACTTATTTTTTTTTTTTTACAAAACAAAGTATCGGAGTCTTGAAAGTTGAATTCATATTATTGTAATTGTACATAAGAGTTTGTGATTACATACTTAGTGATTCTTGTATATGTGTTCAAGAAAGTTTCAGTGGCTTAGTGGTAACTGTCATATATTAATGTCATAATAACCCGGGTTCGATCCTTTTCTTCGCATTGTTTTTTTTTTTTACGAAAAAATAAATGATATGACGTGGCAATTTCGGGCTCTCTGATTGGTTGATTTTTCTATCCTACGTGGACACCTTCTCCATGGCTTATATTTCCCTTTTAGTATAGTATATATATGTTAAACTTACTTTTACAAAATTCTTAACTTTGTCACGAAAACAAAAATCTATTATTTTTCATATTTTTAAACAACATTGTCTCATGTTGGGGACTCGGTTATAGACATATCATATTCGAAGAAGACATTTTACAGTTATTAATCTTCTTAAAAGTTAAGAAACAAATCTGAATATCAAAACAATATCTCATACGATCTCTTTGTGGAATAACTACTCTAAAGTAATTGAATTTAGGCATCAAAAAGAAGTGGAAATGGATGTGCAGATGTGTTATCTAAGTCAGTTTTACAAAGTACTATTCATAGTTCATATATCATTTATGTCCATCCTATTTTTTTTGTCCATCCTTTTTTAAACATCTTGAAATAATTGATGCTAATTAATAATAAAATTTGTCTAATTATCGCTAAAATATTTTATTAATATTGTCTAAGAAGCTTTCAAGTGATATCATAGTTTAATTTGTGTTAGTTTTTTTGTTAATTTTTAGAGTTTTTTGTATTTAAGATTTTTTCCATATTAAGCTTCTATTTATTTCACTGAATTGATATATATATATATATTGTTTTTAATGAAAATACACCTTTAAATAATTTAATTTAAAATAAAATTATATATTAATTTGTTGTATTCTAACAATTTGATTGATTTAATTAATTTGCGTTGGTGGATAACTTAAAAAGTTTTAATTTGAATCGGGGAAAGCAATCTTATGTTGTTATATTATATTTATTTGTGTATATAGAATCTATATATAATGCTAGTGTAATAAAGAAAAAACATTATTTTTTGTAACTTCAAAAAAATACATTATTACAATTTGAAATTAATCAAAATTGAATAAAATGGTAATTAAATATTTGTAAATCTAATTGTTTTTTTATCTTGTTCAGTTGGATTCTCATGAAAAGAAATCTATAGGTTAAACAAACGTTTCAAAATTTGTTGTGTTATTGTTTTGTCTATAAATTATAAAATTTATTGAATTGATATATTTAATTATTGCACCCTTAAATAATATTTTATTAAGACATTAGAGAACTATGTTTTGAGTTGTTTTGTCAAAATTGTACAAAAATCTATGCTTTTTCATATTTGTCACGAAAATTTATATGTTAAACTTACTTTTACAAAATTCTTAACTTTGTCACAAAAACAAAAATCTATGCTTTTTCATATTTTTCAATATTCTCACACTTTCAAAGAATATATTAGCTTAGTCACTTATTTTTTTTTTTTTACAAAACAAAGTATCGGAGTCTTGAAAGTTGAATTCATATTATTGTAATTGTACATAAGAGTTTGTGATTACATACTTATTAGTGATTCTTGTATATGTGTTCAAGAAAGTTTCAGTGGCTTAGTGGTAACTGTCCTATATTAATGTCATAATAACCCGGGTTCAATCCTTTCCTTCGCATTGTTTTTCTTTTTTTACGAAAAAATAAATGAGATGACGTGGCAATTTCGGGCTCTCTGATTGGTTGATTTTTCTATCCTACGTGGACACCCTCTCCATGGCTTATATTTGCCTTTTAGTATAACTAGAGATTTTTTCCGGGCTACGCCCGGATTTTTTCATATATTTTAACTAAACTTATATGATCATATAATTTTTTATAATGTATAAATGTAAAAAATATATTTTTGCTTATATTATCTTACGGTAAGTTCTCACCATCGTTCTACCCCATCACCATTTGTATACGATGATGTTTATTACAATTGATATATACACCAGCTCCATTTGCTAAAAACTTCATGCAGTCTTTTTCCTATTTGAAATACTCAAATAATCTTGATGGAAGCTATCAGAGGTTATAGAACAAAAAAATAAAATGTTTTTATTTGAAAAATAATATGTTTTGTTTTACGGAAGTGACAGGTTCGAACAATTAAGTTTGGTTACTGATCTAAAACTTTCACATAATTCAAGAAGTAGGTGAAGATTGGCTATGTTCTCTTTGATTGAATTCTTTATTCAAGAACATGAGATTGACGATGTTTTTCAAGAACATAATTGGCTATGCTCTCTATGTTTGAAAATTAGATTATATATCTAAAACATAAGCATTATAAACACTTCTTCAACCACTAAACGTAAAAATGTATATATAATAGTTTTAATCCATATAGAATCATATTAACTATAAACGTATAAATAATTTTAATACTTTGTTTTCATGTATTGTATAATATGTTAAATATATTGGAAAGTAAGTTTGTATTGTTAAATTTGTTGTACCAAATGATTTTGATGTTCTTGTTTTTCTTGTTTTTATTAATATGTCATAATACTATTTGAATATATACAATTTATCTTTATTGACTTTTACAAAATATAAATTAGAAAATGAATTTTAAATTATTAGAGTGAAAATGCTAATAATATTGAAAAAGATATTATATGACTTAAAAACTATATGTTATTGATTGATATTAACACTGAATTATTGTTCTTATAAATTTTATTAATGCTTTAGATATATTTTTCAATCTATATTATTATTTTATTGCAATATTTTTTATTGTTTAGAATTACTTGTTTCAACAAAATTAAATATTTTAACATGTTTCAATTTTTTTTAGCGGTATCCTTCTATAGGAATACATACCTCTCACCCAAATGAAATATGATGTAAATATATAGATTGTATATTTACTTGTCTGTCACTATTTTTTTTGTGAATTGAAAAGAGCGATTTAATAGATAATAAAACTAAATATTTGAAATTAATATATTAGTTTACTTGTCTGTGTAAGTTTATAACCATATTATATGTTAAACTATAAACATAAAACAATATATTAAAATCTAATTATAGTTAAATATAATTCTTGATTAAAGCTAAGTTTGGTTTCAAAAAAAAAAGATTAAAGCTAAGTGTAAAAAGAGAATCAAAATATTCTTAATATATATGCACAATTTAATTAATTTTTATTATTAAATATTATTTTGTGCAGAAAAAGAAAAATATTATTTTGTTTTGCAATTGCTACCTTTTCTAAGTACCAATCATGGTAGTACATTTTTATTAAATATACCATTTTATATACTTTCTAACTTAAACTTCGAATTTTTATTTTTTGATTACAGTATTAAGTATTAATGCATCTGTTAAGTTATTTTGAATATATTCAGTCCAACATTATGATCCAAAAACATTATTTTCATATTTTTATTTCCATTAAGAATATTCTACAATCTAACAAATACATATATTCTTACGGCCTAATATTCTTATCCTATTTAATGTAAAATGCTTTTCTCCTAATTTATTAATATAGTTTTCAAATTTTGAACTGGACAATCTAGTAAACAATAAAAATGGTAGGCTCAGTTCTAGTTTCCAATATATTAATGACAATTTTGAATGATATTGTGACTGAAACGCACGTGACACTTTGTGCGATAGCATCTGCTGGTATATTCCTCCTTGGAATAACATGTTCAATACTCCAAGACTCTCAACCATATAAGAAAATTTAGATTATGATAAATTGGTAGATAGTAACTTATTTCTCGATGTTTTCAGTTTTTATAACTTATTTTGGCCGTAAAGTAAATGTGAGCAATAATAAAATGGCTTTAGCATCTAAAATTACTGCTTTACAACAAAAAAAAGTTCTAAGTCGAAAGTCATCAACACATACACACTACTTTTGTGCATCACTCTCTCGTCACCTGCAACACATTTCGCTTCTTCTTTACAACAAAAAATGTTCTAAGTCGAAATTCATCAACACATACACACTACTTTTGTGCATCACTCTCTCGTCACCTGCAACACATTTAGCTTCTTCTTCTATGTCACCTCACTTACAAACCATCTGTTTAATCAAATTTTCAATACGACCATGGTAAAGTATTCTCTTTATCATGTGTTGTGTGATATAAGAAAAGTGTGTTTACCACTTTGCAGATGTTTTTTTCCTTTCAATGTCTTTGAAGCTTCTTAGGCATAAGCTTAAGCAGCTTCTGCTGCATCTGCTTCCTTTGCAGCTTCTTCAGCCGCTGTCATGGCAGCTTCTACCTGTGAAACTGCCTGTTTTGCAGCTGCTTCTGCCTCATGTGCGTTCATAATCTTCTGGCTAACTCTGTATTAATCTGGATATTTTTCTGAACACTCATATCATCTCTGTTTGTTTTAGGTGAAGGTAAAGAAAGAATTCTATGATTTCCAGACGATGTTCCCAAATTTCTTCTCATGTGGGAAGCCAAAGATGGGAATGTGCAACTCTATACCTGTGTTTAACCTGTAAAGAGAGAATTCTGATCAATAAACATCCCAAGTAGCTGTGAGTGAAGCATGTCTGAGTTCTACTAACAGCCAACGAAGCAAATTGATTGCACAAAGATTACATGCACACAATACTTGTGTTAAATACGTTCAAATGGCTGTACCAACTGATTAATTCTTAACTTGATAAGTCTATCACAAGCAGTCAAGTACTTTAACCTGGTTGACTGAAACCGTTTTCAAGTCTGGCGGAGTGTTATTTTTCCTACACGAACAAAAAAAGCAATACATGTACAGTCAATCCACTAAGATCTTAAGAAAGGTTGCACAGTTACTTAAGGCATAATCACTTATATATATTTAAAAACTATGCTGTTTACCAAAGCTTTTAGAATGTAGTGACAAAGTTCGTATAGTAACCAGATAATTACTGTAATGGAAAAAAAAAAAGAAAAGCAAACCATTAAGCCTTGGATCATGGATAGTAATGGAGTGGTTGCAACTCAGGGGATGTTCTTTTTTTTTGTGAAGATGTAGGAACGAAATCAAATTCCATGAAAATTTCCCTTTTAAAACAAAGATAATGCACTTTAAAACTTGGCTCATAAGAAGATCATGTTACAAAAAACGCATTGGTCATAATTACCTGAATGATTGTCTTTTGAAAAGAATATATTTCCAGGATAGTTCGGAAAGAACACCAGAGAGGCTTAATAACTTGGAAATTTTCATGCCAGCAGTTTGACAAATAAGAGCATTTATAATACACAAATAGCATCTCCCAGACTGAGCAAAAATAAACAGTAAAAGAGATATCATCACGTACTTGTTGTCATGGACAAGAACTCCCCACTCTTCATCATGGAAATCAATGCAAGAGGAAAAGACTCAAGGTGAAACAACCCAAAAAAACCATCAGGCATAGCAGAGGAAAAGATTCAAGGTGAGATAATTAAAGTCAATGACTAAGCCCATCAATGTAAGGAACAAAGCACATGAGTTGGTACGACAAAGAAACGAATCATGTTTATGTGGTCACTGTAGAATAGAGATCACATGATCACAAATCAATACTCAAGATATGAGCTCTACATTCAAACACTTATTTCGAACCTTAATACCCGATCTTTTAAACTACTCTAGCTCATAATCATAAGAAAGACAGTGAATCTTACCAGATTTTAGAATGACCCTAGCGCATCTTTTACGACCATAAGGGAATCAATCACCGGCCTTTTCATCTCTCTCCTCTCCTAGAACCGCAGCAGCCTAGCCTCGACGACGGATGAGCACCTGTCGGACTTCGGATCGGAGAAGAAAACTCTCAAATTAGCCATAACAACTCGAATCGGTATGTTGCAAGAGATAAGAAGAGAGAATGAGTCAGAAATGAGAAATACTCACATATTTATACAGATTTCACACCGACTTGGAGATGAACAACGCATTGAAGACCTTATAGTGGGTGATGTAATTAATATGATTAATCACTGAATCACAAATCGGGCCGTTTCAGATGGAGAAAGGAAGCTCAGACGTCTACAGTCGCAGCAAGAGAAAGAGACGACCCGTGATCTTCTGTTTGAGCGGAATTAGGTTTAGAGGTGAACACTATCTTTCCGGCCCTGATACATGAACAAACGCACAGCCTAAACATACAACAAACGAATAAAGCCCATCATGATATGTGTTTTACGGATTAAAAATAAAAGTCCAGTTCCGTCTGTGATGTGGCGTAAAGCAGCGCTCCTATTGGTCGATTTTTAGAGCTGACGTGGACATCCTCTCTGATGCTCATATAACCCTTTTAATATAGTATAGATATATATATATATATATATATATGTTAAACTTACTTTTACAAAATTCTTAATTTTGTCACGAAAACAAAAATCTATGCTTTTTCATATTTTTTAATGTTCTCACACTTTCAAAGAATATATTAGCTTAGTCACTTATTTTTTTTTTTTTACAAAACAAAGTATCGGAGTCTTGAAAGTTGAATTCATATTATTGTAATTGTACATAAGAGTTTGTGATTACATACTTAGTGATTCTTGTATATGTGTTCAATAAAGTTTCAGTGGCTTAGTGGTAACTGTCCTATATTAATGTCATAATAACCCGGGTTCGATCTTTTCCTTCGCATTGTTTTTCATTTTTTACGAAAAAATAAATGAGATGACGTGGCAATTTCGGGCTCTCTGATTGGTTGATTTTTCTATCCTACGTGGACACTCTCTCCATGGCTTATATTTGCCTTTTAGTATAGTATATATATATATATATAGATTTAGGAAGAGGAGATTTGGTTTTAAAACTGTTTATTCCTCAGTTATAAAATTAATTTGTCTCGCTCTTGTTATCTTGTCAGTTACTCATGAGATTTGTTCTTCTTTTACAAAATCATCATTTTTTTTCTCCGTTCAAAAGTTGTTATCTTATTAATCAGATTTCCAATTTATTTGGAGCTTGGTGTAATTAAATACGACAAGGTTGTTTAAAAGAAAGAAGTCTTAGACCAGCAAACGTTGTGGCTTATACTCCTTTTTGCGATGTGGATGTGACAAATTACAAATACCCGTCAAGGTTCCCTTTATTATTTTTGTCATATTACTTTGCTCCCACTGGAAGTTTGATCGAAGGTAACCAAAGTAAAAAAAAAAAAACTTAAAATATAGGAAAAGAGTAGTAGATGTAGCTGTATGCCTGTATCCCAAGCTTGTAAAATAGAGCAAGAGCATCAGTGAACCCCCTTTGGAGTTCATCTTCTTAATTTTTTATTATTAAGTTTTTTCCTTTTTTTTGATTTTTTTTTTTTTAAAAAAAAAATTAACCAATCGCGGACTGCCACGTGTCGTGGGCCCGCGCTACAGTGATGAACTTTAGGAGAGAGGGTATCACGCAGGAGATGCGAGACGAACCGAGTTCATCACTTTTGCTTTTTTTAATATTTTTTTCCTCGTAAAAAGTGTGATACTCTCCTTTAAACCTCTAATGCGCATGGGAACAACGGTTTCCCGAACTTGCTAGGATAACACACTTGGGCGTTTGCAGCTCTTCTCTTCGGCTCCAAAGTTTAATGGTATTGGTGGATCAACTTCCATTATGTTTGGAGGCTCATCACCGGATTGCGTGCAGAAGCAGGTGGTTCCATAGATTGGAGATCCAGCTGTGGAGGGTTAATGCTGCTTTCACCATGAAACGAAGTTTGGCACGTGGGTTAATCATTTGTTCGTTCTCATAGACTTGATGATCAGGGATCTGTAAGACTGAAAGATGTAAAGCTGCGTCAACTTCAATCTAATACACAATACCAATATAAATTTTGAGATTAGGATAACTAAAAAATTCTGAACAAACCTTTAGGAGCTTTATCCAAAAAGGAGAGAATTGACGATCCTCATACATAACTGGACTGTTAACACAGTAAAAATCCTGAAATGAAACAAAAATACTGAGACATTAAAGTCAAACAGCGGCAAGCTTTGAAAACTTTTTTTGTAAGCATGGGATTAGCAAGAAGGGAGCCTGACCAGATAAGCACCATATATTTTTCCGATAACAAAGAGTAAACCTCCAATTGCTATCAAGGAAACTATAGGGACACCGGATGGTCTCACCTTTAATGTTTCGATCTCAAGGCCATAGAGAGATGCATATAGGAATATACCGAGAACGCGCAAGATACAAAAACATTAGAAAAAGTTGTTTACCTATATGTTAGACAAAGTTACCCATCATCTAGAAGATGTGCCTTTGCCAGACCCAGCTTTAGAGCCAACTCTTTAGCTGCAGACCAAACCTCCTCTAGAGCTAGTGTGGCTGCTTCAATCTTGGTGAGTTTATACATCTCGGTATCGAAGACCACAAACACTGCACTGTCTTTGCCATCTTCAACGGCCATCTCTACATGGAATCTTGCGTTTTTATGATCATTTACAATTTGTAGTGTTCTTTTGGACATGGGTTTAACTGTCATCAGTTACATTGGGTGAACACATCTATTGCAGCGGAGGGAGGTGACATATTTGTCCAACTTCCATTAGAAGTATTAATTTTGTAACACATGGAGAATTTTTAAAAAAGAATATGAAAGAGCTATACTTACCTGGTCGTTTGAGTTGGACTGATCGGTAATCTTGTATATTTTTGTGCGACGCCCGACTTCAAACCGAGCAATTTTGACGATCGCACCGGTTCATAGAGAAGCGCATTACTGATTGCCATTGGCACGAGCCGCAGGGATAAATCCATGAATGACAGAATTCTGCATAGCCATACATGAGGTTCAATCAGAATTCGTTAGAAGATCACAAACACAAACAGACATAAGGTTTTTTTGGTTAATTAATTTTTTTCACTCTCGATCAGGAAATTGCGAGGTAAATCATGGATGTGAGAGAGTGGATGAACATACCTAGAGTAGGGTGATACCTATAAACTCTAAATTCTTCTTGATGTTGAAGGAATCCCAGAGCAGAAGGGTAGGAGGCGGCCGACAATGACATGCAGAGCAGGGCCTGTAAAAATTGGGATCCATTCAAGTTTTTTTTTCAATCAAATAAATACATTTAAAAAAATTATTATACATATTTTATATAATTTCACATTATATTTATTTATACCTTATTTAATATTTCAACTATTATATATATATATATTCAAAAAGTTATATTTTGTTGTGTATTATATCAAAAAACTTAATTAAAAAAGGCAAATATATAGATTTTTTTTAATTTGGGGCCCTTAAAATATTGGGGTCCAATTCAAATGTTTCACAAGAATGGGCTCAGACCCGGCCCTGATGACATGACCTGAGTCGACCGACCAAGGCGGAGATCGTCGAAAGTGGCGTATGTACCAGCTGATTGAGCAGCAACAACAGCAGAGCAATATATTTTGCACATGTGGGGTATAAGCTACGCGGATGACGAAAGCAAGGATGAGAGTTGCGATGTTCAATTTCGGGATCCAGGATCAACTTTATATAGAAACGGCTATGGCAGAGGTTATGAAATAGTCGAGTGATTAAGGGTATCATAAAAGAGGGGAAGATGGAAGGGGAGTAAGGAGATTAGTGCCATGAAACCGAATTACGTATATGAAAGGGAGGGAGGCAGAGCCGGTCTTAGTAATTAGGTGGCTAGAAGCCAAAATAAAAAATGTGGCCGAAGTCACTCGAACCCACGACCTTGAATACTAACAACACCAAGCCAAACCACTAAGATACTAAGGACTTTCTGTCCAAATGTGGCCGTTTAAAATCATAATATTGTGCAGCCGGAAGCAGAAGCTTCATTGGCTTCCTTCCAAGACCGGCTCTGGAGGGAGGGGAGACGCAGAATTTTCATCTTGTCGCAAGAAATGAATTATTTGAGATTGGGAAAAACCTTCTAATGGGCTTCACGTAAACAAGTATATCAAACTTATGGCCCCAAACAACATAAAACAATTTCTGTAAGCAACGAAATCTCTTATATATTAAAGCGCAAGTCGCATCACCAATTTAAAGTTGACATGTAGAAAATCTATTTTTTTAAAAAAAAATTTGAAAAATATAGAAAAGTAAAACACGTTATCAAAACAAATATGAAAGTTTGAAAATAAGACAAATAACCAACCTTTTACGATTATTAGTAAAGCAATTTTTATGAATTTTTCTTTGCATCTCCTATTTTTCTGGAGTCTAAATATAAACTAACAATTTTCTTATTTTTCCATCTTTTATATAATAAAGCACAAATCACATGGCCAATAAAAATTCTGACATTTGGTATATATTTAAAATTTTTAATTAAAAATAAAAATTCACAAAAAGAAAACGCTTTGTAACAAACCGTTATTTATTAAAATAATAACTGATTTCTATTATTTTTACATATAAATCAAGATAAAATAAAAATCAATAATATCTCTCCCACTACTTCATGATCTCAAAATCTGAAACCGTAAGACTTTCTCTTTACAAGATTTGACTCACGATGTTATCAATTCTTCTCAGTCTGCAATTGCTCCACAGTCTGCAATTGCTCCACTAACTTTTTCTATCAGAGTTTGAATATATCGTATCAACATTTTCATCAGGACTACAATTCTATGTCCAGGTTGATATGTCTCTGGCCAAACAGTGGCAGCAATACTCTTAAAAGAACATCTTGGGAAGTTGGCAGATGAAGTTAAAATTCAGGTTAGTGAAACTAATTAAATACGCTCAAACTCTTCAATACTTAAATCATAATTTATGTAATGTTGATTTTTTTCATGAACCTTTTTTCTTTTATAACTTATTTATGATTTTTTTTCTTTCCTTTTTCTCTTTTGGATATTGGTAAAAGCTACATATTTTTATGCAGATATCATTAAAAAAAAGGTAAACTACACAAATTAGGTCACTGCCGTTTTTTAATTGACTAGATTAATTCTCGATATGCTTGAAATTTTTTATTTGTTGTGATGGTGATGATTCCAGAGAGCAAAGTAACAAGCTCACTTATAAACTTGAGAAGCACCACAATAAGAAGCAAAAACAAACGACTGGGCTTAAGAAACTCAAAGTGGTAGAGGAAACAAAAAGGAATCCCATGTCTACTTTCTAGATCAAGGTCTAATCTCATGTTGGTTTTCCTTATTTTATACATGTTTTTATAATTGTATAAAGATAATATTTTTGTTTACTTTAGGAATTAGGAGTAATATACATATTTGATTTTATTTTTTCTTATATAGTGTTACCTAATTCTGTATAGAGTCCCGTAAATATACAACTTGCAATGACACATCGAGAAGAACTAAAAAACTACAAGAGATAACGTCAATATCCTACAAAAATATTGTTTATATCTAATTGTTTTTTACAAGAGCTACGGTTTTCCTGAATTTGATCTCTAATACTAATATTTTGTTGGTTTTGAAAAAGTGAAATCAATCTCTTATCTTGATATGTTGGGTCTATATTGAAGTGTTGTAAAATATAAACAACAGATTATTTATTTCTTTAACTTTATTAATAATAACCCCGTTTCTATTACTAAAGTTTCTTTAGAGTTAAAAAGATAAAATAATACTTATTGTAGGAAAATTTACATATTTATTAAAATATATTGTTTACAAATAATAATGCCCGTGCATAGCACGGAAGAGAATACTAGTAATCAAATATTTGATTCAGTAGGTAGGTCCCACATAAATAGCTAGTGATGATGTGGCATGCTGAAGAGTCTTGAAACTTGCTCATTATAATTGACTAAATTTTTTAACCGCGCTATGCACAGATAAATAAGATATTATATGTATTTCTCAATTCTAAAAAAATAATGTATAATATTATATTACATTATTTAAAGAATATAAAATAAGACTACATAACATAAATATATTTTTAAAATTTTCTTTGTGGAAATCATTATGTTGTTTGATTGTTGCACTTGATTCACATATTTGCATAGATATTTGTGATAGATGAATAACTACATTTTATTATCAGTAAATAATATATATTTATTATATAATATTAGAAAAATGAAATTATTTATTTTTTAAACAAACTTGTCTCATGTTGGGGACTCGGTTATAGATATATTATATTCGAAGGAGACATTTTTACAGTTACCGATCTTCTTAACAGTCAAGAAACAAATATGAATATCAAAACAATATCTCATACGATCTCTTTGTGGAATAACTGCTCTGAAAAAAATTAATTTAGGCATCTAAAAAGACTGAAAATGGATGTGCAGATGTGTTATCTAAGTCAGCTTTACAAAGTATTATTCATAGTTCATATGTCATTTATGTTCATCCTAATTTTTTGTCCATCATTTCTTAAACATCTTGAAATAACTGATGCTAATTAATAATAAACTTTTGGCTGGAAAAAAAATCAAATTTGTCTAATTATCACTTATATATTTTATTAATATTGTCTAAGAAGCTTTCAAGTGATATCATAGTTTAATTTTTATTAGTTTTTTTTTTGTTAATTTTTAGAATTTTTGTATTTAAGATTTTTTTTCCATATTAAGCTTCTATTTCTTTCACATAATTGATATATATATATATATATCATAACAATTATGATCAAATCAGTTTTACTTATTTATTATTTTATTTTTAATGAAAATACACTTTTTAAATAATTTAATTTAAAATAAAATTATATATTAATTTGCTTTATTCTAATAATTTGATTGATTTAATTAATTTTCTTTGGTGGATAACTTAAAAAGTTTTCATATGAATCGGGGAAAGCAAGCTTATGTTGTTATATTATATTTATTTGTGTATATAGAATCTATATATAATGCTAGTGTAATAAAGAAAGAACATTATTTTTTTTGTAACTTCAAAAAGATACATTATAACAATTTGAAATTAATCAAAATTGAATAAAATGGTAATTAAATATTTGTAAATCTAATTGTTTTTTTATTTTGTTTAGTTGGATTGTCATGAAAAGAAATTGATAGGTTAAACAAATATTTCAAAATTTGTTGTGTTTTTGTTTTGTCTATAAATTACAAAATTTATTGAATTGATATATTTAATTATTACATTCTTAAATAATATTTTATTAAGACATTAGAGAACTATGTTTTGAGTTGTTTTGTCAAAATCGTACAAAAATCTACAATTTTTCATATTTGTCACAAAAATTTATATGTTAAACTTACTTTTACAAAATTCGTAACTTTATCAAGAAAATAAAAATTTATAATTTTCCATGTTTGTCAATATTCTCGCACTTTCAAAGAATATATTAGACAAAAAGAACTATACGCTTCCGTGTATCATCATTTGACCAAAGAAATGGTTGTTCATAGTCATAAATCTGATTAAAAATCGACTGACTTAGACAAATCTTAATACTCACAAAAGTCAATAGATATTTTCGTTCTTTTTTTCTTAATTAGGTTACAAATGAAAACATTACACACCACACGTATAAAGATATAAAGCAGGAAAAGTCAAACGTTAAGAGAGGTATTAGGCAACATAAAACCCAAATCTTTATTCAAACACACACACGTATCTTAACATCAAACACATATTTCTCCCAGTTTTCCTGCATGCATGTGGTTTTCCTTCAACAGCTGCAGTTGTCTCCACAGCTACAGTTTGACCCGCAGCTGCAGTTGTCACACTCCGTGTTGTAGTTCTTCTCGCAACTTCACCACAAAATTTTTTAAAAAGGGTTTGAGATTTTGATAACTAATATGATGAAAAGTAAGGACTAATTGAGCAATCACATGTATATATGCATGTAATGATGTAAAGGCAGCAAAGAAGATATAGCTAGAAACTAGGGTTTACCTGCAAGAGTCACCACATTTGCAAGCGGAACCACATCCACAGTTAGAACCTGCCATTTCTTCTCTTACTTCTCTTTGATTTAAAATAGTTGTAATTTTTGTTTCTTCTTCTTTGTGCTGTGACTTGAACAAAGGGAATTGTCTGCATTTATAGAAGACGAGAAAGATTCGAATATTGTCTCCACCATACACGTGTCATTTCGTGTATAGACAAAGTCAGCATAATTAATGCTTATTTGGTCAACAATCAAAATAATTGCTTTTGAAAAAGTTATCACAAAGAGTATTTCAACCGAAACATCATCAAATTTTTTTTTTAACGTTGATTTATTAGGCAACGATTACATAAACGATTCGACAACTGATAATACTACTTGTCTTATGAAAATCTACGCCTAACTACATCATATGAGTCGTCCTACGAAGATTCATCCCTAACCAAATCTACTTACACAATGTTAAAGATTCCTTGTAAATCTTTTTTCTATAGTGACTAAACGAAATCTATTTTCAGTTAAAAAATCTTTAATAATTATATAAATAAACATTTGTTGGACATGTAGTGGCTTTAAAAGCTAATGTTTTATTTGAGTTTCAGCAAGAATAGATGGAGACCGACAAATTATTAGGGAATACGAAAAAGTCGCCCTAAAAAAATAACTATATAGATGTTAACATTATCTAATAAGACTATTCTATAAAAAAATCGATCAGCACGTCTAGTTTCATTGACTATATAACTAGTTTTCTTTTGTCAAAAAGTATTTATCTAATTAGAGTATTAGACTATGTCAAACAAGTTGCTCCAAGTTGTGCTCCTTATAGATATGTATGTGTGTATACACAAGCTATATTATATTTAGGGGAGGTGCAACATCCTTTCTTCTTATATCTTATGCGTGCGGGAAAATTGTTTACTAAGAAACATTATCCTCTATTTTGAAATCTCCATGTGGTTTTAAGTCAACGTGATATCATGTAGAATAGCATAATTTTGAAGATGGACGTGACTCGTGTGGCACGTGATTCACGTAAAGCTCATATAGTAGATAGAGTTAGAAACAGTTTAAATTTTGTAGCCAGAAGAAAATGTAAAAGTTTTGAGTCATATTGAGGAGCACCAAAAGACTAATCAAGAACCACACAATCTTGTTTAGGTTGAGTCTCTGTCTAAGCTTCTTTCGAATCCACGACCTACGCTACTTCTCATAAAGTAAAAAGAAAGGAATAAACACATTATCGTAGATAGGGACATTACAAAACAGCAGGGCCTCGACGTTAGCTTCTTCTTGCCCCTTCAGGGTCATGAACTAGTGCATTCACTTTTAATTGGCTCTTTGATCCATCTCGAATCCATTATTCATTACATACTTCCTACGTGCCCGCCTCGTTTACGTAACAAACTAGACCGAAGTCAAGGTTTTAACTTAATGGGCTCGGCCCATTAATACGAATTATAAAACCCATGAATTGAAAGAATAAAATAGTGAAGACAATAGCTTGCGTTGACCATTACTAAAGATCATCTCAAAGTCAGTTGCACATCTCATAATATATTACAACTCAACCATATATGTACATGTATGTATGTATAACTACTAAATATTATTACAACATATGTAAGTACTAATAAACACAAATCATTTCATCTAAAACTTCATCAAAAATCAGATCTTCTATCTCAAGAGTCAACCATTCGGTTTCACCTCTAAGATTCATCCATCCATCACCTTTTGTAAGATCTCTTCCCACAATATCGTCCAATGAGCGATCTCTATTCCCAGCTCCTAACCCTGAGAGGCTCCACTCTACTCTTCCCCATACCTCATCAAGAAAACGTTTCTCATTTGGATAGGAAAAAGTGAATGTTTTAGGGAAATAGATGTGTGATTGGTTGTGTGTCTCAGCTATTGCTTCGTTAACCAAATCAAAGAGAAGCTCTTTGCTCACTTCTTCTTCTTTCATGTCGACTTCGTAGAGCAGTGATGGGTTCAGTGGTTGTTCCTCTGAGTACCATTTTTCTCCGTGGTAAACGTTTTCAAGAAAACCTGAAAGTTGTAGAACTTTCTTTACGTAACAGAAGTTGGCGTCTCCATCTTCTTCTTCTTCATGGTTGTAACTCTCGAGGGAACTTAGACCTAAACCTGTAGAACAAGCATCAATATCTTTATCTCATCAAAGCATAAAATATTTCATGTTCAAGAGTTTAATTACCTTGTGAGAGTAAAGTCTCTGTTCCTTGTGCAGTTTTGTCCAAAGAACTTGGAGCTGAATCTGGACCTTGTTGTAGGCTTACTTGATTTTCTTGGCTTCTTTCTTCTTGCTCCTTTTCTTTTTCTGTTATTAGTGGTGATTCGGACAACGATAGAGATTTCTTGGCTCCCAAGCTAGTATCTAGGTCTACAGATTTCCTAGTAGAACTATCTCGGGGCGGTTCGGTCAGAAACGAACCAAGAACTTCAAGGCTGGACAATGAAGAAACCCTTCTGAAGAATTGTGGTTTATTACCATCTGTCAGTTGGCTCTTCTTCTCTTCGTATGAAAGTTTTAAGCTCTTGGAACGCAAGTCACCACTTTTTCTTCCAAAACTCTGTTCCAAGAGATGATATCTCCCCACAGAATCATCTTTTGAGCCTGCTGAATACTTCTTATTTTTCTTGGTTTGTTTTCGGTCTTTAAGAGCGTTCTTGAGCATCTTCTTGATTTCTCTAAATCCATTTATCACCGCATGGTTGAATCCATGCTCATCAGCTGAGCCATGAGAAGAAGGTAAGGTTGGTTTGTGTTCTTGATAACTCTCGCTTGGAACAGTTAAAGTTAAGACGGTATCCTTCTGTTTTGGAGCATACCAATTCTCCTTCAGCTTGTGCTCGATTCTAGCGGGACGTGAAGAGCGAGAGAGAGGAAAGGAGCCTGACTTGGGCAAGACTCTTGGACTAGACTTGATATGCACTTGCTTCCTAAACTCCGAGTTTGGATCTTTCAGTATCTTGACAGAAACATCTTCTTTCCTCAGGATTTCAAGAAAATCAATATACTCAGTTACTTGCTTTGTTGTCATCATCTTCGTCAATTGTCTCGTTGGCTTTTCTGCACTAACAATCTTTGAGTGTCCGTTCTTAGAATCAAGAAAAGGTTCATGTTCATCAGTTTCATACACAAGGGAATGGGTTCGTGGAGTCTTCCAACCTATGATAACAGAGTAACTCCTCATTCAACAAATATATTTCCAGTACTTAGAGAAAGTAATATTACTAAATGGGCTTACAGATTGGACGGTTCTTAGTTCTCCAACGGTGAAAGTCAAACACATGAAGCATTCCAGCTAACCAGCCTGATTTGTGATTATATCCATGTCTTGGACTCGAACTTTCGCTTTTCATATGCTTCCCCATATTGAGTCCTTGAATTTGTAAAAGAAAAAAAACAATATTAGGTTACGTGTGAGTATAACAACAGCGACGTATTTAAAAAAACTAGTCGGACCAGACTAAGTAGCTTTGTCTGAAACCGTCAAATCCAAAAAGAAAAAGAAAGAAATGATCAAATCAAAGAAACAATTTATGTTTCTTGATCCATAATGAAAAACCAAATCATTCAAAAGCGAAAGCAGAATTGAGGAAGAATATCAGTTTAAAGGGTTTATCCAGTAGAATCTGACCTGGTGATGAAGAATAATGAAGCTGACTGGAGAGAATAGTAATAAATATACTCTCTTGACTCCGGCTAACTAGATTATTAGCTAGGCTCGAAGCTCTTTAGAACTCATTACAAACCAAATAACATAAGGAACAAGAACAACGAGTGATGCCGCAGAAGGTGTCTGAAAGAAGAAGGAAAACGAGGAAGACGTTGAACAAGAAAGTGAGACTTTTCGATCTGCTATGTGGTTCTACTTTACCCGCCAAAGATGGCCCGGTCTACTGGTAGATAATCGTTGAAAATGTCTGTTTCATATACATATAACGCTCACACGCCACCAGAAATATTTGTTTTAACCAAGTTGCTTTGATCTAGTGGTATAGGATCTCCAGTTGAAGTGCTCGTCCCTGGGTTCGAGCCTTGGCCACTGCGGAATTTACATATGGGCTGCAGCATCCGAGACCGAAGACCGTTATACGGTAAGCCACATGGTGACGCCCTGGCAGCATCTATGCTCACTTCGGTCTCTAGTCTGGACCACCTCGGTGGAGCCAGGATACTCGGTTAGCAAAAAAAAAAATTGTTTTTTTTTTCCTTCCAAAGAAATACATTATCTAATATTTTTAACTTATAATTAAAAATAATAAATAAATTTGTTCTAATATATAAATTAAATCTAAATAACACTTTGCTTTGATGAAACTATTATTTCCTTCATAATAATTTATTTAATAGACAACATCCCATTCCTTTTGTTTTATATGATGTTTTGAAGAAATTTCTGTGTTATACTATTTGATTTTTTTTACATTTTCTTCGCAGATTTTTCATTTTTTTAATAGAATTATATGTACGATATTAACTAGTCTGGTCAAAGAGTTTAAAATTTCAAAGTAAGACCAATATTTTTTTTTACGATATTTGAATGTAGTAAAAGTTTCTAGAATTTGGCTGGTTTCAATAAGACCAAAAACCAAGTATAGTATGTTAACCAAACAAGTAGGATGAGTGGTTGTCAGGCTACTTGTGTTTATGGCAAATTGTTAGACACTATTTTATGGGAAGTGGGCTATCTTTTGGCTGCTTAGACTTTCTTATAAAATGTTAATTTCTGTCAAATGATAATATGATGTTGCTGTATATCTATTGCTATACAGTCATATACATGGTGTCCGGTGGCCTTTGCTGCCGGCTACCATCCTTTCTTTTTGTGTTTTGTGTGTATTTACTTTGATCTGTTGATCGATTTCTGTTTTTGCTTTGCGATTTTTTTTTCGTTTTGACGATTTTGTTGTGTAAAATTCAACAAAACCAGAGTTTTTATCATTCATATCTTTCTCTGGTTTGATTGGATCTAAATAAAAGTGGTCTTCGCTTTGTTTGTATAGTATAATCCGAATATGGATGGCAAAGGCGTTTAGTTTGGGTCCCTCTTTCGCAAAATCATCATTTAGATCCCGGATAGCTTAAATTGAATTATCTTCATCAGAAGATAAGCTTTCAACTCCTCTCCTAGGAAATCAGTCTTTACTTTCTTTGTTAGCCAGACAAACAGTATATGAATAAAGCGTTCTAATTGGAAAGGATAAGAAAGATGTTTGATTAAGATCGATAGATTCATAAGAGAGTCAGAAGAGCTGGCGCCCATGATAGCGGTCCGGCGAAGATTCTACTTATGAATCAATTTGGTCAATCTCAAGATTATATATCTGAAGATAATAGATGGTTTGATTGAGGCGTAGGATGAAAACAAAGAAACTCGTATATTTAATAAAGTTTTAGGAAATATAATATTATAGTTGAGTTTTGCTTACCAAAAATGATATAGCACAGTGGAACAAATCCGTTCACATCCTCACCACGTTTCGATTCCAGTCATCAACATGTATTTTTTTTTAAAAAAAATTTATACTTAATAAAACGACGTTTTATATTTTAAGATGACTCTTATGATACGTCAATGCTACGTCACCACTAATAAACAGTGTCATTTGACGGATTTCGGATCAATGTTAGTCACTGTATAAAAAAACGATTTTTATAAATTGATGTATGAAATTCAAATAATTTTTGAATTAATGTATGTTTTAGTATATATTATCAGTATATATGTGCGGATCGGAATTCTATAGTAGTGTTGATGTAGGAATTGGCTGTTTTTCTAACAGGGACAGTCCAGCTAGAACGAATTTTTAGTTACCCGGCCGAGGTTCACGTCTAAAGTGATAAACTTTATCTTATAGAAATTTGTTAACGGATATACATCCCATGTAAGCCAAAATTGACGTGAAAGCCAAGGTTGACCTGGAAGATTAAAACCCTAACTACTCTTTTCATCTTTTACCCGAATAGAGGATGACTTCGACTACCAAATAGTAGTCAAGAGGAAATATACCGACTTCGACTAACTTATTAATTAACCTTTTTGAACATTTCTAACTTATTGGACTTGATCAAATATCAAACCCGCTCTGACTTTAAGCTCAATTAGCTTATGGTTACATATTGGTTTACTATTTTTCCGTTGTCTGCAGTGATCTCTTTCTCTAGCTATGTATACGGTTTGGTGTCACTGTGTTTGATATCGATGGACAAACAAAAAAGAGGCTGAGATCATTTAGTAAGCAAGTTGATCTGTTAGGAACTAACTCATATTTTAAAAGTAATTATCACAACTGCCCCAACCAAAGTAAATGAATATGCCACCAAACATCAAATGAACTAAGTAAAGACATTATATTAAATTTATTTTAAAAAGAATTAACAAAAGAAGAAAAGGCCAAAGTGTAATGTCAATGACGTAAGAGAAGGAGAGTAGTGGTGGGGGAGAGGAATGATGAAAGATTGAAGAAACCGAGACCTCAGTGATAGTTTTAACACGTGGTAGTCTCTTAGCCCGTATGATGCTCTATACTACACGAGATCCAACAGCAATTAGCAGAAGCGAAAACAAAGGTAGATATTGGTGGCTCTGTTGACATTTGAAGAGTTTTTGTTTTTATGCAAATGTCTCTTAGCCCATAAGAAGATGTTTTCTTTAAGAAGGGGGGTCTTTCCTAGTTTTCCGCAGCTAAGGACGTCTCTTGTCCGTTTTACTTGCAATGGAAGTTCTTCACACGCACGAGGAAAGACACCGTCTTTGACTTGTCCAGGAGCGAGCGCGTGTTATAGGATGCAGTTAAACTGAGAGTGGTGGTCCTTATCTCGTCGTTGCGTATTTCCCAATTAGAATAGAAACCCCTGAGTTTAGGACTCCTTTTAGTCAACGCTTCTCCCTTTGTTTACAAGAAGTTTATAAGATTTCATTTACTTGTTTTTGACGTCAGACTTTATTTATAGCTTTTATCTACTTCTGTTGACAATTAAAAAAACTTTTATTTCCAAGATTTATCAGACAAAAAACGAATAATATCTCTTATATATTTTTGTTTCTTTTATATTCCTTTCATCTAATAGTTCATAATTGGTTACTCTATGCACATAAGTCAACTCTCTCTCTCTCTCTCTTCCATCTTTTTCTTTTCTCTGTGTTTCTGCCACGAATTGAGCAACTTCGATTCTAAATTTCTAATACCAAATTTGAATTTCTCAACTTGATTTTTGAAAAAGTTAACCTCGATGGGTAACGGAGTGACAAAACTGAGTACATGTTTCAGAGGCGGATATAGTTTCCGACAAAAACACATCTCAGTTCCACCTCCTACTGATCCTCAAGACGAAGGCTTAGGCCATTCTTTCTGCTACGTCCGACCCGAACCGACCCTCATCACTTGCTCAAAAGTCCATTCGGAGGAAGAGACCACTATGTTCCGAACCATCTCCGGCGCCTCCGTCAGCGCCAACGCCGCCACTCCTCTCTCCACCTCTCTCTACGATCCCTACGGCCACATCGACAGAGCCGCCGCGTTCGAGAGCACGACGTCATTTCCTTCCATCCCTCTCCAGCCCATCCCCAAAAGCTCCGGCGGCGGCGGTGGTGGTGGTGGTCCGGTCGCCTTGGGCTCCGGTCCAATCGAAAGAGGGTTCCTTTCGGGTCCGATAGAGAGAGGGTTCTCATCGGGTCCGCTTGACCGCGGCGGGCTATTCTCCGGCCCGCTTGAAAAGCCCATCTCCGATCATCAATTCCAGCGTAGCTTCTCTCACGGTTTGGCTTTACGTGTCGGGTCGAGAAAACGGTCTTTGGTTCGGATCCTCCGCCGTGCGATCTCGAGGACGGTTTCTCGAGGGCAGAACTCGATCGTCGCTCCGATCAAGTCCGTTAAAGAATCCGAGAGCAGCAAGAACCACAACGAGAATAACCTCACGGTTAATAGCTTGAACTTTAGCAGCGAGGGGACGTTGGACGACGACGTTTCGCTCGAGGGCCAGAATCTTCAGTGGGCTCAAGGGAAAGCAGGCGAGGATCGAGTACACGTCGTCGTTTCGGAGGAGCACGGTTGGCTTTTTGTCGGGATATACGACGGGTTCAACGGTCCGGATGCGACGGATTATTTACTCTCTCATCTTTATCCCACGCTTCATCGGGAGCTTAAAGGTTTGTTATGGGACGATCCAAACATCGAATCCAAACCTCAGGATCATGACGGTTCGTGTCTCGGTCAGGAAGATATTAATCATTGTGAGGGACGGTGGAGATGTGAGTGGGATCGAGAGAAGAAAGATCTTGACCGTAGATTAAAGGAACAGATCAATAGTAGGAGAAGTGGGTCGGACTCGGATCAGTTGACGAACCATTCGGATGTTTTAAAAGCATTGTCACAAGCTCTGAGGAAGACGGAAGAAGCGTATCTAGACACTGCTGATAAGATGCTGGAGGAGAATCCTGAGCTAGCTTTGATGGGTTCTTGTGTTCTGGTGATGCTTATGAAAGGTGAAGATATTTATGTGATGAATGTTGGCGATAGTAGAGCTGTGCTTGGTCAGAAGTCTGAATCGGATTACTGGCTAGCTAAGATAAGACAGGACTTGAAACGGATCAACGAAGAAACGATGAAGAGTAATTTGAGAGGTTGCGAGGGAGATCATGAAGTCTCAAATTTATCGGCTTTTCAGCTCACTGTTGATCACAGCACAGATGTAGAAGAGGTAAGTGAGCAAACAATTGCATTAGATTGGTCAATGCTTCTCATAGAGGTTCTGATTGTGTTATGTTCTTATGGTTATTAGGAAGTTGAAAGAATCAGAAACGAGCATTCAGATGATGTTAGTGCAGTGAGTAATGAACGGGTTAAAGGCTCCTTGAAGGTCACAAGAGCATTCGGTGCCGGTTTCTTAAAGCAGGTATTCATCTGACTTCATGTTTATTGTGATTTTGGCTATGTGTGATCTGAATCTAATAGCTTTTGGTTATGTTATTTTTTTTTTTTTTGCAGCCTAAATGGAACAATGCGCTTCTTGAGATGTTCCAAATTGATTACATAGGGGAGTCTCCGTACATAAGCTGCTTACCGTCCCTCTACCATCACAGATTAGGCTCCAAGGACAGGTTTCTAATACTATCATCAGATGGTCTCTACCAGTACTTCACAAATGAAGAAGCGGTTTCAGAGGTTGAGCTATTCATCACATTGCAGCCTGAAGGGGATCCTGCTCAGCACCTTGTACAAGAGCTTTTGTTCAGAGCTGCTAAGAAAGCTGGTATGTTGATAAAAAAATTCTTACATTGTGTGTTCTGTTCCAAACTCTGTTTTAGTTAAGCAGCTTGTCTCAAACTGATGTTATTTTTTTTTTAAATATTTGTAGGTATGGATTTCCATGAATTGCTGGAGATACCACAAGGTGAACGGAGACGATACCATGATGATGTTTCAATAGTAGTGATCTCTCTAGAAGGAAGAATGTGGAAATCATGTGTATAATAAAAAAACACAACCCTGTTGTAGTGTCTCAGTCATGTAGTATAATGTTGACAATCAGGAAATAATATTTATATATGTAAAAAATTTTGGCAACTCAAATAGATAGGTGAAGAGAAGATTCTAGTGTCTTAAATTAGTGGTCAAAGATTTCGTTCTTTAAATTGTAAGTTTTTCCAACTGCTAATTGTACGTGAATAGAGAAGTAAATGAAGGAATTGAAATTCTGAGATATGAGTGGTAAGTAGCAGTTTGTGGTTGGAGAGAAGTTATTCACTTTCCCTCGCATTTAATTCACAACCTCTCTCTGTTTTTTTTTTTTTGTTTTTCTTCAAATTCTATGGCTTCTTATTTGTTTCTTTCTGTACTGTTTCTTGCATTACAGGGAACTTGGTATTCATTAACTTTGGAATTTTATGTTTAATGTAACTTATTTGTCCTTTGTATTCTTACCCTCCTTAACTTATCTCAACTCCCCACACTTGCTACCTCAGATTATCAATCTATCATGTTGGTTTACGACGCTTCTAAGTTCAATTTCAGCATTTTCCCTGAGCTTTATTTGACGGGCATGTGCAGATTCCAAAACTTAATCCTACAGTGTAAAGCTTTCTATTGTGATATCATTCATAGGGTATATATATATGAGAAGGTCTCATAAGAGATAACTTCCATCCCAAGTAAAGATAGATCATATATCCTAAGTTATTCGAAACTTAACATTATCGTATTAGAAGAAATATATATATATGATATATCTAATACTCCCCTTAAGGATGGAGAGTGTAGATCTCAAACTCCCATTTTGCACAGTAAATAGTTAAACTGACGTCATCCAAGAGCTTTTGTAAGAAACTCGACAATCTGATCTTGAGAACTGACATGTTTTGTAGAAATGATCTTGTTCTTAATTGCATCTCGGATAATATGACAATCATATTCAATATGTTTGGTGTGCATATGAAACACAGGGTTTGCAGCAATATGCAAAGCATTCTTGTTGTTCACAGTACATTGGTATCGGCTCTGTTTGTGTAATGTCGAACGCTGTCAGAAGCTCCAACAACCATTGTAACTCCGAGTAAGTGTAAGACATGGTTCGATATTCAGCCTCTGCTGATGATCTGGAAACAGTAGGCTGTTTCTTTGTCTTCCATGAAATTGTTGTACCACCAAGAAAGATAACAAAACTAGTGAGAGACCGTCTTATTCCCAAAACCGGTTGTGAATCCAAGAAAAGACCTTGACCAGGACATCCTTTTAAGTATCGAACCACTCGAACAGCTGCTTCCCAGTGTTTCTTACGTGGCTTAGCCATAAATTGCGCTAGTATGTGAACCGCGTAGCTTAGCTCTGGTCGGTTGATAACGAGATACACTAGCCGACCAACTAACCTACGATATTATGCTGGATTTGTGTGATATTCACCCACCTCTTGTCCAAGAGTGTGATTCTGTTCTACAGGCGTGTCAAACGGTTTTGAACCAGACAAACCACATTCTGAAATAATATCCAAGACGTATTTTCTTTGTGAGAGATAGATGCCATTGTTTGCACAAGATACTTCTATTCTCAAAAAATATTTAAGAACACCAAGGTCCTTCATGTGGAAGAACTTACTTAAGTAGGCTTTGAACTTTGCAGTAAAAGCCTTATTGTTACCGCCAATGACCAAATCATCCACATAAACAAGAACGTATAGCTTTGTATTGCTGTCGACGTAGGAGAACAGAGAGTAATCCTTACGATTCTGGATGAAACCAAATTTAAGTAGGGCTTCAGAGAGCTTGGCAAACCAGCACTGTGGTGCTTGTCTAAGACCATAGAGTGACTTTCGAAGTTTGCAAACAACATTCTTCTAGGAGATGAGAAACCTGGTGGCTGTCTCATATATACTTCTTCGTCTAAGTCACCATGCAAGAATGCACTTTTGACGTCCATCTGGTACAAGTTCCAATTTTATGTGGAAGCAATTTTGAGTAAAACTCGAACGGTAGTTAATTTAACGACATGAGCGAATGTTTCATTGAAGTCTCCGCCCTCTTGTTGCTGATTTCCATAGGTTACTAAGCGAGCTTACGCTTGATGGTGTCGTCTGAGTTATATTTGATCTTGAGGACCCATTTACACCCAAAAGCATGTTTTTCCGGAGGAAGACTGGTCACATCCCAAGTATGTTTTTCTTCTAGTGCTGTAATTTCAGACTGGGTCCATAACCCACAGGTCCCAGGATCATAATCTAGCTCTGATACCATGTCAAGTTTTCTGGGCTTCCAACTTAAAACCAATTGGTGGTAAGTGGAGTGGTTCACGTCCCTTATATATTACTCAAGTCCCATACATATTTCTAATGTGGGATCTTCTCTCCAACATCCTCTCTCGAGATAATGGTACATATAACCATTAATCTCGCAGAATCCATCATACTCCCTCCAAGACAATGCTTTATTTTCTAGCAATCTTGGCGGAACTAAGCCTTCTATAAGCCATCATCTAATGGGATGATCGGGTCACTGTCCGGACCGGATTAATGGGTCAGGGTGTTGGGCTTGCTCTGATACCATGTAAAGCTCTCTATTGTGATATCACTCTTAGATCGCATACATATATATATATATATATATATGAGAAGGTCTCATAAGAGATAACTTCCATCCCAAGTAAAGATAGATCCTAAAAGATCCTATATCCTAAGTTATTGGAAACTTAACATTATCGTATTAGGAGAAATCTACATGATATATCTAATATACAGAAAAATCGAACCATCATTAACAAGGGCTGTGTTCCTAAACTTCCAAAGCATTGATTTTGTATCTAAGATCTATTACCACTCACACGTCAATCGGATTCATCATAATCCTAGCATGTACGCTTCATCATTTTGTTACATTCACGTAAACAGTATCATCCTCCTAGCTCTACACATATATATTCAAATTAAATCCAAATTGTAATTTCTAAATTTCTGCCTCCAGGCTATTCATATTATATTGCCAACTCGTTTGAAAACCAACTTTGGAAGTATGAGAAAAGAGAAATCAAATGTGTAAATACTAAATATCCTTACATTCGTGGATGTGTATGCTGATGATCATCAAGGCTCCATTCTAAATCCGATGTTAAAAGGAACGCTAGAACTGCTTCTGAAAGAGTTGAAAGTCAGAAGAGAGATTGGTGGCTTAATTGGGAGTTAAGTGATTCTAGTATCATAGGGACTCATAAGAAATGTTACCACGATCAAGTGCTTTAGTATAGAAATTCTAGTATGTTATTTATGTCATTCTCTTATCTTGTTTGCTAAAACTACAAGAGTTTTCTGCTAAAATAGTTTCGACGCACTAGTTTACAAACATAAAAAACAGTCTTATATCATTTCGTGCATACATTTTTGCACAGTTTGATTTTAGGAAAACAGTCACGGCCAGTTAAAGAAAAAGGTAGTCAACAAAGCATTTCACAAATGATTCGCGATGAATCGCATCGAGTTCGGTGAGAGAATCTCCCGAACCTTTCGCAAGACTCGAGCCGGTCGCTACCGTCTTCCCTTTCTGTTTTCGAGACAGTCTCCCACTCGTCGACATGATGACTATCGAAGGATAACACGCAAAATCCTAGAATCTACGACTAGAAAGCTAGAGAGAGAAGCAGATGGAAGGAGAGAGAAAGTACTTGAATCAGATGAAGAATGAGAAAAGTGAGAGGCGTGAGGGGTATTTATAAGGAAAGAGCGCCACATCCCCGAAGCGTCATCATTAGGTCTAAACGGGCTTAGATGGGCCCATTAAAGCGCGTGGATGCCCACGCTGTCTCGCGACGTTTCGACTTCTCGAGGCGAACTAGAACCGGTTTAGGCCAAAACCAGTGGTTTTGCCCGAAACCAAAGAAAACCATTGGTTATGCCCAAAACTGAAGGAAACTATCGGTTTGTCCAAACCAAAAAATTTCAATGACTGACACCCCAGCGCAACATGCAGCGATCAGTCGCGAAGAAGACAAGCGAAACATCCAGCCAAAGAAATAAGCGAGATCACAAGTCCAGAACATCTATCCCTCAGACCTTACTTCCAAATTCACTGAGTACGCTACGCTACTCACCAGTGAACTGAGGAGACTTACTGTTGGGTATGGGCCTGGCCCTCCTAAAAGGCTCACAAGATAGTTGTCCTGACCTGTAACTATGTAGAGAAAACTCGACTCACCGGCTCGCGAACGACCGATCGGATCGACTCAAGACTGCTTTTAGTCGATCAAACGAGCGACTTAAGGCAGTCGACTCGACGACTCGAAGGAGCGGTCCGAAAGCTCTGCCTAATCAACGAAAGGCACATCAGGGGAAGGCGAGCTAGGTTATCGAACGACCGCCTATATAAGGGAGGGAAGAAGCAATGAGGAAGGGATCCACAAATCTCCACACACTAATAGGCTAGAATTAGGGTTTTACATCTTACTCTCGCCGACTTGTACCTTCCGGCGAACTAGCTTTCGCCGACTTACTTTCTACCGCATATTTCCCGTTTTGTAACTCAATCAAACGATTCTATAATCTAATAAACGATTTTTTCTTAACCCACCGACAAGTTCTCGTCTCTTCTTTTTACTAGTTTGTCGATAGTTCTCGGTTCAAACAACCATGTTTTGTAAGCAGGTTCCATTAGATGAAACTGACTGACCGGCTTGGGGTTGTGGACTCAGATTAGAAAATTGGTGAAACTAATCTTTCCATTAGAAAAAGGTTGTTTGGCATTTTGATCCCGCGGGTACGGCATTCATAAAAGTCAAACAATCATCCCTATTGTTTATGCATCAACTTTCTATTGTTTATCAGAATGAAAAATGACAGAGCCATTTTAATAACGCCTGCAACTAGCATCATCTATATCAATTGTTATTCTTGGAACATAACACGAAAATTCCTGATTTTTGCTGATTCAAATATTGCAACGAGTTGGACTAAGATTGTTCACCACATTCCAAGTTCGGTATAATAATTTGTGTACTCTTTGATATTATTGGAATCTTACAATATTAAATTGCGTTGTCTTCTTGATTGATGGAAATTTACTTAGATATACGACTTTGGTTCATTCACAAAATTACTATCAAACTCCCAAGATCTTAACATCTTAACAAAAAGATTCAGCTGCGTAAATTGAATCAATTGCTCCACTACTCTTCAAAAAAAAAACAGCATTCTCCAGTACTCTTCTCTTTTAATTCATTTCATTTTCATTTTCATTTATTTTTAATTCGAAATCTGATAAAAAATCCAATAAACCCAATATAAATCTACTTATTTACAAATCATGCCACTAAACCTAATTTTATCTCTTATCTCTTATCTCTACAAATCTATATTTCATTTATATTCTTCATCTTCTTTCTCTCTTCTATTTTTTTCTCTCTTCTCTTTTTCTCTCTTCTCTTTCATTCTTCGATCCAAATCTTTTTTGTCTTTAATTTTGTTCTTCTTCGGTTGTTCTGCTTTTCCTTTGTTCTTCTTCGAATCTCTTTTTCTCCGAATCTCTTCTTCTTCGAATCCATTCTTCTCCAAATCTTATATGTTTCTCCTCTTTTTTTGATTTGTTGTTCTTTGTTCGCAATTTTAGGGTTCTTCTTAAAATATCATATGTTTTCCTCTCTCTCTCTCTCTCTCTCTCTCTCTCTCTCTCTCTCTCTCTCTCTCTCTCTCTCTCTCTCTCTCTCTCTCTCTCTCTCTCTCTCTCTCTCTCTCTCTCTCTCTCTCTCTCTCTCTCTCTCTCTCTCTCTCTCTCTCTCTCTCTCTCTCGCACTACAAATCTGGCTTGCTGCAAGAATATATGAGAAATGTGAAAGTAAAACCGTAGAACTTGGTTAAACTAGGTTCAAAGTATTACAAAGTTGTACTTCGACAATAGTACAACTTAGTAAAACTTTGTACTAGTTTTATCAACTCGTGCAATCGTTGGTAAAACTGTATAACTAGGTTATAGTTTTACCAAGTTGTACCTTGACAAATGTACAACTTGGTAAAACTAAAACCGAGTTATACCATCTTCGAGGTATAACTTGGTAAAACTATGACATAGTTATACCAAGTTTGTACTTAGGCATTGATGTAACTTGGTTCAATTTGGTTTTTAGTTTTACTAAAATTCAAAATTCATATTTTGAATTTGATACCCAAAATTCAAAATTTAATTTTTCAAGTGAGGAGGGAAAACATAATGACAAAATTGGAAATCTCTTATTTCACTAAGAGTAGAGAGTATGTTAGAATTCGTAAGAGTATGCCAAAATAAATTTTGCCTCATTAAGAGTATCTAAGATTATTACTCGCGTAATTGCTCTTTTTTGTGTGTGTTATGTTTCCATTTATTTTGTTTCTGAGTCAGTCTATAGTTATACCCTATATAATTGGGCTGATTTGATCAAATTTCAGTGTGAACGCCACCTGTGTGGTGATTTCTCTCTATGAAATTTTTTTGAAATGCTCTTTTCTCAAGTGAATTTTTTTTTTATTTTGTCGATAAAAATGCTGCTTGTTAAGTCATGTATCCTATGTTGTACCGAGATGGATACGGGTACGGAAGCGGGGGACGAAACGGCAAAACTAAAAATTATGAGTAGCATATATGTTATTGATATAATAAAAATAAAAAATTTATAAACCAAAAATACTAGTAAAAAGGTTATAAGTTCAAAATCTAGTTAAAACTTGTATTTTTTATTTTTATTTGGAAGAAAAGTAAGTGAATAAGCTTAGGAAAGGATAATGTTAAAGCAAATCTGTTTTGAAACATTCCATAATTAATGGTTGCCGTCCCCAAAGTGTCCCCCCGTGCCGTCCCGGAAACGTCTCCTGTACGGATACGTCCATCAATTTGAGGTCACCGTCGTTCTAAGATGGTTTGTTTGCTGTCTTGCCTGAACTGGTGATAGATTGCAAATATGGTTGTTCTGTGTTTATGTTTATGCCGATTATCTGAAACTAGTACATCAAAGTTTATTTTTATTTTTTGAGCGTGTCCTTGAAGATGGTTGTAGCGAAATTACAGAACGGGAGAGTGATGTTTGTAAATTGCATTCAGGTCTTCATGGTCCCTACCTGTGTTTGAGCTGTAAAGCAAGTTGTATTTTGTTTTACAGCAGATAACTAACACCTTTGCATTATTTTCCCACTATGGGTGGTTGAACTTTAATATACGGCTGTGTGTTCTTATCTACTCATTCTGCTTGTAATTAATTGTCACTCACTTTGGGCTCAGCTTCTGATTTTTTTTTCTCTCTTTGCTGCAATGGGAGGTTTATTCTCGATCTCCATGCCATGTGACCAAGTGGTGAATCAAGTGTCTCGATGTCTTTGCACTCATGAGAGTTATATATACAGCCTTTCAGAGAATCTAGCTGCTCTGCAGAAAGACATAGAAGTGCTCAAGGCGAAGCGAGATGATGTGCAAAGAAAGGTTTGCAGAGAAGAGTTTACAGGGCGTCGTGAGAGGCTTTCTCAAGTCCAGGTATGGCTTACTAATGTCCTGAACACCGAGAACAGATTCAATGATCTGTTTAGCACTAACAACGTTGAGCTTCGAAGGTTGTGTCTTTGTGGGCTCTGCTCTAGAAATATGAAGATGAGCTATATTTATGGGAAGAGGGTTGTTCGGATGCTGAAGGAGGTTGAGAGTCTCAATTTTCAAGGATAATTTTCTGTGGTGACTGAGACAACTTTAGTAGCTAAGGTGGATGAGATGCCTGTTCAACCCACCATTGTTGGTCAAGAAACAATGGTTGAAAGGGTATGGACTCGTCTCATGGAAGAAGGAGTCGAGGTTGTGGGTATGTATGGCATGGGTGGAGTAGGCAAAACCACCCTTCTCACACAAATCAACAACAAGTTTACCGAAACATGCGGAGGAGGAGGAGGAGGAGGATTCGAGGTAGTGATATAGGTTGTGGTGTCTAAAAGTCCAGAGATCCATAGGATTCAAGGAGACATTGCCAAAAAGCTAGGCCTTGAAGGAGAGGAGTGGGGCCAAAAAAATGAAAACCAGAGGGCCCTTGAGATACACAATGTCCTCAAGAGGAGAAAGTTTGTGTTGTTGCTGGATGATATATGGGAGAAAGTGAATTTGAAAGCGGTTGGAGTCCCACATCCAAGCAGACAAAATGGATGCAAAGTAGCTTTTACTACTCGTTCGAGAGATGTGTGTGGGCGTATGGGGGCTGATGACCCTATCAAAGTCAGTTGTCTAGAACCAGAAGATGCTTGGGATTTGTTTAAAAAAAAGTTGGAGAAAACACATTGAAAGGCCATCCAGACATCCCTCATCTCGCAAGAAAGCTCGCTGGAAAATGCTGTGGTCTACCATTAGCACTTAATGTCATTGGCGAGACCATGGCATGCAAAATGACGGTACAAGAATGGCGTACTGCTATTAACCACTTGAGTTCATATGCTGCAGAGTTTTCTGGCATGGAAGATGAGATTCTCCCGATCCTCAAGTATAGCTATGATAATTTAAACACGGAGCAGGTGAAATCATGCTTCCTGTATTGTTCTTTGTTCCCTGAAGATCACCGTATGGAAAAAGAGAGGTTGATAGACTACTGGATGTGTGAGGGGTTTCCTAGATGAGAACCAAAGTAGAGAAAGAGCATTAAGCCTAGGCTATAAGATCATTGGTACACTTGTACGTGCATGTTTGTTGTTGGAGGAAGTTATCAATAAAGAACAAGTGAAAATGCATGATGTGGTTCGGGAGATGGCTCTATGGATAGCATCTGATCTTGGGAAGGATAAAGAAAAATGTATTGTGCAAGCCAGAGGCGGGTTATGCGAGATACCAAGAATCAAGAACTGGAGTGCTGTGGTAAGGATGTCTCTCATGGAAAATGAGATTGAGATGGTCTCTGGCATCCCTGAGTGCTCCAAACTTACAACTCTCTTCCTTCAGAAAAACGATTCACTGATACATATCTCACCTGATTTCCTCCGGTGTATCCCTATGCTCGCTGTCTTGGATCTGTCCGGGAACTCAAGTCTCCGGACACTGCCTGAACAAATATCAGAGTTGGTCTCCTTGCGATATCTTGACTTGTCATGGACATGCATCAGGCGGCTACCTCTTGGTTTGCTAGAGTTGAAAAAGCTCATACATTTGAGGTTGGATTACATGAAGAGACTTAAGAGTGTTTCAGGAATATCAAATTTGTTGAGTTTGAGGAAACTGCAACTACTACAGTCTAAAATGTCGCTAGACATGAGCTTAGTGGAGGAGTTGCAACTCTTGGAACATTTACAAGTTCTCAACATAAGTATCAAGTCAAGTTTGGTTGTGGAGAAGTTGTTATATGCTCCCAGGTTGGTGAAATGCCTTCAAGTTGTAGTACTTAGAGAGCTTGAGGAAGAATCACACAGAGTATTGGCTTTCCCAGGTATGGATAGTCTCCGTAAAGTCATCATAAGGAAGTGTGAAATGTGGGAGATAAAGGCAGAGAGGAAGACTTTATCATTAACTCAAGGCTTCCCAAACCTCTCTAGTGTGCATATAAGCAGCTGCAATGGTCTGAAGGATTTAACGTGGCTTTTGTTCGCTCCAAACATCACTAGCCTTGAGGTTCTTGAATCAGGACTATTAGAAGCAATAATAAGCCAGGAGAAAGCTACGAGTGTTGCCATTCCTTTCCAGAAACTGGAGAGTCTGCGCTTACACAATTTAGCAACGTTGAAGAACATCTATTGGGGACCTTTGCCTTTTCCATGTCTAAAGACAATCCACATAACAGAGTGTCCAGAGCTGAGAAAGCTCCCATTGGATTCTCAAAGTGTCTCCAGGGTTGAAGAGTTTGCTATTAAATACAAAGAGGAAGACTGGTTTGAAAGAGTCGAATGGGATGATGAAGGCACTAAACTCCGTTTCTTACCTTTCTTCAAGTTCTTTGGACCTGAATGGCAAGTTACCTATGTGCGGTAACAACTTTAAGAGTTGTCTGAGTTGAAGCAATACAATGATTTCAATGACAAGGGAGAAGATAGTCATTACTTTTTAACAGTCTTGGTAAGATCGATTTCGAAGGAACAGAGTTTGTGATCCCATATGCTTCAATTTCATAAACGCTCAACACAAACAATACAGTTAAATTGGATTTTGTAAACTGAATAATAAATGATTTAATTTATAAAACGCTCTTTTAGACTTATTGTATACTCTTTGATCAAAATATATAAATGAAATATTTTTATTTTACTCATAGCTTAGAGAATGTTATTTCTCATGCAGTTGAAAGACTTTGTGGTGGTCAAGTATCCCATGAAGGCATGAACCAAAGCAAAGTTTGACTGGACAGTTCTCTTTCTCACATGCATAGATATTATTTTCTATCTTCTCTAAGTCTCCCATGCGACTTGGATAGTGCAATTTCACCATTTTGCTTAACTTTAATTAATACTTATTTATTTTCAGTGCAGTTAATTAAAACATAAACTAATGTTGGTGAAACTTATATGCATAGATCTAGAAACTTCAACTTTTTTGCCCTTTTATGAGTCTTTTAATTTGTGTTTTTCTCCTCTTTATCTTATGCATGATTACAATTATAGTTCTCATTGTTATCCGGAAGAAGACATATAAATCAAAATGCAGTCATAGCTCCCAATTGCAATTTACATCTCAAATTTTTAGGAGCATGAGATTTGTTAAGTGCATTCAGCAGTAAATGGATTGGAAAATATAAAATAAAATGTACTTATTCACACGTCTTGAGCTGCCCAAAAGTGAAATCAGGAGGGTCTGTGAGCATATTTTGTTTTGCCAAAATGGTTGACTTTTATTACCATTTCTTACACACACAATCATTTCTCATGCATTTTCTTTCTTATTCATCCCAAAAACTCAAGATTTTTGATTTCAAAATCAGATTTTCATTAGAGTTATTCAAATTCACGATTCTTGGTCAATAATGAATGGATACCTTTCATTAACAAGCTATGAATGATCGGAGAAATTAAGCACAAACTTTTATCAGATCTAGGTATGATGTTCAAAAAAATTCAGATCAGCTTCGTATAGAAGACTTTTCCAGAAATCTACTCTATCGAGAAGTCTTGTCTAAAAGTCTTTTGGTCAATACATAGATTAGTTTTGCAACTAACTATTTTGTGAGGTTTTCGTAGAAAACTATTATAGAAGTCTGATAACTTTTATTTTAACAAAACAATCAAGTAAACTTCCGAGAAGTCTCCATAAAAATGAGGTTAATTTTGCAACTAACCGTAATTTTGCAGAAATTTGACATTTTCATAAAAGACTTATGGAGAAATATCTATGTTGGTAGATTTCTAGAGAATTCTTTTTACTGTCTTATGAAGTATGCGGTTAAGGTCAGTTTTGCAATTGAAAGAATAATAAAACATTAATTTTAAAATTATTTAGCGCACTTATGTGAGTTTTCTCTATTTTAATTCGAAGATTTTGGTCAAACCCTTGGGTTTTATGAACAGACTTATTGGAAAGTTTTCTCATAGAAGAATTTTCTATAATTTTACTCTTGTAAAGTCAAAAATGATCACTTGCAAAATTAACCTGCAAAACTTTATATGACACTCCGGAGACTTTATGTGACAGTAAGAAGACTTCTCCGGAAATCTTCTCGAAAACTCTTTTATTAAAGATTTCTCTTTAGTTGCAAAATTAATCAGATTGTCAGATAAGACTTTTCGAGAATTTTATTCTCATAAAAATTAGCTTTTTCCAAATAAGAAAATTAACCCAATAATTTATAAATGAAGATTTCTCAAGAAGTCTGCTAGTTAAGCATACTTCTTAAGAAGTCTTCATTCGTTAGTTGTAATTTCAAAAATAACCTAAATAGGAGATTCATGTATAAGTTTGCTGTGAGAAAATCTCTCTCTCTCTCTCTCTCTCTCTCTCTCTCTCTCTCTCTCTCTCTCTCTCTCTCTCTCTCTCTCTCTCTATCTCTCTCTCTCTCTCTCTCTCTCTCTCTCTCTCCTCTCTCTCTCTCTCTCTCTCTCTCTCTCTCTCTCTCTCATCTCCTCTCTCTCTCTCTCTTCTCTCTCTCCTCTCTCTTCTCTCTCTCTCTCTCTCTCTCTCTCTCTCTCTCTCTCTCTCTCTCTCTCTCTCTCTCTCTCTACTCTCATGTTTGTTTGTTCTTGTATAGAGAAAAGGCTCCGACTGGTGACCTTTTCGGGAACACGAAGAACGAATAGGAAAGAAACGTATAGGAATAAAATTACAGGAATGAAAATGAATGCTTGTTCCTTATCAAATTTAACAAGGAATGCTTTTGTTCTATATTTCTCTACAAAAGAAGGAATGGAGAGGAACAAGAAGAAAAAACTATTCCTTGTGAATGGTGATTTTTTTTGGGAATGATAAGGAATTCAACGTTCCCTTTCGTTCCTTGGTCACCATTCGAAGCAAGTTACTGTTAACCTTTTCATTAATCTCAAACATACAAACTTACACATATTTATAGTTGTTTTTTTCACCAACAACTACACACACATACTTAGACTTGTACACTTAACTACTACAACTATAGGCCTTACTTCAAGCTAAACAACTCTCAACAAGTCCCAACAGGTATAACAACTAGTCGGCTTTATCCAACACTTCACTCTTTGTTGGCTTTAACCAAACTAAAATTTAGGTTATAACTAAGTCACATCTCAATTCTTTTTTAGCCTCTTAACTTGTCCTTGTTAACTTTTTCATTGTTCTTTTTTTTTTTGTGTGGAAAGCTCCCTTGCTTCCACTTCTTCTTCTCTCTTGAGTCATCTTCTCTTTGTATGTTTAATCAAAGGTTCAATCCCAAAATTCCCTCTTAAATCTTTTGATTAAACTCCTCTTGTTCTTCTTGTGATTCTCCTTCTTGATATGAATCTCCAAGAGCTTCTTCTTTGGTTGCCTCTCCAACCACCTTGTTTCCTTTTTTTTAGGTGAGCAATTCTTCTTCATTGGTTTGGTTTCTTGGAATTTATTGTTGCTTCATTTGGTTGCCGCTCATCCCTTGATTTCAGCGTCTTCTTTGATCATCAACTTGTGCTACTTGATTACTTGAATTATCACCTGACCATCAACTTGGTCTTCTCTACTTCATTTGTTTTGCATGACCCTCCAAATCTCAATAAAAATCAAAGGAATTGTGGGAAGTTAATAGCTGATAAAAATGAAGGAGAGATGTACTTTCAGTTATGATTCATGACAACACTACAAATCTTCAACTGATCATATCGGGTATCCTACTAGTTACTAAAAATATGCAATCCTGTAAGATGTAATGTGACACATGATGTAGTATATGAAGAGAAGAAGACGAGTCAATTAATCATGTTATATTTTAATGTTCATCACTACTCCTGACATGGGTTATGTCATAAACACCTTCAAACCTGGGAATTTTTCCAACATCATCGATTTTACCAATATGGATTCTTTATTGTTGATATTACCCAAAAAATATGTTGTCAGTTACTTTTCTTGGATTATGTGGTATATGTGGAAGAATAGAAATAATAAGAGATCGTGTGTATAACAAAAATTGAAAGAGTTTTATGGGCTGAGGTTCATCTTATAGACTTAAAAGAACAAGATGAGTTTTTTCCTACTTACTTATGTCAGCCATTGGTAGGTACCAGATTATGCTGTATTGATGGATATTGGAGAGAAAAGGATCTTTTTACAGGTCAAGGATGGTTTTGTACCACAAGCTCTTACGATTATATGTTGGGAGCAATGACAATTGGAAGATGCTTATCACATTTATATACATAATGTGAAGAACTGATTTGGGCTATGGATTGCGTGAAGACCTTTCAAATTACAGAGGTGGTTTTGCAACAAACTATTTCTCATTTGGTGTAGATGGTGTCGGTGTCGACACCAGATGAACGGCCAGCTTTTAATATCCAGTGGACTAATTTCAACGATGTAAGGAATTCTTCCCTAATTTCTCGATCATGCATATACCAGGAGAAAAAATATAATGGCGGACAAATTTTCACACAATGCTCGGATTTCTCCTTCTGCTTTGCTATATGTTAATTCGGCACGTCTGGTTTGGTTATCTGAATTGGTGGTTTCTTTTACCTAGTTTTAGTTATTATTGTAAAAAAAAAGATTCCATAAATTTGGTTATCTTCGGTCCAAATCAAATGAATCATAATTATGTTTTAATCTGAAATTTTAATTGTTTACTTAGATCTAACAGTCATAACATCAAACAAAATTTTATAGAAAATACAATATCAGATGATATGCTTATATTCTTTAAACGATTTTTAGGTTTTCTAATCATTTAATAAAAATACATTCATAGTAAAAATATTACCTTATTATGTTATTTAAGATGATGTTTAAATATATATATATATATATATATATATATATATATATAAAAAGTATTCTTATTGTGAAGTTTCCTTTTAAATAACTATGGTTTTTATAAAACAATTACATGAGATTTTTAATTTAGATTGGTCCATTTAATTTTAAAAAATTTGAACCTAAATAAAAAATAGCAAATTATACCAATTAATTTGTAAATCTCTTAATTTTAGACAATACTCGACTAAACCAATTACTTAACATAATCAAGTATAGATAATAATCAGTATTTTTAATATGTGCATGGAAGAAGTAAAGTAACGGTAGTATGGGTATCTAATCAGGTATGATTTAAGTTTAATCAGGTTTAAGTTTTTTTTTTAAAAACATAAAATTAAGTCTCATTTGAGTGTTTGAAAAGTTTGGTTTGGATTCTGTTCAAATTTTATCGGTTTCGCTTCGGATTTTGTAACACATTGTAGCTGATTGAACCCATTTGAAATTCGAATTTCAGTTATCAAAATACTTGTTTGTGACCCGAAAATACAAATATTAGTTCACAAATTTGGCAAGTTTAAAAATTTTGCCTAACATAAGCTTGGTGACATAATTAAGGAAGTGGTTGTTAAGAGGAAAAAACATAAAAACTTAAATTAGAAATTAACAACTCTATAAACGTATGAAACATTATTTAAACATCAAAAATAAATCGATATTGTTAACACTGTAGATCAAAACTCATATATATCACACTTTAAATGCAATTGTCAAAACATAAGAACTTCAACATTTAACCAAATGCTAAAAATACATATTAAACAGAGTATCTGAATTTATTATTCAGGTAATAGATATTTCTGTTAGGTACTCTTTGGGATATTTGAGTATCTTGATACTTATGGGGTTGGAGTTTAGAATGATTTTATTGGATTTTATCTGATATATCCGTTGTTGAGGTCAAAATTGGTCCTACCAAAATCCACGGCTAAAATCACTTGAGGATTGTATCATTTACAAGGATGATCCGGAAACATGGAGATAACAAATCCGGATACGCCGTATCGACTTGAACAAATAAACATTAAAAAATCCGTATATTACTTCCCAAAAAGTAAATAAAGAACTTTATGTGCAAACATGAATTATCCGGAAAAAAAAATTATTTTCGAAGGTTTTACGAGAAATAACACAGTTTTTTCGAAATAATTTTTCGTAAAAAAGACTTCAGAAAGTTTCAGCGGAAAAAAATTCGTAAAAAATTGAAACAAGTTTTACAAAACAATCTTTTGTAAAACAAACTTTGGAAAGTTTCTACCGGAAAAAATTGTAAAAAATCAAAAACAAAATTATGAAATAATCTTTCATAAAACAAACTTCAAAAAGTTTCTATGGAAAAACTCGTAAAAAGCGAAAGAGTTCCAAAAGCATACGAAACCATCAACGGAGAACGGAAGAGACAAGACAAGGCAGATGAATGGCAACATCGCCCATTCCGTCCCCTCTCTCTCTCTACATATCTTCTCTCCCTCCACATCGCCCCTTGGCTCCCTCTCTCTCTCCGCATCTCCTTTTGGATCCTTATCTCTCTCAACATTTCTCCTTGGCTCCCTCTCTCTCTCTCTCCACATTCCCAATACACTCTCTCTCCTTATCAGTATCGCTTGTTGACTCTCGAGGATCCATGTTGCCTTTATGATTCAACATCGTCCATTTATCTCCATTACTCCTAAACATCACCCATAACTTCTCATCATCACCCACTCCTATTTTATCATGTTATTTCTGGAATCGTGTCCAAAACAACCTCTGATTCGTGGCAATCAGAGCTGCCATTGAGATTTTACATAAAAACAAGGAATGCTATGTTTTTCATAAAATCTAGCGACGTTGAGTCAAAAAAAATTAACTTAAACACCGGATATGTTTTGACTAAACGAAATGACTTTACCATTTCAGAGACCAGCTGTTAAACCACCACTCTGAGCAAATTGACGATTTTTTTGAGAAAATCGTAAAAATGCATAATTCTTATAACGGACTGAAACAGCCCGTTTGACAGGTGAAGTATACTGATTCTACTGGCGGTATAATTATCTTGGAAAGGAATAAGGAAGAAAAAAAGGTAATTGAAGATTTCTGAAAGAGATAGACTTGAACCTCCACAAAAAAGAAACATCAGAGAAAATATGGAAATAAGGGAAGATCTGAATTCACAGAAAATGGCACATAGTTGACCTTGGTGGAGTATATAAGAAAGGCTGGTGCAGGGAAGAAAAGACAGAAGTTTCACTACAAAAACTCTCTACACTGAGAAACCTTAGGCTTCATTTTTGCCATGCTTTGTTTTCTATTCTCTGCATCTGATTACTAGACGAACGTTGCAAAAGCAGTTCAATCTCTTAATCAACTCTTTGTAAATTGAACTATGTTCAGCTTGATCGTCGAAATGGGTACGTAGCAGCCTTTCATAAGGTTCGTTATGAAATCAATAAAAACTTTTTTCACATCTCCTTTTCGTCTTTTTGTTTTTCGTGTTTATGTGGTTATGCAGAATTTCAGACCCTCAAAATAGTTGTACATTCTTCCATTATAAATTTTGATTGTGCAAATTTAAGTTTCCACTATTTGGTGCTCGAATGAGGGGGCGCTCAAAATCACGAAACTTTAAATTGGAAAGATTTTAGTTGTCACTAACGAGACTGTAATACCACTCGTAGAAAAAACGATGATAAAATCTATCAAACACCGCAAAAAATGTCTTGTTACCGAGCTGGAGATATATCGACGTGAGAAAGGGTTTGATCAAAAATGTTTTCCAAAAAGTCTTTAGAAAAATAAAACATGCTCTCCCCCAAAATCGCAGAGAAGCACTAGATTGCTCACGGATAAGGAAACACATCAAATCAGGTACGCATCCCTCACTGTTGTGTGTTTTCCAAAAACACTTCAAAGAAACAAAGTTGATCTCTTGGGAATTGTTCAAGACCCATAGTTTCTGGGGAAGATGAAACCTAAGCAAATAAGGAGATCGTATCCCTCACTGCTAGATCGTTTTCCAAAGCATAAGATTTCAGAAACATTCAAGCATTGATTCTGTCGAAACGTTTTTTCTGTGATTTCCTGACTTTGGTTAATTGTGCTTACTTCGGAATCTTAGAAACAATTCTGGAGTACTCAAAACTCCCTCGGGTCATTCCTATGGAAATGCGACAACACAACTTGTCGTACTAACTCGCTGAGTTTATACAAACTTATGCACTCATGACTACGAACCTTTACTCGGCATCAGTTTAAATCACAATGAAAGTGTACGACTTGGCAGAATATACAATGAGTGCGAACAAAAATGTAAGGATAATAAATAAATTCGGCATCACAGTTATTACGACGGACATCGGTTTCCCATACAAAAACTTGAAAACAAAATTCGTAAAATAACTGTGAAAACGAGAGTTTTCCGAAACAGCTTTCACAAAGCCAAACTCGATAATGTTTATGAGAAAACTTTTGTTAAACCAAACTCGATATGGAACAAATTTAGTAAATTAAACTCGACAACATTTTACAGAACAACTTTCATAAAATTAAACTTGGCTACATTTTACGGAACAACTTTCATAAAATTAAAATGGACAACATTTTACGCAACAACTTTCGTAAAATTAAATTCGATAATATTTTATGGAACAACTTTCTTAAAATTGAACTCGGCAACAATTGACGGAACAAATTTTGTAAAAGTAAACTCGACAACATTTTACGGAATAATCTTTCGTAAATTTAAATTCAACATCATTTTACGGAATAGCTTTCATAAAATTAAACTCGCAGTATTTTACGAAACATCTTTCGTGAAATTAAACTCAACAGTATTTTACGAAACAAAGTTCGTAGAAAAAGATTGACATAACTTACGAAACAACTCTCGTAAATAAAAATAAAAATAATTTGTCTGTCTTTGGAAAATCAAACAAAATCGTACAAAACGATCACTGAAAATGAAGGGCTAGAACATGACTAGTTCACCCACAGTTTGGCAAGCTGAGAACCTTGCCACATGACATCATGACCTTGATGCTTCTTCCTCCTCACCCACTTTACTCTTCCTCGAGTCATTGTTCGATCCTCCTCACTTTGTTTCAGTGCTTACATGGAGTTTTGTTGATACAAAGATGTATTCAGGTTTTGTGAAATTATCCCACGTTGAGTAGGAAAAGAGCTATGTACTCATAAACATTTGATAAAGTTTTCAAAAATAGACGAAACATTCTTGATCACTTTTTAAAACCAATGGTACGAAAAAACGAAAAACAGAAACTTAGATCTGAGAATTGCAATACATTCCCCCGCTTTAAAGTTCTCGTCAGGGTTTCATTGACGGCCAAATCATACGAGTTTTAGAATTGAGCTTTGCGAATTTACATAACATTGAGTATAAAATGCCTATTCCTAAACGCCAAACAAATTTTTCGTCAAAATACTTAATCATTCTCATGAAACCAACAGTACAGTGGCTGAAACTTGGATCAGAAGTTCAGGATCGACAAACTAAATTGCAAAACAGGCTACACCATAGACGTGTCTAGGAACATAGAGTAACCCGAAATAATTTGATATGTTTACTTTCCAAAGTGGGGTGGACAGAAACGAGGATAGGAAGGGGAAAACGGATGAGGAGAAAGATAAGAGACAAAATGGATCTCCGAGGGAATTAAGGTATGTCCGACATAAAACAGACTTCAATTTCATAAGAAAGTTTTTTGTAAAGCAGAAATTCCTAGGAGATTGTCATGAACTGTTGGAAACTTAGAATCTAGGTGTCTAGCAAACTAAGTCTTAGACAATATTCTCTATCTCGATGTATTGTTCCTTAAAAGTTCAGGTGCCTCTTGCAAAAAGATCTGATCTCTCGCAAAAAAAAAATTATCATCTAACATTCAAGCATACTCAGCTAGCTGCCTAAAGAAAAAAAAAACTAGAGACCTGAACGTCATCTTAAAACCCGACTCGTGCCTTGAAGTCTTTTAAACCGACTCATTCCGGTCGTAAACGCTAGCAACAAAGTCAAACCGTCAAACAACATGGTCTCAAAAACTCTACAGCATCTCTTAAAGGCACTGGTGCGTTTAGACAACCTGTACAAACGTCAGGCTAGTAACATGACTGTTAGCCATAGTCCTGAGGACCATTTTGAGTTAGCAAAACAAGTTTCGTATAAAACTGAAAAACTGAAAATTATACACTTCATTTTCGAACACAAAAGGGTTGCTCCCTGATATACCACAGATGAATCAGAATTTTATTTATGGATGGAAACCTTTCCATGATGAAATTAGTCCATATTTTGACAAAAGATAGAGCTTTGACTTAGCTTTCCAATGCCACTGGTTGAGGTTTTAGATCTAAAGCTATGTTCGTTTTACTAAATAGTGGTGGCCTCGCGAGAAGAAGCTGTCAGGGATTAGCAGTGTCAATCGACAATACACCCTTGGTGTCGATCGACGTACTGATTCCATAAGACGGGCCGAGTCTATGTCATGACCGACTTAAGCACATAAGTCATCACAAATTACTATAACTAGGTGATTCTTACATGCTTATGCACGGAAATAAGCATTTACAAACTAAGTCAATTATAATATTGATAAATATTTGTTTTTGGTTCTTTATAATTTTTAAATAATTTTGTAATTTGTATGTATAATAAATTAAAGTTCTAGTAATTATCTTTATGTTCTGATTTCGAATATAATATTTTATATTATTTAAGTATTCATTTTGGTATATTGAGTTACAACTATTCATTTAAATTGACGATGATTTTTTTAGTTATGTTAAAATTGGCTTATTAATAGGTAGTTCAGATTATTCTTTTATATTTTAAATTGATTTTATAATTTTTTCATAGTTTGTTATATTTTGTTTTGAAAAAATAGAAAATAAAAATATTAAATCAGATATGAATTAAGAAACATAACTTGTAATATTTTTAAAATTTATACACATATATGAATATATATAATAGATAAATCATAATAGTATGTTGATTTAATTGTTCACATTTGATTGGTTTCTTTATTTATATTTTGGTATATTGGGTTATATCATTTTTTTTAAAGAATCATAACTTTTTGTTATATTTAGACTAAAATAAGAATAAAATTTTTGATTATATTTTGTTTTTTATTACTTAGGTTGATAAGTATATGTATGTTTAATTTCATATATGTTGTTTTGATAAAATATATAAATTGTTAAACTATTTATGGGGAACAGTCCAAATATATTTTAACGTACTTTTTTCGTTATACACAAGGCATTCATCGTTATTTTCTTAACTAGTGTGTTTATTTCTAATTTTCTATAAGATACAAACATATTTAAAATGTTGTTTATACCGTGATGAAAAAAATCCGTAAATCTTGTTTTTCTTTTCTAATATTTTCACTTAGATAATATTAAAAATTGTTTCCTAATCAGAACTCTAGAAAATTAACCACTATGTTTTGAGTGAATAGATGACAAGATTATGAGTTAAAAGAAAAAAAATAGAAGACGAGATTATGTACAAATGACTCACTATATATAGTCGTCGTTTAGACTTGCAAATATTTTGTACAATAATAACTTTATCTGCGCTGCGCTCCGTGGAAGTGGAAGGAAGTGGACACATGTGTAAATGCATGTATATTAGTGGGGGACATGTGTGTGTGTGTGTTTGTATAATATATTACAAAATAAACATATGCAGTTATCAAAAAAAAAATAAACATATGCTTATTTGTAAAGGGGATCTACGGGGAGAGAGTAGATGACAAGCGAATAAAGGTAAGCATGTGAGAAAGAGCCATGTTTTGCGGCAATATCACGAGGGCCACTACACTATGCGACTTCGTAATCTCGATCTCTATTGTGCTCATCTCTTGGCTTCTCCTACTTGAAGTCTAGCTTCTAACCGCACCTTCTCCGAGTATCTTTTCCACTTAGCATACTCACTAGTGACTAAATTACCAATGAGTGTTAGGCATTAATCATTATCTCGCACCGTATTATTGGTCCCAAAACTGTAGTTTATACAAAACAATAATAGTTTTTTTGGTTCGTCTTCTGATATACATTCTCCCAAATTTTCTTTCCATTTCATCTCTCCTATCTTCAATATTACCTGATTAGTTATAACAATACTAGCGTGCAATTATTAAAAGAATGTTGAAAATGAATGAGCTTTCATTATATATATTGGAATATAGTAAAAATAATAATTCCTGTATAGTTTCAATTATATGGGGAATTGAATGAGAATTTACGTACTGATGCAAGAACCACAAGCATGGTCCAACTTTGCAACGGAGTTGGAAATCATTCGTTTCTTGGAATTCAACATCACCTACTTATCAAGGACGCAAAATGAGATTGCAGATTCGCTAGCTATGAATGCACGTTCTTTCCATAGATCTTTATGTTTTACTGGTTGTTCTATTCCGGTCTGGCTTCCCAGACCACCTCAAATTTGAGTAATAGAATAATTGTTTGCTGTCAAAAAAAAAAAAAGAATGAGAATTTACGTACATCGTAACAGGTCACTCGTATACAAATATACAATACATGTTCTCCATCTTTTTATATGGAGAATATACTCTTGAATCAAGCTTATCAAGTACGTTTGTCCCAATTTACTTTATTAAAAGTATCTTTAGATTCGTTTTTCTTTTCTTCCTTAACTTTAGATTTGTTTGCAAATGGCGAATAGTCTATGATGAAAATGCTGGCTTGGCTTCACAATAAAACTAATGAATCTGCTTTCTTGTTTTCAGAACGGGGAATGTCAATGACACAGTAATCTACAAATCTACTCTTCAGAGTAACTAACTCCTTTAACAATGTTCAAAAGCTTGGCAACGATTCTGGAGCTTATATCATCAATACCAAATCTTTACAATCAGTATGGAAAGCTGAAGATTGTAACATGCATTCCATAACCCAAAAAGGGATCTCGACCTCCGCATGTAGCGATAACACTCTCTTCTTCTAATTCTTTTTTGTAACTTAAAAGTGCATTTTGTCATAAGCTGCATTTTGTCATTAGAGACGAGAGTTGGAACTTAAAAGTGCGAGAACAATATGGAAATGAAAAATATAGAAATTAAGTAAAGTCTTTGGCTTCGACTCATAACCGTCCAAACTGACAAATTAAATGAAAGGAAAAAAAAGATAAGAAAAAAAAATGAGTATAACTTTCATTTAAATGAATATAGATTTTTTATGAACAAAGTTTTATAATGATGATTGACAAATAAATTTAAAAAACTTAATATTAATAAAAAAATATATATAAAAAAAATAAACGTAAATTTATAAATACATAATTGTTATTGAAATGATAATTTAATTTCTTAAATAATAAGAATAATTTTTTCATTGCTCCTCATTAATTTTGGTGAAGAGATCTATGTTTTATTTAGAAGAATTAAATTTGGAAGAATGAAGAGGAAACAATATGGTTTACAAAGAAAAAAGAAGAGGAAACAATGTCTGGATATTAAAATTATATTTCTCCTCTAATATACTTTCTCTTATTTTTTTCTTCTAAATATGTTACCAATTGAAGCGTTTATGATACAACGTAAAAACAAGAATAAGAAATAAGATCAAACGGGAGACGTTTTTATGTTTCATTTTGGGAAATGATATGTAAAAGTAAAACAAATATTTATATGTTTATCTAACTCTTCCTTTTTTGACATATATGTTTACTAACTATACTCTACTAGTAAGAGTATATATGTAACTATACGTTTTTATGTTTATGTTTATCTAACTCTTCCGCGCGCAGAACAATGAAAATTTGTGTGTCCCCTCTTATGGTAAATTGGATTTGCGTGTTTTTTAATTCTTTCCGAGAACATAATGGCTGTAGATATTTAGAACTTTTCTAAAGTAGTGATATCTTATGAACCTAGAAAATATTTCTATGGTATTTTCTAAAGTATGTTAGAGTACTAATCTTAGCATAAGTGATAAGTCCTAAGAATACGGAAAAGAAAAAGACGAACAGAACGGTGGCTAACTCCACTACTACATTGCTAACGCTAACTAATGATACGATTCTTTATAATCAAGAATCATATATGTTTGTAGTTGATGTCACCTACTCCAATAAAAATAATTAAACTAATTTGTTTCCTCTATAACGAAAGCAAATTGCCACTACACCAATATCTAAATCTGGATCTGTGTCGATGTTTTGTATGGTTGGATGCGAGTAGAACTATCAACTATTGTGTGCTTCGTGAATTAATATTAAATAAAGTTGGTATAAATAACAAAACTCTATACAAATGTATGGATCACTTATATGGAACAGTTTGTTCCCACTCAATCACTTTGTTTTCTCGGATCCCTTCCCACCAAAAACACAAGCAAAACAACAAAGACTCTCTCTCTCCGTTATCGTATATTCTATATATTATCGACAGTGCAATCTATTTTCACTGTCTTCGATATTCCTCACTCTTTCATGGCCCCTCTTCCTTTCTTGCCGGCCCAAACCAAGTCGCAAACGCGTTTATCTTCAGACTCAAAGAAGAAGAACGGAAACAAGAAAACGTCTACCCAGCCTCCTCAGACGCAAACCCTAAAGCAAACACAAAAGCTGAAGCAGAAGACGGTATCATCATCGTCATCGTCTTCATGGAGCCAGATAAAGAACCTCCTAAGTTGCAAACAAATCGAAGGTCCACGAGTGCATGACCCATCAAAGATTACGTTATCATCTTGTGGCTCTTCTTTGTGTAAGTTCAGTGATGTTATTTATGGGAATGCCCGCGTGATTCACCGCTCAGATCACTCGCCGGAAAGTAGCAACCTTGGTCAAGATGGTGGGTTGTTGATCCGAAAACCGGCCAGTCGTGGATCTTCTTCTACAGTTAGATCTAACGGATGTGGTGCTTACACATCATCATCCAAAGCTATGCACTTCAGAAAACTCTCAGGTTGCTATGAGTGTCACATGATTGTTGATCCCAGCAGGTTCGATATTTTATCTTACTTTATTACTGAAATCGTTAAATACTTAGTTACAAAGAAATAAAGAGAGACATTAGTTAATTAAGGATTTGTTTATGATTAAATGATGCTAGGTATCCAATATCACCAAGAATATTTGCATGTCCACAGTGTGGGGAAGTTTTTCCTAAGCTTGAAACCTTGGAGATTCATCAAGCAGTTCGTCATGCCGGTATGTTTTCAGTTTAATTTTAAATCTTATTTATATTATTCTCTTACACCTCGTACTTTATAATTCGGAGTTCAAACATTTATGGTAAATAAATTTATGCAATTTGGCGTGATTTTAAACAAAAGTATGGTGATGTTCTTTCTGTGTAAAATACCGAATAGTATTATGCTATTTTTATGACTAAAATACATACGATAACTAGATTAATGAAACAACATATATATTGACGATTTCACCTTCCAGTGAGCTCAATCTTGTACCAAAAAAAAAGTGAGATCAACCCTTTTTATCAAAGATAAAATTATTTACTTCATCGTTTGTATTTAATTTTGTCTTAATTAGTTTTGAAAACATGCATTAATTAAATATTACTTTGGTCGTCTCATCGTTTGTCTTTTGTATTTGTTTTCTCGTAATTGGGGCCATAAATCTGGCATGTCATGTCGTTATTTTTGGATATGTATGCACGTTTTTGGATATTTATGCACAGCAGCATATTTATATTATAATAGATAGATAGTACTAAGGTTAGAATATTTTATGTCGTAATCACAAATTAGGCGACAAACAACAACATCACAATTAGCATCATTAATCTACCATTATAAGGTTCTATTTTCTTTACATACGTTGAGTGTCTTTTAAATATATCTTAAAATGACAGTTCTAGTGTTTTGATGATATCTGTTGAAATTTGAAAATATGGAAGCAAAAGTAATTTATAACATAATGTAGGCTCATAAAAAACTATATGAACTGAAAAAAATATAATTAAACCAATATAAGAAATTAGTTTGTTTAAATGCAACTTTATATTGGTGACGTTATGTTACACGTTTTGTGGATCTTGGCTTCCTTTCCACTTATGGTAGATTTAAGAATATCCTTCTCAACATCCACAAGAAAATAATATAATAATGTTGTTACATTTTGATAACAGTGTCGGAGTTAGGGCAAGAGGATTCAGGAAGAAACATAGTGGACATCATCTTCAAATCTAGCTGGTTACGAAAGGACGGTCCACTCTACAAGATCGAACGTATATTAAAAGTCCACAACACTCAGCGCACGATCCAACGGTTTGAAGACTGTCGCGACGCAGTCAAGTCCCATGCACATGCCTCCACCAGAAAAGAGCCTCGATCAGCCGCCGACGGCAACGAGCTCCTCCGTTTCCACTGCACCACCGTTTCTTGCTCCCTCGGCTCCCGTGGTTCGACCTCCCTCTGCTCCAACATCCCTGGCTGCCGCGTCTGCACCATTATCCGCCACGGCTTCCACGCCAAAACGCTGCGTTTAGGTAGTGGGTCCAATGAGATTAAGGGTGTGAGGACCACGGCGAGCAGCGGAAGAGCACATGATGCATTGAGGTGCTTTGACCAGCGGAGGGCCATGCTTGTCTGCCGTGTGATTGCCGGAAGAGTGAGGCGGGGGCAGAGCGACGCACCTGAAGATGAAAATGATTCTTGCTCGTATGATTCTGTTGCGGGTGCTGCTGGGATCTACACAAACGTAGACGACTTGGCTGTGTTAAATCCCAAAGCCATACTTCCTTGCTTTGTAGTAATCTACAAAGTTTCTGAGCCTTAAAAAAAAGATACTTTTAAACGATTTGGATTTGAAAGTTTTTTGTAAACTATGAAGTAACGGGTTGTAGTATTTAGGGATAATAGCTTATTAATTGTCTAAAATTATGGCCTAGTCAAGAGTGAAAGACTAGCGTCTCTTTTTCTTTTCATTCTGTCATTTCCATTTTGTCATACATTAGTTGTTTCTTAAAAGATTATCACAATTACCTTGTTGATCAAAGAAAAAAAACAATTACTTTTTGGCAACTTGGAAAACAATTCTGGATAAAGATCTGAAGTCTGAAGTAGGTAAACGTTTTGTCACTTGAAATGTCTTGATAAAAGAAAATTTAAAATAATGATTTTAGATGAATTGCCTTGATTCCACATGACAAGGCTTGTAGCACTTGAACGACACTTTGACCACGCCACTTTGGTTGATATATATAATATATTTGACAATTTCCACGTTGTTATTTTTGGATTAAAGTAGATGCTTGAAGCCTTGAATTGATTGATCAAACACAGATGCTAAGTAGATAGAATAATAAAGGGTGACTTTATGTTTGCCATAAAAAGAGCAAAGTTGCAGGAAGAAGGGAAATGTGTTTAGCAAAAGCGAGGAGAGCTAGGAGTGATTTTGTAATGGTTAAAGGAAGAGCGAAGGTGAGGGAGTGATGTTTGCAGGTCGGTTTTATATTGTAGTGGCTAACAAAGACTCTGAATGGTAATAGGGTGTGGATCAAGAGAAAAATATTATGGGGTACGGGTTTTTTTTTGTTATCAACTTATACAGACTCATACTGATTATGTGAACCAAACCGAGAAATCTTGATCCATGTGAATGACGAAAGATGGTTACTTTCTGATACTATGTACTAGGCTATCTGCCTTTGAATTTTTCATCCTTGGTACATAGATGATCTCTGACTGAAGGAAAGTTTCTTTCATGATCTTAATATTTTCCAAATAACTTACAAAAGCTGATCATTTTTTTGGTTCTGAAACTATTTTCACCAATTGAGAACAATTCGTTGCAAACTTAACCTGAAATTGATGTAAGTTTCTCATACATTCAATTGCCTAAAGTAGCGCTTCCATCTCCGCATGAAGAGAAGAGAGACTAGCCTGAACATTCTTCGCCCTCATCAGCTCATCAAATCATTCTAAAGTGCTGAGCCAACCCTGTCCGGAGAAAATATCATTCTTTTTCTAGGAACCATCTTGAAACACCATCTTTCTGGAATTGACGATAGAGTTATAACCTCTACGTGTGATATTATCCTCAGTTCGTTCAATATATGTGCCTCAACCCAAAGTGTTGATTATGTTTTTGCCAATTTAAGTTTTTTCCCTAGGATCAATGTCCAGATTACTAAAAACTTTATTATTCATTCCTTTCTAAATGTACCATAGTATCCATGCAAACTGATGATCATCCATATGCGGGAAAACTCTCCAGAAGAGATGATCCATGTTTGTGAAGAGAGAGCTTGTTGGGAAAATAGCTGAATTTGATGGCATCTTTGATAGAGCCCAAACCTGAAGTGCTGGAGGACATTAAAAAAACACATGGTTTATCGATTCCTCATCCGCTCCACATCTTGCACAACATATATCCCCGTGTATCCCTCGCACTAGCATATTCTTCTTGAATGCTATACACCTAGTCACCAATTGCCATAGGAAATGTTTTATCTTTGGTGAGCACCATATTTTCCAACAGAACGCATTCAATACATCAACAGTGGGCCCAAACAGTAATGGTGGTCTTTCCATGTTTGGGTAAACCCGTTCTACCTGATATCATGATTTAACAGTATATTTCCTATTGTTTGTGAAATGTCATCCATTTCTATCTACCATCTGGGTCCTATTCAGTGGCATGCTTTATATAATTTTTACATCATGTGGGTCCACCAAAGCCCGAAGTGCCTACGAGTTCTAAGTTCGCAAAGTAGAACCAATGAGAGAATCCACTGTGAGGTCTGGGTAAAAATTGTGTTGGCTTTTATTAGCTGGTCTCGGGCGAGTGGTTGGGAGCCATGGATTGTTCCATACAGATATAGATGATCTTGATCCCACCCTTTTGATTAGTCATTTGCTTACCAAAGATCTATCATGTACTATTTAAATATGAATTTACAAAAAAATCATATTGCAGAAATAACATTTGAATGATAACAAAAGTTATAAATGGTACAAAATACAAATTTTAGATATTTTTTTTTACAGACTGAAATAAATTATAGTTCAAAAATTTTAAAATAATAATTTTGCTGTTAAAAATAATATATATTATTTATATAAAATATGTAAAATTTAAAACTCAGACATATATAACACATTCAGTATTTATCATTTTATATATTTTATTAATTAAGAACATATATAAATTGTATAATAATTAATTTGATTAACTAAATAATTCACATGTAAAACACGATTTATGTTTATTACGTAGAGAAATTGTGGTTGAATATATGTTTTGTACTTTTAATAATTAAAACAATAAAACAAAATTTAACAAATTAATGTACAATAATATGTCAAACCACACCTTCTAACTCTCTTATCAATAACAAGTGTGGTTTATCACACATTTGACCCTCTCTTATTTTTTTAAACAACACGAATTCAATTATTTCCTACGTATTAATAGAGAAACATTTAAAAAGTTGTAACATGTATTTTCTACTAACTAAAAAAGAGTTTTGGTGAATTGTCAGTTAATTAGGATGCCAATTAATTTGACGTAGTAGCTTAATAGTCAACTAGATTTTGACCCGCGCTTGGAAAGCGCGGGTTTTTTGGATTATATTATAATACAAAGTCTTATTATATCGAAAATATTTTTTTTAACAGTTATATAATCTACGAATTAGTTTATTTGATATTTTATATGTACACTTTTACGTAAATTGTTTTTAGGCATGAAAATTATATCTGGATCAAAAAAACAAACCGAACCGACCCAGAAATATAAGTCTAGTTCAGGTCTAGAGAAGATAACTATTGGGAGTTTTTTTTGGACCCGCATGTCTTTGTTTGAGTCCGGGTACTACCCTAGACCCAATCATAAATATGTTGTGTTTATTACGTATATTTGGATATTTCGAATATGTTTCCAGCATTATGGATATTCTTTTTAGGTTTTTGGTTTATGATTATAGTTTTGATTTCAGGTAAATTTTCAAATTAAATTTTTTTTTGGGTATTTGGATAAATTTTTGGGTATTTTCAGTTTAGTGACAGATTTTGAATAAGATTTTGAATTTTTAGGTATTTGAATTTTTTTGGGTATTTATTTAGAGTTTCAAGTACTTTTCGTGTTTCAGATATTTTTCAGATTTTTTAGATATTTCGAATTTTCTTAGGATCCTAAATACCCGAACAGATATGGACCTATTACGTCTATATCGGGTCCAACAACCTTTTGATATAGATTTTTAATGTTATTGTACAAAAACATGATTGATGAAATATTTTTAGAAAACTCATTTTTAAATATGAAAATATCTATCAAACTATAGAGGGTTGAAAGTTTAGTATATAATATGAGATTTTAGTAGGAAAGTTTATATATGATATGATTACGTTATTATAAAGGAAAGAGGAAGTTAGAATGTACACATATATATCGTGTAACTTCTCTTGCTTTAAATCATATATTATATGATAAAAGTGATAATATAAAATATTAGTTTCAATGTTTTTATGATTAAAAGTCAAAATGGTAAATATAGTAATAGTAATGATTAGGATTTAGGAGTGATATTTGAATAAATAAAGGAATTGAATAAATTATTGTTAGAGAAATATATGATAACATATTGTTAGTCTAAGTTTAAGGTAAGACCAAAAAATAATGAGTTAAATAAAAGGGTCCAAACAATTTTTATAGGTAGATTTTTTAAGACTCATTCCCTTTTAATAGTATTGATTGAAAAAAATGTAGGTCCAAACATTTTTTGCTAGGTACATAAGTGTATATTACTTTGGTTTTAGATATATGATATGATAAGGTACTTAAAGAGAGATACCGTAAGGCATCATAAATTGGTTTTCTATAAGCGCATATACAATCTTTTATCCTTCACTTTAATTATTCTCCAATATATATTCTCTAAGTTGTTCTATCGGTCATCTCATTCCTAAGAAATATTAATTGTTTTGATTGTTTACCTTTTTTGCCATTCTCCACAAGAATGTGTGTTGTTATGCATCCTTTTGTCCTTCTTCCCGACCTAAATATCTTCAGTGTTGACCTGTGTTTAAATAAGTTATGTACTAAGAACCTTTTACTTAGATTAAAATAAAATCAGCCGAGTAGCTCATGGCCCAGTGGCTATTTGACAGTTCTTTTGGGACCTTGGCATCAAGGGTTCAACCCCTTCCTGCCTCCTATAGTGAGGCTTTCTCCTCTATGAAGGTTTGGGCTATCGGGCCGTGTCCGTTGTAGTCCGAAAGTTGACAAAAAAAAAAAAAATCATACACATGCTCATACCACTAAACGTTAGATTTTCCCTAAATCTCTTCAGAGCTCATACCTTACTACAATAACTAAGAGGTTTTAGGGATTTGATTCCTCATTCGTTTTCTTATTTTTGCGTACTTTATGATGCCTTACTTCATGTGTTGTAGCATCCACCAATCCCCTATATATTAATAGGAAAATAGTTAAAATGTTGTAATTTTAAGTTTGTATTAATTAAAAAAGAGTATTGCTTAGGTGGTAATTTGGCATACGTAACACCATAAGAATCAATTGAAAAATTAGTAAGTCCAAAATCCAATTGATAGAAAAACTTATATTAATCCAAACAAAGATGTATATTATATAATAAACTTAATACTCGGCAATCTCATTAAATTAATACTCGATGATCTTATTAAATGCGACTTTTTTTTAAATGACTCAAAGTTGATTTATATTGTGATCCAACATAATAATGTTTTTAAAGATGTAAGATATATTCTTATTCTGTATTACTTGCACAACAATTTAAATCAAAGTTTGCTATATATTATGGCCTAAATATTGCATGTTTTTGTTATAAATCGGAAAGTAATGATTTTTTCAAGTGTTGTTCTTTTTTTTATTAATAGCAAAGAGACGCTTTGATAAAAAAATAGCAAAGAGACGCAACTACTCAAAATTACTTTGTTAATAAAAGAAAAAAAGAAGAATATTGTTCGGTTCTCAGGCCTTCCTCGCCTACAGAAATTTATATAAAGAGTAATACATAAATTAAGTTGTTTTGTTATTATCTAACAAACTTATATATCAAATATTTTTTCTTGCAATACAGTTCTTTAGAACTAAAATTATGAAATTTATATTGAAGATTAAGAAAAATCTTTGGCACCTGCCTAATTTTTCCTAGTCTAGGAAAACATTAATAATGACCTTTCTAGTAGTTAATGATATATATCACGTTAATATAACTTTCATCATATACAAAGTATCGGTTGCAAACAAATAATACGATTATCTGCCTATATTTTAGCTTTAAGTATAATAATAGCCGGGCTGCAAAATTTTATATTGTCTTAATGTGGCCCAAAACCAAACTATACTTCAAATTATAAGCTTAATCCAATTTGTAATTGTATTTTTAATATTTTAATTTTCCATCTTATGTTGTCAAAAAGAAAGTAAAAATCTGATATTTTGAAAATTAGTGTAATTTCAAAATCAAAAATATATAAATTTTTATTTACTGATAAGTTAGTAAAAGAAAATATCCAAATGTATCGGCCCAACATATATATGATTATGTAAACAATCAAAAAATGTATACATATAAAAAAAATTTGATCATATATAAATCTTAAATTTGTCAATACAATATGTTTAATTAAAAAACAACTACTTATTTCAGATAATCTATAATTAAGGTCGCTTAAATGTTCGTTTAATTTCAATTGAATCGAAGGAGGATCAATCGTAAACCGCCGGTATTATTATCGTTAAAAGACAATAAAAAATCATAAAATTTGAACCAAATTTTCGTGAAACACAATTTTAGAATCAAACTCTTTTGGTAAGTTTAAATTAATTGTTTTTATACATGGCCGTTTAAATAAATAATAAACTTTTCCACCAAGTTAATGCTTCCACCTAGGGCTGGGCAAATAAACCGAACCCGAAAACTCGAACCGAATCCGATCCGATAAAAATGAATCCGAACCGATCCGAACCCGACGTAAATACCGAATGGGTCTTGTTTTGTGGTATTTCGGGTTATGAGTATTATCCGAACCGAACCCGAATCTAAATGGATATCCGATAGAATCCGAAACATTCAAAACCTCGAAAAAATCTTGTACCAAACATGATCTCAATTCCTAATATGTATCCAAAATACACTAAGAAATATTGAACATCTAAAATACTTATCTATTACATGAAGGTTGTTGGTTCTATTACATGAAGGTTGATGGATAAAGATGGCCGTTGAATCTTGAAGTATTTAGATTTTGATTTTGTTTTCGTTAAACAATGTTTCTCATTTCATGAGAACTTGGTTTTCGTTTTATGTTTTTATTTATTTAGTTTTCTTTTATGTTCCTTATTTTTGAATCGTTTTACTTAAGTTTTGGTTACAAAATAGGTACAAATCAGATATTTTAAAACTAAAGAACCGATTTTAGTCATGTTTTGGTTATAAAATAGGTAAAATCAAGTACTTTTAAACCGAAAAACCGATTGGGACCCGAACCCGAAAATATATTGGGTTGTACCGGTTCTTTGAAGATTTACTAACCCCGATCCGAACCCGATAGAACCCGAACCGGTCCCGAACCGAACTTTCATATAATCCGAATGGGACTGATTTTGATAAACCCGAAAAACCGAAACCCGATTGGATAAAACCGAAACCCGATTGGGACCCCGAATGCCCAGGCCCACTTCCACCAAATTTTTAAGCTTGGTGCAATATTTTGAAGAAGTTCTATATGATAAGTTTAGTTTAAGATAATAATATACTTTGTCACCAAGTTTATAATTTCAAACATTGAAAACAACTTGCCAAATTTTTTTGTGGTACTTATTGAAAATTTACATAAATATTAGTTCAATATATCATGCTAAAATACAGTTTTTAGATAATTAAAGCTGATTATTTTAACTTTCAAAACAATTCGAAAACCTAGCTATGCTTACTATATATATACGGTTGAGTATTCCCTTGAAAATACCATTAAATTTTTTCACAACTCTTAATTTATGATTATAGGAGTATCAATGATATCACATTTTAATTGTTTGATTTGGGTTTCTATATTTTTTTCTATGTGTACCAAATATTTATAGTTAGTTATTTATTTTATATTGAAAAGCAATAAATACCAAATATATATTGACCACAAGACACATGTATTCAGAAATTATCAGATTTTATAATATAAAAACATAAGTTTTTTAATAAATATTTCACCATGCGCTTGTTATCCTAGTTAATAGTTATTACCTTATTGGACAAGAAAAGCTGAATATATGGTTACAATTTTAATCCTTTCTCCGCTTCTTTTCAACCAGCTGCACACATTCAAGGCCTAAGTTTATCAATGCGATAATCGCCCTCTAGTGCCACTTTGGAGCTTGGACTTCATATGCGTTTAATAGATGGAACCCACTCACGTCAAACAATAACATTTTGATACTATTCGTTGATACACTTCGGAAAATTACCACCAATATCACATTCAAAGGCGTGCTTACCATAGTTTTGATAAGGCTTCTGTCTTAGGCCCCCGTAAAATATACAATTTTTAGGGTTTCTAATTTCATAAAACTATTCTGTAGAGCTAAATGTATAGTTTTAGGTAGATTTTAATTCACATGATTCTGAATTTGATTTTTGTTTTCGATGAATGCTTTTATTCTAATAAAATTCAAGATGTGCTATAACTAAAATGCAAAGAATTAATTGAAGAACTGACATGGTATAACTCACAGTTCTGATTTTCGTTTTGCGTTTGTTACTTATTATAATCCAATTTTTTTCCTTACCAAAAGTTAGCTATTTGTATTTTTATTTATACATTATGATAGTTTGATGAAATAGTTTATAGAAAATATAAATAATATGTTTTAACATACATATTTTTTATCTATCATCATTTTTTTAAACGACAAAATGTTCTATACTTTATCTACCATTATTTTATTCAATATTGTTATTATTTACTTTTATTTTTATTATTTTATCATTGTATTTAAATGTTTATTTTTATCTTTCTTAATACCAAATCATTATTTTAACTTTCTCTAAAAATACCAGTTTTCTACTTATCATTTTGACCTTTACTTTTATATTACAAATTAAAAAAAGTTATATTTTTATTACATATTGTAGAAATTTATTTTTAAAATTCGCCTTGAGCCCCCAAAAATCCTCGCACGGCATTGATCACATTAATAGTACTACTTTTCATGTTTACACTAATTATTTTTACTCTCACTTTTAATGAATGGTAAAAAAACACTTATACTTCTATGATTAACTAATCTAGACTTAGGGTTTAGAGTTGAGGAGCGGGGTAGGGTTTTTGGAATGTGAAGTTTATGATTCTAATAAATATATAAGTAAATACTTAAATATGTAAGAAAAATATAAAAAATAGTTTCAAACATAATTTTCGATTTTCAAAAATAAATTAAAAAAATAAAAAAATTACGAACAAAAAAAATTCAACAAAAATTATAAAAAAGTTCAAATTTGAAAAAGTATAATTCGAAAACATAAAATTTATTTTATTTATTTATGTAAATAATGATTTATTATTATATATAGATAACAAAGGTATAAGAGTTTTTTGCCAATTAATGAAGACTGTATTTTTGAAAATGTCCATTTAGTGGTGGTAAAGATGAAAACTGGTACCATGAAAGTGGTAAACAAAACATTTCCCCATTAAAATAGTTCCTTTATAAAATATTTTTAAATACAATAACATTATTCAGAATATAATAAAAATTAATATATATATATATATATATATAATTATTCTAAGCTTAAAATAAAATATATATCTAAATTTGGATAATTTGAAATAAGTTTATCTTTTGGTACAATATTTTAATATTTTGGAGTTTTAATATTGAATAAATAAGTATAAGAGATCTTAAAAATCATAAAAAAATTATAAATACATTTAAAATATAAGAGATGTTTTCATAAAAGTATAAAACATGTCATTTAATTTTATTTATTAGTTTAAAGAATGACCAAAAAATTTAGATGATGAATCTAGTTTAAATAAGAAAACATGTATTAGTTGAACCTTAGTTTTTAATTGAATGTATAGTACATATTAGTTTTTTATTGAATTTAAAATAAATAATATATAATACAAGGACTGCACTTAAAGCACCCCCATAACCAAGTAATATTTTTCCACTAGTGTTTCTTCAATTTTGTTCATAAGAAAGAACTGCTTTGATGTTCATTGTGTCTTCTCCGCTTAATGTAACAAAGTTAACAATCTATATATATATAGTTGGTTTTTCCCTTGTTCTTACAAGTGACGTGGAGTTTTTGCGACACGTGTCATCCATGTTTTTTTTTTACATTTTAGGTCATTCTTTTTTTAGATTATTGCAATTTGGCCAAGTACTTTTTATTCGTGAAATATCTTATCCTTTTCGCACTAACTATTATCGTATGAAGTTTGATAATCTATTTTATTGTTCACTAAAATTCAAGATGAATAAAGAAATAATAAAAATATATTTTACATATTTAATTTATTCATAACTAAACATAACATAAATTTTTGTTATTTTATTATTTTTATCATTTTCTATTATTTAATTTACAAATTATGTATTTATTAAACTATTAAAAATATAAAATGACCAAAATAATAAGAAGAAATTAGAGTGCAATACATAATCTAGACATAAAACTTCCACAGTTAGAGAGAAAAAGTAAAATACCATAGTAACACTAACTCAATAAAGGTTTGAAGCTGAAAAATATCAACAAAGAAGACTAACCTATCTCATCTTACCATAGAATATCTTGGCAAGAACAAGCAGATTTCAGAAAAAAGGTAAAAATATAAAATATGGGATAAAGCAATCCCCAAAACACAAAGGATCGCGATCAAGCATCAGCGCAAAAAAAAAACAAAAAAAGTGGGTAAGAGAAAGAATAATCATTGGAAGAACAAAGTCACCACGAAAAAAAAGATGTATGTCTAAAGCATCGGAAACATAACCACCAGCTAAGAGATAAGAAGTACTTCATAAACTAAACAAGCACATACAAGGCGCTCATGCCAGCGAAGAACCACAAAACTCTGAACAGAAGAAATCAAAGTTCCAAAAGACTAAATCCGCACACCTACACCAAAGGATGCATGAGAAGAAGACAAACAACCTGAGTGAAAGAGAATGGAAGCCAACCACCGAGAAACCAAAGCTTAAGCTTGAGACCATAAACAACCTTCCAAGCGTACAAAGCATACACAGAGAAAAATATTATCGAACCCTAGAGTAGCAAATATGGTGAAAGGGAGAGCCATAAGAGACGTGATCATCGATGAAAGGTGCAACGAGATGAGAGAACAAAAAGATAAAAAAAAAGATATAATGAAATCAACAAACCGTGGAACCATCCTCGAGCTATGAAAAATAGCATACAAGTCATATCACCAAAAACCCGATCTTGAAAACCAAGACAAGCGGAGACTATTGACGGCAAACCAACGACGAGGAAAGCAACATCAATGACAACTAAACTCTGACCCAACCCAACGAGATGTAGTTTCTAGCCTTAGCCAAAACCTAAAGAAAAAGAGGACCAATATTGACCGAAATAACATACAACGCCGTAAGAAACTACCGCACAACATGAAACTAATATGCTTGATCTATAACAAATACCAGATAATCTCATAGAAAAAGAAGGTGCGGAAAAACAAGAGCACGGAGGTTAGTCTTTTCCCAGTGATGGTGAGAATCACTGCATACCGGAGAGGTAAACGAAATACATAGATGGTGACGGCTCAAGGTCAAAAGATGAGGAGAGTGCAAAAAACACCTAAAAAGTGTAATGTTCAAAAATGTGAAAAATTAAAATACAATTTTGATGCCGTTAATCTTATATCAACAAATGCTTAAAGATAAAGTTATTGAAATTCAATATGTTTTACATCAGAAACTCACTTCACCACTAAGAGCATCTCCAAAAGACACTCTATAACTTCAAATATGAAGTTTTTTGCTTTCCAAAAAGGAACTTCAAAACTTCAAATTTGAAGTTTTGAGGAGTAAAACTCTAAATTTGAAGTTTCACTACTCAAAACTTCAAATTTGAAGTTTCATATTTTTATTTACATTTTGATCCCTACAATTACACATCACATTTATGATTCATAAATATTTTCTTGTTTATTGTTTAATCCTTATAAAAATTACATCTCATAAATATTTTAAGTTTTGTTTATAAAATTTAAGTTACACATAAAATTAAATAAAACTTTAAAATAAGATTTAAAATATTTAAAACTAGATTTAGATAACAAAAGTATACAATAGAAACTTAACAAAAAAGCTTTGAAAAAATTACATGAAGACATAACTATTTCAAAAATTTAAATATTACAACAACACTAATAGTCAGGTAATTTTGATCCGGAACCGTCAAAATTTCTAAATATTGTCTAATTTTTTTTTGTGTAACTGAAGATGGTTATTGTTGATGATATCTTTTAGTACAATTTTTCTTGTTCATATTGAATATATTCACGAGTATTAATATCATCGATAAAAGTTAGTCTTTTAGCAATATTTTATGTTTCTCTTTTACTTTCTTGTTCTAATCTAATGTATTTACAAATATTAATATCACCCGATTTCAACAATTTGTATCTTTAATCTACAAATTAAAATGAGGAGAGCCATTTTTACTTCGAAATGCACTAGTATATCATATATGCATTACGAAAATCACTTTATGGAATAATATGGTATTTTGCTTGAAGTTTAATATTAATTAAGTTATTTTGTTTAAAATTTTATATTTTAATTTAATATTTTATTAATTAATATTATTGTAATATGTTTATATATGTGCTAGTTATTTACAAAAGTTTTGTGAATTCAAATTAGTTATGACAAATATAAGGACAATATTATTAAATACAAATAATTTTGAAGTTGAGTTTGAAGTTTTGCTTTTGGAGAAGAACACTTTTAAACTTCAAACATAGAGTTTTGGAAACTTTAAAATAGAGTTCCTTTTTGGAGATAACACATTATTAAAAAGACAAACACATAATATATTAACTTATTACCTAATATTACATAACATAGTAAAAAATCAAATAATGCTCTTCACAAATAAATATTGACCACGTAATCATATCATCAGAGAATCATATTTAAGAACAACTAGACTTTGATCCGCTCGACTGAGCGGGTGTTAATTTTTTTTATCTTTGTTTGTAGTAATGTTATACATGATTTGCAATGTGTGTACTAATATAACATTTTGAAAAATAACAATGTGTTTAATTACATCGAATACTTTTTTTTGTTCTACCATAAATTATTTGACCGATATTTATTGGATATCATATACACAAATCCAAAATTTGTATAATTAGATTTGTGTATAAAATATCTAGAAAATCAATTTTATGAATTAAACAATAGAAAAAATAGACAAATCTGAGTTACTATGGTATTAAAAGTTGATACATTAGTTATAACATTTGTAAGGAAATAAAAAGATTGTAGGCAATTTATTCCATAGAATATTCGATTTGTATATTTTTATCCATAGTTTTCAAAATAGTGAAGGTGTAGGTATTAAGGGATATGTGTATCCCACATTGGAAAATCAATGGGACATTAAGTAATATATAAAGGGTTAGGGCCAATCCACTAATTGCCAATTGGTTTTGAGTTGAAAGCCCATAATAAACCCGATTCTAACAGTAGGTATTGTGAAAATATTTTATAAAACACGTTAGGAAGGATCATAACTGCCTTAGCCGATTGTACATGTCAACTTAATTGATTTATGAATATAATATTTAATTTTAATTGATTCTTGACTAACTGGAAAAGAAAAGCATAACCATTATTTGTCTCATTCATTATAGTTAGTTAGAATTATTTTTGAAAAACATTTCATACGTGAAAAATAGACATTTGTTTTACGTTAAGTTAATTAAATTTTCAGTGGCATTACGTTGTAAATATTGTGCAAGTCTAAAGGGCATTCTATATGTATACTTCTATTTTAATAAATTAGATTTTAATAAATTAGATAAAATAATATTCTGCACGAAGCGCGGACAATCCTCTAATTTAGTTGAATGGGAAATTATGATATGGTTTCTCCACTAGGCTTAAAACCATTTATTATCCGCTTCCCATTTTAGCCTAAGCTATCCAAAACACGAAAGGTCAACCAATAATAGGTAACCACCGTCGGGGGTAACGGAGAATACTTTGCCACAAGCGACAACTTTTATTTCTCCTAATCAAAACATACAAAAAATGAAAGCAGAAATGGATTTGAAAAGAAATAATAATAGCGAAGTTTTGTTGAAAGCCCATTGTTTTATGAGAGCAGTCTCAAACCACTAGTCATAAAACCACTCATTCCCCTAAGTCCTAAGTCCTAAGTCCTAACTAATTAAAGCCGACATGAGAGAAATAATCAAACAAAGTAGCAACTAGACAACAAAGAGTAGTAGTTGACTTCTAAATCGTGTTCCTTTACAAAACCAGAAACAAAACTTAGACAATGTCACTCATTACCTTTGCTGCTTCCCCTCTTGTTATTACCCCAACCGTTAGATCTTTCACCTTCTCACCACCTCTTCGTCGCTCCAATAACACCGTAATGTCCGCCGTCCGATCTGAGACCACTTCAACATGTCCTGTACTGACCATGTTTAAGAAGGACTGTGCCACCCCTACGCCGTTCTTACGCGATGTAGCCAACGCCATTGCCGATGACATGCAAGCCGGTCTAGCTGTCCATGGAGGAGGAGATCTCGAGATGATCTTGACTTATGTTGATGCTTTGCCTTCTGGGTAAATTCTCCTATTTATTTCCCTCTTAATCATTTCATTATGCTTTGCGATCTAAACATGATAAAAGAAAGTTTGACTTCTTACAAAACAAGTTTGAGTTTGATCTTCTTAGGATCCTTTGAGTAATGTTCTTCTCTGTGCTTGTAGGAAAGAGGAAGGTTTGTTCTATGCATTGGATTTAGGTGGAACAAACTTTCGGGTGCGTAGCGTACAGTTAGGAGGAGAGGAAGAACGTGTCGTAGCCACCAAGTCTGAGCAGCTATCTATTCCTCAGAAGCTTATGATTGGTACAAGTGAGGTAATGAATGACTCACAAATCCTCTTTTTTTTAAATACATCAATGAATGTTACTAATCAATGAGGTTCTGTAATGAATATTTTCAGGAACTCTTCGGGTTCATTGCTTCAAAGCTTGCAGATTTCGTTGCAAAGGAGGAGCCAGGGCGGTTTAGGCTGGAACAAGGAAGGAAAAGGGAGATTGGGTTTACTTTCTCCTTCCCTGTGAATCAAACCTCTATTGATTCAGGAACACTTATCAAGTGGACTAAAGGCTTTAATGTCTCTGGAATGGTGAGTTCATGTCTCTGTTTACCAAGTGTTTTTTTATATTGATCTAAATTTTAGTTAAAAATGTTGTTTGCAGGAAGGTAAAAATGTGGTTGCCTGTTTAAATGAAGCTATGGAAGCACATGGACTTGATATGCGAGTTTCTGCTCTCGTAAGTCTCCGTTTTACTCTTAAAATTAATAGATGGCTAACTCTTGTCTTGTGGGTATAGTAACCTTCTTGGTGTGTAAAGGTAAATGATGGAGTGGGAACATTAGCTGGAGCAAGGTATTGGGACAAAGATGTGATGGCCGGTGTGATTCTTGGCACTGGGACCAATGCTTGTTATGTTGAGCAGAAGCATGCAATTCCTAAACTCCAAAACAAATCTTCTTCTGGAACAACGGTATCATTGATATTGATTTTTATATGTAAATAGTTTCATCGTTGTTTTGTTCTCCTGCTTATACTATTTTTGATTTTGAATTAGATCATAAACACAGAGTGGGGAGGTTTCTCTAAGTGTCTTCCACGAACCATTTTTGACCAAGAGATGGATAAGGATAGCTTAAATCCTGGTGAACATGTAGTAGATCTTTCTCATGCAACTTTAGGTTTTTGTTTTGTTTTGTTAGTGAATGGTATCACCAGTTCTTATAGTTGTTCATTTTTTCTATGTGGATGAAGTTATATGAGAAGATGATCTCAGGGATGTACCTTGGTGAAATTGTAAGGAGGGTTTTGCTCCATATGTGTCAAACTAGTGACTTGTTCGGACAAGCTGTTCCTGCCAAACTAGAAACTCCTTTGGCACTCAAGTATTCCATCTCTCACTATCTTTCCCCTAGTAAACACATTTCTATATAAACATTCCGGTCCAAGCTTTGGTTTGGTTTGGTTTATATACTCATCCCTAGATTATGTACTCTAAAATTGTGTAATGTATATGTTTTTACTGGTAGTTTTTATTTATTAGAATTGGTGTATGGATTCTGTAATAGGAGCCAGGATCTATGCAAAATGCAAGAGGACAATACAGATGATCTTTCAAGTGTTGGATCAATCCTATACAACATTTTTGAGGTAAGTTGTTAATATATACAAAAAATAAAAGAATCACATCTACAGATTGGATCAATTTATTGACTCAATCAAGATATTGGAAACAGGTAAAGGGGGATCTGAAGGATAGGAGGAGAGTGATGGAAGTGTGTGACACGGTAGTGAAACGCGGAGGACGTCTAGCAGGAGCTGGTATAGTGGCAATTCTGGAGAGGATTGAGAGAGAGACAAAAAGACTGGCTTCAGGTCAAAGAACCGTTGTGGCTATGGACGGTGCACTCTACGAGAAGTACCCGCAGTATCGACAGTATATGCAAGATGCACTAGTTGAGCTTCTTGGTGATGAACTTGCAAGTCACGTTCAGATTAAACATACCAAAGATGTGTCTGGGCTTGGTGCTGCTCTTTTGGCCGCTACTAACTCCATTTATTAGTGCCTGAACTTCTACTTCATGATAAAAGACTTGGTGCGATACTGCTACTCTTTTTTTTTTAAAATCTCTTTTTAACTTCATGAGTAAAGCACGCATTATGCTATCTCTAACATATAAAAGTTGTTAATTTCGAGATCTCTATTCTATGCCACATTGCCACTTAAGCGTGTTAATTTAAAACTAATCGAACTTAACTTTATATGCTGTGGTGTTAATCAAAAAGAAGAAGGAATTAACATTTCGGTATCACCATGGACATGTTACGTGACTAGTCTAGACCACTTCTGTGAGACCAGGATACTTTTGTATAATTCTAAAAAAGAACGGAAAGAAACTTTATACGATGTGGTTAATCAGTGATTGTGTCAATGGCTTTTTCTCCTAGAAGCACAATTGCCTAATAGTAAAGGTTTAAAAGTTTGTAGACCAGGTCTTCGGTTCAATTCCCAAATGCTGAAATTTTTTTACAGATTTAGAATGCAAAGTTCGCCGGTTCAATTCCCAAATGGTGAATTTTTTTTACTGATTTAGAATGCAAAGTTTATTGAATGTTCCATAGTGCTGCAAGCAAAGTCGTTCGGTGTGGTCGTATGCTGCAGAGAGAACATGTCCATCGAATATGTCGTACATGCATAACCGTTCGTTGATCCGAATATTACCGGGAGAACTGCATCGTGGAAACGATGTTCGAAAAGTTATTCATCAATATCATATATATTGCAGGTACTTGATCATCATATGTAATAAATTAAGATTATATGATGTATTCCAGATTTGACGAGTATTAAAAATCAAGTAATTTTAGTTATATATATCTGAAATTCTGTTCTTTGTAAGCAAAATATGCTCGTATCTAACCTATACTAAAAGGGTTATATGAGCATCAGAGAGTGTGTCCACGTAGGACAATTAAATCAGCCAATAGGATAATCTGTTTTTGCCACGTAAGCCACCAAATTAGTATTCGGTTGGGCTTTTTATTTCATTTGATCCGTCAAATAATTTTGTTTGTTTGGCCCATTGAAATCCTAATACCTTTCTACGAGCGTCGATTCCTTTGGTCTTCCTCTTCGTCGTTTCCTTTTCTCCCTAACGGATCAATCCTTATAAACATCTCTAACTCTTCTGCAATCAAACCTCTATTAACCTCATGCATAGAGTAAATTCTTTGTGCTCTCTACGATGAATCCCAACAGCGAATCCCATGTTTTCGGCGATCTTATCTCCAAGAAATCAAACGGAAAGGACGGTGTCTCCTCCGACGAGCCGATCGAATGTACCGGCCAAAGTGGTGTGTCTTCCACCAAAGCTGTCTCCGGCGATCCTCTGTCGAAGAAACCAAACGGCAAGGCCGTTGTCTCCTCCGCCGAGCCCATCAAACATAGCAGCGGAACCGGTGTCCCTAAATCTCAGCCTATATCTTCATCTCCGTCTCTTCCTTACCTTCCGTTCAACGTTTATGCAACCTCTCATCAACTCTACTAACGGTGAATTCTCTCTCTCTCTCTCTCTCATTAGTTGACTATCTGTAAACCTAATTCTCTTTAACTTTATCAATGTCTGCTTCCGTGAAAACTCCATCACCTAACATAACTACAAAAGTAAGTTTTTTTTTCCTGTCTTCTGATTATTTGATCAAAAGCATCGTGGGTTTTTTCTCTGTTATGAAAAATGGGTTTAATTGAAAATCAAAAAAATTGTGAAATCATCTCTGGTTTATCAGGTACACGGAAGCTTGATCATGGAGTTTATTACAAATGGTGGGTTAGTCCCGCTATGAGCAAGGCCATGGATGGTTAAATCCTCAACTCTGAGTAATGGAGCTCTCTCAGTGCATTGTTCAGATATTAAGATTTTTCTGCAAATATACTTTTGCAGTTTTGCCCAAAACGTTTTAAGGATTTTTCAGGTATATTAATATTTAATGTTGTTCTTTGATTGTAGGATGTTGCTTTCAGTGCTCCTTTCTTACAAGTTACAACTTCCTTATTTAAATAAATCTAACGTTAAAAGGATAGGGTTGCAGGTTAGATTATTTTGAGAGTTTCAAGAGGTGCACCTGGAAGAACATTCTTAACCACTCACGGAGGTTGCTGGTTTGACGGAGAGCGATGTTGTGGACATCGTGAAGGTGTAAGAATGATACCTCTCTGAAAGTAGAAGTCACTTGCAAAACAAAAGGTGAGGAAGTTTTCGAGAAAGCAACTTTACGACAGTGACACTCTGAAACGCCTCAGTGGAATATTAGGCGCTATTCTTCATTGGGCTTACTTCCCTTTCCGCAAAGAGAAAAGCTTATGGGTTCTTCTTGCGGATTCAAACAATATCTGTTTCTTCCTGAAGGTTGCTTTCATGGACAGAGTTTGAAGCTATAAGCATTGCGTCGAGTGCTATTAGTTAGACAGTGAATACTTTAGGAGAAAGCGTCGAGATAAATCATAATGCAGTTAGAGAAGTTCCGACTCTGTGAGAAGATTAAAAGTGGGTCTAGATTGGTTTTGCAGCCACTTTCCGAGGTAGGTGGAATGATACTGAGACAAGAACGTCAATACTCTTGCTAACCAGTCTAAATTCAAAAAATACTTGGAGGTACGTCTCTTTCCATCTTTATGTTTCATATAGTAATTGTAGTTATTCATAGACTTGAAAAATTACACATTAAAGACTTCTCTACGGATATGTATCATTACTAATACCATTCCATCTATAATTTCAGGTGTTGTAACCCTTAGCTTCACAAATTCCCCACGACTCTTCTTTGATTCCGTCGTCAGTGTGACAGAAAAATATCTATCAAGGTAATCGTGAATAAATCTTCCCTTCTCACCGTCACTCCAGTTATAAGTACTAAAATATGAATGCCAAACCATGTCGTCGTCCACCGCTCTCGAAATTAATTCTATATAAACACATTTCATATTCAACCATGTTCGAGCTAGGTTTGGAGCAAATGGAGATACCACACCAGCTATCAAAAGCTCCTCCGCAGCTATCAATAGCCTCCACGTAAGTGTTTTCAAACAGTTCTGTTAGCATCATCAATGAATCTGCCCCCTTTTTGTCTTATATATGTCTATATATATATATATATATATTATTCGCAAGTTGTGCTACTAATCGTATGCTATATATATATAAATATTGGTTTGAGGTTAAAGTATGTGATGACGGTGGTGGTGAGGCAACCTTTGTCATCTTTAAGCAGCACTGAAACTGGTTGGTGGACAAGCGCCATTGGTCATGAACGAGATGAGAGAGATACTTACAATCAATAAGTGTAACACTAGATATCTATAAGTCTCATGAGAGTGCTCCCAATGAAAAAGCAGCCATAACAACACCACAGTGTTTCCAAGACACTGTTGGATGCTTATGCAACTTCAAGTCAAGCTCACGGATTTTAATTTCAAGTTACTTACAAGACAGTCAGGGTCTTCTGTATTATTATGATACCATTTAAAAGGGTTCAACTAACCTTACAAGTTACAAACCAATGATGCAGTAGACAGATTTAAGTTTTTGTTTCTGATTTTTACAATAGCTAACCCCTTCCAGTTTATGTTTTTAATTCTGATTTCGAACACCCAAGTACTATTGTTATCTATTTCTTAGTTGCACCACCAAGTCAGTAGTTTTTTTAAAAGAATTTATGAATTGTCTTCCTTTATTTTGAGCAACTTATGAATTGTCTTCCATTTTTCATTTTTAAGATCAAATCTATAAACAAAACATTTAATAATTTATCATTTATTTAAATCAATAAGTCATTTTCAATCCAACAGTACATCAGTCTCTCAACAAATAATAATTTACTGAAATAAATAATATCCAAGAACTTCGAAAAAGAATAAATAAATTTAAATAATATCCACATTTCATCAGCCACAACCAAAACCTAACATATAATAAAAAAATTAATAATAATTTTGAAAAGTAAAAATAAAAATAGAAAAAATCGTAAAATTAAAATTTAGTTAAAATACATAACATAATTGAAAAAGTGAATTTTTTTTTGGAATAAGGTGATTTTTTTTTGTAAAATAATAATAATAATGAGAAATTGGTTGAAATGCCATAAATTGGCTACCATCTTTAAAAAATAAATCTTCATTCAAAAATATCATAACATTTAGGTTTAGTATTTAGTGATTTGGCTAAAGTTTTGTATTTAAAGGGGGTTTAGGTTTATAAACTGTTATAAATGATTACTAAAATTTTATAAATGATTACTAAACATTTATAAATTAGACAATTTTTTTTTCGTTCGGGCCACTAAACTCATCAGACCATCTAAAATTAACAAGAAATGGACATAATAACATAACCAAATAATACATATTAAAAATAAATATTTCAAAAACAAAAAATTATTAAAAAATATAAAACAAAATTAAGCAAAATAAAATATTATTTCATGATATAAAAAATAGATTTAAAGTAATTTATTCAAATAAATCGGTAAAATCAAAAATATTATTTCTTAAATTCTAAAAATCTGCAAGCACAGATCCAATTCTAATACGTGAAAATAAGAACTACAATATAAAATAATTGAAGAAGCACAAAAAGAGTATAAAATTAAATCAACGAAAAAGGTAAACATCATAACATCAAACATTATCATAACATCAAACAATTTTAACTGAAAAGATGATAAAATTAAATAAAAAATAAAAAATAATATTTCATACACATTCTATAATCAAATCATTAAAACAGAAATACGTGATACATAAAATATTTGTTGAAGGTAAATATATATATAAGTAATAAAAGGAAGATATAAGCCTTAGATAAAGTGTCCACGTAGGCGAAAATAATCGGCCAATGAAAAACTATATTTTTGCCATGTCACCTCCTCTATTTTTTTTTACAAAATGATCTTTTAACTTTTTACTTAAACAACTATAACCGAAAATATTTTTTTAGTAAAATATATTATTTATATAAATATAATTATAGAATGTCCACATAGGCGAAAATAATCGGTCAATGAGAAACTATATTTTTGTCATGTCACCTCCTCTATTTGTATTTACAAAATGATCCTTTAAATTTTTACTTAAACAATTATAACCAAAAATGATTTTTTTTGTGAAATAGATTATTTATATAAATATAATTATATTTTTATTCACATAATAGTTTGTAAAGAAATATTTAGTGTAAATAATATCATAATTTTATAATATACTAAAATAAATTCAGTTATCACAAATATAGAATCAATTGACAACAACTTAATTTGTCCAGCATAGGACAACAGAGAAGAGTTTTCATACCTTCTAATATTATAATATCTCACTATATTAGTGGCTAAATCAGTTTTCTCTAGCACAAATACATTCTTGGAGTTTAAGCTTTTCTATCTGATAATATTAGTAGTTTGATCCCAAAAAAACGGTCGAACTGTTCATTGTAATTGGTGAAAGAAAACAAACAAAAATCAACCGAAGACTTTTAAGGTATATGAAACAAAAATTGGAAATAGCAATTCTCTTCAATTAAAGAATAAGGAAATAAAATTGTAAAAATACAAAATAAAACAAAAAATATAAACACATAAAGAAAGATTTAGTAAAATAAAATCATAATATAATTTACATAATTGATAGTGCTCAGTTACACTAGAAAGTCTAAATTTACAACATACGCAGTTTTATTTACATCTTTAAACCTATTATCTAACTAAAACGATTCTAAAAAAGTGCCATCATGAAGAGTTAGAAAATATACGATAAAATATAATTCATAATGTTAAAAATACATTATCACTGATCACTAAAAAATCATGTTAGTAGTAATAAAAATAAAATGACAACACATTTATTAAAACCTTAGAACGACACGCAACAAAGTGTTATTAAATATACAAACTACAAATTAAATATGTTCAACGCAAACACACATAAAAATGAGACATCATATTTAGATATATTTAAATAAATAATTTTAAATATATTATATTCTTGATAATTTTAACATTACTTAAAAAGAAACTAAATTATTAAAAAATTAATATACAAATAAAAACTAAAGCAATATTTTGTAACGTCAAAATAATAAATGAATAAAAATATATTATGTTAATAAAATAGATTTTAAAGACTTCTAATTCATGTAAAATTACAAAATTTGTTTATTACAATTAATATTTTACGATTAAATATATTAAAATAATATTCTAGATCGATATTCAATTGCCAGTTTTTAACTATTACACGTAAACAAATATTATTAAGTAAGCTTTTTTTTGAAAAAGGCGTTTTATATTTTAAGTAGGTTATTGAAGTACTTTTTCTTTTCGTGAATTTATTTGAGATGAGATTTCGATCTTTTAAACTAAGATAATTTATGTTCTATAAATAATTATATTTTTTTACGTAACTCTAAAATCTCGGACTTGATTCTTCATATTTTATTAATTAATTATGTTATATATAATAGAAATACTTACTTCAAACTAAAAATATAAAAAAAATTAAAATTAGTTATATATAATTTAATATACACAAATTCACATACAAATAAAAATGTCAAATGTAACAAATTTAAATATATTATCCGCGCGTAGCGCGGAGAAAGGATCTAGTTTATGTAATACGAGATCAATACTAAGTTATAAATAATTTGGTACGGTTAATTTAGTTTTTTTTTTCCATCCTAATTGTTATTTTTAAATGTAAATTTGAAAATTATATTAAAAAACTTTGACTTCTCTCTCTACTTCTTCTAACCTCTTTGTACACAGCTTCTCAAACATAATTCAGTTCCAGTGGCCGGTGGCTTCATAGTCGGCGCTTCGCCAGTCACCAAACCACTTTTTTGTTTTTTTTTCTTCTTCTAAATAGCTTTGATCTTCAGATCGATAGTAAGCTTCCACATAGTCGTATTTCTCTTTGCTAGGCGACTTTTGTGTGTTTGTAGCTTAACCTTTCGTTGTTCTTCATATCAATTTTGTCGACTTGTTGATCGGATACCCTATCATGTATCAACTTTATCTCTTTTTAAAAGGGAATCAAGATTTTATCGATCGTAGATTAGCCATTTTGGCTTAAAGATAAAGATTCTCTGCTAAAAATGATGAGTGTGATGGATATCTTAGGTCCTCTTGAAATGGATTAAGGAGAGTCTGCATTTTGGAAACAGTCTGACAAGAATCTTGCTTTCATCCGATTTAAACTTCCTTCAGTTTAACTCTCGGTGGATCATGGTCCATATGATTATTGGTCTTGGTTGGATCGAAAGGTTCTTGATACGGAGGACAAGAACTAAGCTAATTGAGGTGTTGCAGTGGCTTTAAGTGAAAAATCATCGCCGAAAATTTCTTTCCATCAGAGACAGAGTCAAAGGCGGTTGAGAAAAGGGTGGTGGAGCCAAACTCCGTGTTCCACACAAGCATCAGGATTTTGCCATGTAGCAATTGCTCATCAAAAACCCCACACATGTTGTGACAAAGCTTGTATTATAATATGTTTGTTTATGTGTTGGGCTTTAGACCATCTTTGTACTTTTTTTAGCGGGAAAATTGTCAATTTCAATCTCGATAGTTTTTGTCTTGCTTTTTCCTACTTAAACTTTGTTATTGTACCTATTTCATTATATATTAACAATTATTTCAAATAAACTATCTGAACTATCAAATTCAAGCCAAAATAAATTTTGACCAAAAAGATGTTGGTCATCCATCTATAAATATTTAAAAAATACAACCAAAACCCCTAAAAATCTATAAATACCCAAAACTTAAGAATATATCCAAAAATCCAAAAAAACTATAAATACCCAAAATCAAAAAATATACTTCAAAAAAAAAATCGAAATACAAAAAAATACATAAAAACAATTAACATATAATATAATATTTCATTATTTGAGTATACGATCAGTTTTCTTTGAGGAACCAACAATAAATTATGTCTAGAATCCAAGAGTATATGGTCTAGAATTACATATGAATATTTTACTCGATCAAATAAATGAATAATTTAATTTATTACTTATTTTTGGTAACACAATATATTTTATAATTTTAGGTTTTTTATTTTCTTGGATTTTCTCATATTCGAAGTTTGGGTATATATTAATATTTAATATATTTAAATTTGCTGGTTATTTGAATTTTTTTTTAATATTTATAGATTTTTTGGTGTTTCAAGTATGTTTTAGAGTGTTTGTGACTTTTTCAGGTCATAGTTTTAGCGACAACTTCTCTAACCACCCAACTCTTACCGAGAGACTTTGCTAGCCAAAAATTTTGGAAATTTTTAAATAGATAAAAGCCCTGAAACACCTTTGTTGCAGTGTTTGTGACCTTTCAGGTTACACAATATGCAACTATTCAAGAAAATTATGAGATCTTTAGATTTTGTATGGTCTCTTGTTATGATGTGTATCATCAATCTATCTTTTGTTTTATCTATGTTTGGTTTGTTCAACCCTTAGTGGCTTTGATGTACTTTTTTTGCGGAGTTGAATTCTTTTAAATTTCTAACAAAAGTTTGGTTCGACCCAAAAAAAGGACCAACAATTATTCGGTCAAAATTGATTTTGGCTTGTAGTTTACTTGATATTTTTTTAGAGCATTTCTAACCCACCTCTATTTCTACCTTTATAATAGTATTTAGAGCCAAAATTATTTTAACCCATCTTTATTTTTGTTTCTAAAATAAAGATTATTATTTTTTACTCTATTTATAGAAGAAGAAATAGCATTCATCTATATTTTGCTTTATATCTAAAAATTTCTATTTTAGAGAAATATATTATAGTAAAACTCATCAATATTATAGATTTTATCTATTTTAAAGGTAAAAATAGATGAATATATTCGAGATAGTCTGAGATGAAATAGGCACGAAAACAAAAGTTTTGGTAGAAAAACTAATCGGAAATTGTGGAGGTTGAAAAAGACTTTTCTCCCTGTTTTTTTAGCCCAAGAGGCTTTAACGAAAACAAAAACAGTTGACAAAAGAAATTGAAAATGATATTAAAAATTTGTGGTATAGTTAGAATTCCTCCTTTGTCTAAGGTTTGTTCAAAGCGAGAGAGATCTGAATCGAAGCAAAATTGGGTTACATCTCCGGTCTGATCGCTCGTGAAATCTCCAGAGAAAATGGTTGCTGCTTTGCCTCTTCTCCACTTTGTTGATCCTTCTCTGTGTCTCAATTTCTATTGTCTGTTTGCAGATCCGATTCATATTATTGCAGAACAGACAAGGGAAGACTCGTCTTGCCAAGTACTATGTCCCTCTGGAAGAATCCGAGAAACACAAAGTCGAATACGAGGTCTCTCTCTCTCTCTCTTTCAATCCTCTGGATCCTCTTCCTGATTCTTAATCATCTCCTCAGGTTCATAGGTTAGTGGTGAACCGCGACGCAAAATTCACCAATTTCGTTGAGGTTTGTGCTTTCGTTTCTCGATTTGATTTAAAGTTTGTAGCTTTGTGAATGTGTGTCACTCTCATGTTTCAGTTTAGAACACACAAGGTGATATACAGGCGTTACGCTGGACTGTTTTTCTCCGTGTGCGTGGACATAACGGACAATGAGTTGGCTTACCTTGAGTGCATCCATTTGTTTGTGGAGATTTTGGATCACTTCTTCAGCAATGTCTGTGAGCTTGATTTGGTCTTCAACTTCCACAAGGTATACCATTCCTCTCTTACCCTTCTTATGTATATAATATATGTGCAAGCATTGAGTAGAAATCCTCATTTGTGACGACTATATATGTTTCATTTTAACAGGTGTACTTGATACTTGATGAATTCATTCTTGCTGGAGAGCTCCAGGAAACAAGCAAAAGGGTATTTGACTTTTTTTTTTTTTTCAAGCTTTTTTCTTTCAAGACAATGTATCACACACACACACATGCTCCTTCTTAAACGCTAAAGGTTTGGGAAACAACTTTTTGACTTGCAGGCGATCATCGAGAGGATGTCGGAGCTTGAGAAGCTAGAGTGATTGATGATTGTTTCTCAAAAAGCTGGGTGTTATTGTTTAAGATGTTTTCGGTCATTCTTTTCCTTGGCGTGTCCAGAGATTTGATATGGCTTTGTTGAGTTGAAGACAACAATGGTGATGTTAAGTTTGTAAAAGGATATAAAACGATTCTGTTGAGATCACCATTCAAATTTGTTTTGTCTGAGAATATGCTATCTGAGAATATCCTGTTGAGATCACCATTCAAATTTGTTGTCTTTCAACTAGTGAGGTTACTTGCTAGTTACCACAGCCATTAACGTATGTATAAAGAAAATGTTTGGTATGAGCATATGCTATCTGAGAATATCCTAAACCAAATTGATAAGTAGAAATATCAAGAAGTATAGTGACAATTAGTGAGAAGTGTTAGGGTATTACAAGTTTCTTTTGTGAATCAGTTTCTGGTTATATAAGCTCTACCTAATTATCTTCCAAATCCATCGATGAGACTCAGGTCACATAAACTCTTATTTCAGTGACAGAAACCTGACAATAACTCGATAAGCATTCAATGGCTATGCTCTTCAAAAGCAATGCAATCACCAACATACAGTAAAAAATCAAGTAACGCCTGTCCTATGGAGTGCATCAGATAAACAAAACAGACAGCTAACATATGCAATCCATAGAGAAAATAAAAAGACAGCAGTTTGAGTAATGAAACAAGGTATTTTAAAAGGAGCCAGGAAGTCCATAATCCATATCAAATCTTTGTCTTCTTGGGCTTCACAGGACATTTGACAGCATCATCCTCATCTCCTTCATCAGACAAGCTTTCATCAGGGACATGATCAGGAACATTATGCTTTGTAATAAACTCCTTGAGTATCTTCATACTTTCCTCTTTCATCGAAACCAATTGGTCTAAAACAGTGTCACCTTGGACTGCATCAACCGTGTAGCTCTCTGTTCCAAGTTTGAACGCGACTTTAACCAGATTCTTCCCAGGTACTACTGAGTCGTGAGTCTCAATCTCCATTATCAAGCCTGATATTTACTTCTTTAACTTTCGATTTCGAATCTGAAACAAAAGAGTTGCAAGCATATATTAAGCGTAGAAGCCTAACGAATTTAGATGAAATTAAGTTGGGTACCTGAAAAGAAACAAAGACGGGAGACGAAGGCGACGATTATGAACAAGGAAGTTACAAAATTAGGGTGAACAAATATTAGGAAGCCCATTTACCACAAAGCCCCAAACATTTTTCTTTTAGGAAATTGCACCCTCAAACTCGAGCCAACTTCTCACGTGCCCCCAATGTGAAATGCCAAATCTCCAATAACCTCCTAGAGTCTCTTATACCTCTATTTCATAATTCTTTTTTTGATCAAAATCCAAACTCCCAAATCAAATTCTTTCCGGTAATCAAAACTAAACCCTAACCCCCCTATAGATTAGTGAACCCATGGGCAAATATTTAAATTCTATACCTTTTAAATTCAGAAAAAATATTTTAAAATCGTTTTTAATCACATTTTGATGATTTTTTCGAAAATATGGAAAACAACGTTTTTGGATTTTTGAAATATTTTTATCAAATTCTATAAATCAAATAAAAAATATTAACGTCTCCATTTTAATTTTATGATTTTTTCGTTTGACATATAAAATTAAAAGAACAAAAGCGACCTTTTGAGATTGTGTTATGAGATATAGGAGTATGAGAGGATTTGTCTCCTCAAAGAGCCCGGATCAAAAATCTAAAATACTCTCTTTGTATAAGAAGCTCATTTAACCAAAAACTCAAACAATTGTTTTTTTGGAAAATTACATATTTACCACTTTTATGATACCAATTTTCATTTTTACCACCACTAAAAAGGCATTTTCAAAAATACCTTCTTCATTAAGTGGCAAAAGACTCTTACGCCATTGTTATTTATATATATAATAAATTATTATTTAAATAAAAACATAAAAAAAAATTAAAAAAATTAAAAAAATTAAAAAATTAAAAAATTAAAAAATTAAAAAATTAAAAAATTAAAAAATTAAAAAATTAAAAAATTAAAAAATTAAAAAACTAAAATATTAAAAAATTAAAAAATTAAAAAATTAAAAAAATTAAAAAAACTAAAAAATTTAAAAAAAGTAAAAAATTTTTTTATGTTTTCGAATTATACTTTTTCAAATTCGAACTTTTTTATAAATTTCTTTTTGAAAAACGAAAATTATGTTTGAAACTATTTTTTAAAATTTTTATATATTTTTTAAGTATTTATTTATATATTTATTAAAATCCTAAATTTCACATTCCAAAAACCCTACCCCACCCCTCAACTCTAAACCCTAAGTCTAAATTAGTTAACTCTAAGGGTTTAATTGTCTTTTATCCTTCATTAAAAGTGAGGGTAAAAGTGGTTAGTGTAAACATGAAAAGTGGTACTATGAATGTGCTATTTGTGACAATTTCCCTAGTTTTTTGGGAAATTGCACCATATAACTAAAAATAAAGTATTTGAACTAAAAAATATAAAAAATCTCTAATATTCCTAAAATATATATTATGTTACCCTTTACTTGCCGGTTGAAAAAACAAACAAAATTTCTTATATTATCAGTCACCAACATAATATATACTTTTGAAGTAATAAAATATTTTCGTTATATCTATATTTTTTTATATGAAAAATATAAATTTGTATATAATATGATTTATTAAAACATTTACACAAATAATCTTGATGTTAGAAAAATGAATATTTAATCGATTAAAAATAGTTTATAATTAGATGATTACATAAAATAATTAAGTAACATACACTGACATATATTTAATCGACTAAAAATAGTTTATAATTAGTATTATTTAAAGGTTTTATTTATTTTTCATATATTTAGTTGACTATAAATCTTTAAATTACAGCAAAAAAATCAATAAATTATATTTTATTATATAATATTATTTTCAAATACAATCGCAATTGTTTTACTGTTTATTTTTAAGAGATATTAAAAAAACTAAAAATAAAATTTTAAAATAAACGCCGTTTGATCAAATAGTTACAAAATAGTTTAATGAGATAGATATATTATATTTTATCATTATTAAAGTTATTTGTTCTCTTAATAATTATGTTTGTGGAACTTAATATAACCATAATCAAAATACCAAAGCAAATATGAATTCTCATTTTCATATTGTTTAAAATAAATTTTAGTTTCCATTCAATAAATCAAAGGTATAAAAGTTATTAAGAATTTATAAAATATTTTAATTATTGTAAATATTGATATGTGTTCATGAACTTCCAATAATGTATCAGCTACTATGCATGTAACTTCCTATTGATCATCGCTTTATTTTTTAATATTTTTTAAAAACATCAACATATACTTTGATAAATATTATGAAAATACATGCACATTTAATGATAAATAAAATTGATTTGATTTGACTGAATTATAACAAAAAATAATTATACTTCATTTTGAATTTGAAAGAATATATGTAAATTAATATACTCACAAAATGAGTGACTCGACTAATCTAACTTATATCTAAAATCATTGATTTAACTACAATATAATAAACAATTTTATAAGAATATTAATTTATTTTATAAATATAAATCATAGGACAACTCAAAACATATTAAAATGAAAATAAAATATTAACCAACTGTTACAATTTAGTTCTTATGTAAAATTTATATATATGCAGACTTCAGAATATTATCGTTATATAAATTTATGTATTTTGGAATCATACACTTTAGTTTATTTTTTATTTTATTCTAAGCACAATATATCTTAAGTTATACATAATCTTCGTAAAATATATTTACATATCTAAGACAACAACCACCTAAGTGCAAATAAAAAATTAATCAAATTTTTATATATTTAGAATAAAAAAATATTACAGTTGAATTCAAAGATACAATCCAATTTACCTAAATGATAACTAAATCGATTATAAAAACAACAAAATCTAACATATATAAAATCATATGTATAATTAAATTAATATAATATTATTAATATAAATGATGCATACAAATTATAAATTAACTTGAAATTAAAAGTAAATAGCAATCAATTATTATGGTATATTTATGTTAGAAATATTTATACCTGTGCATTAGCACGGAAAAATCACCTAGTTATAATATAATTCTCAACAATACATTACTTATTTTCCAAGGTTTCCAACTTCGTTTATTGTATTGATGTGTAAGCAGAGATTTTACATTTAAAAAAAAAGTTAATGTGCTAGAGATAGTAAAATCATCAGCATCAAATAGTCTCTTTAGATGTGTCTCTAGGCCTAATTTTATTAATATTCTTATTAAGGAATTAAATTTTAATGTCAAAAAAATATAGCACCAATTAGATAATGACACATTGTATCATTGTCTTTCAAAAATAAATGAAACACTATTGGATAAGAACATGTGTTTTCTTTTTCTATACTTTCTTTCATGCTTTTTACTATTCTAATACTCCCTCCGTTTCAAATTATATAATGTTTTAGAAAGTTTAAATTATTTCAAAATATAAAATATTTTGAAGTTATAAGATTAACTTTAACTTTATCGAAAACTGTTCAACTAATAAAATTTTATAGTGTTTTTATAATTGGTTGAATGCTTTTAAAAATTATATTTACAAAAATGTAAACTTTTTTTTTATCTTTGTATACTTAAACCAAAACATCAAATATTGTGAAACATAATGAGTATTATATAAATTAAGAGTTGCTCTTACCAATGTGAATGCTCTAAGGTGGAAAATCAAAGTTGGCCTTTGGCAAAAATATCATAATTGCACAACAGCAAAAGGTTTATCTGTAGAAGAATTATATTGGAGTGGTGTTCAAAAAAGAAGAATTATATTGGAGTAAGGAAATTATATAAAACCTGGATTCGATGGCATCCAACTACACTCTATCATGTGGCCACCCGGATATGAAACCACGTTAAAAACTCAATTCATTCCACTGAAATATATACAACTTCTTCGGCAGCTATACTAACAACGCGTATTCAGACACATTTTGGTAACAGATAAAATGTTTGGCTAATCAGAATTAAAGTTTGTTGCTTGACAATATATATGATTCTCTCTAAAGCGTCCAAGGCAACATTTCCCAGAACATAAAAGCACACACAGAAGAGCGCTTACAGGCTCTAGAGGTCGAGGTCGAGGTCGAGTTGTTTCTTGTGAACCGACGTTAACTGTATTTTGACATACACCAGATGTAACCAAATTAGAAGTTGGGACCTCTGTTGGCTCCGTAGATTGCTTAAAAGGTTCCGCATTAAGACCACAGTCGTTAAACCCATAAGCTCTCCCTCCACCAGCAACCCCTTTCTACTGGCACAGTCATATCTTGAGATTCTAAAGACTTTTTACAAAATTAGATTTAGATCAAACTTACTGATCTATAAAAGCTAATTCCTGCTATCACATTCAAGACTAACTAGTTGCATCTGTAGCTGTTAATTATCTTCATTGGAACTCTTGTGTTGGTTTGTTTAGTTGTAGATGAAAAACTAATGAGCATTCATTCATCAATGGTTTCTTTTCAGGTATATTAGGATACCCAGTGTTAAAAGATGTTTCTTTTCGATTGCTGACCACAGTAAAAAGATCGAGACTGGAGTTTGCAGAGAAGAGATCTCTGTATAGTGGGAAATATAGACTGAAAAGAAGTATTATATTAGCAGCTATAGTCTCATAGTGAGACCTCGGATAAACGTAAATTTGCTCTACGAGCTAAGTAAGAAATATTCTAAACTTAATCAACAGAAAATATACACTAAAATTAATGGATATAAAGTACAGTCTACATACTAAAGAGTTATTAAACTTAAATGAACCGGGTCTACTTACTAAACATTAATGGACAGTATCTACTCTCTACATGCTAAACAGATGCTAAACGTTCAATGAACAGACACTAAATTGAAGTCAGTCGATTTCTTCAAAAAATTTGAACATATAAACAAGAGTCCTCCCAAACCTTAATGAACAGAGAGATAAACGAGAGTCCTACTAAACCTTAATGAACAGAAACTATCAGACTAAACTCTTAGTGAACCGACACTAAACTGAAGTCGATGAATTTCTTCAAAGGCATGATTCTTCAAACTCAAGACTTTGTTTAGAGTTCTCTTAAAACGTGGGTTCATCCTCAACTTCAGAGACTCCTTGTCCGCAACAAGAACAGAGTCCTTCGTTGATTTCTTCATGGAAGTTGTTCGTCTGATTTTCAACTTCAACAACCTCAGCAGAAACGAGTTTAGGTTCTTCTCCTCTGTTTTCTTCTCTCCCTCTTCAACTTGTGGACGAGGAGGCAAAAACGGATGAAACAACAACTCATACGCGCTTCCCCTCTCCTCAGGATTCCTTGAGAAACACGTTTCGATAAAATCCTTTGCATGGGAAGGCAAACTCTGTAGGATCTTTGGAGCTTCACCACAACGGAGACGAGCAGCTATATCACTGACTTTAACACCTTCCCATGGAGCCACGCCCGTGTACATCTCCAGAACCAGACATCCCACCGACCATAAATCTAGGGTTTTGTTGGCGACGCCGTCACGGACCGACTCCGGCGGCATGTAATTCGGAGTACCAACCCACGGAAAATCACTCGCCCAGGAATGAGCAACTTGTCCTACTTCCAGACAGTTTCCAAAATCAGAAACCTTCAGCTCGTACCGTGATGTCGAAGAAGGGAACACAAGAAGATTGTCTGATTTCATGTCGCAGTGGACATAACCGTGGCCGTGGATCGAGACCAGACCTTCGAGAATCATCCGCGTGAAGTCCTTGATCAACGGTTCGGGAAGCTTTCTGTCGGGGTAAGTGTTCAAGAAAGCGTTTAAACTACCTTCGGAAGCGTACTCGAGAAGCAATTTGTAAACTCTGTTTCCGTAATTGCTGAGGCCTTCTTCGAGATAGTCTCCGAAACATGTGATGATCCTCGGATATCCTCTGAGTTCACGCAGAATCTGAAGCTCTCGGTTGAGATTGTCGTAGTCTTCCTCGTACGAGTTCTTTACGGCGGTGAGAAACGAAGAGCCGCCGTCGTCGGGATTAGTGTAGCGAACGAGATGAACGTAGCCGTAAGAACCTTCCCCAAGAAATTTGATGAATTCTTCGTTTGAATGCATCGTTTAAGTTTGCAGACGGACTTGCTTTTAGGGTTTCGAAATTGTATCGCTCTGGACAAAAAAAATTACACTGAAGAGTGAAATAGAAAGAAGATTGTGGAAGATATCGAAAAAGGAAATTGTAGCGAAAGAGAGGAGTGATTATCAGACTTTTATAGACTTAAGTCGGTGACTAGTATGCAAGAAAAAAGGAAATTTCAATTAACTGAAAAAAGGAAATTTCGATTAACTGAAAAAAGGAAATTTCGATTAACTGAAAAAAGGAAATTTGAAACCCCGATATAGGAGTAAAAACAAAAGGAAATCAACTTATTAAAGTTTGTACTACTTACAAATTTCGAATTACATAACAGTTTTTTTTTTAACTTTTTCATAAAAAATGGCTGACACGGTCTATTTATCCTCCTAAATATTATATAGCACCATACAAAGTTAAATTCTTATTTTATACCTTGAAAATTAAATACCAACTAAGATTTTGATCCGCGCTTAAAAGCGCGAGATTTTTTTATTGATAAATTTATTGTTTGTTAGTTCACTAATACATTTAAAACTACGCGTTCGGTTTCGATTCAGTTCTTTTTAGAGTTTTAGTTCGGTTTCGATTCGATTTTCGATTTTTGATTTTTTTATTCAAGAAATATAGAAACTGTTTAGTTATTTATTCATGTCACAAAAATTTAAAATATTTTATTTAACGTAAATCTTAGAAAATTTAGGAAATCTAGTTATATCACCTAACTAATTGATTAAATCATTGTTAAATAAATATATAGTAATATATTGTTGGTATAAATCTTAGATAAGATCAAAATATTAATAATCTAGTGAAAAGGTCTAACAACCTTTTATAAGTAGATTTTTCAAGAGTGCTTCCCTTTTAATAGTATAGATTTCTCCATAATATCAGTCTAATTTATATCTATCCCCAAATATTGCTTATTTCTGTTTGCGATTGAAACCAAAGACCAAAACCCCGCAGCAGGTAAAATGATTTAGAAACATATAATACTATTTAAGCAGAATTTTTCATAGGATTCTACCTTTATTGTGAGATAATTACAATATCATGCAATTCCTATATGTATGCATAGCATAATTGATTAATATTAACCAAATGATTAATTTAGGAAATATTTCAAAACTAAAAAATAATTATATATTTTCTTAACATACTATTATATTTATTATCCTAAAAATTATTTACATCAATTTCCTAAAAAAAGTACTCACTATAATTTCTTATATAATACTTTTTTTTGAGAATATTATTCTTTTGCAGTTTAGAGTTTTTTTTATAAACACTTAACTAAACACTATCTATATATTTATTAAAATAATAATGAAAAATTTTAAGTTAATTTTTGAAAATGAAAATTCACTATGTAAAATTGATATTATAAATATGTCAGAAATGCTAGAATATGTAAACAAATATGTTAACAAACAATCCATAAAATCTTTTAACTTAACATATCAAGAATATTTTTTGAAATTCGTCAGAACAAAATTATATTCCTCAGAAAAATATTGTTAAATATATTTTTATCACTAAAAATTATATCGAATTTTAAAACATTAAAAATCATTTAAAATAATGGAGGACGAGTCTAAATAGACAACCTATAATATTTTTATTCTAATATATATATAGAACTTTAGTTAAATTTAGGAAATTAATAATATTAACAAATTATATAAGTTAACATGCTATATATGGGTTATATTGTTAAATATATTTTTATCACTAAAAATTATATCGAGTTTTAAAACATTAAAAATCATTTAAAATAATGGAGGACGAGTCTAAATAGACAAACTATAATATTTTTATTCTAATATATATATAGAACTTTAGTTAAATTTAGGAAATTAATAATATTAACAAATTATATAAGTTAACATGCTATATATGGGTTATATACGGATCCTCGGATCTATCTGTTTGACCACGAATCTGGATCGTTTCTGAAAACACTGCTTGAAACTCAAAAATTATAATAAAACAACTTTAAAACTATGTGTATACTAATAAAAATTATAGATTCAAGCATATTTTATCAAAAGGATCAATAGAAAATTACATGAAATGATCATTGGCTCCCAATCACTCGTCTGAGACCAGCAAACAGTAATAAATTTAACATTTACTCTGACCTTACAGTGGATTCCCTCATCAATGCTGCATCGGGTACATGAAAGTTTTAGGCAATTTGGTATTTGGTAGATTCTCAAGATGTGAAGATCATAGAAAGTATTCCATTGAGCATGATTCAGATGGAAGATAGTAATGGCTGGCACTTCACAAATAATGGAAAAATACACAATTAAATTTGGATATCAGGTGGAACAAGTCTATCCTGACAAGAAAAAACTGCCATCAGTGATCGGTCCCGCGCTCATTTCGTTGAAAGTGTATTGCTGGAAAATATGACATCCACCGGAAAACAAAGCTTTTTCTATGGTAAATAGTGTCAGGATGTATAGCAGTTAAGAAAAATCTGCAAGGGAGGGGGATGCAAGGTGATGTGTATTGTATCAGATGTGGTGCACCAGAGAATCAAAAAACCATGTCCACCGGCGGTTCAAGTATCCATCGAAACAGATTTTTTTTCTTTTCAATCAATTTTCCCAAATATGGATCATCTGTTTTGGAGAGTTTCTCCGCAAATGGAAGATCACCAATTTGCATGGATATTATGATACATTTGAAAGGGACGAAACAACAAAGTTTTTAGTAATTTGGATATCGATCCCAAAGACACTTTAAAATTGGCAGAAACATAATCTTTACTTGGGGCAAAAGCACAATCATCAATTACACAGAGGGTAACTCAAAATACGGAGGCATGAGTCACGAATTTACCAGCCATACCAGGAAGATGGTGCTTTACGTATGGGTCATGAAAAGAATGAAAAATTTTCAGGAAAAAATTGGTATAGTATCTATCTATAAGGCTTTGACGGATTGATGAGGGCAAGAATCATTAGGGCTATTCTGTCTCCCCTTCACTCGGAGGTGATGTGATCATGGATCAGCTATTTGATGAAGATAGTAAGATCAAGGACAAGTCAGCTGATGAATAAAAATAATGATAATATTAGCTCTTTGAAAATCTAATCCATCTCCTGTGTGGACAAATGGACGGGTAATCCATTTGGAGACTGCTCCGTAAGTTGAGTCTACCGCTCTTCAATCCAAGCAACAACGTCATTGTGGATCTTGTCTGAGTTAGGATCCATGAAAAACACTGGTGTGTATGTGTCTTGTGTGTATACTCGAAAATATCGGGAAAGAGATGGTAATTTTCCTTCCTTTGCAGCCTAAAAATAGATTGAAAGTTAGAATAAAGTTAAAAATTATACATGGAAGAAATATATTTTAATAACTTACAATCTGTAGACGGTGATACATCATAGTTTTATATGTTTTACCATAATATAAATCCTAATTTAGAGTCTTTATTATATGTTAGAAGTCGTTTTAGAGTCTTTGCATGTTTAGGTACGTTTTAGAGAATTTTGGAAATTCTGGAGAAATTTGGATGATAAATAAAAGTGATGCTGAAAATATAAAAGCCGGAGTCTGTAATTACACTTGGTGGCGATCGATGCCCAACCTGACCAAGCAAACCGACATGTTTTAATGATGTTTCAAGAAATTGCAGTTTAGGCCACAATTTCAGACGTGATCTAGACCTATATATTCTATTATTAAACCACCGTTTAGAGTAGACTGCATTTACTTTTAGGGAGTTTATAGAGACATGTCAGAAGGCAACCATAGACTATAAACCAAATTCTGAATCTCATAATAAGAATCAGCAAACAAGTTGTCTTCTATCAAATACTCTTTGAACAATTTATCCCATGCATCCATGCAATTCTTAGGTAAATTATGACAAGTTTTGATAGTTATCATCCTACATGGTAGAGACAATTTAGTGAGACCTTTTCTACAACATGTGTAAATTGGCTAATTCACAGCATCTAAAATTTCATAAAAAAATTTTGCATTTAGGTTCTTCAACATTTCTAATTTTATCAGCTATTGAAGTAGTTTCTAAAAATGCATATGTAACCGTGTGGTGAACCCTATAATGATCTACCATCTGCTACTTCTGATGGTAACTATTTTATTATGGAAACGAATTGGTTCTTCATTATTACCAGCATCCTTAAAATTACGATTACAATTACAGCTACTAGTTTCATTCTCACCATAATCCTCTCCATGTTGAAACCAAATATAGTATTGTGGTGTAAAACATCTACTTACTAAATTGTTCCATACAATTTCACTATAGACAAGTTTTGTATTCTTACACTTCTGACATAGACATAACATCTTATTGGTTTCCTGCGTGATCGGTATACTACTAGCCTGGTGCATAAATATCTCTAAACTGGTGCATGAATATATCTGGACTATTGAGAATTTTTTTTCCGTCACTCTTTCGTTATAATCTTTGTGTATATACATCCAACTTCGTAACTTTTAAATTTTGCCATCATCAGACATTTGTTTTCTATCTTTCATGTTTTTGGATTTTTTTTTGTTTGTGTGTTTCATTCTCAAGTGAAATGACATATTTATAGGAATTTTTTGTTATAGATAGGTAAGAATTTAACAACTGATAACCAACAAATGGTTTTACAAGAATTTTACATCTCTATATCAACTAATTTTCCACAAAATTTGTTAGGTATAGCCCATTACAAACACATTTCCACCAATGTTTTGAAAACTGGACCAGACATTGATTTGGCATTTTAGGTGGGTAAATGGTCGGACCGGTTCAACCGGATTTAAATTTTAATTTAATTTAATTAAATAACTCTATATATATGTATAACTATAAAACTATTTTTATAAAACTTTATATCATTTTTATAAACCTAAAATGAATTTTCTAAAAATAATATAATAGTTTAATTAAACTAATTTATTTAGATAGATATTAAAATGCAATATGAATTTTATGATTTTGTTTTTCAAAAATTGCAATTTTTTTTAACTTTCTAACTTAAATTTGAAAAACCGGATTTTAATATCAAATCGGGTCACTGGTTTTAGTGAGTTTGACCAGTTTTGATGGGTTTATCGGTTTAACTCAAATCCAGTTTTAGACAAATTGGAACCAGATAAAAGAACAAGTCACAGCCGGACCGGTCCGACCAGCTGTCCAGTCCGGTATGTTTTTCAAAACATTGGTTTCCACCTAACGTATTAGTTTCACTCGTACATTCGTTGTTAAAGAACGATAAACACATTCATCGTAAAATGGTAGTTACTGTACAACTCTTTTACAACAAATCTTTTTATACGTAAGAATTTCGTCGTAAAGTTACATGTATTAGACTACGAAATACTTTCCTTGTAAAGTTACTCGAATCACGACGATTATCTTTCTCGTCATAACATCCACGTCACCTCGACATTAATTTACGACGATCCAAATTTGTTGTAACCTTATGCGCATGTTTTCGCGTAATGGGGGTACAAAACACAAGAGCTAGCCTATCACTCTTACATGCAGAATTTGAAGCTCTCATCGGGCAATGGATTGCATGAAAACTCACTGAGAATTTTATGTGAATTTATGCAATAGATTTTTCTTAGTTGGTGAAGATAGTTTCGGAACTAGAAGACTAACCCACTTTTGTAACTCACTTGGAAGAAATACAAAAACTGAAGAAAAGTTTAAGCACATTTGAGATTATACATGTACACCATACTCAAAACATAAAGATGAAAAAATTTGGATGCAATGCTCAGAATCATTACTTTGCTTACAAAGACACAAAGTCTTGGTTAGAAAAATAATGATCAAATCTGTTTATATTGACGACAAATTTCTTTTGGGTTTTTGGACTAGATAGCAAAAAATATAGAAGTATATTAGGTAAGTGGATAAGATACTGTGCATTTTTCAGTAATACCGAGAGTGTCCTTGGTCATATAAAAAAGAAATACAATTGGAAAATTAAAGAATCTGAAGAGACGGTTGCAGAGAGAGAGAGAGAGTGTGATAATAATGCAAAGAATCAGAATGTTCAAAAACTTTTTCTCTTGACTGCAAAAACCCAAAGAGGTTTGATATAAATTTGTTTCTTAGTATATCGTCTCGTTCTGAACCAATATCTCATTTCTTAGTTCTGTCTGCAAAATCTCTTTTACCAATCCGTAATGGTTGCTTCAAGATTAGTCGATTTTCCAGAAGACATAGTAGATGGAACATAAGTGGATTTACCTCAGATGATGTTCGCGTATGGAGAGGAACCAGCGGGCGTTAAGGTTCTGAGTTACCAGTCTTCCCGATCAATCAATACCATCCTTAATGCTCTGAACGAAGATGAGATCCGGTATCTCAGAGAGTCATCTTATGAGATGAAGTATCCTATATTTGTAACCGGTTAATTCTGTCTCGTTAATGCAATTTCAGATTTCGGGCGCCCTTTGTCACGAAGAAAATTCTTCCCTACCAAGGGGTGGTCGGCTGGGTGAAAACAACCATCAATTCACTCCACTAGCACGTGAAGATATTGAAGTAAGGATTCAATAATGTAGATATGCACACTACTTTCAAATATCCAGTTACTAATATTAAAATCCGGAGAAAAATATATGTTTCCCTCTACCTCTTGGCTTCGTTAATATGGTAAATCTAACATCCAAGTTTCGTTATTTGACAGAGAACGGACGCAGCTGAACAGGAAACCATGATCCTATGGCGTCGAGCACTCCCCACCTTACGTTCATAACAGCGACCAACATTTTCTAAAATATCTTGCTTTGAATCCCATTTCGGACAAACAATTAGTAAAATATCTTACAACTCTTCTCTCTTCAATTATTAAAGCTATATCCGGTTTCAAGCTCTTATATCATCAATTACCATCAATCTATCCGGTTTCAAAACGTAGTTTGTGTTTCCATACAGTATCAATAGAACTTAATTTTTTTGGCATCAGCCCTGGTAGCAGATAACACATACGTAATGAAAAAGTTTTAGCTCGAGGGCAAAATTGGCATCTCAGCGCATAAATAACATAGTTTACTAATTATTTTACAAAAATGCACACTTTTGAAATTACCATCTACAATTTGTATATTGAGCTAAATAGGCCTTTCTTTTTAACCAATCACCACTATAAAAGATGATGCTCAACCGACGATGATTCCAAGTGTCCATGAAAGATGTGAAAGCAATATATCATTAAAGCCCATTCCAGAAGCAAGTAGACAACATGTCGCATAACCACACTATAATCAGCAATAGTCGCTTATGTGCTAACATGAGTGTCATTCCATTCCATTTTGAATTTGAAGGTTACTCTCATTTCAAGGACGTACGTTGTTCAACTTAAAATTGTTTGTCAATAAATAAATTTAGTTAACTCAAGCTGTTGTAACTGACGAAGCCTTTCGGCCAAAACCGAAACTTACAATTGCCCGAAGCTTTTATACATTTTAATTTGAGTATTGTTTAATCTGAATTCGGCGCGTATGAGTTGAGGGTACTCGGTGGTAAATTATTTGAAAGACTTTTATTAATTGATCAAGCGACTAATTACATAGGAGAAATATTTTTGGTAGTTTGTAAATCATAATTATCAAACATTAAAGAAACAAGTTTCATCAAGTAAATAAAGCTCGTCTCATCAGGGTTTCCACCTGATCTTTGGGTCCTATGTGATGAGACTTGTTTGAGAGATGTATCTCTCTACCAAATAATATCAGTTTTAAAGCAGCCGTGGAAAGAAATGTTTCAAAGGGACTAAAGCCCACAAAGCAGCCCAAAACAGAAATTGAATAAAAGGTCTCACAAAACAATTTTTAGGGTTTAAGAAGAAAACTCCATAGAGAGAGAGAGAGAAACGCAATGGGGAAGACGACGTACAAGCGGTTGAAGGGGAGCCAGAGCTTCAGGCAGAGGCTACTTCTCTCGACCCTTTCTTCAACGCCTATCATCATCGATGAGATTCGAGCTGACGACATGATTCCCGGCCTCCTCCGTCACGAGATGTCTCTCCTCCGCCTCTTCGAGACTGTCTCCGATGACTGCGTCGTTGAGGTTAATGAGACCGGTTAGTACCTATTCTAAAGATGGTTGCTTTCTTCAGTTCAGAGTTGCCCATCTTAGGACACGGAGTCAAAATCTTAAGATACTTACATTGTTCTGTAATTGAAGTCTGAAGTGTGGAAGCATCATTCAGTTTGAATTATATTATTGAACACTTAACTGAAAAACTTTGATATTTTTTCTGTCTGAATTGGTCACTGTGGCAGGGACTCGGTTGAAGTACAAGCCTGGAATAATAATGGGAGGGAAGAACTTGGTTCACAATTGTGCCCTGACTAGATCCATGGGCTATTATCTGGAGCCTTTACTTTTGTTAGGATTATTTGGAAAGAAGCCACTTTCGATTAGGCTTAGAGGTGTTACAGATGATCCAAAGGACCCTAGCGTTGACACATTCCGTAACGCTTCTTTACACATCTTAAAGCGTTTTGGAGTCCCTTCTGAAGGTTTAGACCTTAAAATCGAAGCCCGTGGAGTTGCTCCAGAGGGAGGTGGAGAAGTTCTTCTAACTGTTCCAAATGTTCAGACTCTAACCGTCTGTGCTTTCTTCTCATTTTTGTTTTCTCTCCTTGTTCACTTCATTGCAGACTTTTTCTTTATCTATTTTATATTTCTCTGCTTCAGGCGGTCCAGTGGGTAGAAGAAGGAATGGTGAAGAGGATACGTGGTTGGACTTTCTCTGCAAGAGTTTCTAGTGACTTTGAACATTCCATGAGATTCGCGGCTCGTGGTATCTTTAACAACCTCTTGCCTGATGTTCACATCTTCAACGATCACAAATCTGGGCCTCAAGCTGGAAAGTAAGTAAGAATGATTTCAACTTTGAGCAAAGAAAAAGAGATATATTTGATTAAAAAATATCTCATTTACTTTTGACACTGCAGATCACCTGGATACGGAATAACATTGGTAGCAGAAACCATAGAAGGGTGTTACATCTCTGCAGATACAACAGTGTCTTGTGGAAGAACAGATGAGACGGGAGAGGTCGATGAAGAGAAGCAAGAGAGAAAACCAGCAGAAGACACTGGAGTTGAAATAGCTTCATGGCTTCTTCAGGAGATTGAGAAAGGTGGAGTTGTTGATTCAACACACCAGGTACGTTTTCTAATGATTAACATAATAAACACCAAGATCGATCGCTTACAAAGTAAAGACTTTTAGGTGAGTATTGTTGATTGTCTGTTTTCTTAATAGGGATTGTTGTTTATACTATGTGCTTTATGCCAACAAGACGTGTCAAAGGTTCGAGTGGGACCGTTATCTCCTTATGGAGTTGAGACGTTGAGGAACTTAAAGGAGTTTTTGGGAGTTACTTTTAGCTTCAGACCTGATCCTTCGACATCAACTGTGGTACTCACTTGCGTTGGAAGTGGTTTGGTTAACCTCTCTAGAAAGCTGTCTTGATTTCTCACCTTGTTACACAATCAAACCAGCTTTGCAGGTTTGTCTGAAGGAAAACGCTCTCTGTTGTTTAAATGGATGTGTTATAATTTATGACATACTTTTGGGTAACTCATGATTATCCTGTATTTTTCTTTCACTCCTTAAATCTCTTAAGCTCGGGCTTTTATTTTTCTGAAAGAGGAATGTGATAATGGAATTCACAAAGCATAGAGCTACATAGGCTTTGGATTAGGGCGTTCAGGTCTTCGGGTTGGGTCGGCCGGTTCTTTTCGGGTCCGTGTTTTTTCCGGTCTTAAATATTTAGACTCAATAGGTACTTAGAAATTTTCTGTTCGGATCTGGGTCGGTTCTTCTTGGGTCCGGGTCGGTTCTTCTCGGGTCTATAATTAAAATACCCGTAATTTTTTAGGTCTATATCAGGCCGGGTTCGGGTATTTAGGATTTGAAAAAGACATGACATATCCAATTCTATCAAATTTAGTTGACATTTATCATATATATCTAAAATTTTGCAAAATAACTTAAATGAAACTATTAATAATTAAATAATTTTTAAACTCTAAATTTTACATTTTAAAGCTTCATACTCCCTCTTTTCTTAAAAGTAAGATTTTTTAGATTTATTTTTTGTTCCAAAATGATAGATTTTCTAAAAATTTAAGGTATAGTAGTTAATGTTGAAAAGTTGTATACTTTTAAGAAACATTAATTGAAAATATTTGAATTAGTTGAATATTATTGGTTGATATTTATTGGAAAATGTATAGTAAAATAAATGATAAATTAAATTGTAAAAAATTAATTGTTTCCTTAATATGTGTAAATTCTCTAGAAAATCTTCTTTTAGGAACAGAAGGAGTATTACTTAAAAATGTTATAAAATAATAACAAATATTGTTAACAAAAGATATTTCAACTAAATCATAAAATAATATATAAATATATATATATATAATAAAACATAAAACATCGTAGTTTTAGATATACATGTTTTAAGTCAGGTACAAATCGGTTCTTATCGGGTCCGGGTCTATTTGGGTTGGTTCCTTTTGATTCTGGTTTATTCGGTTAGAAAAAAATTAGACCCAAAAAGTACTTTTAAATTTTCGGTCTGTTTCCGAGTCAGGTATTTTTAAGTCGGTTCGAGTTTTCGGGTCCAGGTTAAAATGCTCTTCCCTGCTTTGGATTGAAATAGAAGATAGAAACCAACTAAGATTGAGAGAATGTTGATACTTAGTCTCTTTCCTTCCTCTGAACATGGATCACTCTCATCAGCACTGAGTTTCTTGTTGGTTATTCGTTTCACTTTTGCCATGTTTGACTCAAAATTCAATATTTATCTTCAATAATACAGTAAACAGAAATGGGGTTAAGCTAATGTAAGATATAAACAGAGTTTGAGGCAATACAAACAGAAATAAGAATGGCTTATTAAACCCTGTTAAAAGAAACTAACTCTTACAAACTACGGAAAAAATAAAGCGTCATTACTAAGAGAATGAATTACAGAAACCACATGTCGTCTACCTTTCTTTCACGAAACTGCTGTTAGATTTTGATCGTTTGAGTTGCCACGGAGGTAAGCAGCCTCGGTGATTGTAGGAGTAACGATGATGTTGAAAACTGTTTTTGTCTCATGGAGATGGAAGACAAACAGTTGAATGAGCTTCTAAGACTTTTTTTTGACTAAAACTATGTACAACAAACCGTTTTCATAAAACTTAACACTGAAATTAAAAAAAGTACATCCCATTTAAAACTTAAAAGTCAAGAACATCACTGTAATAAACTTAAAAGTATATCAATTTCAAAAACTGATTATTTCAATAAAAATGGAATTCTACATCCCATTCAATCAATATATACTAATAAAAATTAAATGTATAAACTATTAAAAACGTCGACATATGATTTTGGTTTTCATGGTTTTTTTTTTGGACCTGCAATAGGGTAAAAACGAAAATAAGTAACATGTAGTAAATAAAAGGGTTTTTAGTAATTAAACCCCTCAACTAAAGATGAATCGTAAAAAAAACCCTCAACTAAAAATCCTGTGAAATAAACCCTCAACTTTAGTTCCGTTAACATATGTTACCCTCCGTTTAAAAAACCGTGACGGAGGGTGACATATGTTAACGGTTTATAAGTTGAGGGTTTATTTCACTGGATTTTTAGTTGAGGGTTTTTTTCACGATTCATCTTTAGTTGAGGGGTTTTATCACTAAAAGTCATTAAATATTATTAAATTATTTATTATCATTTATACATTGTTTTAAGATTTATAAGCCTTTAAAACTAATTTATAAATTTTAATACATTAATATATTTGTATATTAATTTATACATCTTAAATTAATAATTTTTAACACTACTTACAACTTATTATAACTTTGAAATATTAAATTATTTGATATTTGGAAATAGTGATATAAAAAAATTTGTGTGTTTATATCGTCATTGTCAAATATGAAATAATTAAAAGTTTCTAAGTTATATTAAGTCTTAAGTAGTGTCGAGATAATTCATCCATGAAGTCAATCTTTCTATTTAGAGTATGACGCACTTTTTCTTTTTTTTCATGATTTCTGTCATCCGGTTCATACTTCTCCCCCCTCCAAAATAATGCATGATTATTTTTATTATCATTGATTTCTGAATAACTACATTATATTTTTATTTTCTTGATCAATAATATATTTGAAACATAAAGTAATACAATAAATCAAGAACAATATAGAAAAATAGAAAAGTATGAGTCTGATGACGAAAATCATGAAAATAAGAAAAAGTACGTCATACTCCAAATAAAAAGATTGACTTCATGGATGAATTATCCTCAACACTACTTAAGATTTAATATAACTTAGAAACTTTCAATTATTTGATATTTGAAAATGACGATATAAACACACAATTTTTTTTATATCACTATTGCCAAATATCAAATAATTTAATATTTTGAAGTTATAATAAGTTGTAAATCGTGTTGAAAATTATTAATTTAAAATGTATAAATTAATTTTATAATAGATTAATGTATTAATAATATACATTAGTTTTAAAGGCTTACAAATCAATCTAAAACAATGTATAAATGAATAATAAATAACTTAAAAACCCTTTAATGACTTTTAGTGATAAAACCCCTCAACTATTTTTGAATCGTAAAAAAAACCCTCAACTAAGTTTTCAACATTATAAACCCTCAACTTATAAACCGTTAACATATGTCACCCTCCGTCACAGTTTTTTAAACGGAGGGTAACATATGTTAACGGAACTAAAGTTGAGGGTTTATTTCACAGGATTTTTAGTTGAGGGTTTTTTTTACGATTCATCTTTAGTTGAGGGGTTTAATTACTAAAAACCCTAAATAAAACTATAGGAAATACCTAATAGTTAGTTGTCTCCCACTCAACACTTTATTATAGTTATTTAGCTTGACTTTTGGAGGTTGTGTTTGGCTAATAATGATCAAAGTGACCACTTGGTTGTATGCAAGTGTCCACTTCATTTGTGCTCATCTGGTACCAAGCGCCAATGAAGCTTCTGATGGCCTCATCTCCTCTGTTCCATTGATTCTTCAATCTTTCTCTAGCGACCTCAATTGCATGCATCCTATGCTGAAGATTCCCAATATTGCGCTGTTGCATTACAAGTCTTGCATGTGTTGTTTCTGAGATGTCCTTCAGCTCCTGGTAGACATCTTCTTTCAGCAAGTCTTGAGAGAGAGTGATCTCATCAAGCTTATCACGTAGTGACTTCTCGATAACCAGCTTGCTTGGTCATGCTGTGTGGTCGCCGTCGATCGATGGTCGAGTCCTTTTGTCGATCGATGGTGACGATTCTGATTGAGAATCGAGTTGTATCTGAATTATAACCATCTCCTGTTACAAAGTGTCCAGGCGTGTGGTCAAGAAATCTTTGCTATCACGTAGTGGGTAGTAAACACCATCAAGCCGATAGGTGAATGATTGTAGCCTTTCTTCGAATGGTGCTAAGTGAGCGTCAATCAATGCTTGGATGCTAGCGTCGATCGATGTTTGAGTGCGAGTGTCGATCGATGTTGGTCTTCCTTCGCCGACTCCATGCTGTTTCTGAAGCATGGCTAGGTCTTGATTCATCTCCTCCGTGCATGTGGTTAACCAGCCGATACTGTTGTCGAATGGGTAGTAGACATCATCATGCTTCTTTGAATGATAATCATCTCAAGTTCTGATAACTCTTTAGATCTCTTCTACTAGCTCATCAATATATGCTTTGCTGTAGCTGTCCTTTGCTCGTGTGACCAAACCGTCGGTCGATGAAAAGGGTCGCTTGTCGATCAATGGTCGAATAACAGATTCTTCCTTCAGTTGGCAAAAGAGATCGGATCCATGCATGGCAAAAACTTCTGCAAAATCTTCTTTGAAGACATTTAAGATACTCCCATCCATTCCTCGTGCTCTTTCTGCTGAATCTCTGAAAATACCAATTTCATTAGGAATTAGATCATAATCAGTATTATTATTCAAATGTTCTTGAGATATATGTTTGTAACGAATGATGATCGATGGGTTGTTTCTGATGTTGATTGTCGACGGCTGGCGGCTGAGACGGATTCCTGATTGATAGGTTAGGGCAAAGGGTGTTGCCCCTGCTCCTCTCTGGTTTCGGGTTTCGCCGTCGATCGATGTTAACGTCGCGTATGCAGATGATCTATGGAGAAGTCCTTGATCATCCATGGCCAGACCATGGTACTCAATGTTTTCTTCTCTGTGGTAGTCCTCGTCATACTCATCAGATCTCGTCTCTGGTAGTTCTGTCTCGACTGCGGAGCTCTTGTAAAGGCTCTCATCTGCACAACTACCTATTGAATAATCGCCCTGTCTGCTGATCGTGTCACCGTAGTGGTAATCAATCGTTGTCTGAGGCTGTGTAGCAACGTCAAAGCGCGGATAGCAGTGTCATGGCAAAGTGAAAGTCTCATTCGCATGGCTGTTGTCGATCGATTCTAGTGACGTGTTGTCGATCGGTGGATGAATGTCTCCGTCAATCGATGGTGGGATCTCGCTGTCAATCGTTCCTGAATACTCGGTTTCGTATTCATCCTCATTATTGCAGTGGCATGCTGCAATGAATCCGGTGTTAGCCCAGTGTCAGATGTCCATGGCCTCATAACTCTGATTGGATCAGAGTGGACGTCAGGATTTATCCGTGTTAGACACAGCTGATTTGTCTGCATGTTGAAAACTGCTCCAACATTAGCCATGAAAGCTCTCCAAAGCAGTAGAGAATGATTGTTGTTCTGGTTGTTGTCCGGACATGGAAGTCAACTAGAACAAGTGTGTTTCCAATCTGCACCTCAAGGTCTCTGATGATTCCTCATGAGTTCCTCGTAGAATGATCCACGAAAGTGAATGAATCCTGCTAAGGCTCTATATTCAAACTCAGATGGTCTGCCATTACCTTGGGTAGAATGCTGACGTATAAACCTGTGTCACACAACACACATGGAAATTCAATGCCTTTAACCAAGCAAGGCACTGCAAATTTCTCAAGATCACTCTTCTTCTTCAATGTGATCCGCTGCTTCATCTTATCTCTGATCTGATCGAAGAGGCTATGTATATCCTGCTCAGTTTCCTTGGTTTCCCTGAAAAACATCCACAACATGTGGGTAAAGTAAGCCTCCTCGAATGTCTTTTCCAAGGGTATCCTGAGAACTCTTTTGGTGAAGCTATCCATCTCCTTCTCATTAATACCTCGCTTGAGATGCTTAGGAACTTTTTCCTTTTTTTCCTCAAGGTTCTCCTCTCAGAATTCTGATCAACTTGCATCGGCTCTAGTACATCAACAGAAAGTTGTTCGAAGTTATCAGCCATGTGTTCTGAAGGTTGAGATGGGTTTCTGAGTGTATTCAGTCGTGATACGTCTATCTTTGGTAACTACACTCGGTAGGTCAAGAGTGGTTGTCGATCGATGCTAGGTGCATTGTGTCAATCATCAGTGGAGTCTAGATGTCGATCGGCAGCTGGATCCTCTTGTCGATCGATCTCAAACTTCATGATACGGAAGGGTTTTGGGTGGATGAGGTTTTTTGGCTATGAACTCCTCGTGAGTTAGGATTCTAACTGTCGTGCATGTTGTAACCTCCTTTGTCGATCGATGTGGAGAAACTGATGTCGATCGATGTGGGTCAGTCTCTGTAGGTCGATGCTCGCTTGGTATTGATCGACACCAATGTAAACCGCCAAAACTCATGGAGCTTTCCACTTGGAAATCGACCTCTTGGAGCTTCTCCTCCTTAATCATTTGCCAGAAATCATCATTCATGATGGCATTCACGTGGTGCTTCAGTGATTCATCTCCTTTACCTTTCATGAAGGTTTCCTGCCTTTTAATAGTGTGTGCAGTCTTAACCACTTGTGTCTCCAACTTCCTCACATGTGTGTTCAAAGACTCAAACTTTGAGTTCAGCTCTGAGTAGACAACATCAATCTTTCCATCAAAATTCACCATCAACTTCTGCTGACCCTCAAGAACTTGATCGAGCATGGACTTTGTCTTGCTCTCCTTAGTCTGATGTGGCTGATTCTGGTAGTAGGAGTTTCCATAAGGTTTGTTGTTCCTTTTGTAGTTGTTGTTGTAGGGTTTCTGGTACTGTGAACTCTGGTTGTATCCACTCTTTTGACCATTGCCATAGAAGTTTCTGTATCCACTCTGATTTCCAAACCTCTGATTCTGAAAGCCTGAACCACTGACAAAGTTCACATCTTCTTCTTCTTCCATGTCACTGTTGACATCCACAGCATCTACATCCTCTGCAAAGCTAACTTGTTTCTTGAGAAGCTTGTGAACACTATCTAGCTTAGCTTTTACCTCCTCCAACTGCTCCTTCCCTAGGGCAGGGGCCAATTTTTTTCTCTCGAAATCAGTGTTCTTGGTGTTGTTGCTGGATGCCAAGTTCTCAATAAGTCTGATCGCCTCCTCTGGATTCCTAGTGTTGAAGTTTCCATCACTAGCTGAGGCTAAAGCCATCTGATATGCCAGTGTGATGCCTCTGAAGAAAGTGCTGAGCAGCTGCACTTGATTGAATCCATGGTGTGGGTAATCTCTCTGATATGACTTGAATCTGATCCAGGAGCTTCTGAATGACTCTATAGGCTCATGTGTGAATGTAGCAATCATGATCCTCAAGTCTTCAGCACGTGCCTCATCAAAGAAGTGGCATAAAAATGCATTCTTGATTTCGGCCCATGATGTCAGAGTTCCTACTGGTAACTGCTTAACCTAGTGCGAAGCGTCTCCAGCAAGTGAGTACTTGAAGAGCTTGCAAAACAGATAGTCCTCAGGGACTCCATTGGCTTTTACAGCAGAAACTAAATCCTCAAACCTCTCTAGATGGTCCATAGGATGCTCGTGTGATAACCCACAGTAGGGTGTGTGTCCCACGAGTGTAAAGTATTGAGACTTCAACTCAGGATCTTGCCTCTGTATGGCTAGAGGACGGATGGCAGATATGTTCTCGTAGTACTAATTTGGCATGTTGTAATCAAATAATGTCCTCGGTCTAGCAGCCTCGTTTACAGCTTGAGCAACTGCAATATCATCATCGGTATCACGAATTACAGTCCCCTGATTATCTATCTTCTGACCTGCTGCATTACGCAGATGACCCTCCTGGTCATGCAGGTTTCCAGTTGCATCATGAATAAGTACTAGTGTCGCAACCATGTCTCACGGCTCAGTGTCGATCGATGTCCGAGGTGGAATGTCGATCGATGTTGGGTGGATATGGGCGGTCGACGGAATAGTAGTCTCAGTCGATGGTGGAAGATGAATGTCGGTCGATGAACAAGTGTTGTTGTCGATCGATGAAGTACGTTTGCCTTTGCGGATGGTGTCTGAAAAGAGAAGTGTATGTTCCTTGTTGCTTCTGGTACTGCTGGGTATGCACCTGAAAAGACGGAAAAAAAATTCTCAGTTTTTTTTGTAAGTAACAATAATCTAGACTAAACCTAACTAAGTTTGATCTAATGGCGATCGAAGCTCCCTGCCAACGGTGCCAAATTTGATATCACTCATATTACCCTATAAGTCATTTGTACTCTCTCAAATAAGAGATTCAATTGTAGTATTCCAGGGATCAAATTCACAGGGAGGTAAAGCACACACTAGATCTATCTAGTTATATAGTTAAGCTAGATTGAATGGTTTAAAGCAGTAAATAAGCAGTGGTGAACAAGCAATTGTTCAGTTGATTGATTGGGTTTTAAGATTGATATGGGAGACGTTAGACTTAGGATTTATATTCAGTCAATCAGGATTATAGATATATATACTAAGTATATATGGATATTATAGAACTCAAACAATTAGAATAGCCGATCAACTTCTGTATATTTAGGCTATCTATCGCCGGATCTAGGATCTCAGCTGTCGCTTGTTGGTCCTGAGAAAGTGTCGATCGATTCCAGCAATCCTAGCAGAACCAAAACTATTTCAGACAAAGAACCAATCTTCTGAATGCACCCTAACATCTAAAGACAAGGTTCTAGTTAGTTATTCTAGAACACATGCATTAAGAAGAGTCTAGTTGATTAATATCCTGACACTTAGTAAATTCTATATTTTGGGCTAATCTCTCATGATTATCTGAACCCTAAATCTAACAAGATGAACTACTCAGACATGGCTAAGCAATTCATAACAATAAAATAAATAGATTGCAAAAACAAGATAAAGTAAAAAAACTAGGGTTCCAATCACAAAGCTCTGAAGGAGTTCTTCGATCTTCTCTCCAAACCTAAGACTCTAAGTATTTTGCTGTATGAAAAATAGAAAGTATGAAAGTGTGTGTTGCCTAGAACAATGGCAGAGCACATAAATATTAGGTTAAAACTCGTCAAGGGTAATCTGGTAATTCTTGTTGGACTTGGGATTTAAGTCGGCTGAAACCCAATCTGGTTTCTGTGCGCTTCACCGTCGATCGATACCACAGAGTGTGTATCGATCGATTGTTGCCTTTGCCCATCGATCGATAGTCGTGGTCGATGGTCAACTTCGGGTCTTTATCATTTTATCTCTAAAATATATCAAAATCACATATTTCCTCCAAATCACTCCAAAACCTGGAAACATACTAGAGAGACTCCAAAACAACTACTCCCTCCGTTTTATATTGTAAGTAGTTTTAGCAAAAAATATTTGTTTCACAATATAAGTTGTTTTCATATTTCAATGCACATTTTATTTTTATTGGATATTGTGTAACCAATCAAATAATACTAGCTTTTTTATAATAGGTTGAATTCAAGATTAAATAATATTTTTTTACAAAAGCAACAATTTCTTAATATTAGTGCTTTTAACTAAAATTACTTACAATATGGAACAAAAGGAGTATAATGTATTTGAAAACATTTATTTACCATAGCTAAAAATGGATAAAATCTATAATACATCACATAACATACTAGCGGCTGCTAAGCTTAGATTGCACATAAGTTGTAGAAGAAGGCTTTGCTTATTTTTCAGGTTATATTATAGAGAACAATAACAAGAACCAGATATATACACTAAAATGCTAATGATTTTAGCTTATGTTGAAGGGCTTCTTTACAAGGTATGTACTAAATGATACTACAAGTTAATAAATAATGTACTAAATACATGTATTCATAAGAAATATTGAGGACCATATCTTTTGATGGCTCCATATCCATTGAAAAGTACTCTACTTTCATCATCACATCTTAATGATGAGGCTTCATCTTATAAGGTGTGTGTTAACCATCAACGGTGACTTCTCAGAGCCTGCTACAGTTCTAGTTGAGTCCTCTTTTTCTTTTCTCCAAATCACAGTGTATAATCCAAAGCTCAAAATCGCTGATCCATTGACACTACACAACACATATATGGCGAGATTTTATATAACCATTTATAGAGATGCATATGAGGAACTATTGAGGCTAAGTGTGAGTTGTGATGGATTAGATTACAAGCTCCTCAAGTACATAGAAGAGATTACAAATAAGGTAAAACAAATTTGATATCTGATCACACTCTGAATGCTAAAATTGAACTTACATCAAAATTTCATGATGGAGTTTCGTTTCTCTCAAACATGTCTATTGCATTCTCAAGCTTAGGCAAAGGTCTTGAACGATCTCCATGTTCGTCACTGCCGTATATCCCAGAGCGTTAGACTCAAACAGAAAACATAAAAGAAGGCGATTCGAAGAACGATATATAACCTGGTCCATGTAGCTGGCTTGTTATCACATCTAACAAAAAGGTAACAATAGACCTTAAAAGAACCCTATGAAAAGCAGAAGAATAGGTCAGGAAAATAATCACCCTCTCTACACATACATAACTGGTGAAAAATTATTGTTATTAAGTTGTATGCATACCTGCACTCCAACTTTTAGCCAACACTTCTCAATCCTATAAACACCATCATATCTCACTCCTGCCTCAGAGGCAAATTCAGATTTTTTCTTTTGTAAGACTTGTATATGAAATATAAAAGTTGGAATCACTTCTGGTCAGAGTTTATCAAGCGAACATCCAGTTATCGCGAAAGATAACTGCACAAGGTTTAACTCAACTTTTGGACAACAATCTTTTTTTTCCCTTCATATAGTATTGACGCACATAAAAACATTCCATAATTTTACCAACATTCAATCAAACAACAATACATGTTAAAAACATGTAATAAAAACTTAGAATTGCATAGATTTAAGACTTACACTTTCAATTATCTTCGATTTAAATTTAGATTTGTCAGAGGTGATCTCCGATTTAGGGTTCCTCTTGTACAATAGAGACGGCGGCAAGCTCGGGTGGAGGTGACGAAATGGAAGGCGGCTGTGATGGAGAAGTCGTCGAAGACAGAAATGAAAAGGAAGGATCTGATTTGCTTTTGTAGCTTTCGGAGAACACGATCCAAACTCTCTCGACGGCGAAGTGAATTTTTTTTTTGAAAAATAATTAAATATTTCTATATTTATAAATATGAGTGGCAATTTTTTGAATAATAAAAGGAAGGAATGTTTTGGTATTTTTATTTGCCTTATGAATTATTCTAGTAAATACAAAAGTTTATGACTTATCTGGTAATTTTTTATTATATAATTCAAGATATATATACCTGGGAAGCGCTGTGGCTGCAGCTATTCGTCCGGTTTGGTAGTGAGATGATTCACGGGTAAGTGAATGGCCAAGCGCTGTGGCTGCAGCTATTCGTCCGGTTTGGTGGTGAGATGATTCACGGGTAAGTGAATGGCCACCCCGGTTCGAACTGCACGCATCGAACTTGAAACTGATCTATCACATATACATACATAAATATGTGACATCAATCAAGGTATTCTTAAATACCTTTTATGTTTAGCTTATAGCTGTCACCATAAGAAATTGCAAATAGAATATTTTTTATTTTTCATTTTACAGAGAGTTGAAATACATAGAAAATATATTAAAAAAAAAGGAAGTGAGTATTATTATTGCACACATCAAAGTTAAACAAAGGATGTAAGCAGGAAAAAAAGTCCTCAAACCACAACTGATTTTATTTGATTACTCTCAAGTAAAAGCCAGGTTAATGCAACGGATCAATGACTTGACCAATAAACAGAATCACTCCTGTTATGTTCTCCATGACCACCAACAGAAACGGATGGTCCGCCACAAAATCTATAATCTCTTCCTCCATAGCCAAACCCCTTAGCTTTATAACTCCAGCTGATGCAGCTGCAGCTTCTGTTCCTTCTTCATTCACCTCAATACACGCTTTATGGAAAATGCTCGATACCTTTAGATTCTTCCCCATCTCTGGAGACTCAACCATCTCAGTCAGACCATCTTCACCAGAGAAGGGCGAAGTCAGTCCCAGTCCTTTCAAAACATCTGAAGCTTCGAACCCGAAAGAGAATTTAAACTTAGGAATCTTGAACTCGCCGACCTTAACTTGTCTGCGTGGAATGTGGCTATCTAAGAACCCTGGAGTAGAAACCATCTTATCCAGAAGATCAGACAAACCGTTGTTTGCATCTGGAAGATACAAGTACATTGAGAACTGTCTCTTATCCTCTCCTTGCAAGTAAGGAAGTCCCAACACTTTGAAACCTTCGTAGGCACTCACGTACTGTTTCTTCTTGCTGGTCATAAACGGAGCAGTCACTTTGGAACTACCGTCAAGAAGGTGAAAGTCTCCGTCTTTTGTCAGCGATTCGTCGAATTTCTCGTTCCATGTTCCCTTGAAGTACAAAGCATTTGCAAATATCAGTCTGGTCATACTGTCTGCTGATCCTTCCGGTAGAACCTCGGTAATGAGACCATTCGTCTCCTTTTCAGCCCATGAATTCACTTCAGCAATCACTTCCACAGCCTTCAGAACAAATTCATCAAACATAAAATCAATCACAAGCAAACACAAGATGCACAAGACTCCCACAAGAATCAATGAACATATACAAAGGTTTGGTCTTTATATGTTTCTTAAACCTCACAAACCTCAATAAGTGCGTTAACAGTTAGATTAAGCACAAGAATCCCAAATCAAGAAAATCTTGATTTTTTTTCAAGAAACTAGAAAAATAAAATAAAAACACACCTTTGTCTGAAAATCTGCTAGATTAGAAGCAGCTTTGTAAGAACCATCCAAGAGCTGCTTGAAGGAAGGTTTGAAGGACAGAGACTTATCGATCCATACACCGTTAGCCGCCGAGAGTTTAGGGCCACCGTTAGCGCTGCCGTCGGCGAGGACGGCGGAGACGATATCGGAGGAGAAGGTGTTGAGGTGGTCGATTGAAGGGAAGTTGAGGAAGGAGAGGATCTGGTCTTTGGTAGCGCCGGCGGATCCAGCGGCGATTATGCCGAGGACGACGTTGATCGATGCCGGGGAGAAGATGACGTTGGAGTTTTTAGAGACGGTGGAGATCACGTTCTTGGCGAGGCTCAAGGAGACATGGTTTTGCAGTGAGATTGATTCTCGCACGTCCATTTTCGCTGGTCGAGGAGCTGACTGGTCCATCAATTTACTAGCAACGAATTTAGAAGACCACGACTCAGATATTTATTTTGATAATATGTTATAAACTATATATAAAAATACATGTAAGTGTTGGCATGTCGGTACAAGAAAGAAATATAATTTACACGCACCGCACGCGTCGAAGGGCCAAGCGGAGAAGGTGACACATGGGTAAATAGTTGACAATAGTGTTTTGATTTTGAAATGTATATGTGGAGACCAACTATGATTTATATGCAGAAATTTTTATGCGAATCTGTGCGTTGCTTATCGTTGTCTTTACCTCTCGCTTCAAGCAATGATTAAACTATTGTTTTTCTTTTTCGATGAGTTTAATCAGAAGTACATGGCCAAGTCTGTGATTAGATAAAGACCCAACTACAAATATTAATTTGAAAATGATATTTTTAGAGTAGAAAATCGATGAATCAAGACCATTTTAAAATAAAAAGTTGGATTTCAGATTTGCGTTTTCAGTTAATGCTTCGAATACAACGTTGAGAGATAGGGAGGGAAAAATATAGGTACCCAAGAATATATGTAAAACTACACATGTTCAAAACGCAAAAGCTGTTTCATCTAATAACTCTTGACAACTCTCCAGTTTACGTTATAAATATTATTTTATAGCTAACAAGAAGTCTATACATACAAGGGAGAGTAAATACAGTGCATGGAAATGATTGTGAGACTCTGTGTTTGGAGAATATCATTAAACAAAGACAAAGACAAACAAAATGTATTGAAGACCTTTGTTTGATATTTTACTTACAAAGTGTTGGTTGTGCGCCTACTACCATTTGACGTCGAGTGTTAAAGCTTCTTGAGGACCAAGTATCGATGGGAACTTAGTGAATGACATGTTAGACATCATACTGCTCCATGCCTCTGTATCCACTTCAATGAAGGGCGCCACTTTTCTCATCCCTACTGCTTTCAACTTATCGCCTTCAACTTTCGCCTTTACTTCAAACCAAACACGTTCGATCTTCGGTTTAGTTCTCCACTCTGCTCTTTTACTAGTTTCACTCTCGTTGCTCCCAATTCTTCTCCCGATCTCTAACTGAAACCGCACCATGCCTGAAGCTTTTAGTTTTGCTGTCACGGAGCTTACCGTTTGCGCAGTTCCATTGCTCCTTAAAGAGCTCAGAGCTTTTTCCAACTTGTCAATCTTCAAGCCAAGAAGATCACTAGGGAGATAATGCTGCTTATACGTGTGAGCTTTATCATAACACTTTTCTGGAAGTAACTGGATTGTTTCATCGGATAAGAAAGAAGTCTTGATTTGTGAATCTGCTTCTGGAGTCCTAAAAGCAACCAATGAAGCTGATCCTATGATTTGTATGGGAGGCAATGGCACACACACGGGGCCTAGAGATGACCATGAACAACCTCCTCCTTCTTTAATATCTACAGTAGCAGCGAACCTTCGACTGGAAGAGTGGAAAAGAGAGATTGCCTGAGCTTCCCTTATCTCTACTGAGATTCCCTCACTGACAAGGACTCGTTTTAAACCAATGTGCGAGATGTTAATCTGAAAACCAAATCATAACCTCCACTCATCAGTTACAATGTTTCTGCCATAACTAAAGAAAAAGAGCTTCAAAACAAAGTAGAAGGTTCTAAGGATTTGTCATATTCAACATGTTGACAAAACTACTGACACTGTCTTGGTAAAGCATAGTCTTAATGTTAAAAATCCAACAGAACAGGAGCAAAATATTGTAAGAGTATTTAACTGTTCAAGATCAAGAATCAAGAATCAAGAATCAAGAATCAAGAAGCAAGAACGCCATAAATTCACTAAACAAGACTTAAGTTTCTAGTTCCTCCGACCAAACCAAGCAATGTGTCCATAAATGGTAAGAGAGAGAGTACCGGCAAGGCAAGGGAGAGACGGTGATCGTGGCCATGGACTCGTAGCTCAAGTGGACCTTTCAAGAGGATGGGATCAAGAACCTTAGTGGAATTAACTTGCTTGACAATCTCATCCAACTCCACGTTTCTTCCTCCTCCGCTTCTTCTCCAATCGGTTACTTCGTCCGGGAAGATGAAAACGAATCTGCTCTTCCCTAACCGGATCCGGATCTCAAAGCTCCGACCCGTACCTATACGGAGCTTCTTAACTTCCAATTTCGTAAACCTAACTTCCTCAGGATTCCACTTCTGCTTCGTTGATATCTCCTTCAACACATCCTAATCGGGAAACAAGATTCTGATACCAATATCGGAGATGAAGATTGATTGATTGATTGAGTTTTTGTTTGTACCTGTAGAATTGGCGTTGTGGTGATGGTGGATTCGTCCGCGTGCGAATGATCGAGAGCTAAGGATAGAGTAAGGGCTCGGATGAAGAGAGAGAGTAAGACGGAGAAAGGGGAGCGGAGCTTCATAACTAGTCCGATCTGTTTTACGCCGCCGTAACTGCCAGCGTCAACGACGACCGTTTAGGCGAGTGACGATGATTGAAGCCCATTGAAGTTTTCTGACAAATCATTTTTTGTTTTATTGATCGATTATAACCTTTTTTTATTTTCGTCTACAATGTTTTATTAATAAAATCACAAATGGGCTGTTACAAGACAGTCCATTTCACTTCAATACAAACTCGAAATCTAATTGGAGCCCAGAGTGTTATGACGACTCAATTTATTGATCTAAAACACTTTTTCAAGCGTCAGTCTATTTGCTGTCGTAAGAAAATCGAGTCTCAAGCTTTTTTGATCATCTCTTCGCCCATCATTGTTGAAATCAGCTTTTTTCAATGTTGTTTGCAAAAAAGAACCTGATCGAGCTTGAGATTGGATTTTCTAACGACAGCTATTCTCCTTCTCGAAAAAAGATATATCGGTTCATCATAGTAGATGTTTGCTTTCCAAACCAATTTGTCTCACTTCATCTTATTTAATGGTTTTCAAACAAATTCGTCAACTCCTGACTTCTATTCCTTGAATTAGAGATGTTTTTTCAGTTCAACATCTTTGCATCTTTCATGACATCTTAGTTGTTCCATCTGATGCCACATGTGTTTGCTACTTCCATTAATATTGACGCTAAGATCCGACTCCTCTGAAATTTTAGTATAGAACATGTATGATTTCATTCCCGAAATTCTCTACAAAATTCGAATCTTCTAGTGAAACATTTCATATATGATATTTACTGGCACACATAGATGATACCATAGAAGTTAACTGTATTCGGAGTTCTCTCACGACCTTAGTTAGAGATATCAAAAAACCTTAATCCTTGAAAGCGATCGAGTTACACTGTAGGCAGGATCTCTAAACCAACACTCTTAGTTACAATAGTTAGTCATATGGTATCTATTTCACATTTTTGTCGGTTGCCTTGTCTCAGCAGTTTTTTTATCCATTTGTATTCACGGCCTACTTCTTTATCGCTCAGGTCAGCTTTGTTCCAGAAGACTCACCACAATATGCATCTGATCTCATGAAGAAATCACGTAGTGTAAATTTTACACGATCTAACATCTTATTCTTCTTCTCTAGACTTAGTTTGGCGTTCAAGTAAAATCCAACAATACGAGTCAAGCTTTCTTTGCATTCCTTTCCATTACCTCAGCTGAGTGAGATAGAATTCCATGTGTTTATTCATCAACCTTGTCTAGAGCTTGTAGCTTGATTAATCTGCATTTAAGCTTCAATCTTTTAGCCAATCGCAAACAAAACCATGTGATTATACCTGGAACTCTATGGACAATCCATTATCAGCTTATGTGCTCATGTCTTCAGCACATCTTTAAAACTGGATGTTAATTTCAGATCAACTTCATATCTATCATGCTTGCTTACATAGATGAAATCTACAAAATTAACCTAGTGATGACATGAGATTCAAACAAACCAAAAAAAAAAAAAAATTATTGAAGCAACCAAGCCTTGATCCACTAATTCTGATTCATGATATTCACGACAAAAGTCATCTATGCATATTTGCAAGTCAAATTCTGTTTTCAGGTCACAAACGCATTGACTTAAGCCCACATTGCTTTAGCCATCCTCCTTCACGATGACACCTGCCTCTCTTCACCATTATTCTCAAAGAATTGGTACAAAACATTATTCATAAAATATTTGACAGCATAGAGGCTGAGAGACACAGTAGTAAATCTATTTGAAACCTCATTTCTTCTTTCAGAATCCAGAAACCTGCAACTCACACTTTGCTCAGACCTTATCCGTCTTTTCTGCCATTTACCTTTTTTGTTTCTGCTTCAAATGAGTTAAAAAATATTACAGGAATTTCAGTGGCTGGATTCTTTATGTAATCTATCACGTCAAAACCATGTCCACCATAAAGTCAATCAGTACCCCTTAAGAGAATAATCTTCGCTTCCTGAAGTGACAGACACCTATTGACCATTTTAAAACCTCAGCTCCTAGATCCAGTCTCTGCTGACAGTTGGTACCGGAAGGCATGAGCCGGTAGCTAGGAATGCAGCACTTGCAATAAGATAGATCAAGTTCTTGAATAGATTTTCCCATGTATTGCTCTGTTTAATCAACACCCTCATGGTCAGACTTATGTTCTCTTAGTGCATGATCTATCGAGATCTTAAATCACCATTACTCACTAACCACCCTGTGGCGAGACCATAACTGAGTCCAAAATTTCATATTATCCAACTTAAGCACAACACAATTCTTCTTTTACAGCACATCTGAAATACTTGTAATTAATCTATCGAGAATAAGAAGTAACAGGTACCATTACCCGTGAGCTTTTTCAAGTGTAGATCTTCCTTCAGCTCCCAACCACATAAGTATTACCTCAAACAATCTTTCATCGTCTTAAAGCCATCAGTATCATCGCCCGTTTGACGTCTCCATCTCTATCGGACTCCTTTTAGATATCCAACTAGTGCCTTGAATATGTAATCTCATGACAGATTTCTGTAGGTTTTTTTTCTAAATCTTAAAAAAAATGTCATCTCTCATTTGATGTTGTGGTTCATATCTACCTTCACTCTAGACTTTATCGGTATATAATACTTCTGTTTCTTCTTCCCCTTTTCATGCAATCACTCATATCTTAGGAGCATCAAGATTCATCATCCATTCACTTTGAATCACTATGAACATTAGATGAAGGCATTTCTTTCCTTTGGTTCCATATGTTCTTGCGACAAACAACGATGTGACAAAAAGAATTTGTTCTATGTTAGTGTTTAATACCATGTTCTCTGGCTCTTCCCATAAACTCTCCTCTCAGAATAAAAATAAAATAATTCATAGTTTGATAGTTAAGACGTTTTATTTCTTTTATGCAAACATATCATCTATCCGTTAGAATGCGATCTACACAACATTGGCCAATCAAAAAAAATATGATATCTGATGCTATTTTTTTTCTTATCCGAGAGGCAGTTTGTAATGTTTCTAGCAAGTGCAGTTCATGCTTTATAAAAACCTTTACAAAGAAAACTGATATCACTCAAATTATCCTAATAATTGAATTACTCTCTAAAATAAAAAAATTCAGTTGTACTACTTAGGGATCGAATTCACATGGAGGTAAGGAACCTAATAAATATAATTAAATTGATTAAGCTAGGTTATTTATTATTAAATATAAAAAAAATGTTTGTGAGCAAGTTAACTGCTCGATTGATTCATTGGGGTTTTGGTAGTTAGATAAAAGTAGCTAGACTTAGGGCTTTTATTCAGGTAATTAGGATTATAATCCTACAGATGCCTAATAAGTTGTATGCATGATATTATAGAGTTCAACACTTAGTAACAAACCATTAGGCTTTCGCTTTCTAGGTTTGTTTATTGACCAGTGTCGATCGATTATTCTATAGGAATATCGATCGATACACTTGTCGAAACATCGACCGCTTATTCGATTGGAATATCGATCGACGCTCTTGGTCAAGCGTTAATGCACAGATTGAATATGCTCATTAAGCTTCATGGATCAGCTCTGGCCTTATTTTAGCAATCTTAGCTCAGTTAGGATGGATTCAGGGTGAGATGCAAGCTATCGCTTATGTCTACAACTCCTAGGGCAAGTTCTAGGTAGCTAATATAGAAACATGCACTAATGACAATTCTAAACATGAATATCACAACTTAGCAATCTTTAGTTGGAGCTAATCCCTCATAACCTATTTAAATCCTAAATTTAACAAAGAGAACTACTCACACTTGGCTAAGTAATTCATAACAGCAATAAGATATAAAAACTGCATAGATAAATATATAGATATCAATGGAGTTTCAATCACAATTCTCTTTGGATCTTCTCTCCAATCTACTAAAACTCCTAGAAAACCTTTGCTGTGAAATCAGTAAAACAAGAAAGCACACTTTGCCTCTAACATGTTGAGAAATCTTATATAATTAGGTTTAAACTCGTCAGGGGTAATCTTGTAAATTGGTAAAGATTTGGGCTCTAAGTCGGTTGAGACAAAACGGGCTTTCTGCACGCTTCGCTGTTGATCGATGTCAAGATGTGAACATTGATCAATTATTCCTCTTCAATGTCGACCGATGGTCGTGCTCGATGGTCGTCTCGAGTGCTTACTCCAAATATCTCCAAAATGCTCCAAAATCATCACTGTAGAACCTAAAATCTACACAAAGTATTTGATAGTGATCGGTAAGGATGGGCACTTTACCCGATATCCGAAGTGGCACCCGAACCTGATCCGAAAAACCCGAACCGAAATCCGAACCGAAGTAGCAAAATACCCGAACGGGTATTGAATACAGAGAGATTGAATACCCGAACCCGAACGGATAATACCCGGACCCTAATGGATATCCAAAGATAACCGAACATATGTATAATTAACCTTATATTTCTAGTTTACATCTCTCATTTTATATAAAATATTTATATTAATACTACACATACTTTAAGTTCATATGATATACATATAATTACGGAAAAAAATGATTTGCTACTTACTTAAAATGCATGTTAAGTTTTTTATTTCAAAAATTAATAAAAAGTTACATCCGAATTTTTTTTAAAAATAACTAAATTAATACCTTTTTAGTTTTAAAATGTTATGTCCAAATCTATTAACCATCCAATCTATTAAAAATAAAAAAATTAGTTAACTGAAAGTTATATGTTTAAATACAAAAAACTTGAGAAATGAAAATTTTAATTTTTTTTCAAAATCTAAATATCCGAACCCGATCCGAAATAACCGAATCTGAACTAAAAATACCCGAACACGACCCGAAGTACAGAAATACCCGAACGGGTTTTACACCTCTATACCGAAATACCCGAGAATCCGAAATACCCAACCCGAACCCGAACGGGTACCCGAACGCCCACCCCTAGTGATCGGGGTTGATCTAGGGAAAACAAATGATGTGGACAACAATATCTTTAGAACACAACGATGTTAAATAGTTTTCGGTAGGCGAAAATATACTTTATTGATAACTGGGATCGAATACAATGAATTGAACTAGATCGAGTGATACAAACGAGATCGATAAAGAGAGAATCTAGAAGTGGGAAGACAGCAAGATCGATGTGAATGTGTAGCTCTCTCTAGGGTTTTCAAAGTGTCCTCTTCTGTGTTTCTTCTTCTTTCTTTATAGTAAGTCGACTCCGAGATCCCGGTGGTAGCTCCGCGATCTCAGTTTCATGTTATGCGATCTCTGCGACTCCTTCTTCGAGCTCGATTATCGTTGTGGGCATCGGCCTATCTCGGCCCAATCCTTTGATCATGGCCCATTCCCATTCTTAAAACTGATGCGATGTAATTAGATAAACCTTGCGGATCTTTCATCTGAATCACTTCTTTCATCTCTGGTGACAGAACATTATAGAATATCCGCTCCAAGTGATGATGTTTTAAGTCCGTAACTTGCTGAAAGGTTCTCAAACTCAGAAACATAAGCTGCTACAAAACCAGTCTGGCGAATGGCAAACAACGTTGTTTCAGGTTCATCATCAATCGACTCCGAGAAACGTATCACCAGTCTCTGTTTAAAATCAGTCCAATCACTGAAACCATCTCGCTTCATTACCCAGGAAAACAACTTCTTCACTGAACCTCGCAAACATAATGGAACAATATCCAATTTGGACTCTTCTGAATAATGCCTCAAGTGGAAGAAATGTTCAACATCCACCAACCACTCGTATGTACGCGAACCATCAAGCAAAGGCATCTCAACCTTACGCAACATACTATCTCTCGTCGCTAAGTTCAAATCTTCATATCGATAACCTAACGATGAATCTCCATTTTGTTCCAGATTAGCAGATCATACCTAAGGATAAGATGGTGAAGATTCCGATTGTTTCGTCGATTGATGAATCGGCATCTTGCCAACAGCCTTCGTCAACGCATGAATCGACACCGTGAACTCCGATACATCTTGCTGTAGCGAAGATAATGTCTCGTTCGTTGGCTCTTGCGAATCCTTTAACCTCGTGTAAGCTCCCATCAGAAATTTGAGTTTTCCTTTCGATTTCTTCTCTCAATCCTCCATCGCGTCCGAGATCCTCGATTGCATTAGTGATCCACTCGTCGACATCGTAATCGCGTTAAATCAAAATTTTCACCGCATCAATGATAGTTTTTCGATATCTCAAAGTGTATAAACTTAAATGTATTCGATTACTTCTCAAATGCAAGTACAATAGTTTGAATCTCTCTCTTTCTCTCATACGTACTCAATGATTGTAAATTCACACCTCAAAATCTCATTACGATCTTGAGCTCAGACTCATAGTGTCTAAGGGTTTACAACAATCAAACATAAAAGAGAAATCAACAGACACTTGCTTATTTAAACTTCAATTGGTGAGATGAGATCCTCAGCCATCTAACTGCAAACCCTCCGCCTCCTCCCGATTGTTTGTTTTCCCTCCAAAAGACTCAAACTCTGCCAGCCACCTCAGCATTTCCTGTCAACTTCTTTCTGAAATAATTCCTTTGATACTTATCAATGCCATCAATGTTTAAACATCCAGCTGATAACCCATGTGGAGAGAAGCTAAAGTTGCTTACTTCTTCAATACTCTTTGTATCTTTCCCATCTTCATCGAAGGTTTTGGGGCCTATGGGAACCTTGTAAGTTCCAGTTACTCTAATATAGACTCTTGATGTATAGTTTTCTTGGTCTTATAGATGCCTTCAGGAGGTATGCTGGCTGCTCTATATACATTCAACATTCACAAAAATTTTATTAGCGACATCATTTCTCTTAGTAGTCTTCATCTGCTTGAGCAGCTTTCAGATATACTTCATGGATGCCTTTGACAGCTATGCAGCTGCCTAAAAATCCAAAACAACAAGTCATTTTCAATCTGAGTCAGATCAGGTTTCAGAATATTTTTCAGTTTTGTCTCGTTTTTCATTGGCGTTGCTCTCTCTTCCCTGTCTAGCCTCGCGGTTTGCTCGATGGACTTACACTTTTTGTCATGTTTGCGTATCCTTGCTTCATGTGGATCTTGATCAATAAACCCGCCAACTACAGTTTCAGTGGGTATTTCCATTGGGGATTGGGTTGGTTGGGAGTCGGGAGTTGCATTCAGCTTGGCCATATCCATAGGTGGGATGTAGAGTATGGTTAAGCTTAAGGTCTTTAGTCCAAAAGTTAAGTTGATGTTCAAAGCCATTGGTTTCTTCTTGTTAATTGTTATGATGTTTTTTAAAAGTTTTTTTTTTGTATTTTTTTTTGTATTTTGTCTACGATTGCCTTTGTTTTGAATTTAAATAAGTGAATCTGTGATATATTCAGTAAGTTTTTAGTGTCTTTGATAACAATCCTTAGTTAAGATTCTCCTAATGTAGTTGAATCTAACTATTTAGGTATTAGTTAAGATTCATATTCCTAAGTCAATGATATTCATCCGATATCACCGTTTGCTTAGGTGTTTTATGAAATATACACTAACATTTTGAATTTCTAAGATAACATATGAACTAAGCATTTAACTAAGCCTAATATTTATTTGGAATTAATGTAGAATTAATTAGAAACGTTGTTGATGCTATTTACAGAAAAAGACATGAACTAATTGTTATGAAACATTTGAATGAGGTTATATTTTATATAAGAGCACAACATTTAAAAAAAATTATCTAGTTTTACATATTAGTTTTTAAAGATATCATGTGTTCTTTTTTTTTCGTCGAATGGTTATTCTATTACTCAAACTTGAGGTGGTCTGGGTAGCCAGACCGGAACAAAACAACCAATAAAATGTAACTTCCTATGGAAGGATCTAGTTGTTTTAGCTAAAAAGTCTGAAATCTGATTTTGCGCTCATGGAACATAAGAGATATTAAAATCCGGGAAGCATATATGTAGTGTCTCTATCCTCTCCAATTCTGTTGCAAAGCTTGGCCATGTATAAAGTTCCTTAATCATTGCAATCAGCTCCTTGCAGTCTGTCCCGAAGCACTGGCATGACGAATGTTGAAGCATATTCTCCATCGCCCATTGCAGTGCTTCTACTTCCGAATGCAAAGCTGATTCCCGTCGAGGGAAATTCCGTGTCCCCGTAAGTTGAATGTTCCAACCATTGTCCATCCAGGCCCATTCACATCCACTGAATTGAGCAGAGGATGTCCAAGATCCATCTAGCAAGCAAATGTTATCCAGGCTTATGGCTTGGGGTTCCTCCATGTTGTTTTCTTGTACGATTGATGGTACCATCTCATTCGCATTGAACCATTTCTGACATTCACTTTCAGCATACCGCACAAGCTCCAAAGGGTCTCTGTCTATTCTCCTAAAGAGTTTATTATTTCGAGCATTCCAAATATACCAGATTATCCAGGAATAAAGGTCTATGTCTTGTTCTGGTTCGATTATATTGTTCTTCCTCCAAAACAAGTAATCCATATTTGTGTAGACGCTTGGTACTGGAAAACATCAGGACTTGTTGGAGTTGATGATAGTGACCAAACTTGTAGAGCTGGCGGGCATTCAAAAATGGCATGAGTTATAGATTCCTCTTGGTCACCACACCTTGGGCAATAGTTCACACCTCATATTATGCCTTACTAAGTTCCTCGTTACTGCCACATGACCGGTTAACAATTGCCATATAAGATGACATACTTTCTTAGGCGCCTTTAATTTCCAAGAAAATACTTGGAGCTTAGTGATACTTGGCTCTAACACTTCTTTTTCTTCCTCTGTCCTTAATAGATTATGAGCCACCCAATATCCAGATTTAACCGTGTATTGGCCATTCACTGTGTATTGGCCATTCCTTGTGTAGCTCCAGCAGAACGTGTCTTGCCGATGAGTTGTGCTTATGGCCAAACTCCTTATAAAAGGTATATCAACAGGATTGACATAATGTTCCAGCAACTCAACATCCCATCCCTTTGATTCCTGATTAATGAGATCAGTGACCCTCATATTTGGATGCATAACTGGTACTGGTGTAGTTGGCCTTGCAGGTGTCATTGGAATCCATGGATCATCCCACACTTTGACTTCATAACCAAAATGTATCTTCTGTCTTATTCCCAGTAACAAAAGCTTCCTTACAGCGGAGATGCTAGTCCACGCGTAGGATGGACGGCTTACAGTGTTTACTCTCAGGGGCGAGCTCAATCTATAGTATCTTCTCCTCAAGACTCGGACAACCAGCGAATTTGGATATTGTACTACCCTCCATAATTGTTTTGCCAATAATGCAAGATTTAACTCATGGATCATACGAAATCCAATCCCACTCTCCTCACTTGGTAAACAGACTTTTTCCCATTTCGCCCAGTGAATTTCTCTTTTTGGTGGATTCGAACTCCACCAAAATTTTGCAATGACGCTGGTAAGGTTTTCACATATCTCCAATGAGAGCATGAAAGTGGACATAACATATGTCGGGAGAACAAGTATAATGGATTGATCAACACTTCCTTTACTTCTTTCGAGAGCCATCTACATGTACATCCATATATTGTGTTATGTTTAGCAATATATAAAATTTCTGAGAGTTATACATATATAGTAATAAAAAATAATTGATTTTCTTATATTTTGGTAATTTTAATTTATAGTAATTAAAAATTATACTCTATAAAATCTGGAAGATTAATTTTTCGTGTTTTGATTTTAGTTGCGAGTAAAAGTAGAGGAGCATAATAATGATTGATGTAGGGATAAGCTGGGAGGCTCACAACACACATGCTGCGAGGCAATAATGTCAGAAACCACAAATTTAGGAAACGTCATCATAGTTGTGTAATTATGGACATACTTAAACAAATGTTTGGTGGTTGAATCAGGTTGATCATTATATATAGACAACTCTTGGATCAAGATAGACATTCTTTCGAGGATTTAAGTCTCTTTTTGCCTTGCAAATGATTCAAATCTAATGATGATGCTAATTTAATTTGACACTTGAAGGTCAATGACGCCCACTTTTAAGTTTATTAAATATATCCTTTTAGATTAAGTTCCTCGGAAACTATAGAATACTTAACATGCTTACAGAGTTCCAAAAAAAAAAAAACTTAACATGCTTACATTTTAGTATTTCTAATGATCCTATGATAGCATGCCACCAGATGCTTAATATATGTTTTCGACACACAATTAATTCTGGGTTATAGATTCTTAAAGGTATGAGAATAAATTAGAGGAGAAATTGTGATAATTAAAGGATAGAGAATAATGATAAATTGGAAAGATAATTGACATGAATGTATGAATGTATGAGTGTGTGATGTTTAGAGGTTAAGAACATTTCCAATGTAAAAATTATTTTGTTCTTTTAAAATGGAGTAAAAGTGGATATGAAGTAAAAATGCTTCAAATTCACTTTATTTCTTATTTTTAATGAACAAACAAAAAATAAATTATTTTATAAATAGAGTAAACTTTACTATGAAGTGAAATATAGAGTTGAGTTGAAGTATTTCTTACTATATATTCACTTTTACTCCATTTTAAAGTAAAAATTGGAGTTGAGTTAGAGATGCCCTAAGAAAGTAACATCGTGTAACGATTTTATGTGTTTTCCATTCACTCCACAAGAAATTTATTTATAGAACCATAACTTAACCCACAAATACATATACATATAATTAGAACTTTTACTTATTTAACGATTTTAAAATTGATTAAGCAGAAATAACCTAATCAACAAAAGAATTGCTTTTTTAAAAGCTTACAATATTTGTAGATTTTGTAACGAAAAGAAAAATAAATACAAAAAAATTAGAACCTCTTTAATTTATTTTTGGTACATATATGTTTAAAAATTAGATTTCTTAAGTTATTAGAATTAGAATACAGATTGAACCCCGGACCGTCACACTTATCTTCCTTCTTAATGAGCCGGCACTGATGAAAAGATCCTTTTCTGATGAAAACATCAATACTTTGAGTTTTGATACATATTAATGAAAATAAAAATTATCTTTTTTTTATTTTTTGAATATTTATGTCACCTATATGTATATTACTTTTAGCCGTAACTTTGCGGTTAGGCTGGTTTAGTCTACACCAGTTTTAGTATGAATGGCCTAATCAAAAAGTGATTCTAAATAAGAATTACAGTAAAACATATAGTATAAAATAAGAAGCTTTCCTAACATTTGTAGATCATAAGCCAACTGTTACCATATAGAGAAAAACGTGAACACCAATAACGGTCCGGGAGAGGTGAGACTACAAGCAAGGTTTAGACGTTACACATCGAACCCACATTATGCATTTGTTGACAGTTTTGGTATATTGTTATGCTCATGTAATTATTTAAATCTTTATAACGCAAGGTTAGTTTTGTTGAATGAGTAACAAATAAACGAGTAAAATAATAGTATATACCAGTCGATTTAAGCTTTAGCACCAACTATTATGTTACTGAAATGTGTGTTGAATTGTTCATGGCATTCACTCTTTCAAAAAACAAAAACAAAAACAAGATAAAAAAAGTTGATAACTCGAATCAAGTTAACATAGTATATGATAATACAATTAAATGGATCGCTGATTACGCTTTGACCGAACTAATTTGAATTATTCATGTGGGCAAAGGTTACTATGTTAGTTGGTAACGAACCTGAGCATCATTGTCTCTGTCCTTGGGTCATAATGCTGTTACCATTTATGTTCAGCACAACTTGTTTTCTGGCTTTTGACCACAGTAGGATACGCGACAGTACCTATGATCCATACACTTTCAATCCATTCTTTAATCTTTTCACGTTTAAGCACACCTAAGTTAGTTGAGTTGTTTTATGATAACACTAACATTGAAGCAATGATAAGTACACCATAATCTATGAGAATGACAAACTCAAAATATTTAACGAGTTTCAAAATTTCAACTGGTTTGCTTCAATAACTAACATATTGTTTTGAATGTGAAACATGCACTCCATGTGTCTACATCGATCAAATTAACGTTAGCATTTTTTATTCGTTGTCTCGTATACTTGATAACTCTAGACACATGATTTTGAGATCCCAAATCTTTTTCACTGCCAATGAACAATTGCGTTGTTGATGTTTACCTATAATAAAACAAAACTAAGTTCAACGCAAATTTCTCATTTCAAAGATGTACCAACAGAGTATCTCTTACTTCTGCAACAGTACTTCTGTACTTTTTTTCCTCTTTGGACCTAATGACCTATATGCCCTCTAATGTTAACTCGCACGGTTTCAAAACATTGGAGCCAATTTGTTTGTAATTCTAATATGAAAGCAATATCTTTTTTTCTTTCTTTTAATTGTCCATTTACTACTTGAAATGCATTCCAATTTGTTCATCACAGAAACAGAGGATTTACAAACTGCCATTGTTAGACCTCAAATAAAGAAAAAAGACACTAAACCTTTCCTTCTATTTTTTTTTTCTTTCCTGTTTAATTTGCTTCTTTGGTCTCTCTCTATCCCAGTAGGAAATAATAAAAAACACAAACAGAAATTTCCAAAAGGAAACAAACAAAAGACAGAAACAGAGAAAGAAGAAGACAAGAGTCATAAACGGTTTTTTCACTTAGCACCGTTGCTTTGCATGGAGATCTCGAGACCAGGCCATAAACTGTCCCCACTTTTAGCTTCAATCTCCCCAATCTGCCACGTGTCACCACCACCCACCACCGGTATCTCTACTCCGGAGCCTCCCCCAAGATACCCAATACTCAGCTCCTCCAACCCGTACCCGTACCCAAACCCGTAGTCTAACCCACCGCTTCCACTTCCGTTTCCCAACGCCAGAAACGCTGCTCCGTCGCTCTGCTCACTTAACAGAGACGCAAAGCTTCCGTAACCTGAGATTTCATGACTACCCTTTGCTTCGTTTGTGGCGGTTCCTTGGTTCATTGGTTCTGAACCGTTGGCGGTTGTAATGATGGAAGAAGAGCAGGAAGAGGAGGACGCAGTAGTGGCGTTGGAGGAGAAAGAGCGGTTGCGTTTGGAAGAGCTCCGGCGAGTTCCACCGCCGACGGGGACGTCGCGGAGTGTACCACCTTGAGTCCAGTAACGGCGGCAAGACTTGCAGAAGTAGCGAGGCTGTAAGAGGTTGTAGTTGTTGTAGTAGCAGAACTTGGTGATGATGGAGTTGCAACGAGGACAAGGCAGTGGCTCCGCCAGATTCGGAGGTGGGTAAGCAGCCGTTGAGCCCTGAACTCGGGCGGATCGGGTTTGGTTTGATTCAGACGGCATGGGTAAAAGAGATAATGAGAGAGAGTGTGAGAAAAGCGAAAGTGGAGGAGATGTGAGAGTGGCGATGTGGGTTTTATATAGGCTAGAATTTTATTATGCAGTTTCAATTTTATTTTGAAAAATAAACAAATGAATTTGAGTTAGAGAAATTGTTGGTGGTGGTGGTGGAGTTTAGAATTATTTTTTATTTCTTTTAAAATGAACTAAAAGGTTGGATGTAAAAAATACAATTAAAATAAAATTAATGATGATAGTCACATTTTTTTTGGGCAATTGTCAATAATAGCACCTTTTGAAGTTTATGTCACAAAAATAGCACTAGAAGGAGAAAGTCACAAAAATGACATTCATTAAAGAGTAAAATATCACTAATACCCTTGGTTTAAAATTAAATAAACAAACAAAAATAAATATAAATAAATAAAAAAAAAAAGAAATTTTTTTATAGTTTCAGATTATACTTTTCAGATTCGAAATTTTTATAATTTTTTTTTGAATTTTTTTTTTCGAAATTTTTTTTATTTTTTTTTAATTTTCTTTTATAATTTAAAAATACTTTTTGAAACTGTTTTTAAAATTTTTATTTTTATTTTAGTATTTATTTTTTATAAAATTTTAAACCCTAATTCCAAAACCCCACCCTCTTAACTCTAAACCCTAAGGTTTGAATTAATTAACCTAATGGGTATAAGTGTATATTTACCTCTTTAATGAAACTTATTTTTGTCACTTTGAGCCTTGAGTGCTACTTTGGGAACAAAAACTTGGTTTGGTGCTATCTTAGTCTTTTTCTCTATTTTTTTCCCCGGATTGGTTTTGAAAATATTTTTTAAAAAATAAAACGTATCTGATCAAAACTTAGAGCAAATATAATGGGATATCATGTTAGTTTAAAATTAAAAATAAAAAATAACTAAAAATAAGTGAGAGAATCAAATACACTTCTTTGGAGAGATATTATGTCTAACAATTTAGAACCTTTCCCAGCTTTTCGTTGGACAATTATTTTTTCTAAATAAAAATATTTATTAATCCTATAACTTTATTTGGGTTTCTTAATGAATTGTTTAATAATAAAAGTTAGTAAAGAACTTTAGTTAAGAAACATCTAGTTTTTGTGTTCTATTGGAAGTTTCTTAATAAAGAGTTCTTAAAAAAAATATCAAACATTGTTTTATTAAAATTATAATTTATTTTTTAAATAAAATATAGTAAAAGGTAATATTTTAAACATAGATTTTAAAATAAAAACAAAATTTAGTAAAATAAATGAGATATCATTTGAAAGAAGCATCTGAACTCAGTTGTTGTCTTCGTCACATTCAAATTTACGCCATATATATTCAACCAAATCAGCTTTCAGTTGTTGATGCATTTGCCTATCACGAATTCTTGTTCAAACACCCATCATATTGGCGATATTTGTAGGCATATCTGTAGAATACGTGAGATCCACATGTGAACTTTCGTAGTCTTCGCCTTGTTGAAATTCTGAAACATCAAACTGAGTGTATCCATCTCGTTCGTCTTCAACTATCATATTATGGAGTATGATGCATGCTCTCATAATGTTCTCAATTTTGTCTTTACAACATCATTCTCATTCTGACCACTAGTTTTCTGTCTTGTTGCAGCCTCATAGGATCCAGCAAATTTGCAAACAAGATCGTTTATCTTTTGCCACCTTTGCTTACATTGAATTGTCTCTCGTTTTTGACCTCTTTCAACCTTTGGACTAGCTGCAAAGTAAACTGCAATGCGTTTCCAAAAAGCCTCTGCTTTTTGCTCATTGCCTACAAAAAGATCCTTGCTCGTGTTTAACCATGAGCTAATAAGCACTACATCATCTGTGGGACTCCATTTCCTTCTTTCTTTGCACTCTGTAGGTGTCTTTTCACCGAAGCTTGAAGTTTCAGTACATTGCGTACTGAACACAGGGAGTTGTGAGCTAACTGACTCATGAAGAAAGGATTCATGATGAAAATTATCTTGTTGACTGTTCAAAAAGTAAACAAAATTCGTAGAATCCATTTCCTAAACTGTCAAAGAAGAGAGAAAGAAGAAGAAATGTGTTGCAAGACTAATATAAAGAGAAGAATAAACGTGTAGAAGATAGAAAGAAAGAGCAAACGAACGTGTTTAATAGATGAAAAGAGAAGAAGAAGAAATCGTGGTAGATATGAGTCTTTAATTGGCTTAACTCTTTGACTTGAGTTGAACTGAGATGAGTTGACATGTATCTAACATATTAATTTCCTAGCAGACAGTCCTAATGTACCACTAAAACAAGCATTCATCACACGCTTTTTCACTAACCACAACCTCACTCAAACCAAAATTTATTAACCATCTCTATCAACTACTTCAAGCATTCAACACACACATATTCACTAACCATAACCTAACTATAACAAGCAATAAAGACAAAAAGCAAGACTTGAAGAAGAGTAGAGTTTTGCAAAAAATGACCACAATTGGCATAAATGAGACAACGAAATGGAACTTGTTGTAGGCAATGCGCAAAGCATCAAGGGAGATGTCATTCTTTGAGTCACGGCCTTTTTCAGGACCTGCAATGAAACAAAATTTAAATCAAGTATGGTAATTTACGGAAACACACAGCCATGAAACCATTAATATCAAAACATACTAGCATTCAGCTCGTCCTTGAACAGCTCTTAGTTTAGAAGCAGCAATCAACTTCATGGCCTTTGTGATCTTCTGGATGTTCGTTACACTCTTCATACAGTTACGCACTACAGAGATTTACTCATTCAAAGCGATTCATAAACATTATAATGTATCTTAGACATTAAGAAACACAATCCTAACAAAGCTTAGACTTACCAACTTGAGTCGAGATGGATCAAACTCCAGCTCTCTCCTCCCTAAAAAAAACAAATCCAAGTTCAATCTCATCATCTAATCAGCACCAAATCAATCGTATAAAGTATGAATCTGTAAAGGATCTCACTGGTCAGAAGAGAGAGGAGATGGCATCGCAACGATTGGACGAGCGGCGATTGAAGGGAGGAGACGCTTTCCTTCGCGACAGATAAGACGAGAGAAGAGAAAGATAGACATGACGGCGATTGAAGGGAAGAGACGCTTCCCTTCGCGACGGAGAAGATGAGAGAAGAGAAAAACGGACATGACGGCGATTGAAGGGAGGAGACGCTTCCCTTCGCTACGGAGAGGAAAAGACGAGGGAAGGAAAAGACAAAGAAGATGCCGATTGAACAGAGGAGACGGTTCCCTTCACAAAAGAAATCGTCGTCCCGACAGAGAACTCGAGAGAAGAAGAGAGAAGAGGATAGAAAGGAAAGGAAAGAAAAGAAAAGAAAGAGAAAAGAAAAAAAAACAAAATTCATAGTTTGCTGACATGTGTTTTAAGGACCCTCTTTATGATCGACTGCCAAAACCCTGTATTAAGGATCGATTATCTTAATTTTCTTTTGTTTTGATTTAATTAAATGCTTTATTTTGTTTTAAAAACCCTATTAAAAAACTGTAATAATGATGCTTTTAGACCCTATACAATGGAGTGTTGAATTTTGTTTTTCAACTGTTGAAGAGGTCAAATGGGCTTGTTGAAACATAAAAATGTTGAGCTGGATTAAACACGATTGTATTTGTTAAAATAGTATAATTTTTCCAATAAATTTGTATTTATAATTTAAAACATCTTTTGTGAATCATAATCTAATAATAATTTTAAAATTATTTAATTTTACATGAAATATTGATATGTAGTATGAAATTATAAGATAAAATAGTGGGGTAGGGTGTTAAATTTTATTAAACAAAACTATTGTAGAAGTTAAAATTAGTGTGAGTGTTGAATGATTAGTGAAAGAAAGAGAAGATGATGCGGAGTGTTGAATAAGTTAACCAATGTTGATAGTCTTAGTAGTATCAAAAGTATTTAAAAAAAAATTATAAATGAAACTTTTACCCAAAGAAAAAAAGAAGAAATTGTAAATAAAGGTTATTAAGCAAATTGTAAACTAATGGATAGATATTATTGGGCCTTATTGGTTATACGGCCCACAACTCAATAACCCATTACTCCATTTTTTCTTTAGTAATATCTGTTAATTCCAATCGAGTTTCAGATTTGGGAAGTAAACCAAAGCTTCTTGTTCAATCTCGTGGTCGCCGGACTTGCAGCTTGCGCTTTGGTGGAGGATGACGCTATTTCACTTCTTCAACTGTGCGATTCTCACATTCGGTCCCCACGCCGTCTACTACTCCGCCACTCCTTTGTACGAAAAACCCCCTTTTCTCGATCTGTGATTTCAAATTGTAATTGACTTTTTAGTTTAGTCATGGTTCTAAGAATTAGATCTTCTGAATAGAATTACAATTTATAGCTGTTAAATGTGCAGATCTGAATATGACACACTTGGAACCTCGGTGAAGGCTGCTGTTGTTTACCTCGCTACTGCACTTGTTAAGGTTGGTCAAAACACTAACATCTTGCGCAAATCTTGATTTGGTATCTGACTCTCTCTCTCGTGGCTGTTTTCATGGCAGCTTGTTTGCTTGGCAACTTTTCTGCAAGTATCTGAAACCGAAGTATTTGATCCTTACCAGGTTCTTTTCTTCTTGAATCCAAGAACATCCACTCTATCAGATACTGTTATTGCTTAGCTCGTTTTGTTATGTTAACACTTTAGATGACTAAGTATTGATTCCAATCTCAGGAAGCCCTGAAAGCAATGATTGGCTTCATTGACGTTGCTGGTCTCTACTTTGCTCTGGCTCAGCTCACACACAGGAACATCTCTCAAAACCATAAGTTTCAAGCTGTTGGCCTTGGTTAGTGGATTGCTTCTAGATTGGTTGCATCACGGGATATTAATCAAATGCTTTCTTTTGGTTCAGGATGGGCGTTTGCGGATTCTGTTTTGCATAGGTTGGCTCCTCTTTGGGTTGGTGCTCGAGGACTTGAGTTCACTTGGGATTATGTTTTACAAGGCCTTGAAGCCAATGCCAATCTGGTATGCCCACCAATCTTTACTTTTAGATATATGCAATTGTTTCTTACTATCCATCAAAATTTTCAGGTGTTCACGATATCCTTAGCTGCGCTAGGTTCCTTGATGTGGCTACGCAAGAACAAGCCAAAGACTCTGATCCCCATCATATACACGTGTGCAGTGATCATCGCCACAATGCCTTCAATCACAAGCTATCTAAGGAGAGTCATGGGATGGCATTTCCCCAAAGTTGTTGGGTTTGAGCTGATGACTTCTCTGGTAATGGCTTTCATCAGCTGTCAACTCTTCATCCTCTGTCAGAGACCGTCTTTGTGATTCCAGTCCTACCGAGAGACCAAACTCCACTTAAACTGCTTTTTGGCTCAAGAGAGCTTTATGTTTATGGGCAACTCTTGAGACCTACTTTCCATGTTTTTCGGTTGCTTGAAACTTTTCTCATCTTTAAACTGTAGAACCATATTAAAGAGATCCTTACACTTGAGGTCTCTCTTGTTCGAGAGCTTATTAACGTCAAGAGCATTCATCAAATCTGTAGAGCATATAAGCACGGTCTTGGAGGATCTTATGTTATGAGCTGCCACAAAGAGTAGCCAAAACGTCTTGGTTTTTCCTTTTGCTGATAGCTTGCTTTGAGGCGTCACTATAGATGAACTCAACTATAGCCTCTACTTCGTGTTTCATCTCCGAGAGCGTGACTATCTCTAGCTTTGCTGAAGCCTATCTGATACAGACATCAACTTAAATACCTCTGATCTTGCTGCCTATTCAAATGTCATATATGCTTTGGCATTGACGGTTTCATATCCAAGCAAGACAAACAAAACCAATCTAATTTTGAACTGAAACAATAATCTTGAAATATATTACCTTAATATAGCTAAACAGATCCACCTTCTCTATACCTTAATTAATTAAAACGCGAACCGAATCGAATACAATGAATCCAAAATGCAAAAAAAATGAAAAAAAACCATAAAGCCGAATCAATCAGGATGGACCACCTTACATTTCAGGTATGATCCAAACTCAGTGGAACAAAAACAAACAATAGCGAACACAAGCATTTCTAAAAATAGTTTCATGCGTGGGATTATGATAGCGAACAAATACATTGTACATTCTCGTAACAAACTCTCTCTAAATCTTGAGCTCAAGCTTCTAATATACTAGCGTATGCTGCAACAAAATATGGTTAGTTTATATTCAAAAAAAAACCAACATGGTTAGCTCTGTGACATTTTGAAGACATATATTACCAATTGATGATACGACACAATTGTATTTCTTTTAGAGGGTTTACAGAAAAGATTTCTTAAAATGTGAAGAGTTTGAACTAAGCGGTCCACACCATATGATAAACTATGAAAGCATAATCGACTTGTGTACGTACGGGGTATACGGTTCATATAAATATCTAAAACCTTACGAGAATAAACCCTTATCATACATACCGAGAGGAGATTAGCCAATTTATATACATTGTTGGTGAGGAATCACGATTCCTCTACAAAGCCCATGATTAACAGGGCTCGGCACATTTTGTTCATCGGCACAGCTCGATCAGCATAGTAGAGGAGACTCGGCTCGGACGTTCAAGTGATCTGCTCAATGAGATCACCCATCGGCTTGCTAGCTCGAGTCTGGCTCTCGGAGCCCTAGCTCGGCATAAAAGCCCATTAAGCTCGGCCCAAATACGGGATTCTTAGAGCATCAAAGAGTAGAGAATCGCTTATAAAAGAGGAGGGAGAGAGCAGGAAAAGGGGATCCGAAAATCGACACTCAAGAACTGACCATATAAGGTTTAGGGTTTTAGAGTTAAACACTCAATCGAGCTCCTTTTTATTTCGGTTGGCAGGTGTCTTAAGGCATCAAAGAGTAGAGAATGGCTTATAAAAGAGGAGAGAGAGAGAAGGAAGAGGGGATCCGAAAATTGACACTTAAAAACTGACGATAAAGTTTAGGGTTTTAGAGCTAAACACTCAATCGAGCTCCTTTTTTTTATTTCGGTTGGTATTCTCGTCAGAGTTTAAATTTCATTTTCCTATCTTAATCTCTTTATAATCATTACTGATTAATAAAATGTATTCGAAGAACCTACAATCAAATTTTGTTTCTTTTCGATCGAACTAACCAAATTAAGATTCAAGTCAACATACATGCACAAAATAACAATTGTAAAGAGTTTATTACAATAGAATATCAAATCAACTCTCTTTAGCCAATTTCAGCTGTTTCAGTTGTGAATCAGTGTTTTGAAACTCGACCCAGACCCGCGGTTGAACCGGTAAACCCGGCAACCTAGAAAAAATCCGGTTTGGATTTTGTGAAAAATCCAATATTTAGAAACCCGCAAAAACACACAAAAACCCAGTAGAGCCCGAAACCCGATACCGGTTGAACCATTGGTTGAACCAATAAATAATTTTTACTTCTTTTGTTTTATTTTTAATTATTTTTATATTATGTTTTATATTATAAATTTCTAATTAAGAAGTTATATACCGACAAAAAAAAAGTTAGGTTTTTTCTTTTCAGTTTTATATTTGTGACTTTTAGATTTTAATGAAGATTTTACTATGCCACTTAAAGCAAATAAAGTGAACGATGGTAGAGAGAACCAAAACTAGTTGATGTGATTTGGTGTAAGTTTATTTTCGTTATTGATAATTTATTATAATGATTTTTTATTTTTGGTTTTTTTGTATTTGAAATTTAATTTATTATTCACATTAACACATTTAAATATTTATAAATTTTATGTCTTGATTTTTTAGATGTCGTAACTTTTACCTTGTTAGACAAAATTATAAATAGTCTAAACTATTTTTTGATATTTTGTATATCAAATAAAAATAAAAATATAGAAATTAAAGTTAAATATTTTCTAAATGTTATTAAACATAAAAATATACATATCCAAACTATTATTTCATGTTAATAAAAATATTTAAAAAATATTAAACTTTAGTTTCTATATTTTTATTTACATAGCTGATATATTATTATATAATAAAATTAATTTATTTATTAACCCGCGGTTCGCCCGCGGTCGATCCAGTGACCCAGCGACTCGATACGTCATCCGGTTCAGTGTCCGAGTCGGGTTTAAAAACATTGGTTGTGATATAATCATCCGTTACAAGTTAGGATCCGATACAGAGATATAGCTTTGGCTAAATGTACAAATTATCAAAGGGAGATTTTTTTGTTAATTATAGGTAGAATATTCTGTTTATTTAAGAACTGCTGACTAAACCAATTTGTTTTTTACTATAAATATAATTAAAAACAAAAACTGAAAATGTTTTATTAGTATTTATTAAAAGTTTCTATTAAACTATTAGCGAAATTTGAGTGTATGACCTAAAAAATTATAATTCACATACTAACTTAAGTGTTATGATATAGCACATATTTATGAGAGAAAAAACAAAACGATCATCTGCCAAACTTTTTATTTTTGCTCAGGCCTCCTAAAATAATTCATCACCAAATTCATTTTCTTCTACCATTTTTGTTAATGAACAAAGCAATTCAGATTTTCCTCCAATCGATATCTACACTCTCCAATGATATTCCACCGATCCGCAGTTGTTTGTGTGATTGACGAACCTCCACCGCCTTCACCACATTCTGATTCAATCCTCTGTGCTTCCTTCTTATCAAACTCTCGTTGCCATAAGCATTAGTTTTTTTCATTTTCTCCACTGTTTCCGCCACACAAATGTTTGGATACAAACTAAATGACTATTTAAAAAAAAAAGGGAAAACTTCGAATCATATTTTGTGTAGTCACACGTTGTAGAATATATTATACACTACACATTACAAATAGAATAGAACAACATGCTTATGAATAAAATATAACACCTACAATCGTAAACCTACAAACCTATATTATGGACATCGCATGTGCCGCACCATCACGCACTAAGAGGGAGTATATCGTCCGGTTTTGTCACAAATTATCACATCCCCACCTCAAATCATTACGCAGCTAATTCACCAAAAATGTTAATATATAATGACAACTGTATAAAATAATAATTCTAATTAAATTAGAAAATTGAGCAGAATACAAACGATAAAAATAATTATCTTAATTCTATGCTCTATCAGAAAGTATGTGCATGACAATAAACATACTTATGTGGATCTCCTACAACATTTATAAAGTAAAAACATTGACATTCATAGCTCATGTAGATCGTACATTTTGTTTCCTTTTCTGCGAGAAGGAATCACTAGTAAAAGGAAAAAGAAACAATGCTCAAACAAAATGTTTTAAAAGAGAGCAGAAAATAATGGACGGTCACAACGAGATTATAACCACCCATCACTTTCTTTCATATAACCGTAATATATACTGATAGGTAGCTTTTGCGCATTATTCGTTCGCAGCTCAGCTAGCTTACAAAATATATAACAGTAAATTGACATTTATCGCATTTACTATATCTTTATAATACGTCTAGTGAACTTATTTGGCGTATTGATATTGAAGTTTATATTCATTCAACCAAGCTTATGCTTATGGTTCACATAAACAGTTATTTATACTTATATTTATTAGAAGTTAATTCATTTTTTCCTAAAATCTATAATTAAGTTTGTTTATCAATTATTTTTCCGCGATTCTCTCAAATAGCCATTTTTAAAATTTTGTCATCAAAATAACATTTAAAACAAATAACCAAAATAAATTTTTTTTTCTATTTTGATATTTTTAGCATTTATTTTTTATTTTTAAAATTTTGAAACTCCACCCTTAAAATCCCACCTCTTAAACTCTGAAACCTAAGTTTAGATTAATTAACCATAGTGTATAAATGTATATATTTATCCTTTTGATAAAACTTTTTTTGATCATTTTCTTTTTTGAAATCTATTATTATGAAAACTAGTGAATAGTTACAACTTTTAGACTATTTTTAGAATGACACAACCTTACAACATATAACTTTTAGAAAAGACACAACCCTCTACACATATTTTTCAAAAGACACAACCTTTCAACATAATTGAAGTTCACAACCTTAGGAATTAATTGGAAAAGACACAACCTTACAACATAAAACTTTTAGAAAAGACACAACTATTTATACTACTTTTTCAAAAGACACAACCTTTCAACATAACTGGATTCACAACCTTAGAAATTAATTAGAAAAGACACAACCTTCCAACATAGAACTTTTAGAAAAGACACAACTCTTTACACTTCTTTTTCAAAAGACACAACCTTTCGACATAAGTGGACTGACAACCTTTAGAATTAATTGGGATTGCTATTATTAGTAGATAAACTAAAAAGTGCTAAATTTCTGATTATTCATTATTTTTTCAATCGGATTAGTTTTTTTTTATTTTGAACATTTTGTCGATCGTCACTAGCTATCTAATATCTAGTATCTCTAAGTTTTTAACACTGCTAGTGGTTTCTCCAATCCAAGTTTGCCACGTCATTTTAGTATCACTAACTTGTAGTTAAACAAAAGCAGTTATTAGCTTATAGTTAAATCTGAACTCAAACATATCATGGCTGCATCATATATTAGATTACTATAATCATAATAGATTCCTACATATGGTTGTCCTTATAATCATCAAACATTTGATTGGTTCTGGTTCTTATTCAACTTCCATACATCCCAAATCTCGCAGAATCAAGCCAAGTCCTCCTACATATGATGACATGGCACCCTCCAAACTTTGACCGACTTGTCAAGACTTCCACTATACACAATCAATCTCCCATCTCCTCCGTCTTCGCCCTCTCCTCCCGATGGTTCCGCCACCGCTAAACACTTAACCGGTCCGGTATGACCAGTCAAAACCGACACACACGAGTGAACTCTCCCTTCTCTCCTCCACACGCATATCTTCTTATCCGCCGCACCACTAAACACCAATTCTCCAGCTGCCGCGAGACAGAGCACAGCAAGCCTGTGTTTCTTGAAAACACCGCAATGCTTCAACACTTTCTTCTCTCCCATCTCCCAATAATTCACAGCACCGTCGCTAGAACCACTATACACCGCCACGTGGCTAGTAACCAAAGCCGTAACAGCAGATTCTTGTTTCAGCAAAGTCTGAACCAAACTATGCGCAGTACGCTTCCCGCGAACCTCCCGTTTCCAAACCTTAACCGTTCCATCGGCCGAGCCAGTGAACACAAGACCCTCGCCGGAACCAGCGGCTACGACGGAGTTGACGGCGTCATCATGAGCTTTAATAGATTCCAAACATTTCAAATCGTGAATGCGCCAAACCTTGACCGTCCGATCCCATGAGGCGGAGTATAACAGCCCTTGATCTTCCACAAGGCTCAAACACGAAACGGCGTCGGAGTGTTTGATCCACAGCGCCGTACGACGTCTTCTCACCTCCACGTAGTTACTCGGCTTCACTGACTTCTTCAACACGTCTTTCAAAGCCGGTAAGCTTCCGGCGCGTGTGTACACTCGGGGGTTCTTGTGCGAGGTTTTCCAGACCCGGATCTTACCGTCTTGATGACCCGTGAACACCTTATTATTATTATCCTCACGGCATATCACTATCGCTTTCACCAAACCGCTGTTCGATTTAAACTCACTAAACTCGTTTAGGTTCTTCCAAACCCTAATGTGATTATTGTCCGATCCTGTGAACACAAGATCATTTGTCGCTGCTAACGAGTAAATGTGGCCTTCTTCTTGAACAATCGACCCGACCAGGCTGTTTTCTTCGCTTTGATTCCAAGAATATTCCCGGACCCGGTCGGAACGGGGCATTTTGGTTTAAGACTTAAGAATGTGGCGTAAAACCTAAAAGGTTTGTTAGTTTCTTGATGTTTTCTAATATTATGAGACTTGGGAGATGGAGGAAAGAAGAGTTGAGGGTTGTTTGCATTTTAATAAGGTAGCTAAGCAATGAGAGTATGACACGTAATAAATTGTAATTTTGTTTTGTTTTGTCCACTTTATTACTAAAATAATCTCTATAAGTGTACCTATGGTTGGTGTCCTTTCTTGCTAAATATAGCTATATAGGGAATGAATCATGATGTGCATAATTGATATGATAACATTGTTTTATATATTTGATATTTTGTTCGTCATAATGTTTTAAAGTAAGGGGGGGAGGGACCGCTAATAATAAGATGGCACGTATAATATATGAAACGACCTTTTCTTCGGATTTTTAACTTTTTGTAAGAAATTTTAAACTGGTGAGAAGTATTCGTTGGTTGATTAAGTAAAGAGAAGAGCAAATTGTTGCTAATAAAAAAAAGAGAAGAGCAAATTTTGTTAAGCAAAAACTGCTATTTGTGGATGGGCATGATAAAGTTAAGAGGGTTATTGCACATCGCAAGGCATCCATTTTTTGGGGGATAATGGATGCACAAATCTTATGTAAGTAGAATACGGAATCTCTAGGCAGAATACATTCTTAAGGTTTACTTAAGGGATGACTGGTTAAACTACAACCTAAAACATAATCATCAAGCTTTATATTAGCTAGGAATGTCTGAACCGGGTCCATATATGAAGTATGTGTTGAGATAAGCTTGAAGTAGCTTAGGATACAAGCTACCTAATCCTAATAGGTTATGTCTATCTATAAGGATTAGGAAATATATTTGTGTTAGTCCTAATGAGTTTAGGATAATTAGAGTTTTATATAAGGAGATACCAACATGTGGTATAACTTAATGTGTTGTGAGCTTTAGATTTGAGTGAGTGCTAAAGCAATAAGAATTGAGGTCTTATTATATCTGTGTGATCAATCTCGACGTGATACGAGTTCGTGTGATTAAGGTTTGATACAATAGTCTGAATGTCAGATTTGGTTGATGAAACTATAATTGAAATCACAGAATGGAAAAATTTGAATCCTAGCTTCAATGTATATGGTAAGTGGTATCAGAGCTTCAGAAAAAGATATGGGAGAAGTGATTCCGGTGACAATGAAGAAAGAAGGCGGCAGTTCCTCATCCATTAAGTGTCCGATGCTCACCTCGAGCAACTACACAGTATGGGCTATGATAATGAAGGTAATGTTGAAGGTACACAAAGCTTGGGAAGTAATTGAGACAGAATCTGCAGATAGCGAGAAGAATGACTTGGCTACAGCTTTGTTATTTCAATCTATCCCTGAGGCTCTTATACTTCAAGTAGGAGAACTTGATACAGCAAAAAAGGTGTGGGATGCGATTAAACTGAGACATATGGGAGCAGAAAGAGTAAGAGAGGCACGACTGCAAACGTTAATGGCTGAGTTTGATCGGTTGCAGATGAAAGATTCCGAGAAGATTGATGACTTTGCTGGAAAACTCTCTGAGATTTCATCAAAATCTGCAGCACTAGGAGTCAATATTGAAGAACCGAAACTCGTCCGAAAGTTTCTTAAGTGTCTTCCTAGAAAGAAGTACATACAAATCGTGGCTTCTTTAGAGCAAGTATTAGACCTAAACAATACAGGTTTTGAAGACATAATAGGGCGTTTGAAAGCATACGAGGAACGTGTATCTGAGGAAACAGAACCAGAAGAAGAAAAAGGAAAACTTATGTATGCAAATAGTGAAAGCCAACAAAATCAGTTGTATCAAAACAGCAATGGAGGATCGACAGCTTCTGGTGGCTATCAAAGTCGGGGTTATAACAGAGAGTATAGAGGTAGAGGTCGAGGAGGACGCTACTCTGGAAGAGGAAGAGGACGTGGAAGAAATTTCGACTACTCAAAGATAACATGTTATCGATGTGATAAAACCGGACATTTTGTTGCAGACTGCCCGGATCTTCATCTCAAACTTCAAGAGACACAAGAAGCCGAGAATGATGAGACGCGGAACGCAGACGAGCTCATGATGCACGAGCTGGTCTTCTTGAATGAGAAGAACGTAGTCCCCGAGAAGTTCGAGACAAATGCAGGAGAGAATATGTGGTATCTCGACAACGGCGCAAGCAACCACATGACAGGAGATAAACGATATTTTTCATCCATCGACAAGGCAATTACAGGAAAAGTACGTTTTGGTGATGATTCCCGCATTGATATCAGAGGCAAAGGAACGATATCATTCATTGACATGAATAGAGAGTCAAGGAAGATGACAGATGTATACTATATTCCTGCTTTGAGGAGCAATATAATCAGTTTAGGCCAAGCAACCGAAGCAGGTTGTGACGTTCATATGAGTGGCGAGCAGTTAACTATGCATGATCAACAAGGAAAAATACTTGTGACAGCAAGGAGATCAAGAAACCGCTTATACAAGGTCCGTATGGGTATAACGGATGACTTAAAAGCACACCTAACCATGGCAAGCGAATCGAGCAAGTGGCACGCAAGGTTGGGTCACGTAAATCATGAGACAATGAGGTCAATGGCACAACGGAAGCTTGTGATAGGAATGCCAAGTATGAACGTTGAAAGTAAAGTTTGTCAATCATGTCTAATGGGAAAGCAAACAAGACGCGTATTTCCGCAAGCCACACACTATCGAGCCACCGAGAAACTACAGCTGATACATGGAGATCTTTGTGGTCCGATAACACCAAGAACTCAAGCCGGAAAACGCTATATTTTTGTTCTCATTGACGACTACTCAAGGTACATGTGGACTTCTTTGATGTCGGAGAAAAGCCAAGCTTTTGAGACATTTAAAAAATTCAAAAATCTAGTAGAACAAGAAACAGGAAAGAAGATTCAAACGTTTAGAACAGACAGAGGAGGAGAATTTATTTCCGGAGAGTTTAATGGCTACTGCGAGCTATCGGGAATAAAGAGACACCTCACCGCTCCGTACAGTCCACAACAGAATGGCGTGGTTGAAAGACGAAATAGGACCTTGATGGAGATGACTCGAAGTATACTAAAACATATGAATATGCCAAACTACTTCTGGGGAGAAGCAACTCAACATTCAACCTATCTCTTGAACCGGATCGCAACAAGAGCACTCAAAGACAAGACTCCTTATGAGCTGTATCACGATAAAAGGCCAAACATCGATCACCTTAGAGTATTTGGATGTATCGGATACGCAAAAGTCGAGAAATCACAGCTGAGGAAGCTAGATGACAGGTCAAAGATGTTAGTGAATCTTGGAACAGAACCTGGATCAAAGGCTTATCGCCTGTATGATCCAGAAAGACGCAGAGTGATCGTGAGTCGAGACGTCGTGTTCGACGAAACAAAGAGCTGGAACTGGGGTAAAGACAGCAACGAACATGAACGAGAAGAGAGTGATGAGAGCTTCACTGTGGCACTTGGTGAATATGGGAACCATGGGATCGAAGAGAAAAATGAAGATAAGTCTAACACGCTTAACAAGCTTGGAGGCACTGAAGCAGAACGCGAAGAAGACGATACAGGAAACCAGAGTAACGAAACAGAGGAGGTCTCGTCTGATGAAGAGGAAGCTTCACAGCCGGCTCTAAGACGATCAACGCGAGTTACGGTCAAACCAAAGTATCTAGAGGATTACCTCTTGTTCGCGTTCGAAGAAGGAGAGAGGCTGTTGATGTGCCTCAATGACGAGCCGGTAAGCTTCGCAGAAGCAAAGAAATCAAAGAAGTGGACGAGAGCTTGTGAAGATGAGATTGAATCCATTATCAAAAACGATACATGGGAGCTGGTTGACTTGCCATATGGAGCTAAAGCAATTGGTTTGAAGTGGGTTTTCAAGCTCAAACGAAACGCAGATGGTACAATCAATACGTTTAAAGCTCGACTTGTAGCAAAAGGATACGTACAACAATATGGAGTAGACTTTGACGAGGTCTTCGCTCCAGTAGCGCGGTTAGAGACAATACGACTTCTTATCAACTTAGCAGCAGCCAATGGATGGGAAGTACATCATCTGGATGTAAAAACAGCGTTTCTTCATGGTGAACTAAAAGAAGTTGTGTACGTATCGCAACCTGAAGGTTTTGAGAAGAAGGGTCAAGAAAATAAAGTCTATAGACTAAACAAAGCGTTGTATGGACTTCGACAAGCGCCAAGAGCCTGGAATACAAAGCTTAACAAGATACTTGTCGAATTAAAATTTGACAAATGCACAAAGGAGCCATCGGTATATAAGAAACTAGTAAACGGACATCTTCTTATAGTTGCAGTTTATGTAGATGACCTTTTTGTGACGGGAACAAGCCGAGAAGTTATTGAAGAATTTAAGAAGAGAATGGCATCAAAATTCGATATGAGTGACCTTGGTGTGTTAACATACTATCTTGGAATTGAAGTTCATCAACATGAAGAAGGTATCACCTTAAGTCAAGCTCAATATGCACTCAAGATCGTAGAAGAAGCTGGGATGAGCCAATGCAATTCAGTACAAACACCAATGGAGGCGGGATTAAAGTTATTCAAAGCCGAAACAGAGGAAGAGATTGATGCTACAGGTTTTAGAAGAAACGTTGGATGTCTGCGGTATCTACTACACACACGACCGGATTTGGCTTATAGCGTCGGAGTGTTAAGTCGTTACATGCACTCACCAAGAGCATCACATGGTGCTGCGATGAAACAGTGTTTAAGATACCTACAGGGAACAACAAGCTTGGGCTTAACGTTTCGGCGAGTAGCCTCAAAGATGCCAAGGCTCATTGGATATAGTGACAGCAGCTACAACACTTGTCCTGATGATGGTAAGAGTACAACCGGTCACATATTCTATCTTGGAGAAAGTCCGATTACTTGGTGTTCACAGAAACAGGATGTTGTTGCATTGTCGTCATGTGAGGCGGAGTTTATGGCTGGAACAGAAGCAGCAAGACAAGCCTTATGGTTGCAAGAGTTGCTAAGTGAAGTCACCGGACGTCCATGCGAGAAAGTAACTATACGGATCGATAATCAATCGGCCATAGCTCTCACCAAGAATCCAGTCTTTCATGGAAGAAGTAAACACATACATTCTCGATATCACTTCATACGAGAATGTGTGGAAAAGGAACAGATTGAAGTAGAGCATGTTTCGGGAGAGAAGCAAAAAGCTGATATCTTAACTAAAGCACTAGGGAGAATCAAGTTTCTGGAAATGAGAAGTTTCATAGGAATGGAAGATTTGAGAGAAAAGAATTTCAAGCTTAAAGGGGAGAATGTTGAGATAAGCTTGAAGTAGCTTAGGATACAAGCTACCTAATCCTAATAGGTTATATCTATCTATAAGGATTAGGAAATATATTTGTGTTAGTCCTAATGAGTTTAGGATAATTAGAGTCTTATATAAGGAGATACCAACATGTGGTATAACTTAATGTGTTGTGAGCTTTAGATTTGAGTGAGTGCTAAAGCAATAAGAATTGAGGTCTTATTATATCTGTGTGATCAATCTCGACGTGATACGAGTTCGTGTGATTAAGGTTTGATACAATAGTCTGAATGTCAGATTTGGTTGATGAAACTATAATTGAAATCACAGAATGGAAAAATTTGAATCCTAGCTTCAATGTATATGGTAAAATTTTGTCGACTAAATCATCGTGAAATATTTCTAAAGTAGTTTAACACTAAATATTCATAAATGGTTTCTGAAAGCATTACCAATTCTAATTCAAAGAGTAGGAGATTAATTAAAAAACAGCAGTAAATATATTGCAGATAAGGTTAAAGAAATGATTCATGACTTTGCTTCAATTTTTTTTGAAACATAGCATGTTTATTTCGAAAACGTTTCTCGTAAGCGACTCCATGTATGTTTTTTTCCGAGAAAGTGACTCCATGTAAGTAACTAAACATTACCTGCTAAATGTTTGAATCATTTGATACTTATTCCTTACAGATCTTATATAAAGAATTGAATTTCTTAAAGTGACTCCTCCACCAAAAAGGTCTTTGTTTCCCCTTTTACTTAAAATGGGAAATGATTAAATTACACACTCAAAAAGTTCATAGTGCTTATGTATAGAAACCAATAAACCATGTGTCCAGTTCTCATACGGATTCAACTATACAATCCACTTATTTAAATTATCAAACTAAGAAAATTTACAGCCATGAAGCATGGCATAGAGATGATTACGAAATTTTTAAAACCAGTTATAGTACGTTGTCATTTACTTAGATTTATTGTCTTTATACATGAATGAAAGAGATCTATTTCCATCCTTACGATAACGCAAACATGAAACTATTTTGGTCTTCGAAAATTTTCAGACTATTGTATGCTGTCGGGAAAAGGTTAAATAATGTTTAGCTAAATTATCTTGATCAACGTAGTTTACCATCACTTAATTTAATTTGTTTTTTTCTTTAACCGCTTATATACCATTTCGGATTCCCTAAATTCTACACTATGAGATCAGGTCTCGATTCATTAATTTCGATTTGAAGCCAACTTAGTATATAGTTGATATCTCATCAACTTTACACGCGTTCAGTGATACCATAACTTAGAGCTCGTAGGTTGCCGTTCATGGATAAATAAAAGGCAGTTCTTTCTATTAATAGTCGTTAAATTGAAATCACGTGTAGATGTAGAGTAATCCAGACTGTATTGGCCAAACAACTTTGGGGCTTGGTAAGAAAGAAAACGATGTCTTCTACCCAAATATGGACATCTTCATTAGCATTTTCGACTGTGCACACATACTCTTCTTTCATCCTTCGTAGTTTTCATTTAATCCTTTTCTTCTTGGTGTTAAGTTAATATCAAACGTGAATCATTCAAACATTTCCTTTGTTTTATTCTATGCGAAGTTACGAACTAATACATAGAATTTTTGATGTATTTTATGTAAGCTCAAGATTTGGAGCTTCATCAGAGTTCAAAAGAACACATAAATTGGACAATCCAGAGCTAGTGTGTTTTACACAAGATGGAGATTGTGTCACACACAGTAGATGACATGGCAAACTTGGATTGGAGGAACTGTTAGCAGCATAGCTAGCAAGGAATATATCGACGTAACAAGAACGCTTAAATACTCGTCTAAGGAGGTCATATAGGGTTAGAGCTTAAGAGAGAACAACATCAAAAGTTTGGTACCAAGTCTTGTTCTGTTCTTGTGATTGTTTTTTGGTTGTGAGCTAGAGTGCAAACTTGCAGTCGGCAGATCACGAGATTTGGGTATATCAAGAATTGATACGTTTCGAGTTGTGTAACATCGAGTACTTGGAATTAAAAAAATATGTTTAAGATTGTGTACAAGATTCTTAATAAACAAGATGTTGGAACTTGTTTTTAACAAAGTGGTGTAGATCATTTTTTCGATGGGTTTTTCGACGGAGACGTCGGTCGAAAGGATCGGAATTTGGGCACATGTAATCGTCACCATGAATACGATGAGTTAGTATATTTGTTAGTCAAAATCGAAATTGTTTTGAATGAAAAATGAAAATCCAAAGTGAATGACATAAAAAACTTATAAATCTATATATTTGGTTAAATATAAAATTTAACAAATATTTCACTTTGGATATGTAGAGTTTGAATTTAGATTTAATAAGTTAATTAGACTTAATGTCAATTAATCTATTTTAAATCTTATTCATAAAATATTTTGATATTTGATTAAATATAAAATATAACCTCAATTAAGTATATTGTTGGTTTTGATTTGGTCAATACAACATTATGACTTCGTTTGCTAACGTCTAGAATTTTTACTCATGGAAATCAAATTTCCTTTATTGCTAGGATTATATGACGTTAGTGTCTCCGTAAATGACATAACATGTGCATTTTTTTTTTGAAGTTATAAAAGGAGCACTTGTGTTAACTTGTTCATACGTAGAGAAAACAAATCAATCTCTCATATTTCTTTTTCCTCTTTAATATTTCTTTTGAGTATAAGAGTATACACAAAACTAGTTTTGCCAGGCTTCTGATAGAGTGATGCAAATCAAAAGATTTTTTGCATTTGTATCTTGGAACTCATTACATTATCGAACCGTCGCACTATGAGATGTATTTTGAGTTAAGAAAATAGATAATATCTCGACTCTTTAGTTGTATCATCATTTTCTTAATCTTTAGTATAATTTTATCAATTTTATTGTTTACAATATCCAGTTCTCCGTAGTTTATATAATACGGTTCTATCAGTCTTAACTCAAAATATCCGTTTATTGCTTTGCACTAACCGGACTGATTATTGTAAAAGTTATTTTTTATATAAGAATAGGTGTTAGATCGATCCAGAACAGGTTCCCATAAAATGAAAGAGGTGATCATCATTTGTTATAGTCTCTACTTGAACCGGAAAAGGGAAGTTGGTTCTGTATATTTTTGGTTTAATCTCTAAAATTTATTCATTAGGCATCTAATTATTGAATCCTTTAGTTTTTTGAATTTAATCGAAGTTAAAAAACAATCTGTCGGTTTTGATAATTTACTAGCTCATAAAGGTAAATTTAAAGGAAACGTTATTAGTCACTAATGCTTTGACCTTATTTACTGGTTTCTTAAAACTCAGGTTTTAGTTATAAGGTACTAGGGGAAATCCGCGCTTCGCGCGGGATTTGGTACTTTGTTAAATACTCCTTCCATTTCATTAAGATAAAAGTTTTAGAGAAAATGTTTGTATCACAAAGATAGATTTTTTTATGTTTTTTATACAAAAATTGTAAATTTTAATAAAATTAATTGAATTTATTGAAAGACTATTGATTAAAAAATATTGGAATTTGATAATTTCGAAAAAACTATATATGATTAATATGTTTTGTTAACATGTGTGAAGAACACCAAGACATCAATCTTTAAAAAATGGGGGGAGTATATTTTGTAAGGTCATTTCTAAATTTATTGTATTGTCTTTGTTTTTGATTTGAACCAGTTTTTCACATGATTCTCTTGTGACTGGTGTGATTACAAATCTGTTTTGTGGAGAACTGGAGATTATGGGCACATGACATTGTTCTTATGTACATTGGTGATGTGTGTTTATTGCATTTGTCCTAACTTTAAAAATTACAACTATCTCTTAATGCTTGAGTTGTAATCCGGTTTTGGTGTTTGTCAGAGTTTAAATATTTTGATTTTCAAATAGTATTCTCAGGTCATGAGCTAATATTTTCTGCAGAAATTATGAAAACATACTTTATCATTTACTTCAAACCCATCCTCGTAATACCTAAATATTTTATGTCTCCTACACAATTCAATCTTTAATTTTGTTATTTATTTTATGTATTAACTTAAATATTTTATTGTTTATATAATCTTTTAAATTCTTCTAATTCTTTTATAGACAGTTGTTGTAGACTACATTGAAGCTAGAGAAACTTTGTTAGTCTAACTCCATGAAGTGAAGTTTCTATGCGATTTTAGCAAATAATCGCTCTTGTTTTGTTTAGGTTTTATCTAATTTTATCTATCATTGGTTGAACGATTTTGGACTTTTTTCTACATAACATTATTATACTGTGTTGCTATGTGGATATGTATTATGCCACCTTCGTTGTTAATAAATATTTTTGCATTTCTCCAATGTGATGGGCTTCTAAATTGCAGCTAGCGAGATATAGTGTGCGAGTCGATCATTAGTGAATCTAAGTTTTGTAAACTTAGTTTCTACTACGACAATTTCTAGTATAGTATAGCCATACTAAACCGAATTTAATTAATAAAATATATTATCTTATTTTATTGTTAGTGAGTGTAACCATATTAAGTCAGATTTAATCAACAAAATATATTCTTTCATATTTTGTATTTACAGATACAATTTCAGATTTATCATTTTATATACATAATTTGAATTGTCAAATTATTTTCCAAGTTAAGTTCGGCTTGTATCCAACTCCAGTACCCAAAGCGAATACAATCCAATATGACATCAATTAATCAGAGCACAATCTAAAACGAAGTATATGAATTACATACAACTGACAACTGTGTTTTTAATACTTTGTCTCATTCTATCTATTAAATTGATTAAACCGAAAATACAAACCATAAAGTGGATTAATCACCCCTCTTGATTTTCTTTTGGAACAACTTTTTTGGAACATTTTCTTAGGGCACTTTCAGTGAGGAGCTTTATAAAATTTCTCAATTAATGCAAAAAAAAAAAAGGAAATGAAGAAAGAGAGTGAAAATATGAAAGAAAGAGGTCAGGAACGTTTCTGAAAGAAGAGACTTTCATGAAGTCTTGAGGGACTGCTTTAGTGCTTGTCTTCTATTTAATGGTTCAACTGTCTTTTGAATAATTTATAATCTATTTTTCTTTTAATTTTTTTTTGAGAAATTTTTGATAGTCCTTTACCACTGCAAATGTTCTTATTGTTTGGGAGCACACCCCTCTTTTTTATAAATGCAAAAATTACTGATGTGATGGGAAGGTGGTTTGCATCGAGATGATTCTTGTTTTTCAAAGTGTTTTATTTTAATCTGTCTATTCTTTAATGTTTACCGTGACAAAGAATAAATTTTACATTCATTCAACTTTTATTGATGTATATTAACTTATTAAGTGTCACTTATCTGACGGACAATAGCAGAAGAAACACCAACTAAACTAAGATCAGAATAAGGCATAAGACATCAATATACATCCCACAAGCACATCACGAAGCTGTAAACTCCTAAGAATGATAACTTTCCATTTGGAAGCTTCAAAAGTCACCGGTCCAAATAATCTTGCAACCTTATTCATTCATAAACACAAAGATTTAAATTTAGTAAACTAAATTCAGATCCAAAACAGATGCAATTTACTCGTAAATTATGAAGCTAAGATATAAACCCTAAAAACAGAGCATACAAGCTAAGGCATAAAGTTATGATAAAAGTAACTAAAACAGAGCATGTAACCTAAAGGAATATGATTATTTCTTAGGTTTTTATAATTTTAGAAACGAATCAACATAAAACAATCAAATGAAATAATAGACAAATATAGTAACTGTAAATCACACAGTAGGTCAACAAAATTTTTCCAGTATAATATTTGAGATTCTTACAGGAACAGTAGACATGTTCTTCATCTTGTGTCTTTTATTTGTGACGAAGAGTGAGCTAGTGCCCTGTTTCTCTGTAAACAGTGTTCTATGCCTTACCATCAAGAACCTAACCACAAGTTCCATTATTACACACAAAGAACATATTTTAAACCCGTAGATGCAATTTTTAACGTAATAAGTATGTTATCCTTTGTTACCTATGGAGCCATGCGAGAGTTCCACTTTCTTCAATCATTTCTTTTGGATTATGAGCTTCAACTCTAGCCACTCAAAAATAAGTAATCTTTAGATTCCTCTGATAACAAAGCATATTCTTTGTTTTCACATTCCTATGAACAATTTTAACTGAATGCAACTAACTTAGCCTGCAAAAGATCAGTCATGATTGTATATCATACAGATCCCTTTCTTTCGTGGAGATTCTTAGTAAATGAAAAAAGTTCTGTGGGTGTAAATTTACCTCAGAAGAGATGGAGAGCGAGTTGAACAACAACTCTAATAGCGTGTTTCCTTCGTCTATTAGGGATCAAGAATGAAAAAAAAATTCTGTCTTTTGTATTTGTCAGTCCCTTGAGTTTTCTTCAACTGTGGAACCGATTGTCGACGGTTGTATCTGAAAGTTTGAAGTGGTCACATGGATGAGAATCGGCTGTTAAGAGGAAGAGAGAAGAATAAGATGGTCAAGATATATAATCAGTAATGGCAACTTAAAATTGAAAAAGATATTCAGGGGAGGCTGACCTTTTCATTAATCATAAACATGTCAACCTCCGAATATAACAGTTTCCTAATGTTTTTCAAGAAAACTATGAACATGAGTTTAATAACATAAGAAGACTATGAACATAAGCTTAAGAACACATCTAACATCGCTTCAAGAACATTTGAACATAAGCTTATGAACATAAAGCACTTTGGACATGGGTTAAGAACATATTTACCTTCGAGTCCAGTAAGCGCATATCAAGAGACATCAGTTCCCCTTCCCCTCCACGCCTGGCATCACTGGCTTCCCATAAGCTGAGAAATCGTCAGCTTTCAGATCAGAAAGGGATATTGATGATTTAGCCATTTCACGGAGAATCTATATATAGATTTAGTTTCACAGATTGTGAGGATGTTGTTCAAGTGAAGAAAGCTAACCCTTTTAAAGGTGAAGAATAGACCACCTTGCAGAAGGGTAATTCACAATCAATGTCAAGATCGTGCTACACGTCGGTCTTTGGAGTTAAGAAGGCGATGATGGCGTTGAATCTGTAACTCCGCCGTTTCGTTTGAGTAGAGTAAAAGGTTAAACGACGCGAGTAGATACACACGAAGAGATTCTCTATCTCGATTTCAGTCATCGAAACAATCAAAACACCATTGAAGGTGTGTGAGAGAGAACGTACAAAAAAACTGATAGATGGCGTAGTTGGAAAAGAACGGAAACCCTTAAGCTTCATGTGAGTAATCAGATTTGGGCATTTTGCTCCAATTATGAGGATTAGAAGGAAGCCCACAATGCCTATTTTAAAATGAAACAATGAGTTTTATGATGGTGGGACACGTGTCAGGCTCTCTGTATTTTATTTAGTGACGTGTCTCTCTAAAAAGAGAGTTGCGTTCTACTTTATGTTATTAGATTCGTTTGCAGTTACGTTTTATCTCTCAGAAAGTAAATTGACTATGTTATTTATTTCTAGAACAAGCGTCTTTAATTCATTTCTGAATTGGCACTAACAATATTTTTTTTTCTTTAAGGTTATAAATATATGTTTATAGTTGATGGAGGTATAACACCAGCAAATTGATCAGTGGAGTTCTGGTTGTAAAAACAGTGGTAGGAAGAGAGAGAAAATAGTTTTATAAACACATTTTGATATCAAGTTGTATATGGATGGAAATTGTTTTTTGTGAGTCGATGTTCCCAATTAAATTTGGGAGAGGCCTGCCACATATGAATTGTTTGCCATAGAAAATAAAATGTTTGTTGACATTGATCAAAACATTTATATTAAGTCAATTCTTAAATGCAAGTTATAAAAAGTTTGACCATGAAAAAAACAACAGAATTTTTAGACCACTGTTACTGAAACTGACATGTGTTGTAGTTTCTAAAATCAATTTGGTCGAGAATACCCATATAGAATGGTGATTTTGATGGCACACATAATATCTTGTAATGATATGTATATTTTCTGAAAAGCAAAATATTTGTTTGGAAAATCCAAAGCATAATATATTTGTTTAAAAATCTACTTGAGAAAACTATGAACTAGTTGGATGTAAAATGTAAATTTTTGAGAGTGAAATACGGTTTTAAAGAAAATTATAATGTTTTTCGATATTGTTTTTTATTCCTTTAAATCTAAAGGAGTTGTAGATTATTTTTTTCTAAACTCTTTAGAAATATTAAATGTGAATATGTATGTTTTTTGAGTTATCTCAAGAAATGTGGGGGGAATTTTGCTTACCATATAAAGTCGTTGGCAAGTGGCCAAATGAACTTAGTGATAATTATCATAATATAATTTTTTCAAGAAAAAAAAATTAGTGTCATACATTGAATTTTGTGTACAATAGTTAATTGTATCTTGAAAAAAATGACAAAAATCATTAGACAATTGATCTCGAATAATCTCAAGAGATTATATTCATTATGATGACAACCTAGGATCCTTATATTAAAGGTGTGTCATGAGATCATATTGTTATATCATCAAAAGAAATGGGTAGCCTGTGAATTAAGATGAGGTTTGGCGGTAACTCTACCTAAGTGACTTGAAATCCCACGAAATAGGTTCAAAAAGACAACTAAGTCAAACTAAATCTGCCCAAAGCACTGTAAGACTTCGGTCCATACCCAGTTCCTAGGATGATTAAACAGTGTTTTATCTAAGGAATAGAAGATAAGAATTTGCTTTTAATGATTTGTGTCTACTGTTTTGAAATATGAATGAAGTAGTACATGATACTCCTCTAAACAAAATTAATGGTAAATCACCTTGTGAGTGTAAAATGGAGCCGTTTCTAGGACAATGAAGGAAAGACTATATTCTACAAGTTCACTCATGATTACCAGGAATGTTCACGGCCAAAATAAACACAATAGAGAAATTAGTTTTGTGAGAAAATGAGCTGTGTTATAGCTATTGTCTCGATTTACACCAAACTCCGGGGGGTTCAAGACATCATGGCCACCTACTGTTCGAGTAAATCCGATAGCTATTAACAATGACTGGTTCAAGGCTGAAAAATTGCTACCAACTCATCATGCAATGGATTTTTCGCTCATAATCTCAAAAGTTTTCTTTCTTTCTTGAGTCATGTGTATCGAGTCATTTCTATTCATGTGGGAGATTATTGGAACTCGTTTTTGACAAAGTGGTGTGGACCATCTTTCAGATGGATTTTTCGACGGAGATGTCTGTCGGAAAGACCAGAATTTGGGGATGATATAATCGTCATTGTGAACACTATGAGTTAGTGTATTTGTTAGTCAAGATCGGAGTAGTCTTGAATGAAAAATGGAGGTCCAAAATGAATGATATGAAAAACTTATAAAGCTATATATTTGGTTAAATATAAAATTTAACAAATATTTCACTTTGGATATGCGGGATTTGAATTTAGGTTTAATAAGTTAATTAGACTTAATGTCAATTAATCTATTTTAAATCTTATTCATAAAATATTTTGATATTTGGTTAAATATAAAATATAACCTCAATAAGTATATTGTTGGTTTTGATTTGGTCAATACAACATTATGACTTAGTTTGCTAACGTCTAGAATCTTTACTCATGGAAATCAAATTTTCTTTTATTGCTAGAATTATGACGTTAGTGTCTCCATAAATGACATAACATGTTCATCTTTTTTGAAGTTATAAAAGGAGCACTTGTGTTAACTTGTTCATACGTAGAGAAAACAAATCAATCTTTCATATTACTTTTTCCTCTTTAATATTTCTTTTGAGTACGAGAGTATACACAAAACTAGTTTTGCCAGACTTGTGATAGAGTGACGCAAATCAGAAGATTTTTTGCACTTGTATCCTGAAACTCATTACGTTATCGAACTGTCGCACTAAGGGACGTTTTTGGAGTTAAAGAAAGATATACTATCTCAACTCTGCAGTTGTATCATTCTTTTCTTAATCTTTGGTATAATTTTATTAATTTTATTCTTTACAATATTCAGTTCTCCGTAGTTTATATAATACGGTTCTATCACAAGATACATGTTCTTATTTTTTGAGTATACAAGTGAATTTGGTTTACTGTGAACTTTTATTTGGTATCGAAGCGGGTAACCTCAAGTAGAACTTTGTCTACAATCAGGTTGAGGTCCTGCGGAATCACATTGGAAACCGTTGAGAAACTAATTACTCTGCATAAACCCATCATGCTTAACGAGGGGAACTTCAGACTTTGGAAGGCACGTAGGAAGTACATTATTTGCGGAATAGATGGAGATGCATGACGGCTGTTGAGGCAGGGTGGACTGCACCTAGTATGATGATGGAAGATTAGAGACCTTGGCGCCTAAACCAAAAGAGAGGTGGACTGAATTTGATAAGGCTGCCTCAAATTTTAATTCAAAGGACTTAACTACCATCTTCTCAACAATTAACTTGGACCAGTTTAAGATTATCCAAGGCTGTAAATCAGCAAATTGGAAGACGATCCTCTGGGCTGATTATATGCTTAGGAGATGGAGCAGTGTGTTTGAATACAAGTCTAGGATTTAGTTCCAAACCTGAGAACATGGATATAGTTGAAACCAAGTGGATTTCAATAAAGAAACCGATGAAGATGAGAATGTGATCAAAAATAAATCAAGAATGGTTGCACAAGGTTGATCTCAAATAGAAAGCATTGATTAATTTGATAAAAAAATTCTTAGTGTCAAGGCTTGAGTCTATTCATGTATCATCGGAATTGCATGTCGACTGAAAATTAATCTCTATAAGATGGATGTGAAGGGTAATTTCTGGAATAGAGTGTTGCAAGAAGAAGTATATGTGGCACAACCCAAGAATTTGAACATCCACACCATCCTGACTATATATACAAGTTTAATAGAGATTTGTATGGATTAAAGTAAGCTCCCAGAGCATCGTATGAGAAGCTCAATCAATTTCTTATCAAGGCTTGTTTCAAAAGAGGTTGAGTCGATGATACCTTATTCATTCAGGAACAAGAAAAAGAAATTCTCATAGTTTAATATTACGCTGATGATATAATATTTGGCAGTACAACGCACTACATGTTTTGTGAAAACCATAACAAAAAAATTTGAGATGATGGGCGAGTTGAGTTACTTTCTTGGGCTGCAAGTCAAACAAATGAACGATGGGATCTTTGCTACTCAAAGCACATATATGTCAAGAACTTGGTGAGAAGATTCGGGATACAGACCATCAAATTGTCAAAAACGCCATTGAGAGTACACTCATCAAGCTCTCTCGAGGTGAAAATTGCAAAAAGTAGATGAGAAGATTTACAGAGCAATGATTGGTAGTCCCTTTACCTTGCAGCAAGTCCACCCGACTTATGCTTAAGCATAGGGATTTGTGCTCCTATTCGGCATATCTAAAGGAATCACATTTTACTAGCTATGAAGCAAATGATTAAATATGTGAAAGGTACTCGAGATTTTGGACTGTATTATACGTTTGGGACTAACACGAATCTTGCAGGATATACTATGATGAAGATTGGGTAGGTTGTGTATATGATTGAAAAAGTACTTGCATAAGTTGTTTCTACCTTGAAAACAGTATGGTTTCATGGCACAATGAAGCAAAAATTTTTTTTTCTATCCACAGCTGAGGTTGAATAAATATCTCTGAGAAGTTATTGCACACAATTTCTATTTATGAAACAAAAATTTGTCGACTATGGTATTCTCTCATTTACAGTTTCTAAACAACATAACAGTTACAATATTGCAGTAATAAATAATTGATAATTATAATTTATTATTCATAAATAATTAATATATTATATTATAAAATCTTATGAAAATAACTATTTTATCATTTGTGAATTAAGATATTTAATGTAAAATATTATATATATTTTAATATATTTATAATATTATTTGAGAAGTGAATTTGCTTACTTGTCATATTCTCTATGATTTTAAGATTAATCATTAGTTTAATTAAACTCATTATTCAATTTTTATTGTAATATATAAATATTATATTGACAATTAAGCAAATTCACTTCTCAAATAATAGTATAGATTTTAATAAATATATTTTAATAATATATTTATCATAATATTTAAGATATTTAATTAATAAATAGATATTGACAATATCTACCGATAATATCATAATTATGCTTATCTTACATTTAATTTATGATTTTAATGACTAATATTATAGTCAGCTTCTCTGATTTTATTGAAAATATGATCCAAATAATTATTACAATATTAAAGTTAAGATTAAAGCCAAAGCTTCATTGAAAAGATGTCGTAAAATATATATACTTATGTTAAATATTATATATATATATTTAATATTAAAAAATTATATTCCTAACCTAAAATAAATCAATTAATTTGTATCTGTACATGACGAACATCAAAATCGCAAATGAATATATGAAAATAATAAATTTATCCATAGAATCACAAATGTTATCATATAATATATTTCACCAAAATAGTAAATATTATATAAACTACAAACTGAAAATTAACTTAAAATATAAAAAAATATAGAGAATCATGTAAAACTAGAATTAAAACATTAAATAACATTAAAAAGTTGAAAAATAAGAAACACAATATAAATATAATCTAAGAGAATAAAAATATAATATTGTGTAATTTATTATTTTTTTTGTGTTTTTGTCTCACTGTTCTTAAAATCTAAACTCTTGAGAATATATAGTTAACTAATGTTATTTTATTAATGTTTTACGGGTTGTGATTATTTATAATCATCTTTTTCAGTGCACTTGATTTATTTTCTGTCCACAAATTCAATAAGTATATATAAGAACTAAGTTTTTAATTTAAAATCTGAATTTCCTAATTTGGTTATTACTATAAAAAATAATTTAATCCAACATTAGAATTTGTTTATAATGTTAATTTAAAATTTATATCTAACTTCATAGTCTTACTTTATTTATTAAAATAAACATTAGAATTAAAAATTGTTAGGTACATTACATATAGCACAAAGTGCAGGCCATCAACTAATTATAATTTATGAACGCTAAATTGTATAACTAATAATCTAAACATTCTATTAATTGTGCTAAACACTAAGCTTAGTCACTGCCTGCATAGAAGCTTGCTCTTTTATTTTACCACTGATAAATAAATAAAGCACCATACGAATATTTTACATATTAACTTTTGGAATAATTAGGCCCGATTCTCAGGATTGAGAGGTTCGGGCTTGTTCGGTTACATCTTATTAATAATATACTGTAATTCTTATCACTGTCATTATTTGCCAAATTAAATTCTATTTATATACAAATGCTTTTTGTTTATATTCAAAATTACTTTCGTCAAACACAACCAAAACGAATGAACACAATCGTTTCCTTTTGTCTAGTTCATTCTTTAACATTCCAACGTACAAAAACAGAAGACGGAAAATGAAAAGAGAATGAATAAAGCTCTCATACGTTTTATAGTAACATATATCCATAAAATGACCAAGGAACGTAGTCAAAGACTTTTTCACATGGAAGCAAGAAGTCCTCTCATTTCAGTAACCCCAGGAACGTTTTCACTAGGGTAAACTTTGGCTACTAGCTGCACGAAGCTCTCGTACTTGTCCAGAAACTCCTTCTGTTTTTTTTTTAGCAGACATATGTTTTGATTCAAATTCAAAATTTTTTTAGAGCTAATACAAATACTTCCATCGACAACTTATCATGGATTCAGTTTAAATTGGTACCTTGCATTTGTCCCACAAGGACGGTAGCAACTCCTCGGACGCTAGATTCTTCTGCAACTTCTTATACATCTGTGCAATCGATTTGTCCACCTATCCAAAGTAGAAAGCTATATGTTAGAAAAGTCTGTGAACAGTTAATATTAATACATTACAAGTCACATCTGTTTTACCCCTGACAAGCTTGACTTTAACATCTTCCGTAGTTCCATTTTCGACAAACCGAGCTGGAATGGTATCTGAAAATGTAGAGAGATATTTGTATCAGACTTTTAATCCTACTACAGTTTATTTTCCGATGGAATTTCAAAAGTACACGCCATCAGGGAGTTAAATGATAATAGCTAACCTCTTCAGGGCTGATAGTATACATCAAATCTTCAATCTTTTTAGCAAACTGAAATAGTCTTTCAAATTGCTGCAGGGTCAAATAACACATTAAGCAACACACAAACGGCTGTACACCTTTCACAATTAACTCTAAGCGAAGGAAACATAGAAGAAGAGAGTTACACTATTAGCTGAAACTGGGAAGCACCACTTACGTAGTATATTATCAGGCTAATGTGGCGGGTACAAGCTTGTTCATATGCTTCACTTGCCTGGTGATAGAACTTGGCTAAAGTGGGCACAACATTAGCCAGGTCATACAGGCTGCACCACAAACAAAACACAGGGTTAAAAGAAGATATGAGTACTCGGAGAAGAACAATCCAAGGGAGTGAAAGAGAGAGAGAGAGAGAGAGAGCAAGAAAAAGAGCTACCTATTCTGAAAAGCAGCATAATTTTCTAAAAGAAGAATATCTGCATATTTGGGATCTTGCTGGGCAATTTTCTCGAGGGTCACAAACATTATGCTTACCTATAAAACACCATTAGCAGAATCAGTAATCAAAGTGAGGAAGAAAACAAACTAGCGAGAAACGAAGAAGCAGTCTTGTTGTTATTCAAGTCGACAACAAACATATAATGGATTTATACATTGTAAGTGAACTAAGATCAGGTGCAAGTTGAGGTTGTATGTAATTGAAATGGAAAACATTATTCTTTCATTGCGTGGTTTATGTAACTTTACTGGTTCAATAGAAACAGCTGTACTTACGAATTTTGTGTATGCCTGATCAACCAAATCCCTAGATTGTCCTTGTATGTACTGTTCCATACGAGTAGCGAGTGCTGCAAATCTATGAAAATGAGATAATAATGTTAGGATAACCGCAAGTAACACTAGAACGGTTTCATGGATCACCTATAGTCCACCTGACCAACAATCTTATTCGGAAAAATAGTTCTGAACCAAATTGTTTACAAGGTGGAAGGAAATACTATCCGGTTTGTACAGAAAGAAGCGTACACATCGCACTAATCTGTAGGCAAAAAAAAAATTGAACTCCTGGTTACCTTGGAATATATGGTAAGACGCCCATCTGTCTTACATTACGCTCGTTTCTTTCAATCTGGTGACAAGCTTCATCCACAAACTGCAATGAAAGTTGACTTGAAATGATTAGTAGGAAGAGTATACCAGGTATATAAACCAAACAATCTATGAATAAACATACCCGGCTAAATTGCATTGAAACCCTCGCCTCCAGATCTCCAAGCAAAAGGCGAACAAATCCTGCAGCATCAGCTTTCTGACCAGATAGATACCGTTCAGTTATCCCATGCATTGATATGCAACGTAGTGGATCTATTTTGTATGCCCAGTCAACAACAGCATAAAAATCCTCCTGCAGTGACAAGAACATAGGGGAGATCTCTTTTAGTAAAAAGAAATGAACTGCTAACCTATAGATACTAATCCAGAAAATTAACAACTGGGTCTTTCATTTAACATGGAAACATTACATCAGGGAACTCTAACCTGAATACCATCAAGTAAATCTTGAAGAGATTCATTCAATGCCGTCAGGTCTGGGGAGGTTTTACCTGCAGAATTGGACAATTGCATTGCTTTCAGAACCGTTAGACCATATTGTTTGAGGATATAGTGAAAGCTTTACAGATGGCAGACAATTTTACGTTACCAGTTTTCTTATCAGACTCATCAATGTCCATGATACCCAAATCATCATCATCATTACCATCGTCATTGTTGGGCCTTTTATCACTGCCAGCACCTCCAGGTGGAGCAAGAGCTGGTACCTCAAAGCACATGAAGTGCGCAAAAAAGGAACTCTGTAGTATTATGAAGCAAAAACGTAACATGAGGTTTGCGTTAGATGCATTTAAAGGTCAAACGGAAAATGATAGGTTTAATAAATAATACCTCATCTACAAGAAGCGGGATAAATATTGTTAGCATCTTGGCATAAGCATCCGATACTGCAGAGGTATCAGTGTTTGCATTCTGACTAGAACCCGTAGATCCTTCTAGCCAAACAGTAGGATTTCGTGATACTTTTGTGCTTGCACGAAGCTCATTTGCGAATTCACGAGCCTGTGTTTTTAAGAAACGAATATTTGGTAACATGAACTGAATTGTAACGCTCCAACAGAATGGAAGAACAGTAGAAAACAAAATGTTTGCTGCATATCCATGCTTTAAATATTCAGTAGGTTTTAGAAGCCTTAACCAATTCACGGTTCCAATAAATCAGTGGTCAAAAGTGAATAAATTTGTTCCTCACCTCCCGGCGAAGGAGCAAGTTCAGGGAGCTGCAGTATGCTTTTCTCAATGGTCCCAAACAGTTCTTATCAAGACTCTGCAAAAAGAAAGGAGCATCAATCACTGTACTGCATTAAGCTTTTTTTTTAATGACACCTACTCATTTCTCGGTTTTACCTTTAAGTGTTGCAAAAGACGAGCATATGTTCTGCATTTATACCGCAAATCTGCATGGTCAGGCCGCTTCAGCTGACCTCTCTGTTTTGAGCATGTGTTTAAGTATTTAGAATTATCAACACTAGAGTTAATGCTAGAAAGTTTTACAAAAGTAGTACCTGAGAAAAGTAACTTTTGTCGCTAACCATGAAATCTACCAAACTAGCAAAGTAGTTTCTCAGGAACTCAGACGCTCTCGTCACAAAAGTAGCTTTCAATATTTTTAGCTCTGCTCGTTTCTCTTTTACCTGAAAAGAATACAGCAGAGAGTAGCCACGATTCAGGTAGTTGTACAAAAATTAGATTCTTATGTTCTTTTCTAGCCCCAACACAATGTAATAAACAAAGCTGAATTAATGGAAGATTATAATGATAAAGGAGCGAATAGGAAATATCTAAGTGCATAGACATACAGATCGCATATTAGCATATATGGGGTCTAAGTTCGGCACTTCAAGACCCTTTAAAGCTTTGGCTAACCACTCGCAAGCTTCAATATTTTGGAGCATGTCTGCTTCATCAAATGAGCCTCCTGTGAGGGATGCTGAATACTGCAATCAACAACACTTCTATTGGTGAACCAAGTAGAAAAATGAGAAGCAAGCACAAAACTTATGGTTAACGAACCTCGGAAGGCACACGCAGTCTCTCAATAACTTTATCAAGCTCTTCAATGAGAGCTTTGTTGTTTACAGACTGCATCTCCAATTTGTTGTTTCGAGTTTCTATCTGCGTACCACAAAAAAGTGAGAATATGTGCTAAAAAACTAATGAGCAGTCCTACACCACAAATACTTGGAATTACTTCTACTTCTTTTAATGCAGTTACAAGATCCTCATAATAAAATAAATGACCAGGAATTGTCATTTATAGGTGGTACGTCCTACCGATTCAATGTCTTCCCTCATGTGTCTAAGTTTCACGTTAAATATCCCTAACCATTCATCCATGTCATCAACAATATTTGTTGCTGCCTCTAGTCCATTCAAAACCTGAAAACATGAAGATGGGCCACATAAGCAAGAAAGTCAAACGCTAATGTTCCCTTAAACTGCCCAAATGCAAAGATGGTCCTAAAATAATAATTATCAAAAAAATAATTACCTCATCCACTAATGGTTCGCTTTCCAGAATTGCATGTACATTTGCCGCTTCAAGAGCTTGGAGCTCTCGCTTCAGCCTTTCAGAAAATGCCTCAGCTTCACCAATGCCCATTACATAACTGTATACGTCAGTGATATAAGTCGACTGAACAATATGATAAAACTAAATGGAAAAGGTAACTGCATTTCCATTACTTTTTATCCCTAGCAAGCTAGATTTTAGAGAAACAATGCCAATAATTTAAACTAAATACAATCACGAAGACAAATGTAAAGATGTGATTCTATAGTTTGCATGGTGGATAATTATGCCTTTCTATGTTAGCATAAAACTAGTGTCACAAGTTTAAGATTCACGGGGAGGAGACCTCCTTTCTCAAACATATACTGACAAGAACAAAAAGTAAATGCGTGAAGAAAGAGGATTTAACCGAAATGATAACTAGGGCAGAATAAGACATACGTTCCTAAGAGAGCCTCCATATCTTCTTCCTCGGCCTGAGAGACAAGTTCTTTTTCAACAGTAACTTTCAATTCACTTTCTGTTACAGCTTCAGCAACAGGCTCACCATCTTCTGTACTTCTTTGAGTAGTGACTACTGGAGTGTTATCCTAGACCAATAACACGAAAAGAAAGAAGGCTAAAGCATAATCTATGAAAAGAACGAGCGAATATGAAAGGTGAGGAAAATGAGAAAACAAGCACATACAAAAGCCTTTTTTGGGAAATAAGAAACTTAGACCAAAATTTAAAAAGAGAAGTTACAAACCGCACCTTAGCCCAAAGGGCCATCTCGACGATATCTATACCAACGACTTTCGGAAGCTTGCCCAATACGTCTTTGCATATGTTCAATATGCAAACTAAAATTCGGTTCCTACAGTCACAATAGAGAAAAGTGTATCAGATGAGCAAAACTACCTAGATCAACAAAGCTTAAAATATATCTTGCACATCTTGTTGAAGTTAATATGTATGTTCCTAACTGCAGTACCTGTCATCAGTATTGCGCATGGTCCACTGAGGAGGAGCAACACTTTGACTCCTGAGATTATCAAACCCCTAAAAGAATTTGCATCAGCGAAAGCAGAGGGAACATGGAAAACACTATTTTTACAATTACACAATCTCTTACACTAGATGCTATGATTTCTTCAGAAAGCATACACATTTTCTAGAAATCTTACGTATTGATCACCCATTAATACCATCGACTGATCTTACCAGGGTAAAAGTGCATCCACTTGGGTCATTAGTTATGACTTCCACTTTCGAAAGATGCTTGAGTTTGTACATTTTAGCAGGCTGGATGAACAAAGAATTTGAAAATATCATCAGTCATCATGAACTTCAAGGAATCTGCTACCATTGTATGCCTCAATTGGATATAGAAGATTACCTCAAGGACACCTCCACTTGAATACTTCATTACTCGAAGAAATGCTTTCTTCCGCTGACCCTTTGATTTAACTGCATAAAGCAGAACACAATACAAAAGAAAAAAAAAATCATATTCAGTTGATTTCTCCACTTGAAAATATCTGATGACAAAGCTTGAAACATGGATCCGTGGCCACATTTCTCCACTTGAATCAGAGCTTTTCTATACACAATAATGCTTAATCTAAGCTAAAATAACGCAAAGAACAGGTAACTGAAGGTGAACAAGAACAACGCTCAAATCTAGAAATCAATTTTGCAAATATAATGGATAATTAAAAAAACTAGGATCAGAGATTTTCTAGACACAGTGAAACCTTATGGATTCCCTATCTACGCTTATCTCATTCTGTCAAATGATAACCAGTGGATATCGGATAATTGTAAACTGCGATCTAAAGCAATATACACCAACACTTAATGCTTAAGATCAAAGGTGAACAAAAACAAGGCTCGGATCCAGAATTGCTATCAAATCGAGAGGATCGAAAGAGGGAAAGGAGAAGGAGGAGTCACCGGAAAGAGCGAGAACCCTAGGTTTGGCCATTTGGCGACCTAATTTGCCAGACTTTCCCCAGACACCGCGGCTCTTGGCGACGCGGATCGACATGACAATCGATTGCTTCGTTCCTTCGATGGCGGCCTCGCAAGCACGCCGTAGCTCGTCATCGTCGGCGCTTGATTTCGCCATAGCTCCTTCTTCGCTCTTCTTCTTCTTCTTTTAGTCGTGGATCCAGCCAAGGAGAAAACTCAGCCTTACGATTGGAAAAGTCGAATCTGTTATATGCAGTAAATAAGTACTAAATAGGATCTGAATTTACGTGGCAAGATAAATTGTAATGGGAACAAGGTGAGAAATGAGAAGAGGCCCTTCTAAAATTTAATTTAATTTTATTCAACCCGCAAACGATAATTAAGATCCGATTACAATCCCGATTTGAACAAAATTTCTCAAGTCAATCTCTTACATTCCTAGCTTCGCTCATCCAATAAACCCGACACATTCCGCTAGTCAATTTTCAAAATCCTTAGAAATCAATCATCATTCTTAACCATCAACGAAAATCTTGGAAAAGTGAAGTTTTCTTCGCTGCCTCGAATGCTGATAGTTCCCAAGTCATCTTTAGAGTAGCTGAAGAACTCCTCGAGACTTATAATCGTCACTTATCGATGAAATACTATGCAAACAAAAGAAGAGGAGGTTCCAAAAGACCCTTATCAAGAAGAGCTCCGAAGAACTCAAGCTGTACTCCCCCCCCCCCTAAGCCGCCACAAACCTGCAAAAAAAAAGGCTGAGGTCTCCGCCACTCTCTGCCAGCAGTCTTTAACCACCTGTACAGCACAACAAGCTACACACACAGCTAAGACCAATCGATCAGACACAACACCGAGAAGTAAGCTATGAACAAATGTAGACACCAGGATGACCAATGACCCCCGAGAGCCATCCTGACATTGCAACCATCGAGAACCGAGTTATCGGAACTGATTTGTGGAGATTCCATAACCTGTGTCAACGGAATGGAACCAAACCAACCCGAGAGACTGAAACTTTAAAACAGAAGATGTCGCCTCCAGAGAGAGGAGCCGAGTGAGGGGATTCGAAGCGAGGAGGCCGAGCATGGAGTCACCAAACTTAGCCATAGAAGACCACCAGATACAACAACGCACTGGACCTACACGAGTCAAACCCAACGCGAGTACCAACAATGGAGAAGACAATCGATGACATATCAAAAGAGAGTAAGGGGATCAAGGAGCAACAAAGGAGAAGACGAGATTTAGAAAGAGAGAAAGAGACTCCGCCGGCACGCACGCGCGCGCACATGCTGCCGACACAAGAGCAACACTGTAGAACGCGGTCTTGGCGAGAGAGAGGGTAAGCGAGAAGAGAGTAAGCGAGGAGAGAGAGAGAACATGTAATATGTGTTCAACCCTTCTAAAATTTTATACTACATAACATTTCATCTGGCCATTTAACAAAATCTTTTTGAGGATTCTAAAGAATATGACTTATTGTTACATTAAAAAGAAAACCTGGATTAAAATTTCCAATAGTCTTTTCCAATGAATTCTTTAAGTCTTATGAGGAATACCATGTTCTAAAAGAATTAGATTGTATTTTTCACTTTTTGGTAAAGTAAAATTTACTAAGTACAAATTGAATACTAACCCGAGATATTTATAACTAGGTGATTTTTCCGTGCTCATACACATATATAAATATTTATACAGTAAAAATATTATAATAATTGATTAATAAATTTCTTTCAATTTTAAATTATTTATAATTTATATATATGATTTTTATTAATAATATTGTGTTTTTTTAATCAGACATGTGATTTTGGATACGCAATTACTTTGGGATTGCTATAAGGCCGAGCTAAGTTTTTCTCTTATGTTCGCTGCAATGGAACTGACGCAAAGAAATAGATAGTTGTATGATGAGCATACCTAGAGAAATATTTTTTTTTGTTCTAAATAGACTGCAATTTTGATTAATTTTGTTATTTGCATTTAGATTGTTTGTTCTCTTAGATATGTAAATATATTTTAGTAATATCATGTATAACATTATATATATTTTTTTGTAAATAAAAGAGAAAAAATAAGTTATATTGTTGATCAATTCAAAATTACTTAAATTAATATAACAATAATATTTTGAAATGTTATGCATATATATTTTACAAATTAAATAAACTGTAACAATTAATTCCTATTTTAGTAAGTTATTAATATGTTTTCAAGTTTTCCATAATTTATATGTATAAAATAATATGTTTTAATTCTTGTTAGACCGTTGATTTGTATATAAGAAACTTGATTAGTCCATTTTGTGGGTATTTATAATGACATATATATTCATTCAAATTGAAGTATATTTATTTTTTATTCTTATTAAGCCAAATTTGTTGATTTATTTATCGCCTGAGTTCAGTTTTTTTTTTCATTTTAGATGTGTAAGTATATTTTCATAATATTTATAATAATAATTGATACAAATGATTCCCCTAAAATATTAGAAAAAATAGCGTCATGATCAGCAGAAAGTTGTATAAAAGAAAATAAACGGTAAAATTTGAAAGCTCATGAATGAACGTATATCAATATTTAAAATATTTTGTAAACTCTAAATAATGTTATACCTTATATATATAAGGTAAACTTAAAATAATTTTAAATAATAATATGTATAATCAGATTTACTTAAGCTTCCATCTCTACATGAAGAGGAGAGAGACTAGCCCATACATTTCTTGCCCCCATCATACCATCAAAACCTTCTAGAGTACTATACTAATCTTGTCGACAAACAATCATTTTCTTTCCACGGGACATCTGTAAAGCACCATTGCCCTGGAATCGACGGTAGTGTCGCGACCGCATTTGGTGTTTCCCTCTGTATGTTCAGCATTTGTGCCTTAACCCGCAGAGTTGAATTAATTTCTTCTAATTTAAGGGTTTCCCTGGGATCTATATCTAAATTACTATAAACTTTATTATTTCTTCATTTCCAAATGTACCATAGTATCCATGCGAATTGATGATCATCCAGTGGCGGGAGAACTCACCAAAATAGATGGTCCATGTTTCTAAAGAGAGAGCTAGTTGGGAAGATACCCGAGTTTGACAGTATCTTTGATAGTGCCCAAACCTGAATCGCTGGAGGGCATTCGAAGAACACATGGTTTATCGATTCCTCTGAAGCTCCACATCTGGCACAACATATGTCCCCATGTATTCCTCACGCTCGCAAATTTTTCTTAACTGCGATATACCCTGACATCAATTGCCATAAGAAATGTTTTATATTTGGTGGGCACCATAATTTCCAACATAACGCCTTTTAAATATCAACTGTGGATCCAAACACGTCTGCTGGTTTTTCCTTATCTGGATAAACCCTCTCGATCTGATATCCTAATTTTATTGTATATCTCCCATTCTTTGTGAAATGTCATCCATCTCTATCTACCATCTGAGTCTTGCTCAGTGATATCCTTTCTATTATTTTCACATCCCCGGGATCCACCAAGGCCCAAATTGCCTGTGAGTTCCAAGTTCGCGAAACGGGATCAATAAGAGAGTCCACTGTAAGGTCTGGGTAAATGTTTTGTTGATTTTTATTTGCTGGTCTCGGGCGAATGTTTTGATGATCCCACCCTTTTGTTTAGTCCTTTGCTTACCAGAGATCTAGCGGAAACAATATTCTGCCAGCCATATGACGGAGAATATGATCGAATCGGCTCCAAGAGTGAGGCATTCATGTAATACCGTCCTTTAAAACCGGGAGCAAATAATGGCTTTTCTATCAAACACCATTACTGCTTACCAAGCATCGCCGTATTAAAATCCGTAATATCTTTAAAACCCAAACTTCCTTCATCCTTATTTGCACATACTTTGTCCCATAATTTCTGGTGCATACCTTTTGTGCTCCCCCTGGACTCCACCATAATTGTGCTACCGCGCTCGTCAGTTTCTTTGCAGTAGCCTTTGGTAGACGATAGCAAGACATCACATGATTCAGTAAAGCCGTAACCATTGATTTGATAACCACCTCCTTTCCTCCTTGAGTGAAAAATTTGAATGTCAATCCATTAATTATAATGTTTAAACGTTCCTGCACAAAACTAAAGACTTGTATTTTGGAACCTCCAAGATTTTTTGGCAGTCCTAAGTAGGACCCCATTCCCCTTGAATTATATATACCCAAAATGTTCCTCAATTCTTGTCTGCTAGATTCATCAATCCTGTGTCCAAATTGAATCGAAGATTTTTGGAAATTTATGAGTTGACTCGATACCGCCTCATATTCCTTTAAAATCTTGAGAATGGTTTGACACTCCTCCCTTTGTGCCTTGCAGAAGAAAAGACTATCATCTACAGAGAGCAGATGAGATATCGATGGACATGCTCTGGCTACCTTCATTCTTGTTAATTGTTTCTCTCTTTCAGCCTTTTGATTTTTGCAATTAACGCCTCAGTACACATAATGAAAATATAAGGAGATAAAGGATCCCCTTGACGTAAACTCCTATTTGGAATTATGAGACCCTGCGGTTGACAATTTAGTAAAACCTGATATTGAACCGACGATATACACTCTGTCATTAATTCAATGAGGATCAAATCCCAAATTCGGTAGAACGGCATGGATGAAGTCCCATTCCACCCTATCATATGCTTTGCTCATGTCTGATATACCATGGATTTACCCATTATTAGCCATGGTATATAGGTGTTTTAAGATATATTTACTACGATATAGAATCTATGTACAATGTTTACAGGTTCATGGACGATTTGGAGAAAAGTGGTAATTTGAGTGCCTTTTGGAACCTTTTGGAGCTTTGGCTCTTTCAAACATTCTCAGCAAGTATAACATAGTTGACATGTTGATCCACTTTGCTATCTTTAGTGCTATTTGCAACTAGTAAGTCTAGAATGGTGTGGTTAGATAACAAGCAAAATTAATAAGTTCATTGTCTCTTTCTTGACTCAATAAGAACTTATTTTTGAAAACATTTTAAATAAGACTCATGAAATAAACTAATATCAGTAACCTCCCCCAGACTTAAACTACACTATCCCCAATGTCAATTCAGTCAAAGTTATGGTGAAAACAAAAGCATAAGGACTCAATGTAACAAGATAGAACGATATACCACACCGGAATAGATGTCGATCGATGTAAAGATGTTGTCATCGGTCGCAGCAGGTGATGTTCTGTCGATCGATGTCGGCAGTGTTTCGTCTGTCGATTCTCTTGGTAATCGTCTACTCGGATCGTTTTTTTATGACCTGCAAATTTTTTAAGACTAACATAAGTACTAAACTAATAAAAACCAATTAGAAATTACCTAATAGTGGGTTGCCTCCCACTCAACGCTTTGTTATAGTCATTTAGCCTTACTTTGGAGGTGATTTGGCTAGTAATGTGGAAAGTTGGCACTTACTGGGAAGCAAGTCTCCATCTCTTCTCTGCTCTTGTTGAACCATGTACCCGTGAAGTCTCTCATTGCCTTGTCTCTTCTGCGCTATTTGTCTTTCATTGTTGCAGTTGTATTCTCTATCCTCTGCAATCTGTAACCAAGACATTCAAGTTTGAACTGATGTCTCACAAGTGTGGCGTATGTGTCAGCTGAGATCTCCTTTCCATGGTTGTTTATATCAGACATATTTGATTTCACCTTTGGTACTAGCCCTCCTCGGTTTGTTAGTGTATCTTCATCGATCGATGTCCTTCTATGAATGTCGGTCGATGTGGTAATGCGTATGTCGATCGATGTCGATGCCTTTGGTCGATGAGCGATGTATTTCTGAATCTTCACTATCTCCCTCTGCATTGCTTGTGTCTGAGAAGTCAAAGAACTGATGGTGATGTTCCATGGAAAATAGATGTCATCACATCTCTTATCAAGCCTCTCTTATGCTGCTCCCAGAGTTCTGTGAATCTCTTCTCCCATATGATCAATCTCTGCTCTGGTGTAAAATTTGGTTGAGAGTTCATCAGATTTTATTGTGATGGGCATCGTCGATCGATGTTGGAAGTTTTCGGTCGATCGATGCTGGTGTAGTTGCTTCAGCCGCACGATATGTCTGCATTCTAGCTATGTCTTGCCACATCTTTTCCAAGCATGTAGTCGACTAACTGATGCTATCATTCAGTGGGTAGTAGACACCATCAAGCTTCATCTGGAAGTCATCTTCATTCTTTCCTTGGGCTCCAAAGATTCCGTAAAGCATCTCATTTATCTCATCCTTGGTGTAGATTTCTGGTATTAGCTTGGTATGTGCGAATGACCTAGCATATTCTGGCAGACATAGGTAGATGTGCTAGTCCATTGAAGCTCTTTCCAGAAGATTTATGATATCATCCTCGGATACACGGATGATGTGTCCATCTACATCTCGACCATGTCCGTGATCATCTCTGTAGACTCCATACTCATCCTTCTCCTCCCAGTGGAATGTCCTAGTTCCATCACGGTCATAGGCTCTTTTTCCAAACTCTAGACGTTTGTCGATCGATGTTGGGACGTCAATGTAGATCGACGGTCGAGTATGTTGTCGCTACTTTGGCTTGAAATGATCATCTACTCCACCAGCTGTGCCATAGAACTCGTTTGTAACTCTTTGCTGGTGCTCTGGAATGTTGCGTTATTGCATGAAGAGATTTATGCTCCTGGTGCATTGTTTCTACTACATAGCTCTCGTGATAGTAATCATCTGCCCAACTGCCAATGGAGAAGTTTCCTTCTTGTGCACGGTCGACCCCATCGTGGATCGATGTGTAGTAGGCAATGTCAGTCGATGATCGTTTACAGTTTTTCTGGTGATGATGAGTGTTGATCGATGTTGGGACGGTTCTGTCGATCGACGTAACATTCCTTGTCTGATAGGAATGGTGGAGAAGTCTATTGTCCTCAGTACAAATTCCTCTATATTTTTTAGTTCGTTCCTCCTCATAATCCTCATCATACTCCTCTGTATGAAGAGTAGCTCTGGCTGAAGGTGCCGCAGTGTTTACTGCCAGGGTGGGATTGTAGTAGTCATTCTTCGAATCGTCTCGACTACTGTCGATCGATTCTTATATGTGATTGTTACTCGATTTATGTTTAGCACTGTCGTTCGATGTGAGGATGTGAGTTTCGATTGACGCGGAATATTCTATCTCGTACTCAGCTTCACAGTGACATGCTGCTATGAGTCCTGGATCATCGATTCTTCTGGAGGACGTCTGTGGCTTTATGACTGGAATTGGATCATAGTGGACATGTGGATCTATGAGCATCAGGCACAACTTGTTAGTTTGCATGTTGCATATTACTCTTACTGTTGACAAGAAGGCTCTTTCAAGTAACAAAGAAGAGTTCCAGTTGAGCTTGATATCCAAAACATGGAACTAGGGCATTACCAATCTGCACCTCAAGGTCTTTGACAATTCTTCCTAAGCTCCTCTGAGAACAATCCACAAAAGTGAATGATTCCTTGGAAGGCTCCACTTTTAAACCTAGATGGTCTGCCATAACCCTAGGTAAGATGCTGATGGATGCTCATGTGTCACACAATGCATGTGGGAACTCGATACCCTTAACCAAACATGGTATTCAAAACTTCCCAGGATCACTCTTCTTCTTCACTGTAATCATATTCTTCATCCCATCTCTGGCCTTATAGAACATTCTCCTAATGTCCTCTTCAGTCTCCTTGGTCTCTCTGAAGAACATCCACAATCTGTGGGTAAAGTAGGCCTCCTAGAATGGTTTCTCCAGTCGAATCATGAGGACTCTTTTTCGAAAACTTTTCATCTCCTTCTTATTAGCTCCCCTCTTCAGATGCTTGGCAAAAGTTTCCTTTCTTTTCCTCAAGGTTCTCCCCATAGGAGCCTTATCAACTTCCATTGGCTCTGCTGCATCCTCTGAATGTGTACTTGGTGGTCTCTGGTGGTTTAGCTAGAGGTTTGGGTTGTCACCTGAGTTCATTGATTCGGACGATGTCTATCTTTGGAAACTCCACTCGGTATGTGAGATGTGCTCGTCGATCGATGGGTGCTGGAGTTTGTTGATCGATGGTGGTCTCTCGTTGTCGATCGATGGCTGGCTCTGTTTGCCGATCGATGTTGACATAAACAGGGATGGGTGGATTTGGGTGTCTTGCTGCGAACTCCTCGTGAGTCATGATCCTCACGGCATTGCACGATGCAGTCGACTCTGTAGGTTTCATCGATCGATGCTCTGGAGAGGCTGTCGATCGGTTGGTTGAAGTCCGTCGATCGATGTTCGAAATCTGATGTCGATCGACACCAATGTGATCCGCCAAAACTAATCAAACTCTCTACTTCGAAATCTACTTCTTGCAGCTTCTCATGCTTCACCACTTGCCAGAAATCATCATCTATGATGGCGTTCACGTGATGCTTTATTACATCATCTCCTACCCCCTCCCCCCCCTTGTTAAGGCTTCTTTCCTCTTAACAACTTCTCATGTCTAAACTACTTGCATATGTAGCTTCTTCACATGAGTGCTCAAAGTCCCAAACTTTGTATTCAGGTTGTTGTAAACAAAATCAATCTTCCCATTGAAGTCCAATGTCATGCTATGTTGTCCTTCAAGAACCCTATCAAGCATTTCTTCAATCTTGCTCTCCTAAGTAAGTGGTGGTGGCTTCTGGTAAGATGAGTTTCCATAACTCATGTTGCTGCTGTAGTTGTTGTTGTAGGGCTTCTGGTACTGTGAACTCTGGTTGAAATTACTCATTTGTCCATTGACATAGAAGTTTTTGTTTCCACTCTGGTTTCCAGGATCCTAGAATCCATTTATACTCATGAAGTTCACATCTAATTCTGCTCTACCCTATGTATCTACAGCATATGCATCATCTACTAAGCAAGCCTGCTTCCTTAGAAGCTTGTGAACACTGTCCAGCTTTGCTTTCACCTCATCCATCTGGTCCTTTCCAAGGATGGCTGCAAATCTCCTTCTCTCAAAATCAGTGTTCTTGGTGCTATTGCTTGATGCGAAGTTCTCAATAACTTTCACAGTCTCTTCTGGATTCTTAGTGTTGAAGTTCTCATCGTTGGAAGCATCAAGAGCCATCTGATACTGCAGTGCGATGCCTCTGAAGAAAGTACTGAGTAGCGGTACTTCATTGAATCCATGGTATGGACAATCTCTCTGGTAAAACTTGAATCTGATCCAGGAGCTTCTGAATGATTCTGTAGGCTCCTACACGAATGTAGCAATCTTGCTCCTCAAGTCTTCAGCACGCGCCTCATTAAAGAAGTTACGTATGAATGTGTTCATGGTCCAGGATGTAAGAGATCCTGGTGGTAACTGCTTAAGCCAATGCGAAGCCTCTCTAGCAAGTGAGTACTTGAAGAGCTTGCAGAGTAGGTAGTCCTCAAGGACTCCATTGACTTTGATAGCAGATATAAGATCCTCGAACCCTCCAGATGATCTAGAGGATGCTCGTGAGATAACCCATAGTAGGGTATCTGTCCCACGAGTGTGTAGTGCTGCAACTTCAACTCAAAATCGCCTCTCTGGATAGCTGGAGGACGAATTGCTGTTCTGTTGGCATAAAACTGATCTGGACTGTTGTAATCAGCCAACGTTCTGGGTCGAGCAGCCTCATCTACAGGTTGAGCAGCTCCTGTAGCATCAGCATTGTGCTCAGGGATTACAGCCCCATGAGCATCTATCCTCTGGCCTGCTGCATTACGCAGATGACCTTCCTGGTCATGCATGTATCCATTATCATCTCGCACAAGAATTAAGGTCGCAACCATGTCTCACAACTCAGTATCGATCGATGTTTGGACTGAAATATCAATCGACGTCAGATGGAAGATATCAGTCGACAGAAGAGTAGCTTCGGTCGATGGTGATGAGTGAGTGTCGGTCGACGAGATTTGTTTCTAGGTCGACGGTGGTTGGAGAGTGTCGATCGATGAACTAGTGGTGATGTCGATCGATGAAGAGCGTCTTTTTTTTTGCGGATTGAACGTTCCAAACTTGCAGGATCTGATGAGAATACCAGTTGAGTTTCCTTGTTGCTTCTAGTACTGCTGGACATGCACCTGAATAGACAAGAAAAAAATTATGTCATAAAGTGGTTTTAAAAAGTAACCTAGACTAAATCTATAGGCGATCAAAGCTCCCCGGCAACAACGCCAAATTTGATCTCACTCAAATTACCCTGAGGAGTGAATTACTCTCTCAAATAAGAGGTTCAGTTGTAGTACTTAGGGATCAAATCCACGAAAAGATAGGAAACCTATTAAATCTAATTAGACTGATTAAGCTAGGTTGATTATGATTAAATGTAAAAAACAGGTTTGTGAGCAAGGCAGTTGCTCGATTGATTTGATTGGGTTTTTGGTGCTTTAGATGAAATAGCTAGACTTAGGATTTCTATTCAGGTAATCAGGATTATAATACTACAGATGCCTAACAAGTTGTATGCATGATATTAAAGAGCTTAAACACTTATAAACAAACCGATTGGTGTTTACTTTCTAGGTTTGTCTATTGACCAGGTATAAGTGTTGATCGATGATTATAGAGAAATATCGTTCGATACACTTGTTGTACCATCGATCGATTATTTTATAAGAATATCGATCAACGTGTTCTTAGTCAAGCTTTATGCGTGGGTTGAATTATGCTCACTAGGCTTGCTAGATCAACTTTCACCTTACTTTAGAAATCCTAGCTCAATTAGGATGGATTCAGGGTGAGATGCAAGTTATGACTTGAGTCTACAGTTCCTAGGGAAAGTTCTAGCTAGCTAAACTAGAAACATGCATTAATGACAATACCAATGATGAATATCACAACTTAGCAATCTATAGTTGTGGCTAATCCCTCATAACCTATTTAAACCTTAAACCTAACAATAGAACTACACAGGGCATAGCAAGCAATTCATAACATCAATTAGGGATAAAAACTGCATTGATAAATAGATAGATATTGATGGAGTTCCAATCACAAATCTCTTTGGATCTTCTCTCCAACTCTATTAAAATCCTAGAAAACATTTGTTGTGAAGATAAGAAAACAAGAAAGCACACTTTGCTTCTAACATGTTGGCAAGCTATAAATATTAGGTTAAAACTCGTCAGGGATAATCTTGTAAATTGGTGAAGTCTTGGGCTCTAAGTCGGCTGGAACCAAACGGGCTTCTGCGCGCTTCGCTGTCGATCGATGTCATAGGATGTGCATTGATAGATTATTGTCTCTGTATGTCGACCATTGGTCTTGCTCGACGGTTAGCTCGGATGCTTTTTCCAATTATCTCCAAAATGCTCCAAAATCATCATTTTCTTCTAATTCACTCCTGATCCTATAAATATACTAAATAGACTCTAAAACATAATAATTAGTTATTAAAACGCATATAAACCATGGCTAAAAGTGGGTAAAATCCATGACCTATCAATAATTATCTTGTTAGGTTTAGGGATTTCATGAGCTAAATGTCAAACTGATAATCAATTAGGATTGCTAGAATATCTATAGATCTCTACACCATGGTGATTTGTAATATTAGGATATGGAGTAGTTAGAAAACACGATAGTGTGACTGATTGGTTGAACCTTGAATCATAGGACAATTGAGATGCACAAAAGTGTAGTCAATTAACAGAACCCGAACTCTACTTGATTAGATACCTAGGCGCATATGATAGTTGATCTAGGAATCTAGTTAAACATAATTGATTAGGTCGTTAATGCTTATCTGAGGAAGCATCGATCGACGCTCAGGTCATAGCATCGATCGACGCTCGCTCCTTGTTCACATGCGAAAGCTGGAACAAAGACTTAGACATTTGATTAGTAATTGCATGTGAGAGATGGATTACTTACTTATTAAAATCAAGTTCTAGAATTGAATCTATAAACCATTAGCATCCTTGAATTGTAGTTTTGAATATCTTGATTGATAAATCTCTAGGTTTAGCTATTTCTCCTTATTGTTTACAAACTCAACAATCGAACAATTGCCTTGTTCACCTTGCTTTCATATAATTTACTGCTTTAGTATTGATTACCTAGCTAAATCTTAATATCTATAGTTTATTGTGTGTCCATGCTCTCTGTGGATTCGATACCTAAGTACTACAACTGATTATCTTATTTTAGAGAGTAAAAATTACTCCTTAGGGTAATTTGAGTGATATCAATGTCTGTTTTGATTGCCATATACTTTCCTTGGCATGCAGTACTCGTTTGCCAGCCATGAAATATTTCATGGGCAATAAGAATATTATATGATATCAATCTTCTTGCCACAAATGCCGATTGAGTTTCCGACATGAAGGAGGGGAGGCATGTTTTCAAACGTTGACACAAAACCTTCGAGATTATCTTGTATCGTACATTGCATAGGCTTATTGGTTGTAGTTTTGTCATCTTTGTAGGCCTCTCCATTTTTGGTATTACACAGATATTAATAATATTTAACCTTGAATCCATTAATCCTGAAACCAGAAAATTATTCACCATTTCCACCAAGTCTTCTTTAATTAAATGCCAAAAATGTTGAAAGAAAAAAGCGGTCATCACATCCAGTCTTCGAGCCTTCTCCGGATGCAGAAGTAGTAGTAAATAATTCTTCAAAATATTCCACTGCCACTTTTTCAACACCTTTATCTCTATTAATCCAATTGTGGGTATATTGGATTGTATAAATATAAATAAAGAAAATTAGAAATCAAACTAAATATTACGTAAAAATAGTTTTTAATAGTAAATATAATATTTTAAGTTCATTAAAATATCTATAATTATGCTATTTAAAAATATTTTTTTTATTATTGGATCAAAATATGCTTATAGTAAAATCATTTTAGTAAGAATATTAGATAACATTTTAAAATAAATACAATTTTTTGTGATTTGTTTTTGATAATTCATGTTTTATAAGTACAGTATTTTTATAGATATTTTCTTTTAGTTTTGTTTAATTATAAAATAATTTTAGTCAACTAAAGATTATACAAAATGAATACAACATCTCAATAATACTAATTATGAATTATTATTATTCAAGTAGAGATATCTTGGTTTATGTTATTTAAATTATTTTCTGTAACTATTTAAGAAATATATATATACAAAGAAAATATGTTTATACTTTGAAAATACTTTTCTTTTGTTTCTTGAGATTAAGTTTTAAAGGAAATATTATTTTATTATTATCAAGATTATTTTTGTTAACTTTTATAAAATCACATTATATATAAATATATATTTTTTTTTGTTTTTTAAATTTATCGATGATTCATGTTTCTTATATTTTTAATTTGATAAAAGAAAATTTCTAATTAATATAAATTAATTATTAAAAAGGAAAATCAAATTTAATAATGATAATAAGATGTAATATTTTTAATTAATTAAATGTACCTCTTTAACTAACCATCCTGAGAATGAATGTGAATGCAACGCCTAGTAAACTGACTTCTCAATATTATAGAGATAACTTAGAATAACCAATTCCACTAAAAATATTTTTTGTTCTTGTAACTTTTTCTTTATTCTTTAATTCATGATACTAGAAAAAAAAGATTAAAAGTGGTCTTTGTCGTTAATGAAAATTATATCTTGAGCGCACAAATGTTTTTAAATTTTTTCTAATGAACAAATATTTGTTTCTTATAATTGGTAATATATATTTTTGACATTTACCTATGTTTAGTAATGGTTTAATATGACATTTATAAACACAATAATTTATAGTTTATATTGACTAATTTTATTTTAACATTTTTTGAACCGTCAAATTTATCACCCAAAATTCTTATCATTATATGCATGGATCTCAGACCAAGTTCAGAACAATTGAACTTCACTTTGAGTAGGAAAGTATTTTAATCATGTATGCATTGTTCTTAGTTACACAAGAAGAAATTTATCTAACTTTTTGTTTTCTGGTGATTAACTATTAAGATAAACATGTTTTAACCAATCTGTTAACCAATAAAAAAAACTCTTTGTTAACTATTTTGAACTGTTAACAAATAACAAAACTCTTTGTTAACTTTTTGAATTATTGTCATATCTTGAAGATAATACAATCAAATCTTCCGAATTATAATATGATTAACATCTAAATAAACATTGTCAAAATATATGATAATAATAACTAAATAAAATATTTAGGATGAGTGAAAAATGGAAACTAAAAGTTGCAATAAATTGTTTTAAAATAGGTAAGTTATGTTTTGTACTTCAATTTTAGTAAGATAAATTTAATCCAAAGGTAAACTGCCGAATTTTGGCTAAGATCTAGACAAACGAATTATAGAAAGAGTTAAAAATATAAGAAACTGCTGATTACACATTTTACCCTTATTAGATCATAGTAAAAAACAATTGTTCATTTTCTTTACTATTTAGACAATCAAAACCAGTATTTTAAGTCAATGTATGAAATAAAATAAAATAATATTTCAATATTATATTATTGTAAAAAATATCTAAATATTAATACCTGTATTTCTAATAGTTTTCATATTTTTGAAATTTTAAATATTATAAAACTATTTTTTTTCATTACAAAAGGATAATACATGTCTAATATGGCCTAAAAGTGTAAAGTCATATTAGGACAATTTAAAGTTTAATATGTCCTATTTTACTAATTCTTTCAAATTTTAACTATGCTTTTATTTTTTTGGGAAATTGGAAAAATAGACCAAAATGAGATTGTATTTGTCTCTTTATACTTTTGTATTAATTGGTCAGTTTTGGACATGATTACTCTCAAAATAACAAAACAAATTATTATTATTATATATATATAAACCAGAAAATTTGAAAATACACTAATACAATCACAATTTCTTTTACATGTTTTGCTATACAAAAATTGAGTTAAAAAAATAGATATGTTGATCTATATTTTCTAGAATATATATTATAACCCTTTTTACAAAGAGAAATATATGTTCTAACTTATCTTCTACTTTAAAAATAAAAATTTGTATTGTAAAATCTTCTCAATAATATATCTAAATATAAAATATGTATGGCTCTATTCTAACTAAAAAGTTTTGTTATTTTTAACACACAATGTATATTGTAGGGTTTTTACTTAATTGTAGAAAAATCTAGAAAATGTAAAATTTTGTTCTATCTTTTACTTTATCATTTATTTGTAGATAAAACAGCTAGATTTTACATGTATATTATGTTCTAGACAAGTTAGAATTTGTATTCCAACGTTATGTCAGCAGTCTATCTTCTTAATATAAATTCTATGTTTCAGTTATTTTATGTTCTTAAAGCTGGAGCAAATTTGGTAAGCAATCCTAACTAATTTATTTAAACTAATAGTGTTCTTGATGTTGAATTACAATGAATTATGTTGCATTCAGCTTTTTTTTTATTTAACGAAGTTATATCGGGAAGTCATTGTGAATCCATGGGAATATAAAAGAATTCTGACATATGAAGATGAGGATGGTGACTGAACGTGATGGAATCACCGACAAAAGAAGGAAAACGGTTGAAAGATGATGGTGGTTTAGGTTTTCGGGATTTTGGTTGGTTTAACCAAGCTCTTCTTGCAAAACATTTTTTCTGAATTATACACCAACCACATAGTTCTTTGAAGATGAAGAAGAGATGTCAAAAGGGCTTCTTACTTCCCAAACATATCCTCATATCTCATAAACTATCAATTTCATAAGAAAAGACATATACATATCAAATTGAATAATCAAAAGATACAAAAGAATGAAACTAGTGACGATTGGTTTTTGGGTTAATGAGAAGAAGCATCGAACCAGCATTTGAAAGAGGTGATAAAAATAATCGACGACATGAGGATAATAAGAATGGTTGGAAATAATGGGTCGAAATCTCCGGAGAGTTCGCCAGAATCACCGATACATGCTCCAAACGCGTACTTTATGTGTTGTATTAATAAATTAAATACTATATGCATATTTAATCATGTAATGTTAATCTACTATTTACTAATAAACATGGACTGGAGAAAAAGTTTCGTATTAAAAAAAATCAATAGTTTATTGGAACAAAATAATATATAGGAGACAAAGAAAATTTATGTTCAATCTAACCAGGGCCGGCTTAGGGCAAAGGAGCGTGAGCTTTGGAGTCTAAACGTTTTTTAGCAAAAATGATATTAAAAAAAATCTAAATTTTTTAAAATTAATTAGAGATGGGGGCTCAAAATTTTTAATTTGTCAATAGATACGTGTAGAAAAAACTAAAAAAATTTTTTTTGCCCAAGAATCAATTAATACTTTGAACCGGCCCTGTGTCCAACCAAGGTTCCTCCACTTCGAAAATAATATTTTCTTATTGATATATATATATTATTCAAAATATCCCGATCCTGGCTTTATGTTTTTTTAATTTTCTTTGAGCATCTCCAAAAATAAACTCTATTTTGAAGTTTCCAAAATTTTATATTTGAAGTTTAAAAGTGTTTTTCTCCAAAAGCAAAACTTCAAACTTAACTTCAAAACTATTTGTATTTTATAATATGGTCCTTATATTTGTCATAACTAATTTGAATTCATAAAACTTTTGTAAATAACTAGCACATATATAAATATATTACAACAATATTAACTAATAATATTATATTAAAAAATAATATTTTAAACACAATAACTTAATTAATATTAAACTTCAAGCAAAATACCATATTATTTCATAAAGTGATTTTCGTAATGCATATATGATCTACTAATGCATTTCGAAGTAAAAATAACTCTCCTCATTTTTAATCTGTAGATTAGAGATAACAAAATTGTTCAAATCGGGAGCTATTAATACTTGTAAATACATTATATCAGAACAAAAAAGTAAAAGAGAAACATAAAATATTGCTAGTAGAATAACTTTTATCGATGATATTAATACTCCTGAATATATTCAATATGAACAAGAAAGAATTGTACGAAAAGACATTATCAACAACAACAATCATCTTCAATTACACAAAAACAAATTGGACAATATTTGAAATTTTGAAGGTTCCGGATCAAACTTACCTGACTATTAGTGTTGTAGTAATATTTAAATTTGTGTAATATTATGTCTTCATGTAATTTTTTAAAACTTTTTTTGTTAAGTTATTTATGTATATTTTTGTTATCTAAATCTAGTTTTAAATATTTTAAATCTTCTTTTAAAATTTTATTTAATTTTATGTGTAAACTTTAATTTTGTAAACAAAACTTAAAATATTTATGAGATATAATTTTTATAAAGATTAAAATAATAAACAAGAAAATATTTATATGAATTATAAATGTGATGTGTAATAGTAGAGAGATCAAAATACAAATAAAAATATGAAATTTCAAATTTGAAGTTTTGAAAAGTGAAACTTCAAATATAGAGTTTTTTTTGGTGAGCAAAAAACTTCATATTTGAAATTATAGAGGATTTTTTGGGATGCTTTTAAGAGATTAAATTTTCATCTAAACAATAAAGACAAATTTGAATATCTAGGATGGTGAGCAGATATTATCCAACAAAAGTCAAAGATATTGTCCTCGGAATAACAATTTGGTAAACAATGAAAAAGAATCCAAAACAAATGATAGTCGTCCTACTAGAGTTTTTCACTCTCGCGCCGTTCCTCCCCATCTCTGAACCCGACTCTCGGCTTGCTCAGCCTACAGAATTCAAAGTTAATGAAATGATCAAACCACAACACAAAGGTGGAACATAAAGAGGATATAGAGACCAGATAAGATACCTCTTTGTTCCAATTAGTGTAGTAGATTATTCCAATCAATATAAGTGTCTGTAAGCAGATTCCAGCTACCATACCTCCCCATATTCCCTACAATTTGACAAATGAATTAGCACCAAAATGGAAAAGAACAATGCAAATACGAACTGCTTAAAAATCGGTTAGACTAACCTGAACTCCGAGGTTTAATGTGAATCCCAGAACAAGACCAGCAGGAAGTCCAATAATGTAATAACACGCAAGGTTCACGTATGCCACTAGACTCTGCCACCCAGCTCCAACAGCAACACCTAAAAACACATGTCCCAAAAGTAACCACGACTCATTGTTTCCTGATCCTAATATTGGGTTTTGATTTTCTTATTTAGTTATATTGCCACCACTCATTATGAGGTACCTACCTGACAAGACAGGCTGGAGGCTGTTCAAAAGGACAGTGAAGGCCAACAAGACAGCTATTCTCGTGGTTTCCGCTGCCACAGCTTCGCTAGAAGTGAAAAGATGAGGGAAGCTATCTTTTGTGGCTAAGACAACAATCATACACACAACCCCGATAAGGGTTGATGTTATGGAGACAACTATGACTGCGAATTTTGCTAGATATGCGTTTCCCGCACCCAGCTCATTCGAAACCCTCACACTGATAACACCAATAAGAGTTTTAATTATCTTTTCTTATGTGATTATAAAATGTAACAAAAAAATGTTAGTAATCTTACCTTATAGCAGCGTTAAACCCGATTGAAATCATTGCTGTCCAACCTTCTATGTTCATGCTGTGAAAGACCAAAACATTTCAAAACATATTTTCACTAGAAAAAAATAAACAGACACCATCACAAATCGGTTTACCAAATGGAAATGGCATCGACTGGTATCAATGGATTAGGAAGAAGACCCGTGACAACGACCAGAACCATCAAGTACCAAAACTCCAAACTGCAGAATACAAACAACAAACCGGTCATACTAATCGAAATCGTGACTTGCATAATTTAAAAAAAAAATGGAATGTAAGAAAAGTTGGTACCAGAGCATGACAGCAGAAGCTAAAGATAGTTTGACAAATCCATAGAGGTCACGAAACGCAAGCCAAGAAAATCCACTCCACGCACCGTCTGATTTGGTGATTAAGATATACAAAAGCTGACCGATAACAACAAGCCACCATGAGGTATTGAGGGTGATGGCTGCACCTACAAGCCCCCACTTAAAGTGAATGATGAATAGCCAGCTAAAGACTGCGTGGATAATCAGAACCACCCCGGAGATCCAAGCCATCACAAGCACTTTCCCCTGAGACTGTAAGAATTTCTGTATTGGGAAGTTGGCTGAATATGCAAATAACTGTGGAATCATCCACAGTGCAAATTTCCCTGCAAAATTTAAAATTGGAAACGTTAGCATGCATATTTTTGAACGTGACATAAGACTTTCTTGGGCAAAAAAGGTGTAGTAGGACGATACCTGCGGCTTTAGAGATGTGAGGAGCCTCGCCGAAGAAGGAAAGAATGGGAGGAGCCCAAATGTAGACGGGAAGTAAACATAAAGCAGTGGTAAAAAGAATGACCCAAGAACGTTGCATATATATTCCGAGCATCCTAAGCTGCCCGGCTCCATATGCTTGTCCGCACAACGTCTCCAATGCACTTCCCATTCCCAACTACAGACATTTTCCATCACCACAATATAATTTTCCTATGTTCTTTGCAAGTATTCCTTCATCTTTTAGATATATTCATAGGAAAATTACTATGAGACTATGAAATATCTATCGGAACCTAGAATAAAGATCCCATGCGATTCGCTAGCTTTCTCAAACTGTTTCAGCTCTTGCATTTTTGGTCAACTATGATGTCATTGCTACTGGTTTATAAGTTATAACAGGTAGTTTAACTTGGTTTATGTGCTAAAGTTCTAGAATGTTATAATTATTTCTAGAATTTAAAATGAATCACAATTAGTAGTTATTTTAAAGATTGTATTCTAGCCTACGTTAAACCTGATATAGACCCAAACCTATAAAACATGCCCTCTCTAGTTATTTTGACTTTAGGATAGGAAAACAAATTAAGGTACAGTTTTTCAGGATTCGTCAAGGTTACTTTTAGAGCCACATATAGCACAAAAGTTAGATTAAAAAAAAGAAGTTACATTTTTACACCTTTAGAATTCTGCATTGATATATCTTATTTTATTTTGGATCTGGAACACAGTGTTAAATTCGCAAATAGTATTATACATGCATGGTAAAGATTGTAAGAAACAGTCAAATTTGTTTTGGATTTATTTTAATTTGAGAAATGAAAACACACATCTCTAATGTTCAGGGCATCTTCATCTCTCCTCTATTTTTTTCCTATAAAATAGAGTAAAAGTGAATATAGAATAAGGAATGTTCCAACCCAACTTCATATCTCACACTATAATGAAATTTACTCCATGAATGGAGTAATCTAGTTTTTGTTTGTTCATCATGGAATAGGGTTGGAGCAATTTTACTCTATTTTATAGAAAAAAATGAAGTTTTACGTTGTAGATGCTCTTAGCAACCTCCAAATTGTATATAAGTCATTGCTGTGTTTTACACTCGATATCATCTTTTTTTTTTATAATGCTAATATAATAGAAGAAATAACTAAAAGTATTGAGATAGAAGTTTAAGTGATATTATATGAAATGAAGAATTTACTAAATGATATCGAAAGATATAAAATTATTATATTTTGGTGACAGGCTGCTGCAATATTGGAAGTTTATGTATAAAGTCAATAAACCAAATAACAAGTGGAAACGAGGAGTGAAACGTGGCTAGTAGTGGACGAGGGAAAAATTACTGACTAACGTGTCCTACACTCTGTCACTCTTAAATAAGGCGTAGCTGAAGTTTCCATTTCAATTATGTTTGGACTTTTAAAACAAAATGTTCAATAACACAAAATAAAATGCATTTGAAACATGTTACACTACCTAAACTTTTTTTTTCAAATCCCTTCTACTTTTTTGTTCTTTCCCCATCAAATTCCGTTTTATTCAATTTGGAAACCAAATAGGAACAAGTAATTTATTCAGGGAAATTCTTGTTCTTGATAAGTATCATTTTTTGGGTAAAAAAGTATTATTTCATAAATTAACAAAAAAATGAAATGGAGTAAATCTGGATTTTTCATTCCTGCCCTGTTCCGGTTATACTTTTATGGAATATAAAAATTATTAATAGTATACTGTGTCGGTTAACAGTTCTTCATTAAAAAAAAAACAATTCTTCTCTAGTACTAGTTGATGATCTTCTCAATTAACCGTGCAAAACTCGTGTGTAATTGCAATGTATGAGCCTATGAGGAGATCTATTTTGTAATTTTTTTTTTTTTTTTTTTGATCAACTCTATTTTGTAATTATTGCACGTAAGAATCCTTTCTTTTGAGTTGATCAACAATGTTCTCAATGAACCTGGTTGTGACTAATTTCTTTTAATGTTAGATTTGGATTAACTTACTCCCACTATTACTTGGCCAAATCACTTTAAATGTTCCTTTTTGCGACTAATTTAGTTCGGCATCAACGGCTAATTTGGCCGAACTAACTTTCTTTAGTCGACAAACTGACATTTATTTTCATGCAGAATCATGTGACTGATTATATAATATTAAAATGTACGGGGGATATCTACTTTGTATCTAACGAACATTAAATAAAATCCCTAAGAATAATGGTTTTTCATTGCGTGGCCTTTATTGGAACACAACATATAATTCAAAAATAGACACGTGTGAAAGATGACGCACCATGACACCGAAGGCGAGACCGGATATAACGGAATTCTCCACGGAGACGGCGGCGAGCTCTAGTTCACCGATGCGGCCGGAGAAAGTCTGAGTGAGTGCACCGAGAGAGTATTGACTTATGGCTGTGAAGATGGCCGGTCCGGCTAGCTCCCAGAGCCGCTTCGACTCTTGGCGGAACTCTTTGGCCCATACTTTCGACGCCGGTTTGGTTTCAGTGAGTTCCGGTGGCTCACGAGGATCAAGCAACGGCAAAGTCTTATCCTTTCCCATTTTTGATTTGCGAGAAGTGTTGCCTTAATTGCTCTCTCTCTCTCTCTCTCTCTCTCTCTCTCTCTCTGTGTTCGGGTATGAGTTTAAATATAGAGAAGGGAGACGGTGGTAGGTACCAAAATGAATAAGATAAATTAATAATATATACGGGATTTGCAAAGAAAAGTAATAAAACGACCAAAATTTAGCAATGAAACAATCACGACCTTGTTTCTTTTTATAAATTAGTTGATTCCTCCCAACCCTTTTTACATTTTGCTTTAAAATTTGGTAAGATTACTCAAATAATTCTAAATCATGTTTTTATTACTAGATTAACTTATAATTTTTAATTAATACTAGACTGTTTTTTTCATTCTCGTGATATCATTTTTTTTGTTAACAAAAAACTTATTTACAAAAAAAACCATTATTATTTTCTTGCCACATCACAAAAAAAATTATTTACAAAATTGCCATAAAAGATTAATAAATATGCCGTTTAAAATATGCGACATGAAATGACAGTTGTAGAAACTGATTGAACCGGAGATGAGGTTGTAAGACTAACGAAATCAAAAAGATTAAGTGATTAAGGCCTTCACATTCAACTTAACTGAGAATTTCAGAAAGGGGATTTATGGTTAGTCGGATTTTCTGGGTTTCTAATTCACTTCCTCTGTGTGAATTGAAGCTAGGTTTTAGTGGTAGAGGTGCGAACAAGATAGAATCAAGGAAAAATCATGTCAAAACGAAGGAAAATCGAGAGTTTAGGAATATAAAGATTTAAGGTTCATGGCTTACGGGAAAGGGATTTCGTGGGAGTGTTTTTTTTTTTTTTTTGTCTTTGACCGGGAATGGTTTTTTATTTTAATTGTTAGCTTTTCTTTTATTTTTTGACAGCAAAAAAAAACTACAATTAAAAATAATTTTAGACTTTCTAATGTTTAAAATGAAATGTTTATTTTTAAAATAATTTATTTTTAGTTCATTTATCTATGGGGTATTTTAGACTTTTGGTTGCATTTTTTCTTTCTTTCTTTTTGCAAGTTATACTAGTCATTACACAAGAAAATGTGAGCTATTCTAGGTAATTTCTCTTACAATTTTATAGTCATTTAACTATACCCCTTAAATTGTTTATTGTTTAGAAATATTATAAATATCTAGCAATGGATTTACAAATATTGAAACAGAAAAATGAAAATAACTGATACCATTCAAATTACTCTAAGGAGTGATTTATTGTCTCTCAAATAACAGGTCAAGTTGTAGTACTAAGGGATCGAATTTACAAGGAGTTAGAGAGTCTAAGAAATCTAATATGATTTGTTAAGCATGATGTTTTATGGTTTAAATGTAAATTGCAGTTTTTATCAAGCAAGTGTTTGCTCAATTGATTGGTTAAGGTATTGGTGCTTCAAAGGAAATAGGTAGACTTAGGGTTTTTATTCAGGAAACTTGGAATTATAATCTTACAGATTCTTAATGAGTTGCATTCATGATAATGTAAAGCTCAACTACTTAGTCAACAAATCTATCAGCTTTCGCATGTTTGGACTTATCTATTAACTAGATCTAATGATCTCAACTATCGTATGTCGATCAATTAGAAAGTGTCGAGAGATGATCCTATAAGGATATCGATCAATTCACCTTTCGCTCCGTCGATCGATTATTCAATAATGATATTGATCGACGTACTTCTAGTTAAGCTTTATGCGCGGGTTGAATGATAGCTTACTAAGCTCAATAGATCAGCTCTCGCCTTACTCATAGCAAGAAACTTAGTTCAGTTAGAATGTTTTCAGGATGAAAATAAAGCTCTCGCTTTTATCTATCAATCCTAAAGCAAGTTCTAGGTAGCTAATCTAGAGACATGCATTAATGAACAATCTTAATAACAATTACCACAACTCAGCAATCTATAGTTGGGGCTAATTCCTCCTAACCTATTTAAACCCTAAAATCTAGCAATGGAACTACTCAGACATGACTAAGCAATTCATAACAACAGTTAGGTAAGAAAACTTCATTAGAATAGTAAATAGATATTAATGGAGTTCCAATCACAAATTATAACTTTGGATCGTCTCTCTAATGTATCAAAATCTTAGAAAATCATGCTGTGAAAATAATAAAACAAGAAAGCACACTTTTGCCTCTAACATGGTGGAAAAGCTTATATAATTAGGTTAAAACTCGTCAGGGGTAATCTTGTAAATTGGTGAAGACCTGGGCTTCAAGTCGGCTGTGACCAAACGGGCTTTCTGCGCGCTTCGCTGTCGATCAATGTCAAAATATGAACATCGATCGATTATTCATCTTCAATATCGACCGATGGTCGAGCTCGATGGTCATCTCGGGTGCTTGCTTCAAATATCTCAAAAATGCTCCAAAATCATCACTTATCTCCAAACCACTCTTGATCTTATAAATATAATAAATAGACTCTATAATATAATAATTATTAGTAAAAAAACCTATAAACCATGGATGAAAATGGGTCAAATCCATAGTCTATCAATAACAAACATAGTGTTTTGGAAATCACTTCTCAAAACAGAAAGATTGGCTGAAAAAGCCAAGGTATCAAAGTTTTGGATGTGGAAACACTACTGAAATATAGAGACATAGTAAACAGACTTCACAAATTCAAAATATGCGATGGTGCAATAGGCTTTACTGAACAAAATTTATGATATCACAGGAAACATAGAGTATATCAACTTGGGACTCTATGAAAATATGAATGTACAAATGGCTGCAGCAGATAATCGAAGAAGACAACACCGAGCTGAGCATCTAAACAACATTAAGATAGAAATAGCTAAAGTCAGAGCTGATCATCGAGAGAGGGATATATCTTTCATCCTCAGCGGGATGGGACTGACCGCCTCGGAAATAGATACAACTGCTTGGTGATCCTCGGGGGCGGGCATAAGCAGCATTATATGACATATAAAACTGTGAATAAATTAAAAAAATAAATCCTTAAAAAGGAGAGATAGAATCATATAAGACCATCCCATCCTACAACTACCTGATACAAAGTTGTATGGTTTGAAGATGAATATTTGAAGTTTTTGTTTTGCTTGTTTGGCATGTCTAAATCGGCTATCCACATAAGATAATATGAAAAGTTGAAACTAATTTGAAAAAAAAAAACTTGAACCAAAAATGCTGCTGAATTTTTACTGTTCTTAAGTACATTAAAATTATTGTATTTAAAGGGTGTTATGTAACATCTGATTTATCTTAATGGGTACTCTCCTTAGGAGGACTCAAGGGATGTCCTCTTCTTTATTGATCCTTCCTCGAATGAGATATTGATATATCATGGTTTTTATGAGTTTTTACCATGATATAAGTCCAGTTTTAGAGTATATATTATATGTTTGGAGTCATTTTTATAGTCTTACAAGTATAAAAACATTTAGGAGCAGTTTGGAGATTCTACAGCAGTTTGGATGATCAAGAGATGTGCATCTGAAAAGATCATCTTGGAGTAGTGATTTATACCTGGTGTTGATTGACAGCATGGAGGGTGTCGGTCGACATCCACTCTTTCAAGAGAAGCCGACGTGATTTATCAAATTTTCAAGAATTGCAAAAGGCCTAAAAGTTCTCAGTATTTACAAAGAAGCTCACAACATGTTTTACCTCTCTCTATATTATATATTCTAAGCCATTGTCTAGGCTAAGCTTTATTTTAGTTTTGGAGAGAAGATCATAACTCCTTCAGCGATCAATTGGAATCCTATTGATTATTATTTCGCAGTTTATTTAGACTATGATTTGTATTGTTGCTTCCATGTCTGAGTCGATTCATTGTTAGAGTTAAGGTTATCTAGGGTTTGATAAATTTATATAATGAATATTTAGGGTTTATCTTTTATTCTTCATCTTGATTGGTCTTAATGCTAGATTTGGATTGACAACCCTGATATTCCATATCATAGCATAATTAGTAGACATGAGAGTCTTATTGATTACCTGAATTAATATTGGATGAGCTAGAGATTTGATTTAGGGATTCAGTGAAAATATCAAACTTGACTTTAATGTTTGTTTGAACTGATTGAATTCACAAAGAAATTTGAAATTTTAAGAATTAGACATAGATAGTTTTGTAGCAAAAGCTGATTGACTTGATTACAATGATTTAAGTCTAGACTGTTCTTCGTAAACCATGATATTTGTTTGACTCCAAGTCTGATTTCATGTTTGAATTCCATGGATTTAGTGTTGTTCTTCCATAAGTTTACAACTCAATTTTATATATTTTTTTGTTTATTGTATTACAATCATTACTGCCTAGATTAATCTGAATAAATTTGAGCATATCAAAAGTTGGTGCCTTTCTCGGGGGACTATGATAACCATTAGACTAGATATAAGAATTATACTATGTTCTTTAGTTATTTGTTATCTTTTCTTGTTTTTCAGGTGCATGCATTGCAGTAACAGGAACAACAAGGATACAAAGCTTTTGGGTCTATCAATCCAAGAGTTGTTTGCGTTGGAAAATATAAACAATGCATGCAAGTGACTAGTGTCTATCGACCATCAACACCAATGAAGTAGCGATCAATACCACTTAAAACCAAGTGTCGATCGACACCCCAACAACATTGATCGACACCTTACTGGAACGAGCAAACATGGTTGATCAAATTATGGTAGTGGCTGATGAAAAAAGGAGTCTTAGGAGACCAAGAGAGTCTTGCATATAATGCAGTTGGGCAGAGGCTTGATGATGTTGGGAATGTGATTCCTTATAAAATAGTGGTTGCTGATAAAGTTAGAGCGGTTCGACAGAGAACACTGGGAGATTACAACATGTGTGATCAGTTCTATGCCAAGAGGTATGACTTTGGACTGAAACTCGTGTATTACACTCTTGTGGGTCAGCATCCTTTTCATGGTCTTCTCCTTGAGAACCCTATGGATAATCTTGAGAGGTTCGAGGATCTAACATCAAGCATCAAGTGCAATGAAGTCTCTGAAGACTATTTTGTTCTGTAACCTCTTTGAACACTCTTTATCTAGGGATGCAACTTACTGGCTGAAGCAACTGCCACCAAGATCTCTCAACACCTGTAATGACACCAAGACTGCATTTCTGACACACTTCTTTGATGATGTAAGGTCTGAGGAACTGATAAATAAAATTTCAACATTCTCTTAGGTACCTACAAAGAGACTACCCACACCATGGGTTCAATGAAGTTCGTCTACTGGTAATTTCTCTGAGGGTACTGATGGGAGATATCAGATCGCTTTGGATGCTGTAAGTGAAGGGAATTTCAAAACCAAATGTACAAAAGAAGCTAGAAACGGATTGAAAACCTGATTTCTTGTAATAGTACATAGACAGAAAATAATCGGCTGGAATGGATGATATGGAGATTGGTGAAGTCAAAGCCAAGCTTGACTCTTTTCAAACCTCTTGATGGTGGAGCAAACGGAAGAGAAGAACCTGAATTACATCCATGGAGCTGGTTATCATGGCTACAGTCACATATTCACATGTTAATATCAGAATCCTCCTACAACAGTTTAGAAAACAGAATGTAAGCCATGCTTTTGGAGGGTCAATGGAAGATGAGTGATGAGTTTAATAAGAAGTTGAATTATCTCTACACTGAGCTGAATGGAAATTTTGAGGCTCTAAACACTCATGTCAAGAAGATGAATATTCGGGTTCAACAGATTGCTGAGACTGGGAAAAGACATGAGATATTTCTCCATGGAACTCTAAATACTGTCAAAAACACTTTATCAACACCATTATGGTAGAAGATGATGAACAACACGAATATGGAAGGTCAAAAGAGTTAAACTAAGTTGACTACGGAGTCACGGAGACCAGTGTCGATCAACACCACCATGGTGTTGGTTGACACACATCAGGCAGAGATAAAATAATTTTCTCGAGACGGACTAAAGCACAATGTCAATTGCACTCTTTTAGTGTCTATCGACACCCCTCGGGGAAAGATACCGAGATTTTAACAAAGGTTAGTGACTATTGTCACACATCTAGTGTCGGTCAACACTCGTTGCTGAATCCATTGCATGTTTGTGTAATTACGCGGAAACCAACTAAGGAGAAGTTTTACAAGCCCAAAATCCTTATCCTAAGGTATCAAAGAATCTGAAAGGACCTATTAACGCGCTAGAACTGGCTGGTTTCTGCAAGAGAGTGAAAAAGATATATGAAGGTGTTCCCTTTGAAGATGCTTATGAAGGATTTCAGTCGACTCAGTTCTTCATGAACACTAGAGAAGTTGTGGAAGAGGTTAAATCACTATTTGATGAAGTTAAAAGTACACATACAAAGGTCAATAAACTGACAAGGCTCACAGACCCTGTGAAGTTTATGGTTCCATACATTGTTTCATGAGTTGAATTTCATGATTCTCTTTTGCGATACTGAATCTTCATTTAGAATATTGTCTAAGGACTTCTTTGAGAGATTGGGTCTTACTATAGAAGCTTCTAAGATTACTATGACTTCTGCAAACCAATTCACCAAGTTTCAAAAGGTGTTGTAAAAGATCTAGAAGTGAGAGTTGGAAATTGCATTGTCCATGAAGACTTTCAGGTGTTGGATTTTAGCAGTGATTCAAACAGGCTTCTCATTCTGAGAAGAGCCTTCATGGCTACAGTACGTGAAATAGTTTACATGGTTGAGACCATGATATCTTTCACACATATTGATAAGAATGTCCACTACGAGGCTGTATCAGAAATCTAGCTTCTTGGATTTGTGTTTCTGATATTATTTCAGTTGCTGCAGTGGTTCCTGAGAAAGATCCAAGTGATAAGAATAATGTCAAAGAAGTCTTGGATAGAAACATTGTGATACAATCACATAAGTTTGGGGGAAAGGAAAGAAGAAAAGGATAAAGAGCAAAATATTTAGGGCGCCCCTCATTTGATATTGATTACACAGAGCTTCTAAGAAGGTGTCATTGAGTACAAGTTACAAAACATAGGCTTTACAGACCCATTTGTGAAGGTTTGAGCAGTCTTCACTGCTGAGATCATAGATAAAGGATAAGCTGCAATGAAAAGTTTCATGGGCAGTGTGCTGAAGCTGAAGATATTGAACATTGGGAATTATTTTGGAGCAAGTTACCAATCTCTTCTGGGATGAATCTTGTCTCCAACGTCGAGCTAATGCAACCCATTGTTTAGTAAGTATTCTATATTTCTATTAAAAGAAGATGTGTCCTAGAGTACCTAGGGTCGGTCGAGACCATCTCAGTGTCGAACGACACCCCAGACATCCAGAGTAACGATCGACACCCATCAATGTCGGTCGACACTCTCCATTCTCAGGTAAGTCTTCTACATTTTTCACTTTATACATTTTTATTTTATTGTTTTTCCCAATTTTTGATCGTATAACACTAGAGATACTGTTGTTTATGTATAGGGGAGGTGTATATTGACATTGGGTTATGTTTTGAATGTCAGCTGCGTGTGTTTTATTGAGTCAAAATATAGTAAGTTAGGGACTGTAAACTTTTTCTTGGAACTACCCACCTAACCATTGCCCCAACACCATTCTTTGAGTTACTGATTGATTGCAGGTTGTATTACATGGAACAAAACTGAGCAGATCGATATGCTAGTAACATCCACGCTTACTATGAGTGTCTGAAGGAACCAAAGCTGACTTCCAATCTAATATAATCAATTCTCTTGTTTTGGGGCTTGGTATACACTGGATCAGATTCCTCACTCAGGTATGGAAGGCATGTTTATGTGTGTCTTGTTTCACCTTATGTTCTCTTCAACATCAGAAAGAAAAGATCGAGAGGATTTCCTGAGTAGTAAATGGATATGAAAATTTCATATGACCCTATTATTTTACTGCAATGGATTTTGATCGCTTAAAGTTAGAAGCGAGGGGTGGAAGAGTTTCCCGTGATCCCATTATTCACCTACACTTTAGAGCATGCAAAAGAAAGAAAAAAGAAGAGAAAATGATATAGAGAAGTGAGAAAAGAACCAGAGAAGTTTGTCTGTGTGGTCAAAAACCTGAATGGGTAAGAGTCCATGTGTCCTTTGATCAATACCCCAAGATGAGATTGCACATTAAACTCTTAGATATGATCAATAGAGGGGATGTCAGATGGTATTTGGTGAGCTGTAGGCTGGATGGTCAGGTTGCTAAGTTGAGGTCAATACATGAAAGTACCTTCTAAGATTTGTATTATGTGATGTGACTTGCAACATTTAGAGGTGACAGTGGTTGTCCTAAAAATTAAGTGCGTTCCTACGTTTTCAAATATCTTCCAAATATTTAGACTCTGTTTTGCATGAGGGCAAGCAAAGGATAAGCTCGAAAGAGTAGATATATCATGTTCTATGAGTTTTGACCATGATGTAAATCATGTTTTAGAGTCTATATTATATGTTTGAAGTCTTGTTTAGATTCTTTTACAGGTTTAGGTATGTTTGGAGAACTTTGGAGATTTTGAATGATCAAGAGATGGATGTGTCAGTCGACACTCAATCTTTCTAGAGAAGCCGGTGTGATTTATCAAGTTTTCAAGAGTTACAAAAAGGCCAAGAAGTTCCCATTATTTATAAATAAGCATATAACATGTTATATCCTTATATTATGTATTCTAAGCCACTGTCTTGACTAAGCTTTATTTTAATTGTGAGAGAAGATCAAAATTCTTTCAGATATCGATTAAAACTCCTATTGATTATTATTTATGCAGTTTAGTAAGACTATGATTTGTGTTGCTTTCATGTCTAAGTAGATCCATTGTTAAGAGTCATAGTAGCTTCATTCGAACTGAAGTAATTTGCAACTGAACGACGCGGGCCAATCGGCTTGATCACTGATGATAGGAGAAAGCACCATGTTATTCTCAGTGATAATAGTAACTTCGAGGTCGTTGAGTTCAATTTTGAACTTAATCTCGTCCGCCTTGAGCTGATCAACCACAGCTTGAGGAATATGCAGACCTTTAGAAATATGTTTCTCGAGACACCGCCTCGTGCCTGATGCATGACTCAGAATTGACATCCTGGTTTTCAGTGTTGCTTATTCCTCGAGATATCTACCAAATTTCTCCAAGTGATTGTTACACTTTATACACATCTCGGCCTCTACTCGGGCCACATATTCTATGGGCACCATTCTTAGATAGTTCATCTTGAAATGAAGCAATTGGTTTATCTAGTCCTTTTCCCTCTCCAGTTGGCAAATTCACCCGACTCTTCGACCTCTTTAGTAGCTAACACCAATCGCTGCGTCATCACCTCAAGATTTTTAAGGGATATTTCCTCTCATGAATTTCTCCATCGGCGACAGTGTCGCGGATCAATTTGAGGAACAAATTAAAATGATACTCGCCGCGACACCTTCCAAAGTATTAAAATGGTCTTTTTTATTTACCAGTTGTTCCTTGGCAGCGGAGATATTTTCCATTGCACTTTGAAAAGCATATTCCTTCTCCAATAGAGAAGATTCATATCCCACCACCATGTAATTTATGTGAGCGACATGCTGCCATTCAAAGAAAGGTAAGAATATCAGCCAAAAGAGTAAAAATATGAGGATCAATTTGAGGAACAAATTAAAATGATACTCACTGCGAATCCAGTACGAGAAACATCTCGATACGCTTCAGGATTTCTCAATTCAGATACCGCCGTCATACTAGTCACAGTTGGCTTAATTTGATGGAACAGCTCCGCATAGTCGTATTAGTTGTTCACAAAAAGAGTAGTACTTGAGTAAGAGTAGGGCATGGTGTGGAGAGGCTCTGTGAGTGGAATAATTGTCTTAGTGAAAAAACCCCTCTTGGTCGGTTCTCAACAATTTGGTCTGACAGATAGGGCCCATGTTGGTCCTCTAATACCCAAGGAGGAACAGTGTCCTCGGGCACCTGGTCAGCAACAGTTTATTCCTCGACCATGGAAGCATCATGGATCGACAAGGGATCAAGGAAAATGGCATCATCGACGATTTGTTCGAAATCATTTTGCTCCTCGGAGAAGCTCTTTTTCTTTTACGACCCTTTGACTTTTTCTTCTTCTTTTTTTCCAGGGCAGATCCTTGGAAGGAATGATCTCGACAGAAGTATCCCTGTCAACGGCTTCCCGATCCATATTATTGAGAATCGTCAAGGGAGTCAAGGTAGTCTTGTCAGGTTCCTCAACTACATTCTCTTCGGCATATACCTCATGATTGTTCTCGGTGGCCTTTGCTGCATTCATCATCTTGTTGCCCCTTACCTTCTTGGTCTTTTCGACTGGGTAAGGAATCTTGGAGGAACGATAAAATGTTGAAAAAGAAGTAAAAAATCTCAGTGGAATAGTAAACAAACATATGTGAAATTATGTATGAACCAAAAGAATCGCTGGCTATGCAAGTACTCAAAACACTGAGATTTCCGTTGTTTTACTTTTGCACGACCATAACAAACCTTTGGCTCATCTCTGGAAGATCTTGGGTGTGTCCTAGCTGACTGAAGTTGGCTATGCAACCGTTCTGAATCAATCTGACGTGTCACGTGTAGTTTAATGGTAATTTCACTAGAGAAATCTAACCACAAGGCAAAGAACAATTTGGGTGTGAGACAAATATTACAAGTGCTAAAGTTCTACAAAAATAAGATGACTGGTAGAATTTCAGAAAGATATGGAGAAGCTGTCAGATCCATATCCTTAGTTGGAGTTCGAGACATGCCCCGAGTAGAGGGGTGTAATGATGTATGACTATGGTTAGATAGACTAGTATATATTTACAGTAAAAGTTTTGATGATTTAAAAAAAAAAAGTTTTGATGATTTTTTGTAATAAAAAAATAAAAAGAAGTTTTGATGATTTTCATTAATTATAATTTTTGAAGTTATAGTTTTATTTAGTTTAAGTGTTTTAAAAATACTAAAATATATTTAGTTTAAGTTTAAATTTAAGTTTTATTTAGTTTAATTTTAAGTCTATGTTAAAGTGTAATTTACTTTCATTTAGTTTAAGTTGAAAATTAAAAATTTATTAAAATATTTTAGACAATTAATCAAATAAATTACAGAGATTTTATTAAATTCATAAAAACGAGTTAAAATAACTAATATTAAATTAAATAATATCTTATACAATTTCATATTTAATAAATAAATAATAATATAATTATATATATATATATATAAATATTCAAATGCACTAATGTAAAACTGTTAAAACATTTTGATTTTATAAATTAGATTTTGTTAAAATAATATTCCCCAGCTTTAAAACAATTTATATGATTGGATTAATAACTTATTTGCGTGGTCATGCGAATCCGACAAAAACAGAAAAAAAAAAACAAAAGACAAAAGGATTATCGTTCCCGGTGAAAAAACTGTTAGATAATGAGTTTCAATTTAGAAATGAATAATTAAAATAATCCGTTGGGAATATTCTTTACTCTTATCCATATCTGTTTTTGTTGTAATTTTTTTTCAAAAAAATAGAATGATGTCACAAAAAATGTATACGAAAATAAAGTTATGGTTTAGGTGACTTAAGTCTTCCAACAAATTATACACTAGAATACTTCCGCGGAATTCGTCTCGGCAAATAGTAAATTTAGGGTCTATAAGACTTTTAGGAAGTCTTACCTGAAAGTTTTCTGAATCAAAAATATTTAACTTTGTTGGATTTTTTGTCTCTCTATTTTAAAAGAAAATTTACAAATTCTTTCTCTTCCTCTCAAATGGCTGCAACAAAAATGTAATGTTTTTCACTCTAAATTTCTCAGAGGTCCCGGAATCTGCATAAACACACGAAAAGCGAAAGACAAATAGATAACAGAATATCGAAAGTAAATTGCACAGTGGCATATTATTGATTGATAAAAAAACAAGGTTACAGGATTTCCGAGAGACAAGACGGACAGAGTTTCGCTAGCCAAGTTAATCTCAGAACAAGAACGAAAAGAGTCTAAGTAAAATCGAGCCGCCTAAATTCTACGTTTTCCTAAGCTAGCAGAGTTTTTCTAGATCTCCAGTCCGCCCTGTGCCTTTGGCTTTAGCTCCCCTTATATTAGCCTTCTAGGTCGGTTCCCGCTTCCTTTTTTTTGCCCCTAGGTCGAGTTTATCCTTTCGCGGAAATATTATTTTCTTCTCGATCTTCATCATTATTTTGGAAACTTGACATTTATCCTCCGATTTCTCGAGATTTATCTTTTTCCGCAAGTAAAGATAAACCTTTATAGCACTGATGGGCTCCATTTCGTACGAATTCGTAAGTGGGCTGGTGGCCGCGTTGTAGGCCTCTTTGGGCCATTTTTCGACTTAGACGTTTTTACGATTTCTTAGAAAGAACTCCGCTTGATACGACATCATCGTATCGAGGAAATCCACACTTCCCGTATAGTTTAGACAATCATGGTGTTAAGTAAACCGTTGCCGCTTATACGATAACCACGGTTTTCGTTCGGGAAAACGAGTCTTCGCGGTTCTTGTTGTAAAGTTCCAACGGTAACTCCGATCGATACAAAACGACGGATTGATCTGTCAAGGCTCAGTGAAAAGGCATAAGGTCCGGTCCACGGCAAGAGGAGTTGGTCCGACTCGCCGAACGGGTGAGTATGACGGTGTGTGCGGTCCAACTCGCCCGTTCGGCATGGTCGATCCAACTCGCCCGTTCGGCGAGTTGGACTGCGCGCTTGTTTCAACTCGCCCGTTCGGTGAGTTGGACAGTGCGCTCGTTCCAACTCGCCTGTTCGGCGAGTTGGACGGGGCGTTTGATCCAACTCGCCCGTTCGGCGAGTTGGACTGCTCGTTTGATTTCGTGATCCATTTTTCTCGAGTCTTTTGCTTCGAGAACTTTTTTTTGAGAGTGTGTCGAGAAAGATTTCGCACTGAAATGTAATTTTTAGACGTTGATTTCGAGATAACTGTTTTTGACCGCAACATATATTAGCCGGTTCCCAACTTTTCTACCAAACCGAACCAAAACCTCAATAACCTAACTGAATTAAACCAAACCAAATTTTGTAAATACATGAACGGCTCCTAAATTTCTAGAACTAAAACACTAAAAACCAAAATACCCGAACCGAAACCGGATGTTAGGGACTGATAGTGCATCTACATTTAAATGGTGCGAAGAAAGCATTATGTTTTTATAAATTATTTAAATCTTTTTATTGAACCGATAAACCCGTAACGTATATAATCTAGAATGACTTATGTTTTTCATATAGCATTCTATCACATGTTCTACCAACTGATATGTTTCCACAAAATTCATATTTAATGAAAACATGTTAATTAAAAATCAGATAAAAAAAAAAAAAAACCTTAATTAACATGTGAACCAACACTCCCTCCTGTAAAACCCATAAAAACCAGATAACACTTTTTTTAAAAAATTATTAAACTTCTCGTATTCTTTAATAATACATAAAACTAAATAAACTATTTGATTTGTCCTTGTAAAACCCAGAAAAATCTTATAACACATTTTAAGAAGTTAATTAACTTGTCATGTTTTTATAGTAATACATAAAAAATAAATAATTGATTTGTCATACAAAGTAAATGTATGTGAAATGAGATTATAGTTTAGAAATATATGAAATAAAGTTTAAGATATAAGATTTAGAAGTTTATGGAAATATGGTTTAGGGTATAGGGTTCGATTTATAATGAAAATATGATAAAAATCTCTAGTAAATATGTACTTGAACAAATACAGATTCAAGAAAATACATGAAAATAGTGAGATATACATAATACTTTGAACATATTTTGTAAAATACATGAATAACATAACCACTTATTTAATCACGACCAGTAGCATTTTGATTTTTTATGTTTAGTTATTTATATAAGGTCAAAAATATGTGCATTGCATATTACTATGTTTGGACTTTTTCCTTACTTAATGAAGTGAATAATAATGCATTCGAAATATTAATATGCGTAAAAGGCTACGTTAGATGCAAAGATATCAGTGATATAATGACGATAGGCAGTTGGGTTGTTCTCTATTAATAATACTGATAATTTTGATTAAGTAATGTAAGCATAAGATAAGACATATTAAGTTTCTATTGAATATGTCCAACAACGTTTTATAGACAGATTATTTAAAAAATCTTCTTTTTTAATAGTATAGATTGTTTTTTAGTTTCGAAGCATAATATCAGTCAGAAAACTCATAACTATCATTTATGTGTTCAAATTTAGAGTGCTTATTAGTAGAGTAAAGTTCAGAATCAAAATCTTATATGTTAAAAAATACGATGGGAACGATTTGTAAAATTATCTTTCCAACCTTACTATAATTACTTAATTAGCATATGTAACATGATTTCATTAATATCATATATAATTACAAATTATTTTTATTTCACAAGGACTTTTAACTCATTTTTACTATATATGGAAAAATCGGGTAGAACCCAGAAATTATGCAGCATCCAATTTTTTTCGTAGAACCTATAATGGATAATTCTGTAAACCTTATCCAGAACTGATTTGGTTAATGGATTTGGTTAATGAAAAAGAATGGCGAAAAAATCACGTTTTCTATTGCCATGTAATACATATACTCTTATTTATATGAGAGAAAAGTGAATGGTGTTCCAAAATGCTTTTTCCGTTTCAAAATAATGTATATTCTAGAATTTTCATATTTATTAAGAAAATAAGTAAAATTTTGAAAATAAATACATTTTTCCGTGTTTAGCTATTTCATGAGATTTTTAATCAATCAAAATTCAGTAAACACAATTAATGTTTTTGAAATCTACAATATACCATTATTACATACATTGAAAATGTGAAATATAAATCTTTTAGAAACTTTGACCAAAAAAAAAGATCTTTTAGAAACAATTTTTTTTCTATAAAACATGTATCACTATGAAACAAATGGAGTAAAATTTAAACTCATTCATTATTCGTTATAAGAAAAAAAACTCATTTAATATTAATATAGCTTGCTTAGGTTAGGAGCCAAGCCATACAGTTAGCACAATGATCAAAAGCCCTAGGAACATCACTAAACAGATAATTAATGAATGACATTTAAATATATAATCCCTTTATTAATTATATAAATTTATAAGTATGACAATTATAGTTTCCGTAGTACATTTGTTTCTTTTTAGGATATATATTTGTTTTTCGTAAGACTTAAAGAGTGCATGTTTTTTTTTTCATCTATATTTTATTTTATTAAACGGGTCAAGTCCAAACGCCAAAAAAAACCATACAGCAAGGCCCAATCCTTAAAAGTCTAAACCATCGGGCCAAACGGAAGACAAAAATACAAACGGCCTCAGGCCCATACAACAAAATCGGACAAACCGACACGAAAACACGCCAAAGAAACGCGTGTTGCGTTTAACGACAGTTTAAGACACGTGTCAGCCCGAAACACCAAGGCGAGACACGTGTCACACAACCAGACACCGCCACCGAACGCAACCCAAACGCGAGGCTAACGTCGACGAAGACGGAAAACAACCGCGAGCTTCGCCGGAACACGCCGGGATCAGAACGACGACACTGAATTCACCCCGGACCTTAACCAGAATCACCGCAACCACCTCCAACGACTGTATTGGAAGGTTATTGGGAACAGTTTCTTCAATCGTACGCTAGAGAGATCAATCGAAACAAGATCGAGATCTCATCCATGCTTAGGAGTGAGATTTGAATAAATAAAAGAATTGAATAAATTATTGTTAGAGAAATATATGGTAACATATTGTTAGTCTAAATGTAAGGTAAGACCAAAAAATAATAAGACAAATGAAAGGGTCCAAACAACTTTCATAGGTAGATTTTTTAAGACTCCTTCCCTTTTAATAGTATCGATTTATGTAATTTAGTTCTGTTAATAAATATTGATATATTTTTTGCTGGATACTCCAAAATGAAATCCTCCCTGATGTGTATGCTCCTAGGTATCTCAAAACTATATAACTTTATGTCAATATGTCCTCATTTGAGACACTTTTTGGTTAATGTTTTAAGGTTTTGAGATAACCACCAATACTATATATAATATTTTTAAATTTATATATATATATATATATATATATATATATATTTTGGCTAAATAATTTATGTTGTAAGATACCTTTTTAAAAACGTTGCAATAAGGTTGTTCTATCTAATAAATCGTAAGTTCATAACATATATCCGACTATATATAGTGTGTTCCTATAGACATTTCTCACTAAATATGAAATAATATAGTTGGGATATACATACTATTTAATATTTGAAATAATTTAAACACACCGAAGTTCGAAACAAATAAGGGGGACGAAAGTGGATTACTTCGCCGTGAGACCACTTGCCTAGCAATGCCATCCCAATATACTTTTAAGTTTTAACACATAAAAGGCTAAAACATATTTTAAATTTGCTGTTTCTTTAATAATAATCGAACTTATTCTCTTTTTTTTTTTGAGCAAAAATCGAACTTATTCTATAACAGACAAATAGAATCTTTCAACCCATTGTATTAAAAAAAAATTTCTTTTGCAATTCTACTCTCAATTATTTACAAAAGTTGTTGTCCAGAACCATTCTTTCATGTGTATTAATCTAGGCCGGCTCTATGCCTGGTATACAAAAAAAAAAAAAACAAATAAACTCATCAACAAATGAACATTTTGCAAAAAAGTTAGCGGTCCATTACCTTCAAACCAACTAAAAAAAGTTAGTCGAATAACTGAAAGTAAAAGTTCAAATGGTATTTTTTTTTAAAAGGAAGTGCAAATGGGTTAGACACTTTTTTTTAATTTTTCGGCTGATAGACGGTTCTTATATCTCTTATTTAAGAGACGATTCTTATATCTCTTAGTTAAGAGATAATTCTTAATTTTTCTTAGTTAAAATCTAAGAAAAGTTAAGAATCGATTTTTAGCCGAAGTTAAAAACCCAGTTAATTAGAGACTGAGTTATCTATACTATACTAAAAGGAGGATATAATCAACATTCAGCTTATCCACGTAGGATTAAAAATTTGACCAATAAAAACAAGTTATTTTGCCACGTCAAAAGAGCTATCGCAGAGTAAAGACGAAAACCTCAATCACCAAACATGCTTCGTCTTCCTAATTCTCACGGAAGTAATTCCACCGTCTGTTATCATCCCTTTGGTTTCTCTTCTCTAATGTCATAAACCCATTAATAATGAGTCGCAAAACCTCATTCTTTACTGCAACAATCAAACGTGGCGAAACTCTTTCTATTCCTTCTGCTTTTAGCTACTCCTCTTCACCACATTAGCAGTAACCGAATAATCGCAGCAATCGATGGCAAACAAAACCGTGAATCTTTTTCTTTCTGGTGATTTTCAGTTATGAAGAATGTTTTGTTTAGCTCTTTTAATTTTCATCTAACATTCTAAAGTATTTTATGTTTTGTATTTGTATTTGATTCTTGGATCTGGTCTGAGTCGTGCTGCTACTCTCCACCACCTGGCTTTAACCATTGAATCCATCGTCATGTCTGTCACTCGCCGGAAAGTCGGAAAACAGGTAGAGATTACTGAATCTACAATATTGTGGTTAGAAATTATAATACTCAGTCTGTGTTCAATTCCTTTGATATATGTGAAATTGATTATAGGATTGGTGTGAATATGGTGCTCGGTTTTTGAGATAGTGTTGGAGAAGTTTTTGCTTGCAATTCGTTTCCATTGTTAACTGTTGATTAAGCTTTGTCCTGTTTATGTTGGATTGTCTTCAAATCCTCTACGTAGGCTTAGATTAAAGTCTTAAACTTTCTAACTCTGCTCTATTTGTCTCAGGTCTGTGCTTTTCTTTCTGGAGGAAGATATGCAAAGAAAGTTGTTGTACCCATTGGACAAATCTAAAGAAAACCCAGAACCAAGAAAAATTACAGAGAGACTGAGGCAAAGATCTATTTGATGTTCTCTCTGATGATGTCATGGTAAAAAAAACCTTGATTCAAAAGTACTCAGCTTAAAGACTTTGTTTTTTTTTAACACTAAAGACTTTTGTTCTGTGTTATAAAATATGTATTCACATAAAGCCGTGATTTTGTGGAGTATGTTCCAGCAGAGACAGATGCAGGACTTGAAAAGGAAAAGCACAGAGGAACTGAAGGCTTTCGTAGAGATCTCTTGCACAACTTCTCCCAATCATTTAGTTTCTGTGAGGAAAGCTTATTGTTTACTCCTCAATTCATCCCTTGCAGAATACACTGGTTCATCTATTCATTTTCCTCCAGCGAAAGTTTTTGTTTTTTGGTATCATACATTTTAACTTACAAAATTGCTTCTTTTTTTGTCTTTTAGTAGGCTCAGAAGAAGCACAACTGCACAAGTATGATGGTATCTTTGGTTTCACAAAAGAGACCATAAAAAGAAAAGGGGATGAAGATACAAGAAGACATGTAGAAGTCAAAGAAAGGACTTTTGATAAAAGGTAAAAGCGTTTCCTTTGTTTCACAACCTAAAGGTTCAGACTGTTGCAGCATTTTTATACTGTTAAATACCCACTGCTTATCATCACAGTGTATGCAGTCTATAGTGCATGGAGTTATGCCAGATGATATTGCTCGGTTACTGAATCGTGCTTGCTACTACTCAGCTGTGCGCTTCATGGCTTATATCCACCGAGAATATAAGAAAACGTAATACATTTTTCTTTTTTTTGAAGTGCATGTCTCTCTACCTTTATTAGTTGCTAAATACTCATAAGCAAGAAATTTTTTTATTGAGTTTCTGATATTTGTTAGGCTATACTGGTCTTTCCCAAAAAAGAATGGAGAATGAGATGGTTGTTGAAGTTTTTAAGAAACTTCAGAACCCATACGAGGTTGGGATTATGGTTCATCATGTGTATCAGTGCATCAAATTCCTCCATCTCTGATCTCCCTAGCTGTTTCCATTGGGTAGTAAGTCTTGATATTTGTTTGTCTTTTTTTCCATTCACAAGAGAATAGGTGAGTTTGAGAGTTGATTCTTTTGATAATTGCACTCAGAAGGACTTAAACAAGCCACTGATTATTGCAGAGAAAGAGTTAGAGACAGGAGAGGAAGACTAGGAACTGATGCACTCCTTATGTGAGACACTTACCAAGGTAAGTGTTATTGACTTAGTTCGCTTTCTTATCAACGTGGTGGTGGTATTTATCATCTAATTACATCATACTTAGTGGCAGCCAACACCAACATGGAAGTGTTGTTAGAGGTAGTTGAGGCAGAGGCCAAGCTGGTGGTGGCAAAGACAATAAAGGTGGCCTAGCTAAAGATTGTCGTGCTTAAAAGTGGGATTGATAAATGGAATAAAAATCCCTAACATGGTATTAGGAAGAATGTGTAGATAACAATAACTGAAGGTTTTCTACATTTGTGGATCATCAGGTGAGCACGCTCCTGTGTCTAGGAGCATCCGGAGCTAGATCCATTGTTGCTCAGACTTGCGCATTAATTTTTTTCGTAATTCAATGGCTACAGGAGGTGGCTGGAGGAACAACAGAGGTTGTTTAATTAAGTGTTGCGACTCAAGAGCACCTGACCGATAGCGAGCTTAGGATGTTTGTTGATGTGTGTGGAGAGGAATACAGTTCAAGGCAACTTCAAAGCAATAACGTTTACCCGCATTAGATCATTGTTTCTCTCCGTATTCTTTTTTTGGTAGAGATTTATGTATGAAAAAATGGGAAAGTAAAATGATTCAGAAGAAAATGTACAGTTTTATTTATTCTCAAATGTAACACTACATCATTTTGTAAAGATGTCAAGCATTTATATTGCTAAGTATATTCTTTAGACGAACAGACCCTCTATTTTGTAAAGATGTCAAGCATTTATATTGCAAGCCGCATCAACTATATTAATTCTAAATACCGCATAAAGTTTCTAATACTGCTACTTAAAACTTCATTGTTAATAAATAGTTCAAGCTCACTGATTTCAAGCAAAAAATATAAATCTTTCAACATCTACTATGTTAGAATAGTGATGTAATATGTTCTCAGATTTTACACGTGTAATACATGGTTCATTTCTATCGTAACCAGATGAACTTTATCTATGATTAATAATTTATTTTCATGATAATTCAATATATAAAATAAAATATATTTGGATCATAACTTAGATTTAACTATTTTTTATTCATTTCACATTTGTTGATCTTTATATATGTATTTTTAGATAGTAAAAATGATAAATTGTCAATTTTACTCTTTTCTAATTCAATATATAATATATTATTATAGTAAAGGATGCAATATATGTGCGTTATTATATTAAATACATTTATATTTGTGTAACCCCGGGCGTAGCCCGGGTAAAATCTCTAATAGTATTAATATTGCAGTTTCGATTCGATAGCAGTTCACCTTAATTGAAAACAGAAAGGTAAAGAAACCGGAACTAATCGAATTATATATACTGTATCATGGGGGCACACACAACATAAGATTGGTTTACATCACATGTGATGATGTTGATGTGAATAGGAGTATCGTCCACATATGTTTACTATATAATTTTTTTTTGAGCAAATGTTTACTATAGAATATAATCATTGAATTTCTAATAAAGACGAAAGATTCTATTGTACTATTATCTTATGCTCTAGAGATTTCCTGCTGAAGAAAATGTTACCCTAAGTCATTATCAAATTCGACCGTCCATTTGAAGACGTACACGTCTTTATGGTCAAACTTCTTTCACCTAACTTCCTAGAAAACTACGTAACATTGCATGTGTCTGATTTCATTGTTCAAACCCAGTCAATTTATATATAGAGGATGGATGAATGAAGATGACTTTGTGAAATTTCCAGGCTCTTACCAATTCTCTTTAAATTTGCTCATTTCTTCCCCTCTCTCTACAAAATACCTTTCGAATCGTACCATTTACGGAGAAACAGGGCATGCAGAGACAATGGGCAATACAAATTCGTTGTGTGGGCGTAAAGGGTAACAATTAGTATCACTATCAATTTTAATATTTATAAATACCAAGTAAAAAGACAGGTAACGTGTATTATTGTGTACTTCTGTATAGATTTTACAACAAGGAAACTTTGATAAGTTCTGTTGGCAACAACTCATCCCACGATGGTATTAGAACAATTGAAGCTGTTAAGAGTTGTAGCTTTTCTAGAAAATCAGATCTTTGTATCCGTATCATCACATGGAACATGAATGGAAAGGTACGTTCGTAGGTATGCGCATATTCGCTAGTTATTAGATACTCCCTCCGTTTTTTATTATAAGTCGTTTTGAAGCTATGCACATAGATTAAGAAAATCATTAATTTCTTATATTTTCGAAACAAAAACATCATTAATTATTTACCTAACCACAATTTAACCAATAGAAAAATAGAAGATATATTATCATTGGTCAGACAACATTAATTACTAATAAATGTTACATAAAAAACCGAAAACGACATATAATTTGGAACAAAAAAGTTTCTCTAAAACGACTTATATTAAAAAACGGAGGGAGTATATAACAAACATTCCTTAATATCATCATTAATTATTGCTATAACAAATGTGAAGGTTTCGTATGACGATTTGGTTCAGCTTGTTGGCAAAGACAGAAAATTTGATTTGCTTGTCGTTGGAGTGCAAGAGGCTCCCAAAACCAATGTAGCTCAACTTTTGCAGACAGCTTCATCTCCAACTCATGTGTAAGTGATCTACTGTTTCTTTCTATTTATCTCCATTATTGATTTACCACAAATGTTCTGTTCCCTGTGATTTTAATATATATTGCGGAGTTTCATTTACGAAATGAAATGCAGGCTTCTTGGGAAGGCGAAACTGCAATCGATCCAGCTATTATTGTTTGGACCAAAGAATTCACAACCACTAGTAAAAGGTATTTATTCATCTATTACCATCAGATGTATATACTCTCTAACAATCGGTTCCCAAGCGGGCAAAATCAATCAGATACAAAAAATCGTCAATGGAAGGTTGACATTTGTAGCCTAGGTGTTTGATTAATCGGTCTAGGCAGTTTATTGCGACACAATGAAAAGTACTAAATGCTAATCAATTTATGTAAAGAATTTGTATTAGTTAAATACTTAAAATGACACTAACACTGAAAATAAATCTCTAGATTAACTGGCTAGGTGTTAAAGCTTCCTAAACACCTAGTATCACAGAATTTTTGAGATGTATATACAATCTTACAATAAAACCAAAACAATAGTGTCAGATTAAATTCAGCTTTTTTTTGTAACTTTGGTGTCTGATTAATTGCAGATTTAAAAGCGGAAAGTCAATCGGTTGGAGGATGTGGCGGTTTAATTGGAAGAAAGAAAGGAGCCGTGGCTATTCGTATTAACTACGGTGACATCAAAATAGTTTTCATCTCTTGTCATCTCTCTGGTACCTACTTTGATTTTGTTTTCTTATCGCTAATTTACAATTAAATTATACTCTCTCCGTTTCATAACAAATGATGTTTTGAAGAATTATTGATGTTTCAAAATACATGATTTTTGATATTTTTTAATTAATTTAAAGTTCATTAAAATCTGTGTGACCAATAATGTTTTATAATATTTTTAATGATTGACTGGATTAAATTTATTTAATATTTTTAGTATTAGTTTTTTTAAAAATGTGTATATCTTAATTCTTATGTCTTCATCCAAAACATCAGAGGAAATAATTAAAAATACTAATATTACTATTATGTATGCAGCTCACGCAAATAAAGTAGATCAGAGAAATGAAGAGTTGAGACGCATATCAAATTCACTAATATCAAAAGACAAAAGGACACATGACCTCATTGTTTGGCTTGGAGATCTTAATTACAGGATCCAAGATGTCTCTAACCGTCCTGCTCGATCCCTTATCCAAAACCATCTTCAATCTGTAAGTCCCCTTTTCAATTCATAAAATGCAAACTATATCTTGATACTTACGGGCGCATACTCGGCATTTTGTTTAATTATAAATCAAGGATAGTAAGGATATAAAAAAAAATGAAAGAAAATTTAATTAGTTCTATATTTTCTCATAATTCTTAATTACTTGGCTCGATTCATCTCGGTTGCATAAAAATTTATTTTATTTTGGTACACACTATTATTACAGTTTGGCTTTAAATAAGAGTTATGTTCTATTTTGAATAACTTAAGTACATCCGTACATGATCCGATTTGTTACTTACTCCCAATCCTTATTTGACGTTATGACATTATGCAGGTTCTTGTGCGTAAAGATCAGCTCCTGCAAGAAGCTGATAGAGGTGAAATATTCAAGGGGTATTATGAAGGAACTCTAGGGTTTAAACCGACTTACAAATACAATGTGGGAAGCAGTAACTACGATACAAGCCACAAGGTCAGGGTTCCAGCTTGGACAGACAGGATCTTGTACAAGATTCAAGATACCAAAAATATTCAAACAACTCTTTACTCTTATGATTCCTTAGACCAAGTGAATGGTTCCGATCATAAGCCTGTGAAAGCGGATCTTTGCTTGAAGTGGATCAACAGTTAAATGAATGAATGACTTTTGTGAGGAGTCCGAATAATATACTGTTGCTAGATTGAACGTAAATAGTAAGCAACATTTTGCGTTTCTGTTTAGCTATTATTAGATTTGTATGTTTCAATGTAAGGTTCGCAACTCTCCAAAGTGTTAATTTCTTTTATGTGCGTCAATGATCATTCTCTACGTTATCCTTTGATCTGATTCGGCTCCACGCTCTTCGTGATCTGCAAGGCCGGTAATTCCTGGCCTTCACAGTGAGGATCTTACACGGCTAGCCATTCTAACCTATTCACACCGCATTTGTAGAAAACATCATCAAGACCGCTGTTACCACCATGAAGTTTAAACTGGACATCCATTGGTGTTCGCCTCCTTTAGCCATATATCACCCTTTTTCAACGTTCTTGGCTTTTGTTTTCTAGGCCACGAAGTTGTGTTGTCCTCATATCCTATTAGTGTGTTCTTTTCTTTTGTCTTACCCGTTTGAAAAAAGTGAGATATATTATAACGCTCTGACCAAGGCTCTGACCGTCAATTAGTTAGTGAAGCATCCATGCTCATTCTTTTAGTCCGTAGACGCATCCCGTCTGACGAGCAGAGCGTTAATTTTTTCAAAGTCCGAAAGCCTTATTTATTAACCTTGCAATTACCATGTGACTTTTCTCCGTGCTTTGGTCTCACCGGCACGGTATGGCGGATCACTCATCCTTTCACTACTCCAGCCTAAGCACACTTAACTCTGGAGTTCTAAACCGATGTGTGACGAAAAATGTAAGTCAATGATATCACTCAAATTACCTTAAGGAGTGATTTACCTTCTCAAATAAGAGGTCGAGTTATAGTACTTAGGGATCGAATTCATAAGAATCTATGACACAAAAAATTCTAATAGTTATTTGATTAATCTAGACACGTAGTTGTAATGTAAATTGCAGTTTGAGCAAGGCGGTTGTTCGGTTAATTGATTGAGGTTGTAAACAAATATGAAAGGCGTTAGACTTAAGGTTTCTATTCAGACAATCAGGATTATAGTGGTATAGAGACTAAGATTGTATATTGGATATTCTAGAACTCAAACTAAGGAATAATCTATCAACTTCCGTTTGTTTAGATTATCTATTGTCTAGATCTAAAACCTCAACTGTCGTTTGTTGGTTTTGAGAAAGTGTCTATCGATGCTATCAATGGATAGTCGATCGATACACCTTTCAGTCCGTCGATCGACGTCCCTTCTAACAAGCTTTAGCGAGCGGGTTTGAGCATGTTCACTAGGTTAACTAACTCAGTTGTGGCTTGTTTCTAACAATCCTAGCACAATATGATTTATATCAGACAAAGAACCATGCTTCCGCTTGCGCCCAATTATCTAGGAACATGATTCTAGTTAGCTACTCTAGAACATAAGCATTAAAGACAATTCAATTGATGGATATCCAGACAACTAAGCAGTTCTGTATTTTGGGCTAATCCCTCATGCCTATCTGAACCCTAAATCTAAGAAGGTGAATATATTCAGACATGGTAGTTGTCACAAACAATCATAGATGAATAGATGAAATTGCAATAGATATAAAAACCAAAATAGTTCCATGAGGATTCTGAAAGGGTTCCTCCCTTCTCTCCTAATATAAACTAAGAACAAAACTAAGTAAAGAAAGCGTAGCCGTCAACAATGGCTTAGAAAACACATAAATAGGGTTTTAGGTCGTCCATGGATATTTTGGTAATTTGTGGTGATTTCTGGGCTTAAGTCGGTCTTGAAATATACTCGGCCCGCGTTCTGGCATCAACGTCGATCGACACCAAGGCTGTGTCATCGATCCACATTTCTTCATCTACTCGACGGTTTTCTCTCGCGAGACAGACTGGCCACTCTTCAGTAAAACCGACATAACTTCTGATCTAACCATTGGATTGACCTCAACCCAGTGTCATTGGAAATCTAACTCAAAGATCTATCTTGTGTTCAAAGATGGGCTCAATTGAACTGTGGGAAGGTCTCCATCCGTATTTAAACATCTGACACATCTTTGCAGTTCTGCACTCAAAAGACTCCAAATGGCCCCAAAATCACAAAAGTTCTCCAAAACGTATCTTCCCATATAATATACTCTAAAACATTCATATACCATGGCTAAAAGTGGATAAAATCCATGGTATATCACACCCACAGACTTATCTTTTTGCTTGTGCTCAAGCAAAACAAGAATAAATCCGTGAAAGAGGTTTGAAAACAATAGGGATTCACACAATTTAAGAACTCACTATCATCACCTCTACAATGTTGCAAGCCACATCAAATCAATTTTAACTTTAGAGGTAGCTTATATACGATATTCTAGCTTAGCAACCAAATCAATCTAACCAGCAATTTAACCAATACTGTCTAACTCGCCCCTCTACTGATCTCATTTAATACATATATAAAAGTGTAGGCTTTACCTTGGGAATATCGATCAAAAGACAAATGGACTCTTACTCAAGCAAGTTTCTAAACACACAGGTTGTCTTATCTGATCCCTTTCTTCACTCTTTCTCTCTTCTTTGAATCTCAATTCCATTGAACAATGATGTTGATACAGTCCATCTTTATTCATTTTCTTTTTGATTTTTCTCTTTTATTTATATCTTTCTCTTCTCTTTTTTTATTTTTTACTTGACAAAGTGTAGGCAAATAATATGGTCACAGGAGGCACTCATATCCCTCGCTTCCAACGATGTGTGATCATTAATAGAGTCGCATGAGACACTCCTACCCCTCTAAAAGACAAATGGACTCTTACTCAAGCAAGTTTCTAAACACACAGGTTGTCTTATCTGATCCCTTTCTTCACTCTTTCTCTCTTCTTTGAATCTCAATTCCATTGAACAATGATGTTGATACAGTCCATCTTTATTCATTTTCCTCGCTTCCAACTATGTGTGATCATTAATGGAGTCGCATGAGACACTCCTATCCCTCTAAAAGACAAATGGACTCTTACTCAAGCAAGTTTCTAAACACACAGGTTGTCTTATCTGATCCCTTTCTTCACTCTTTCTCTCTTCTTTGAATCTCAATTCCATTGAAAAATGATGTTGATACAGTCCATCTTTATTTATTTTCTTTTTGATTTTTCTCTTTTATTTATATCTTTCTCTTCTCTTTTTTATTTTTTATTTGATAAAGTGTACGCAAATAATATGGTCACAGGAGGCACTCCTATCCGTCGCTTGTGTTCTCATTAATGGAGTCGCATGAGACACTCCTACCCCTCTAAACCGTATGAAATCATTTAAATCTTTTATTTATATAGATGCCGAAGAGAGAGAGATAGATAGAGAGAGAGAGATAGAGAGAGAGAGAGAGAGAGAGAGAGAGAGAGAGAGAGAAGAGAGAGAGAAAGAGAGAGAGAGAGAGAAGGGAATCAGAAACACACTGACTTTTACCCTCTAGACTTGTAGGAAGAATCCGATCTAATGTATACCAATCCCCAAGACAAGCAAATTAAGCTCAATTAGGTTGGAGATCAGCTTTGGTTCTTTCAAACTTTCTCAGAAAGTGTGGGTAATTGGCAGGTGATCCACTTTGGTATCTCTAATAAACTCTGCAGTCAATAAATCTAAGGGTGGTGTTAGAGAGTGGTTAGATAATAAGTAAAATTGTAAAGTTCATTATCCCCTTATTGACTCAATAAAAACATTTTGAAAACATTTTATAAAACTCATAGATAAGCTAAATATCAGTAAACCTCCCCCTAGACTTAAATTACACTGTCCCCAGTGTATATATAGTCGAACTTTGGTGAGAACATAAATCATAAGTACATAATGTAACAAAGAAAACGATATACCTTCTCGCTGATGTCAGTATCGATCGATACAATAAAGTGGCAATTGGTTGTTTCTGGTGTCGTACTGTCGATCCATATCGACCAGGTGTCATCGGTCGATTCTTAGAGCAATCGTCTCCTTGGATCTTTTTTTATACTCAAAGTAAAACATAATATTAGTAGAACCTCCCCCATACTTAAACAACACTGTCCTCAGTGTTATACGGTCTAAGACTGTTAGGAAAATAAACCATATGTACTAAATTTAATAAGGTTTCGCGAGTATACATGCCAATTAACACAATTAAGTGGCGATCGATACTTCTGATGCTCTGTCGAACGATACTCTGGCCAACCGTCGATCGATGCTGGTCCACAACTCATGAACCATGGAAATTTTTTTCCGATAAACAGTACCTCTGCTACAGTATTGATCGATGCTGCTACAGTGGTATCGCTCGGCGCAGCTACTGTGTCGTCGTCACTGTTCATCTTTTTTATTTTTACCTAAAATAAACAAACACACAAAAATCAGTATAATATAAAATAATACCATATTTAAAACTTACATAATAGTTAGTTGCCTCCCACTCATCTCTTATTTTTAGTCATTAACTTAACTTCTAGAGATCTGATTTAGGCCGAATGAGAATGAGAACTCGCTCCAAAACAAGTCTCAGTATCTACTCTCTGAAACTTTGTCATTCCTATTGTGAAAGCTTCCATAGACTCTTCTCCTTTGTCTTTCATCTCAGCAATAAGGAGTGCTCCAAGCTTTACGAATGGCTGTGAGAAGCATCTGCTGCACACTATGTACTTCCTGACACCATCTGAGAACTGAGGGATCAATGATAACTGAAGATCTCCCTTGATCCTTTTTCTCTTCTTCCAATTCTTCCTCTTCTTTCCCGCAGACTTGTCTGTGTCTGTGTGCTGAGATACCCGAAGGGTGTCGATCGAGAATAAATTGTTGTGTCAATTGATGCCGGTGTCACAGATACCTTTATGACATCATCTTCTAGACCTAATTTCTCCTGAAAAACAGCTGCAGAAAGATAACCGTCTACTATCCCAATCTTAAGATCTTGATGCACACTTATGTCAGGTGGAATAGGTGATTCAGCTTCAGAAATAAGGCAGAGAACCAAACTCTTCACATGGTCATGTATCCTCTTCAATCTTTTGTGGAACCCAATAGCTTCTTCTGTGCAGATATATGGTCGAAGATGTTCATGGACAGCAAGCTGTGAGGCCACAGACTCATGTTTTTTTTTCATCAATCGGTTCCATCTCAACTATGCAACCTGGTGATTCGTTCAACAATGGGCTTCGATCGATATCAGGTGGGTGGTGTCGATCGGTAACTAGTTGGCGGTGTCGATCGATGCCGGGTGGGCGGTGTCGATCGATGCTAGCCTTTGGTGAAGTTTCCAGATCTTTTCCCGAAGTGAGCTTATCGTCATCAAGCTTCTTCTCTGAGTTCTGACCCAAATCTCTAGGCAGTGCTTCATCCAATACCTTCAAGAAGTCATCTAGTTCTAAAAAATCTTCAATAGTGATCTCCTTATCGATATCCAATCTTCAAGCTTTTCTCCATTCCTTAGATCCAAGAATTCTTATAGCTCCAAGAAATCTTTCATGGTGATCTCTCTGCTACAACTGGGCCATGAAAACTGCTTGATATATCAGTGCTCTCTTGTGTCGAGTCTGCAAAGTCCTGAGAACAATTCGAACTTTCAGGGATTTCAATAGGTGTCGATCGACAACATGAGTTTGTGTCGATCGATTCTGAGGTCGCGGTGTCGGTCGTAGCCGTCAACAATGGCTTAGAAAACACATAAATAAGGTTTTAGATCGTCCATGGGTATTCTGGTAATTTGTGATGGCTTCTGGGCTTAAGTCGATCTTGAAATATACTCGGCCCACGTTCTAGCATCACCGTCAATTGACACCAAAGCTGTGTTGTCGATCGACATTTCTTCATCTCCTCGACAGTTTTCTCTCGCAAGACAGACTGACCACTCTTCGTCAAAACGGGCATAACTTCTGATATAATTGTTGGATTGACCTCAACCCGGTGGCATTGGAAATCTAATTCAAAGCTATATCTTGTGTCCAAATATGGGCTCTATCACACAGTGGGAAGGTCTCCATCCATATTTAAACATCTGACACGTCTGTGCAGTTCTGGACTCAAAATGCTCCAAAACGCTCCAAAATCACCAAAGTTCTCCAAAACGTACTTGAATGTGAAAACACTCTAAAACATACTCTGTTAGGGTATTTTTTGTGTACAAGCGATCCGTGCTCAGCTCTACGGAATGATAGGAAGAAGGTGACATGTCGTTGGGTTTGTATTCTTCTGCTTCGATAGTTGATAAACCAGAAGATCCTGCTCTTAGGATACTGCCATGTGGGTATGGGCCAGTATATGTCGTCGGTGCCTTAGTAGCAGCAGGGGAGATTATTCGTTAGGCGGGGGCTGCCTATCAATAGTAAAGATCGCAGGGTCTTCTTGATCTATGATCGATGGTTCCGACTACCAAGGTCGGTCCCTGGGTGCCTCCTGATCTGTTGTTGATGGTTCCGGCTACCAAGGTCGGTCCATGGGTGTCTCCTGATCTGTAGTTGATGGTTCCGGCTACCAAAGTCGATCCTTGGGTATCTACGCATGGGACCATGGAAGGTGTTTGGATTTATAGCTGCATCCTTCAGTGGGGATTGCCTACGTACCCTTCATTGAGAGATTAAGCCGTTCGTAGTTCATGTATTGGGGTGCGTAGCCTAGATGGGCACGTAGCCTTGGGAGCACGTGGCTCTAGTGGACACATGGCCTAATGGGTACGTAGCGTTTGGGAGCACGTAGTGTTAGTTGGTAGGAGTCATCTGTTCTAGAGGGCACATGGCCGGAACAGATGGTAAACCCGTCGATATGCTGCAGGGAGCATAAAGCGTCGATGTGCTTCCGTGAGCATGGAGGGACCCTGATGATGAGCTGGAGATCGTGGCCTGAGCCAAGAGGAGGAGAGTTATAGGCGTGCTGCAGTGAGCATATATCTTCATCTAGTTGATAGTAATCGCAGGATTCGTCGGTTGTAAACATGTTGATGAAGATGGTCTTCTAGGTGCGAAACCTTGCCTTGGCGGCTGTAGAATTGTCCAGCTCTTGAGTTGGATGTCTTCTCCCATGGATGGACGTGTCGATCCTCTTTCTTTAGGTTTAGAAACCTATATTTATAGTGGAAGTCGTACCTCTCTCTTAGGATTTGGAAATATTCATTATATCCTTAGATAATAGAATATTTCCTTTTTCGTAAGGACGACCATATGTATTGGAATATTTCCTCTTTCTCTTGGGTTTAGGAAGATTCCTTCTTGTCTAAGGCTCTCACCTTATCAAAGGAAGATTTCCATTTATCATGTTATGCTCTTCAGCCTAAAGAACGCATGATCAACCTATCAACGGCTGGTGAACATGATGTTCGTGGACCAAATCGGGAGAACCATGGAGGTCTACATCGATGACATGCTGGTCAAGTCCCTGGAGGCGGAAGACCACATATCTCACCTACAACAAGCCTTCTCCACCCACAGGAAGTATAACATGAAGCTCAACCCGGCTAAATGCTCATTCGGAGTCAGTTCTGGCAAGTTCCTCGGGTACATTGTAACCCACCGAGGCATCGAGGCCAACCCGGAGCAAATCAGGGCCATTCACTCAATCCCTTCCCCGAAGAACGTCAAGGAGGTTCAAAAGCTAACGGAAGGATGGCGGCCTTCAGCAGGTTCATCTTCAGACTCTCCGACAAATCTCACGCCTTCTTCAAAACCCTCAAGAATCCGAAGGACTTCTAGTGGACGGAAGAATGCGAATCAGCTCTCCAAGAGCTAAAGTCATATCTCACCACTCCTCCTCTCCTATCCAAGCCACTACTCGGTGAAGTCCTGCTGCTATATCTAGCAGTCTTCGAACACGCCGCGAGCGCCGTCCTTGTTTGCGAGGAGGGAAACAAGCAGCTACTAATCTATTACGTAAGCAAGGTTCTCCTGGATGCGGAAACCCGCTGTAGCCATCTAGAGAAGCTGGCCTTTGCCCTGATAATCGCTGCTCGCAAGCTCCGACCCTACTTTCAGGATCAACCAATCGTGGTTGTTACCTCCTTCCCTGTAAAGTTGGTCCTCCACAAATCAGAAGTCTTAAGATGCCTAGCCAAGTGGGCCGTGGAACTAGGGGAGTACGACGTAATATTTTGACCCGCCACGGTTATAAAGTCACAGGTCCTAGCAGACTTTGTGGCTGAATTCTCCCCTGCCTTGCTCCCAGCTTTGCAGCAGGAGGTACTCCTCCGAGGCGAAACTAAGGAAGAAGGAGAATGGATCCTGCACATTGATTGATCCAGTAACGTCAGAGGAGCCGGAGTGGGTATAATGCTTACCTCGCCAACGGGGAACACAGCCTCAAAGGCCGTGAAATGCAACTTCAAAGCAACCAACAAGGAGAGCGAGTATGAGGCCCTAATCGCAGGTCTAACCCTTGCTCACCAAAGGGGGGCAGAGAATATCCAAGTTTTCGGCGACTCCCAGCTGATAATCAACCAGGTACAAGGAGAGTACCAAGCAAAAGACGACAGCATGATCCAATATCTGGCGGCCGCTCAGCGACTAATCAAGAAGTCAAGAGCTGCAAGCTCACTCAAATCCCCCGGGAACAAAACTCGCAAGCCGATGCCCTGGCTAATCTATGGTCCGCCCTCGAAACGAACAGCCAGATAAGTATCCCCTTGCTCGTGCTCTAATGGCCAGCTACCTTGGAGTAACCCTCGTCAGAGGAGGTCTCTACAGTCGCAGAAGGCGAAACCTGGATGACCCCCTTATTTCGGTACCTGGAGGCCGACATCCTCCCGGGTGACTACAACGAGGCCAGGAAGGTCAAGAAGCAAGCCGCAAGGTTCTATATCTCCCAGGAGAAGCTGTACCAGAGATCTTTCTCTGGCCCGTACCTGAGGTGTGTCACACAGCGGCAGAAGCCGCTAGAATCCTTGTATAACTACATGAAGGAGATTGTTGATCCCACTCTAGCGGCAGAAGCCTGGTGCTCAGAGGCAGAAGGGTAGGTTACTTCTGGCCCACGATGGCCGCGGACGCCGACATATAAGCAAAGCACTGCGACCAGTGCCAAAGGCACGCTCTAGTCTCCAAGCTTCCCCCGGAGAACCTCAAGTCCATAAGCTCACCGTAGCCCTTCAGAAAGTGAGGCATGGATATAATAGGGAAATTCCCTATGGTGCCGGGGCAGAAGGTCTTCCTTCTGATAGTCACTGACTACTTCTCCAAGTGGGTCGAAGCAGAAGCACTGAACCGCATAACAGATCTCCAGATCCGAAAATTCCTGTGGACCTATGTAATCACTCCGCTTCGGGGTCCCCCACGAGATCGTCACCGACAATGGACCCCAGTTCACGAGCCACAACTTCAAGGAGTTCTGCAAGGACTGGGGCATAAAACTAACTTTCGCCACACCCCGACACCCCTCGTCTAACGGACAAGCCGAGTCCACGAAAAAAACCTTGGTCAACATGCTTAAAAAGCGACTGGAGGGCTCTCACGGGAAGTGGGCGGAAGAACTACACGGAGTCCTCTGGGCCTACCGGACCACCCCCAAAACAGCAACAGGGGAAACCCCTACTCGCTAGTCTACAGCTTTGAGGCCGTTGTACCTACAGAGATGCACGTAAGAACAACGGTGTGGGAACGGAAATTCGCACTGTCGATTTCCATTTAAATAAGGAAACTAGGAAAACCCTAATTTCCCAGAAGACCCGGATATCTGCTAATTACCCCACGTCAAGCAATCAGAACACGAGAGTAACAACGATAAAGTATAAGAAATCGAAAAGAGAGCAAAGAAGATCTTATTCCAAATTTGCGTATGAGCGTTTACAACAAGGTATAAGCCTGGGCTCGAGAGCTGTCGGTGAGATTCCTAGTTCTAGCAACCCTAAGATGGCTAAACCTAATTGAGTCGCAGCTCGAAATAACAAAAACGGAAAATTACCTAAATGCTCTTAAGTGCTAAGTTTGCTCTGAAAAAGTCCCCCCCCCATGCCTCTCGCCTAGGACTCCTTATATACTCGCTCCAAGGTCGGTTTACGCTTTTACTCTTCTGCCCTTAAGCCGTCATAGCATAAAATGGAGATATTCCATTTTTTCCGATCTTCGTAATTATCCTCAAAATTTCGTATTTATCTGCGGAAACTTGACATTTATCCTTTCTTGCGTGCCAAGCGTAAACCATGCTACGGTTTACGGGCTTTTAGTTAAAAAATCGTTGAGTGGGCCTCGAGTCGTGTTTTAGGTCCCTTTGGGCCTTTTTTTGACTCTAAGCGTTTACTGCGACTTCTTTTGATAAAGAATGATCTTTCCGCGGTTTCAATCCGCAAAGTTTGATCGATGATTTAGAATAGCGGAAAACATGAACCGAGTTCGCTAGGATCTTCGGGAGATAGAATCAAAGGTTTGACGAGAATGCATGGACTGGTGTCGTATCAACGTTTCAGAAGAGCTTGGTCGCTACGTAGCGACCAAGCTTTGGCTCGAGCCCGGTCACTACGTAGCGACCGAGCTTGGCTGAGCTCGGTCGCTAGCGGGATGAACGCTCGGTCGCTACGTAGCGACCGAGCTTTGGCTCGAGATCGGTCGCTGCATAGCGACCTTTTTTGAGTTCTCATCGGATGTCTCGTTTTTCCTCCGCAAAGGTTTTCGTAAGAAAGAATCTATTTCGAAAAAGTATTTACCGGAGAGATTTCTCGTTTTCTCCCTCGGATGTTTTGAATGTTAACTTCGTCGCAACCGTTTTTGACCCCAACAGTTAGCCCCCCAGCTCGTTAGAGTCGTGACTCTAGCGGGCGGATTTGTTGATTTTAGCAAGGTTAAGCGTATTGGACGATGTTCATACTTTAAATTCCGCGGAAGAAAAGTTATCGAGGCAGTATGTGCGTTAAAGATCTGAATTCCGAACCCATTCTTCTATAAGTAGTGAGCTCTTGTCATTCATTTTCTTCACACCTCCCCTTCGTCATACCTTCATAAACCTCTCTAGCTCCAACACTTTTGCTTTCAACATGTCTTCCTCCCAAGGTGATAAGAGAGATTCCGACGTCGAGATGGACGAGGCCACCTCTCCGGCTTCGGTTCTGACTTCTCCGGCTGAAGTGCCGGCTTGTGTTGCTGGTCATCTCTCCTTCCGAGAGAAACTAGTTCGTTGCCAAGCCGAGAAGGAACTGGTTCAAGCTGGCTCCAAGTTCTCGTCTTCTTCTGAGCGGGTTGTTGCCCCGGCCCATGGGACCAAGGTCGTGGCTCCTCTTCCGCAAGCTCTGCCTGTCAGATCGTCCACGACTCCGATCCTTGTTGAGGACAAGGAGAGGGCCGCTGACTCTATGCCTCCTCCTCCGGCCAGGAAAGAAATCATTCTAGCGTTGCGTGCTCCTAGTGCTGTTCCGGTTGCCCAGCGTAAGAGCCGGAAGAGGAAGCTTGCCAAGAGTGGTGATGGGGAATCTTCGCAGCAAGGAGGATGTAGCCTAGCATCGGGACTTTGCGGAAAGGTTTGTCGCTCACTTAAATCCCGATCGTTTCATGTACATTCTTTCTCGGACTTAGTCTTAAATTTTTTTTTTGTTCGCAGTTCATGTCGTTGATCGATGAGATGATCAGCGAGTGCGGTTCTGAGACCAGTCGTCTTGCCGGGGAGTTGGTGTAGCTTCAGGGTATATGGTCTGAAACTGAGGCCATGCTGACGGCTGTCAAGGATTCTCATTTAGCGAAAGTGTCGAAGCTCGAGGTCGCGATAGGAGAGCTCGAGAGAGACCTCGGGAAGACGGCGAGTTCCTTGCTTAAGGAGAAGAAGGCCATGAAGGCCAAATCCTCAGAGGTGCGTCGGCTCCAGCGTTAGATCGAGGTTGATGCGGGACTAGCGAGCCGCGGGATCCAGGAGGCCACGGATGCTCTTCGCGCAGAGTTTCAGGCTCACCTGGCGAAGATTTCTGCTTCCCTGGGTTCCCTCGAGTGTATCCGGAGCAGGGACTTAGCTTTGGCGACGATTGAGGGCGGGATAGCCGTGGTTCGGTCGTTCCAAAGTGAGGCTCCCCCGACTTTGGAGGCTGAAGAGGCCCGACTGTCCGGCTGTAAGGGAGATATGGCGGCCGTGGATGGAGATTTCGATCTCATCCTAGCTGACCTGAAATCCGCATGCGTCCTTCCGACGTGTTCAGAAGACCCAGAGGGGAAAGACCCGATGGTTGGAGAAAACGGAGGCGACGCGGCTCCAGGCTCGGATGAGGCGACGGGTGAAGAGGGGGCGTGAGTTTTTAGGATGACTTGGGTTAGATCTCTTGCGAGAGATTTGTTTTTATGTTTCTATGTTTCGGCCTTAAACGGCCTTGTTTCATATTTTGGGACTTGCCGTGTGTGGCTTTGAATCTCTGCCGCTCTGCGGCTTTTTATGATGACATAATCAAATGGTACTCTTTTTTATGAGTTAGTGTATAGTGGGGAAGGAAGGTGATGAGTTGTCATCTCATATCCTTCTTCGATTGCGAAATGTTTCATTCGAGATCTGTTTCGAGAGTTCTTCCGCGAGATGTGGGCTTCGCGGGGGCGCTGAATGTGGGAACCAAAATTCGCACTGTCGATTTTCGTTTAAATAAGGAAACTAGGAAAACCCTAATTTCCCAGAGGTCCCGGATCTCTGCGAGAGCCAACGACAAGTGATCGAATATATACGGAAATCATGAAAAGATAACAAACGAGTTTAGAGAAAACAGTAGATCTTATTTCGAGTCCGCGTAAGAGCGTTGCGATCATTACAAGAGAATACAAAGGCTTTGGCCGCAGGGGCCGTCAGCGAGTTACCTAGTTCTAGCAACATAAAACCCTAATCCTAGTTGAGTCGCAGCTCGATAACAAAGGACGAAAAAGATATCTAAAAGGCTTAGATTGATTTCGGACTGAACCTTGTTAAAGGCTGCCTACGTACCCCTTTCGAGGATCAAGCCGAACGTAGTTCAATTGATAGAGCTGGACAAGAGATCGAACTGCCTGGGCGAGTTCGTCTAGTAATTGAGTGCCAGTCATAGAAACCGAACTTGTCGAGAATAAGCCTAAAGTTTCTAAGTGCAGAGAATTCCGAATCTAAAAAGTTCTCCCCCCTGCTCCTCGCCTAGGACTCCTTATATACTAGCTCCAAGGTCAGTTTACACTTTTACTCTTCTGCCCTTAAGCCGTCATAGCATAAAAATGGAGATATTCCATTTTTCCCGATCTTCACAATTATCTTCAAAACTTCCGTATTTATCCGCGGAAACTTGACATTTATCCTTCCTCGTGGGCCAAGCGTGAACCACGCTGTGGTTTACGGGCTTTTGGTTAGGAAAATCGTAGGATGGGCCTCGAGTCGTGTTTTAGGTCCCTTTGGGCCGTCTTCCGACTCGACATGTTTACTACGAGTTTTCCGCGGTTTCTAATCCGCGAAGTTTGATCGATGAATTAGAATAGCGGGAAACATGGACTGAGCTTGCTACGGTCTTCGGGAGATAGCATTCGAAGGTTTGACGAGAATGCAAGGACTGGTGTCGTATCGATGTTCGGAAAGGTTCAATCGCTACACAGCGACCGAACTTTGGCTCGAGCCCGGTCGCTTCGTAGCGACCGAGCGGGACGAGCACTCGGTCGCTACGTAGCGACCGAGCTTTGGCTCGAGCTCGGTCGCTACGTAGCGACCGAGCGGGACGAGTGCTCGGTCGCTACGAAGCGACCGAGCTTGGCCGAGCTTGGTCGCTACGTAGCGACCGAGCGGGACGATCGCTCGGTCGCTACGTAGCGACCAAGCTTTGGCTCGAGCTCGGTCGCTACGTAGCGACCGAGCTTGGCTCGAGCTCGGTCGCTACGTAGCGACCGAGTTGTGTGCATGCTTGGTCGCCGCGTATCGATCGAGCTTGGCTTGTCCGTGGTCCGATTGTCGTACTCGAGCTTGTCCGTGGCCGAATTGGATACATGTCTGTTTCCTTCGGACAATCGGTATTTAGTGGTTCGATTGAGATTTGAACAAGAATTTACCGCAAGGCTCTTTGTAAAGATATCTTTTACGAAGATTACTTTTTCGTAAAAATGTTAATGCTGATTTTTACGGACTTTTAGACATTGATTCCGTCGTGACCGATTTTGACCCCAACAGTTAGCCCCCCAGCTCGTTAGAACCATGAGTTTACAGAGTGAGGTTCTAGCGAGTGGCCTGGCCAGTTACGCAAGTGAGTTAGGCGGAATTAATGTTTGAAAAGGTCAGTGGTAAATGGTCTTCTCGCTCTTCTAAAAATAGAACGCGATAAGATTGGGGCTGCGCCTTATGACGGCTGCCTATGTACCCTTGTTGAAGGGATCAAGCCTTTCGTAGTTCGTCTTGGAGTTTAAGGTTCTTATGACTAGTTTTCCAGTAGGACCTTTATGGTCTAGTTTTTATGTAGCGGTTATAAGGCGTGTTGCTGCCGATGGCATTTTGTATGGGTGTAGAGAGAAGACTACGAGTTGTCGTCTCGTAATCTAACTCTGTGTGTATTGCCATATCCATAATCTGTTTCGAGAGTTTTCCGGAGTGTGTAAACTTACGGGATTTTTCTGAAGACGTTCGAATATTGGCAAAGAGGCAAATTTTGGGATCTCGTATCAGGGTGTTTGATACTATGCCTAGAGATGTTAGAGACCAGTGCGCTGGGTTTAGGGCAAGACCAAGGTTTACTTTCGGTTTAAGGATTGTGCAGTGACTGGCCGGCTATCGTTTTTCCTGTTGCGATTTCTTCCCGATTCGTATCGATTTAAAGTCCGCGATAGGTTCTCGGCTTATACGACTTGTTTGATACGAATCGAGCATCTCTCCGGAAACCGGAAGTGCTAGACCAAAATTTCGGATTTCTTTTATAGCGCTATTATCCTTGTGTCGGATGTAAGAGAGTCATCTTCTACGAGATGGCTAAGTCTGTTTAGGACGTTTAAGAGTTTGTTGTGATCAGCAACAAACATAATGGTAAAAATTACTACTTTGAGTCTTCGCGAAGAATATGTTTTGAGAAGATGTTAGTGCGTATGACTGTCTGGTCTTCCATGAAGGTGTTTTTATCGAGGAAGGAAATTTCGTCGAAGAACTAATCTTCAGGCGTCCGCGACGTCTTGCGATGCTGAAGATTTGTTATTCTTTCGTATGCCACGTTTCGTGCTTGAAATGTTCGCGGGCTTTAAAGATATTTCGCGATGTTGCGAGGGTTTAGTATTAGCCCTGTGTTTGAAAAACGTTCTGGTTTGACTATGAATGTTCGCAGCCAAAAATTGTCGTTCCTGCTCGGATGCTAATAGCTTTATTTGCGATCGAGGAATTATGACTGAGGTGTCGTGTAAATTTGTCCATGGGAACAAGCGTTTTCCTTCATGGTTCTTTGTGAAGAGTTGGCCTTCCGAGATGTATTTCGTGCATTTTTAGGATGTTTCCATAGCTCTAGAAGCTTTTTTACGAATTTTTCCTTACATGCCGCGTATTATGGTTAAAACATTGCGGGCTTAAAGTGAATTGTGGAGCGTATTGAACTTGGTCAATTTTCGAAAAGTTTAGATTTTCCGTTAACCGTTTGGTTGTTAGGACTTAGTTTCGTTACGAAGAATTTATCATATGATTTCCGACTGTGGGCTACACGATAATTTATCATATCATATAACCGATTTTACGAAGGTTGTAAATCAGTGATATGTAAACATATGTCAAAGTAGCATTGTTTCTGCGGGTTCTACGAGAAACATTCCCGCTGTGATTTTGATCTTAGATGAAAGTTGCTTGGAGTTACCCATGGAGTATTACCGAAGTTTATTTCAATACGATCTAGTCGCGGAACGCTTTTCATAGGTTTTTCGAGAGGATTCTCATGACACATTCGTTTCTTGAACGAATTGGTCAACCAGAAGTGGTTCTAGCTAACCATCGGGAGGAAAATGCTCCTTTTAATGTGCACGATGCTACATATATTCTCGAGTTTTCTTCGTCGCAAATGTTTTCGATGCTTTTCCGTGACTTACTTGGTACAATGGAAACTGAAAGAAATGCTTTGGTGATTGAAGATTTCTCGTAGAAATTTTTAAAACGAAACTGGCTTTCTGAAGCCGGAAAAGGCTTCAATACTTTGGCTAATCGTCGAGTTTCAGTTTGATATTGGTACAAGTTTTCTGTACGCATGATTGCGACAAGAAATGATGTATAGTTTTTGAGATTATGTTCATGATCGTCTGGATATGTTGCTAGCGTTTAGACGAATATTAAGATTGTCGTTTGCCTATTCTTGACGATTTGCAGAAGTTTTTTGAAGTTTGGGAGTATACGAGTATAGTATACGTACCTACTCCCTTTTTTTTTTTTTTTTTTTTTTTTTTTTTACGAAAGAAAAACGGTTGAACCGATACTTTGAAGGGTTGTGTACGTTTCCTCTCCTGATGTTTGGAATGATCGATAATTCGGAACGATTTATAGACGACGCTTGGACTGTGATTTGGTTGTTTCCACGTTGACGACTTGGGATATGTCGGTTCCGAGAAAATTGCCAGAAACGAATCAGTTTTAAGACGACGTTCATGTCTCTAAATTTTTCTCTCTTTAGGAAGCGAGCTTGATATGCGTGGCGATCGTTTCTCGACTTTCGGAGAGTTTAGATCGGTTTGCAAGATCTGGATGAACAATTATGGAACAATATATCGAGACAGGAAAAATCGCTTAAAACTTAGTTCGCTAGACTATCCGCCTAGGTTTTACGTTCCCTAAAGTTCTATGGCAGCCTCAAAGTAATTTCCTACGAAAATTCCAAGTCTGATTTCAAAAATTTCAAGCCGGAAATACCTTAGTTCTCTCGAAGATGCAGTTTTGTCCCTTCTCAGTTTTGCGTGCTCATTTCCGTTTCCTATTCTCGTGTATGTTCGCCATTTCCGATATTGGTGTTTATCCTTTGAAACTTGACATTTATCTTCCGAACTTGACTGTTATCTTCTCCTTAGATAAGACGTCGATTTTTGTAAAAAGGTTCAACGTAATCGTATAGTTAGGGCGGCTAAGGTGTTAAGTTAACCATTAACGTTTTATACGATTAATCTGAATCCATGCGAGAAAATAGGTCTTTGCGGTTTTTTTTTTATATCGTAAATTCTCAATGGTAACTTCAATCGAGGCGAAACAAGAGACGTTTCGATCGAGATTCGAAAGTGAACGCAAAGATGGAGGTAGGGTGAGCAGAAACAAGCCAAGGAGTTTAAGATGAGGTTTACTTGTTTTTGTCGTAAAATCTCAATGGAAACTCCGATTGAGACGAAACGAAAAGCGTTTCGATGAGAATTCAAAGGAGAACGCAAAGGAGGACCCCTTTGAGGCCTGACAGGTCGCTATAGCGAGTGAGGATGTCATCTCGGTCGCTATAGCGAGTGGAAGGGAGCCGAGACGAGTCCCACTTGTTTTCGTCGTAAAATCTCAACGGAAACTCCGATTGAGACGAAACGAAAAGCGTTTCGAAGAGGATTCAAAGGAGAACGCAAAGGAGGACCTTTCTGAGGCCTTACAGGTCGCTACGTAGCGACTGACAGTCTGACAGGTCGCTACGTAGCGAGTGGAAGCAAGCCGAGAAGAGTCCTACTTGTTTTCATCGTAAAATCTAAACGGAAACTCCGATTGAGACGAAACGAAAAGCGTTTCGACGAGGATTCAAAAGAGAACCCAAAGGAGGACCTTTCTGAGGCCTTACAGGTCGCTACGTAGCGACTGACAGTCTGACCGGTCGCTACGTAGCGAGTGGAAGCAAGCCGAGAAGAGTCCTACTTGTTTTCGTCGTAAAATCTCAACGGAAACTACGATTGAGACGAAACGAAAAGTGTTTCGATGAGGATTCAAAAGAGAACCCAAAATAGGACCTTTCTGAGGCCTTACAGGTCGCTATGTAGCGAGTGGAGAGTTGGCTTGAGCTCGGTCACTACGTAGCGACCGAGCAGCGTGTGCGTGCTCGGTCGCTACGTAGCGACCGAGCAGCGTGTGTGCTCGGTCGCTACGTAGCGACCGAGCCGTGTGGGTGCTTGGTCGCTACGTAGCGACCGAGCAGCGTGTGTGCTTGGTCGCTACGTAGCGACCGAGCAGCGTGTGTGCTCGGTCGCTACGTAGCGACCGAGCAGTGTGTGTGCTTGGTCGCTACGTAGCGACCGAGCCGTGTTTTGTTGTGTTTCCTTTTCCCGCGATTAACGTAGGGGTCTTTCAGCGGTTTTTTGGGAGAACAAGTTTTATCCTTCCGAAATGTTTTCGGAAAACGTGTTTTGGTAAAACCCTTACGCATCGAGATTTCTTTACGGGGTTTTGATAAGATTTATCGTTTCCCTTCTTGTTTACAGGGAGAAATCGAGAGCTTGTTTTAGTGCTCTTTCTGTGGCGGAAGGTCGCGACTAAGTTTTCGATTTTGTTGAAAACTACGGCATTTGCGTAAGCGTTGGCCATAGGAGCAGTCAGTGCTGCGAGTTTGTCTTCCATATATCCAGACATAGTTTCGATCAAGCGTTTTGTGGCCATGAGTAAGAGTAATCCGTAACCCCTCCTCCTTCTAGCGCCAAACTGTGGGAACCGAAATTCGCACTGGCGATTTTTGTTTAAATAAGGAAACTAGGAAAACCCTAATTTCCCAGAGGTCCCGGATCTCTGCGAGAGCCCGGATCTCTGCGAGAGCCAACGACAAGTGATCGAATATATGCGGAAATCATGAAAAGATAACAAACGAGTTTAGAGAAAACAGTAGATCTTATTTCGAGTCCGCGTAAGAGCGTTGCGATCATTACAAGATAATACAAAGGCTTTGGCCGCAGGGGCCGTCAGCGAGTTCCCTAGTTCTAGCAACATAAAACCCTAATCCTAGTTGAGTCGCAGCTCGATAACAAAGGACGAAAAAGATATCTAAAAGGCTTAGATTGATTTCGGACTGAACCTTGTTAAAGGCTGCCTACGTACCCCTTTCGAGGATCAAGCCGAACGTAGTTCAATTGATTGAGCTGGACAAGAGATCGAACTGCCTGGGCGAGTTCGTCTAGTAATTGAGTGCCAGTCATAGAAACCGAACTTGTCGAGAATAAGCCTAAAGTTTCTAAGTGCAGAGAATTCCGAATCTAAAAAGTTCTCCCCCCTGCTCCTCGCCTAGTACTCCTTATATACTAGCTCCAAGGTCGGTTTACACTTTTACTCTTCTGCCCTTAAGCCGTCATAGCATAAAAATAGAGATATTCCATTTTTCCCGATCTTCACAATTATCTTCAAAACTTCCGTATTTATCCGCGGAAACTTGACATTTATCCTTCCTCGTGGGCCAAGCGTGAACCACGCTGTGGTTTACGGGCTTTTGGTTAGGAAAATCGTAGGATGGGCCTCGAGTCGTGTTTTAGGTCCCTTTGGGCCGTCTTCCGACTCGACATGTTTACTACGAGTTTTCCGCGGTTTCTAATCCGCGAAGTTTGATCGATGAATTAGAATAGCGGGAAACATGGACTGAGCTTGCTACGGTCTTCGGGAGATAGCATTCGAAGGTTTGACGAGAATGCAAGGACTGGTGTCGTATCGATGTTCGGAAAGGTTCAATCGCTACACAGCGACCGAACTTTGGCTCGAGCCCGGTCGCTTCGTAGCGACCGAGCGGGACGAGCGCTCGGTCGCTACGTAGCGACCGAACGGGACGAGCGCTCGGTCGCTACGTAGCGACCGAGCTTTGGCTTGGGCTCGGTCGCTACGTAGCGACCGAGCGGGACGAGCGCTCGGTCGCTACGTAGCGACCGAGCTTGGCCGAGCTTGGTCGCTATGTAGCGACCGAGCGGGACGATCGCTCGGTCGCTACGTAGCGACCGAGCTTTGGCTCGAGCTCGGTCGCTACGAAGCGACCGAGCTTGGCCGAGCTTGGTCGCTACGTAGCGACCGAGCGGGACGATCGCTCGGTCGCTACGTAGCGACCAAGCTTTGGCTCGAGCTCGGTCGCTACGTAGCGACCGAGTGGGACGATCGCAAAGGAGGACCTTTCTGAGGCCTTACAGGTCGCTACGTAGCGACTGACAGTCTGACCGAACTTTAGCTCGAGCCCGGTCGAAGGTTTGACGAGAATGCAAGGACTGGTGTCATATCGATGTTCGGAAAGGTTCAATCGCTACACAGCGACCGAACTTTGGCTCGAGCCCGGTCGCTTCGTAGCGACCGAGCGGGACAAGCGCTCGGTCGCTACGTAGCGACCGAGCTTTGGCTTGGGCTCGGTCCCTACGTAGCGACCGAGCGGGACAAGCGCTCGGTCGCTACGTAGCGACCGAGCTTGGCCGAGCTTGGTCGCTATGTAGCGACCGAGCGGGACGATCGCTCGGTCGCTACGTAGCGACCGAGCTTTGGCTCGAGCTCGGTCGCTACGTAGCGACCGAGCGGGACGAGCGCTCGGTCGCTACGAAGCGACCGAGCTTGGCCGAGCTCGGTCGCTACGTAGCGACCGAGCGGGACGATCGCTCGGTCGCTATGTAGCGACCGAGCTTTGGCTCGAGCTCGGTCGCTACGTAGCGACCGAGCGGGACGAGTGCTCGGTCGCTACGAAGCGACCGAGCTTGGCCGAGCTTGGTCGCTACGTAGCGACCGAGCGGGATGATCGCTCGGTCGATACATAGCGACCGAGCTTTGGCTCGAGCTCGGTCGCTACGTAGCGACCAAGCGGGCTCGAGCTCGGTCGCTACGTAGCGACCGAGCGGAACGATCGCTCGGTCGCTACGTAGCGACCGAGCTTTGGCTCGAGCTCGGTCGCTACGTAGCGACCGAGCTGCACGAGTGCTCGGTCGCTATGAAGCGACCGAGCTTGGCCGAGCTCGGTCGCTACGTAGCGACCGAGCGGGACGATCGCTCGGTCGCTACGTAGCGACCGAGCGGGACGAGCGCTCGGTCGCTACGAAGCGACCGAGCTTGGCCGAGCTTGGTCGCTACGTAGCGACCGAGCGGGACGATCGCTCGGTCGCTACGTAACGACCGAGCTTTGGTTCGAGCTCGGTCGCTACGTAGCGACCGAGCGGGACGATCGCTCGGTCGCTACGTAGCGACCGAGCGGGACGATCGCTCGGTCGCTACGTAGCTTCCGAGCTTTGGCTCGAGCTCGGTCGCTATGTAGCGACCGAGCGGGACGAGCGCTCGGTCGCTACGTAGCGACCGAGCTTGGCCGAGCTCGGTCGCTACGTAGCGACCGAGCGGGACGATCTCTCGGTCGCTACGTAGCGACCGAGCTTTGGTTCGAGCTCGGTCGCTACGTAGCGACCGAGCTGTGTGCATGCTTGGTCGCCGCGTATCGATCGAGCTTGGCTTGTCCGTGGTCCGATTGTCGTACTCGAGCTTGTCCGTGGCCGAATTGGATACATGTCTGTTTCCTTCGGACAATCGGTATTTAGTGGTTCGATTGAGATTTGAACAAGATTTTACCGCAAGGCTCTTTGTAAAGATATCTTTTACGAAGATTACTTTTTCGTAAAAATGTTAATGCTGATTTTTCCGGACTTTTAGACATTAATTCCGTCGTGACCGATTTTGACCCCAACACTGAAGATATTGAATATAAACATTGAGGCATGGTTAGGGATCTCGTATCTTTTGATATCATGCCTTCAGATGTTAGAGACCAGTGCGCTGGGTTTAGGGCAAGACCTAGGTCTTTCGGTTTTAAGGTTTGTGCAGTGACTAGCCGGCTATCGTTTCTTGTGGGAACCAAAATTTACACTGTCGATTTCCGTTTAAATAAGGAAACTAGGAAAATCCTAATTTCCCAGAGGACCCGGATATCTGTTAATTACCACACGTCAAGCAATCAGAACACGAGAATAAAAACGATAAAAATAAGAAATCGAAAAGAGAGCAAAGTAGATCTTATTCCGAATCTGCGTATGAGCGTTACAACAAGGTATAAGCCTGGGCTCGAGAGCTGTCGGCGAGATTCCTAGTTCTAGCAACCCTAAGACGGCTAAACCTAATTGAGTCGCAGCTCGAAATAACAAAAACGAAAATTGCCTAATTGCTCTAAGTGCTAAGTTTGCTCTGAAAAAGTTCTCCCCTTGCTCCTCGCCTAGGACTCCTTATATACTAGCTCCAAGGTCGGTTTACGCTTTTACTCTTCTGCCCTTAAGCCGTCATAGCATAAAAATGGAGATATTCCATTTTTTCCGATCTTCACAATTATCATCAAAACTTCCGTATTTATCCGCGGAAACTTGACATTTATCCTTCCTCGTGGGCCAAGCGTGAACCATGCTGTGGTTCACGGGCTTTTGGTTAGGAAAAATCGTAGGATGGGCCTCGAGTCGTGTTTTAGGTCCCTTTGGGCCGTCTTCCGACTCGACACGTTTACTACGAGTTTTCCGCGGTTTCTAATCCGCGAAGTTTTATCGATGAATTAGAATTGCGGGAAACATGGACTGAGCTTGCTACGGTCTTCGGGAGATAGCATTCGAAGGTTTGACGAGAATGCAAGGACTGGTGTCGTATCGATGTTCGGAAAGGTTCAATCGCTACACAGCGACCGATCTTTGGTTCGAGCCCGGTCGCTACGTAGCGACCGAGCGAGACGAGTGCTCGGTCGCTACGTAGCGACCGAGCGAGACGAGTGCTCGGTCGCTACGCAGCGACCGAGTTTTGGCTTGAGCTCGGTTGCTGCGTAGCGACCGAGCGGGACAAGTGCTTGGTCGCTACGTAGCGACCGAGCTTTGGCTCGAGCTCGGTCGCTACGTAGCGACCGAGCGGGACGATCGCTCGGTCGCTACGTAGCGACCTGTTTCGAGCCTTCGTCGGACATCTCGATTCTTTCTTCCGTAAAGCTTTTTCGTAAGAAAGAGTCTATTTTCGAAAAGTACTCTTCGGAGAAATTCTTACTTTCTTCCTCGGATGTTTTGGATGTTAAATTTGTCATAACCGTTTTTAACCCCAACAGTTAGCCCCCCAGCCCGTTTAGAGTCGTGACTCTAGCGGGTGGATAGGTGATTTTGACAAGGTTAAGTGTATTAGACGAAATTTACATTTAAAATTCCGCGGAAAAAAGTTGTCGAGACGACATTCCGAACCCATACTTCTATAAGTAGTGAGCTCTTGTCATTCATTTTCTTCACACCTTCCCTTCTTCATTTCTTCAAAACCTCTCTAGTTTCATAACTTTCCTCTCAACATGTCTTCCTCCCAAGGTGATAAGAAAGATTCCGACGTCGAGATGGGTGAGGCCACTTCTCCGGCTCCGATTCCAACTTCTCCGGCGGAAGTGCCGGCTTGTGTTGCCGGTCATCTTTCTTTCCGAGAGAAACTAGTTCATCGTCAATCCGAGAAAGAATTAGCTCAAACTGGCTCCGAGTTTCCGTCTTCTTCCGCGCAGGTCGTTGCCCCGTGTCATGAGACCGACGTCGCGGCTCCTCTCCCGCAAGTCCTACCTGCGGGATCTTCCACGACTCCGATCCTCGTCGAGGACAAAGAGAAAGCCGCTGACTCTATGCCTCCGCCTCCAGACAGAAAAGAAATCGTTCTGGCATTGCGTGCTCCTAGCGCTGTCCTGGCTACTCAGCTTAAGAGTCGGAAGAGGAAACTTGCCAAGAGCGGTGACGGGGAGACTTCGCAGCGAGGTGGGTCGAGCCTAGCGACGGGACTTCACGGAAAGGTTTGTTTCTTGTTTGAATTCTCGATCGTCTTTCGTGCATTCTTTTTACGGACTTAGTCTAACCAATTTTTACCGTTCGCAGTTCATATCGTTGATCGATGGGATGATCAGCGAATGTGGTTCTGAGACCAGTCGCCTTTCCGGGGAGTTGGTGGAGCTTCAGGGCAGATGGTCCGAAACCGAGGCTATGTTGACGGCTGTCGGGGACTCTCACTCTGCGAAAGTGTCGAAGCTCGAGGTTGCGATAGGAGAGCTTGAGAGGGACCTTGGGAAGACGGCGAGTTCCTTGCTTAAGGAAAAGAAGGCCAGGAAGGCCAAATCCTCGGAGGTGCGCCGACTCCAGCGTCAGATCGAGAGTGACGCGGGACTAGCGCGCCGCGGGATCCAAGAGGCTACGGATGCTCTTCGTGCGGAGTTTCAAGCTCGCTTGGCGAAGATTTCTGCTTCCCTGGGTTCCCTCGAGTGTATCCGGAGCAGGGATTTCACTTTGGCGACGATTGAGGGCGGGATGGCCGTAGTTCGGTCGTTCCAAAGTGAGACTCCCCCGACCTTGGAGGCCGAAGAGGCCCGGCTGTCCGGCTGCAAGGGAGATATGGCGGCCGAGGATGGAGATTTCAGTCTCATCCTGGCCGACCTGAAATCCGCGTGCTTCCTTCCGACGTGTTCAGAAGACCCAGAGGGGAAAGACCCGATGGTCGGAGAGAACGGAAGCGACGCAGCTCCAGGCTTGGACGAAGCAGCGGGTGAAGAGGGGGCGTAAGTTCTGAGGGCGACTTGGGTTAGATCTCTTTGGAGAGATTTTTTTTATGTTTTTATGTTTCGGCCTTGAATGGCCTTGTTTGTATTTCGGGACTGGCCGTGTGTGGCTTTGAATCCCTGCCGCTCCGCGGCTTTATAATACGATAATCGGATAACGCTTTTTATGAATTTGTGAATAGTGGGGAGGAAGGTGATGAGTTGTCGTCTCATATCCTTCTTCAATTGTGAAATGTTTTATTCGAGACCTGTTTCGAGAGTTCTTCCGCGAGATGTGAACTCTGCGGGGGTGCTGAAGGTATCGAACGTAAACATAGAGGCGTGGTTTAAGAATCTCCTATCTTTCGATATCATGCCTTTGAGATGTTAGAGACCAGTGCGCTGGGTTTAGGGATTGTGCGGTGACTAACCGGCTATCGTTTTTCCTGTCGCGATTTCTTCCTGATTCGTATCGATGTAAAGTCCGCGAAGAGTTCTCGGCTTATACGACTTGTTTGATACGAATCGAGCATCTCTCCAGAGACCGGAAGTGCTAGACTAAAATTTCGGATTACTTTTATAGCGCTATTATCTTTGTGTCGGATGTAAGAGAGTCATCTCCGTGAGATGTCTATGTCTATTTAGGACGTTTGTGAGTTCGATGTGATCAGCATCGGACTTGGTGGCGTGTGCCGTTGTTTTGATTATTTTGCGCAAAATAAATGTTAATGTGTGCATGTATGTGTCTTTTTGCGGAGATTTCGTTTGCTCGGAAGAAACCAACTTTGAGGCATCTTTTGCGACGTCTCGCGATGCTAAAGGTTGATTCTCCCAAGCGGCCGACTGATTTCCGAAGACCTCGTTGCGATTTCGCGGGTGAGGATGTTTTGATAAGTCGAAAACACCAAAAGTGTGGTAAGAAGTTTTTCGATTTTTTGGGAGTATACGAGTATACGTACCCACTCCCCCCCCTTTTTTAATGAGGGGGGACAGCTGAATTTGCCTTTCGGCAAACTGCCTACGTACTCCTTGCGGAGATCAAGCCGTCTCGTAGTTCAGTGATTGCGAGTTGGTTTGTTTAGTGATAGTATTTTTTGAGATGCATCGCATTCCAGGTTCTAGGGATTTTTATGCCCTGCATGTTGGCTATTTCGTAAGAACCTGGTCGGACGACTTTTTCGATTTTATAGGGACCTTCCCAGTTTGCTCCGAGTTTTCCCGCGTTTCGTTCAGCGGTGTTTTGGAAGACTTTGCGAAGGACCAGATCTCCCTGATTGAACCTACGATTCCGTACGTTGGAATTATAGTATCTTGCAGCGGCGTGCTGGTAGTTTTGAATTCGGATGAGCGCTCGATCCCGGCGTTCGTTAATGAGGTCGAGGTCGTCCAAGAGCATAGCATTGTTGAGTTCCTCTCGTTCAGGTAAGAACCTTCTTCGAACACCGGGAAATTCTACTTCTGCGGGAATCATGCACTCCGTGCCGTATACCAGGGCGAAGGGAGTTTCTCCCGTTGCTCGCCTTGGGGTGGTACGGTGAGACCAGAGGACTCCCTCGAGTTCGTCGGCCCATCTACCTTTTTTGGCCTCCAAGCGTTTCTTCAGTCCGTCGAGAATGGTCTTGTTGATTGTTTCAGCCTGTCCGTTGCACTGCGGATATCTGGGAGTTGACTTGTTGAGTCGTATCTTCCACTTTTCGCAGAATGCCTCGAATCGGGTGGAAATGAATTGAGACCCGTTATCGGTTACGATTTCGTAAGGAACTCCATGCCTACAGATGATGTTTCTCCATACGAAATTCTCGACTTGGACGTCTTTTATACTTGCGTACGAGTCCGCCTCTACCCATTTTGAGAAAAAATCGGTAAGGACTAGAAGGAAACGCTTTTGCTTTGAATTATGCAGAGGTCCGACAATATCCATGGCCCAGCGCATAAAGGGATAAGGCGATGTGATGGAGGAAAGAACTTCGGCCGGTTGTCGGATAGTTGGCGCATGCCTTTGGCATTTTTCGCATTTTCGTGCGAATTTCTCGCAATCTCCGATCATTGTTGGCCAATAGTATCCGTGGCGTTTGATTTTCACGGCTAGTGATCTTCCGCCGGAATGGTTGCCGCATGAGCCGGAATGTATTTCCTCCATTACTTTCCTCGCCTTTTCTCCTTCCAGGCACGTCAGGAGTGGTCCGGAGAATCTCCATTTGTAGATTTCGCCGTCCACTGTTACGTAGCGTGCGGCCTGTGTTCGGATCTTGCGAGCTGCCCTTTTTCGGCGGGCAGTTGCCCGTCGATAATGTAGTCTCGAATCGTCTGAAGCCATGGGGTATCACAGCCGTAATCAGATTGCTCCGATGGTGGTGGTATCGTAATTTCTTCTTCCTCGTCGTCTTGACCCTCTATGAGATTGACAACGACTGGCGGTCCGATACTCGGATGTTCGATGAATTCGACCGGAATTACCCTTTTGAGTCCTGGATCGGAACTTGATGCTAAGGCCGCGAGGGCGTCCGCCTGGACATTCTCGGAACGGGGGATCCGGGTAAGGGCGAAACAGTCGAAGTCTTGAGCTAGACCTTGGACCAGTTTGAGGTACGCGTCCATCCGTTCGTCTCTGGCTTCATATTCTCCGCTGAATTGACTGGCCACTAACTGGGAGTCGCAGTAAGCGTGGAGATTACGTATTTTTAAGCCGTGAGCCAAACGTAGACCTGCGATCAATGCTTCGTATTCGGCCTCGTTGTTTGAGGCATGGAATTCCAGTCTGAACGATTGTTCCAAGATCTCGCTCGTTGGAGATGTGAGACGGATCCCGATACCCGATCCTTGCTTGGATGAGGATCCGTCGACGTGGAGGAGCCAGGTGGAATTTGGTTCCTCATTGGTTATTGCTCCCGTTGGAAGTTCGACCAAGAAGTCTGCGAGCACTTGTGATTTTGCGCTCGTCCTTGGTCGGTATTCGATGTCATACTCGCTCAACTCGACCGCCCACTTAGCCAATCGACCTGATTGACTTGGGCTATGCAAAATTGTCCGTAAGGGAAAAGTCGTGAGGATGACAATCGTGTGGGATTGGAAATATGGTCTTAGTTTTCGGGCCGATGTCACGACCGCGCATGCCAGTTTTTCCATCAACGGATACCTAGATTCGGCATCCAGCAAAGTTTTGCTTATGTAGAAAATAGGTTTCTGCTCTCCGCGTTCTTCCCTGATCAGGACTCCGCTTACGGCCGTTGCCGACACCGCGATGTACAAGAATAAAGGCTCCCCTTCCACGGGTTTTGCGAGGACTGGAGGAGTAGCTAAATAACGCTTCAGCTGTTGGAAGGCGTTTTCGCACTCTTCCGTCCATTCGAATTTTTTATTTCCTCGCAGGACATCGTAGAAGGGCAGGCACTTATCTGTTGATCGTGAAATAAATCGGTTAAGTGCTGCGATTCTGCCGGTCAGTCTTTGGACCTCCCGCTTGTTCTTTGGTGAAGCCATCTCGATTAGTGCGTTGATCTGTTTTGGATTTGCTTCGATGCCGCGGTTGGTGACCAAGTAGCCGAGGAATTCTCCTGATGCCACGGCGAATCTACATTTCGTCGGGTTGAGCTTCATGTTATGGGAGTTTAGTTGTGCAAAGCATTCTTCGAGATGTGATACGTGATCTCTTGCTTTGAGGGATTTGACGAGCATGTCGTCGATATAAACTTCCATCGTTTTTCCGAGTTGTTTGGAGAACATTCGGTTCACGAGTCGTTGGTAAGTTGCTCCAGCGTTTTTGAGGCCGAAGGGCATTACCTTATAGCAATAAGTTCCGCGATCGGTAATGAACGCAGTCTTCTCACGATCGTCGGGATTCATCCTAATTTGATTATAACCTGAGAAGGCATCCATGAAGGATAAGAGTTCGTTGCCCGCTGTTGCTTCTACCAATCGATCGATATGTGGTAGAGGGAAGCTATCCTTTGGACATGCCTTGTTTAGGTCGGTAAAATCTACGCAAACTCGCCACTTCCCGTTTTTCTTTTTGACTACTACGGGGTTGGCGAGCCAGTCCGGGTATCTTACTTCCGTTATCGACCCAACTTTAAGCAGTTTTTCGACCTCATCGTTTACTGCGGTAGCACGTTCGGGTCCCAGCTTCCGTCTTTTCTGTTTGACGGGTTTGAATGTCGGGTCGATATTCAGCTCGTGACATGTTATGTTAATGTCGATTCCTGGCATATCTTCCGCAGCCCATGCGAAAGTATTAAGGTTCTTTTTAAGACAGGTTATGAGTTCTGTCCTTAAAGGCTCGCGGAGATTGGCTCAATCTCGACGCAGCGTTCTGGGAAGGCTTCGTCGAGACAGATCGTTACCACGGGTTCGCATGTTGGCTCGCGTTTTTCATCTAGAGCTGCGATGCTGCGAGACTGCCAGAAGAATTCCGCTGAATCCTGACTTTGCGTATTTTTGCTGGAGGTCTTTTTCTCCGCTTTCTTAGGAGTAACTTCGAGGATCGGTCTCTTTCGTTTTAGTTCCGCGGCGAAACAAACCTGTGAAACTCTTGGATTTCCCCAGATTACCTCGACTCCGTTAGGGGTCGGGAACTTGAGGCAAAGATGGTAGGTTGATGGGATTGCGCGCATGGTGTTTAGCCATGGCGTCCCCATGATAACGTTATAAGATGCGGGGCGGTCAACGACTAGAAACTCTGTGATGTTAGTCACGGTTCCGGCTTTGACAGCGAGTCTAATCGATCCATAGGCCATGGTCGTTTCCCCCGAAAGTCCTAGCAATGGGCTTGGGTATTTCGCGATTTCGGATTGACTGACCCCCATCTTTTCAAGAGTGTCTTTGAAGATGATATCGGCCGAGCTTCCGGTATCGATTAGTACTCTAGCGACGTCGATATCTCGAATCGTCAACTCGATAACAAGGAGATCGTTTCGAGGTTTGGCCCGATCGATCGTTTCTCCCCCCTTGAATGAGATGACGTTCGCGCACGTCGAATCTCGCATATCGTTCCTGATCGTTGAGTGGCTTTTGCGGGTTAGATTGATCCGTAAGTCCCCCTCCTTCTAGCGCCAAACTGTGGGAACCGAAATTCACACTGTCGATTTCCGTTTAAATAAGGAAACTAGGAAAACCCTAATTTCCCAGAGGACCCGGATATCTGTTAATTACCACACGTCAAGCAATCAGAACACGAGAATAACAACGATAAAAATAAGAAATCGAAAAGAGAGCAAAGTAGATCTTATTCCGAATCTGCGTATGAGCGTTACAACAAGGTATAAGCCTGGGCTCGAGAGCTGTCGGCGAGATTCCTAGTTCTAGCAACCCTAAGACGGCTAAACCTAATTGAGTCGCAGCTCGAAATAACAAAAACGGAAAATTGCCTAAATTGCTCTAAGTGCTAAGTTTGCTCTGAAAAAAGTTCTCCCCCTTGCTCCTCGCCTAGGACTCCTTATATACTAGCTCCAAGGTCGGTTTACGCTTTTACTCTTCTGCCCTTAAGCCGTCATAGCATAAAAATGGATGAATTAGAATAGCGGGAAACATGGACTGAGCTTGCTAAGGTCTTCGGGAGATAGCATTCGAAGGTTTGACGAGAATGCAAGGACTGGTGTCGTATCGATGTTCGGAAAGGTTCAATCGCTACACAGCGACCGAACTTTGGCTCGAGCCCGGTCGCTACGTAGCGACCGAGCTAGACGAGTGCTCGGTCGCTACGTAGCGACCGAGTTTTGGCTCGAGCTCGGTCGCTGCGTAGCGACCGAGCAGGACGAGTGCTTGGTCGCTACGTAGCGACCGAGCGGGACGATCGCTCGGTCGCTACGTCGCGACCGAGCGAGACGATCGCTCGGTCGCTACGTAGCGACCGAGCTTTGGCTCGAGCTCGGTCGCTACGTAGCGACCTGTTTCGAGCCTTCGTCGGACATCTCGATTCTTTCTTCCGTAAAGCTTTTTCGTAAGAAAGAGTCTATTTTCGAAAAGTACTCTTCGGAGAAATTCTTACTTTCTTCCTCGGATGTTTTGGATGTTAAATTTGTCGTAACCGTTTTTAACCCCAACATTTCTCCTGTTGCGATTTCTTCCTGATTCGTACCGATTTAAAGTCCGCGATAGGTTCTCGGCTTATATGACTTGTTTGATATGAATCGAGCATCTCTCCGGAGACATTTTTTAAGCCAATAGGAAGTGCTGGACCAAAATTTCGGATTTCTTTTATAGTGCTATTATCCTTGTGTCGGATGTACGAGAGTCATCTTTGCGAGATGACTATGTCTGTTTAGGACGTTCAGTTCGATGTGATCAGCATCGGACTTGGCGACGGATATCGCCGTTTTGAGTTTTTGCGCAAAATATCTTGTTAAGGTGTACCTTGTACATAAAAAGTTTTGTTGACAAAGGTTCTGTTTTTCGTTGTTCTGAAGAAATAACTCTTTGAGGCATCTCTTGCGACGTCTCGCGATGCTAAATGTTGCTTCTTCCTAACGGCCGAGTGCTCTGCGAGTAAGTAGTTTGCTTGGTTAAGATGAGTCGGAAACATCGGGGGTGTGGTCGGATGTTTTCGAATTTGGGAGTATACGAGTATACGTATCCACTCCCCCCCTTTTTAACGGGGGGGGGGGGGGGGGCAGCTGAATTTGTCTTTTGACAAACTGCCAACGTACTCCTTTTGACAAACTGCGGGACGAACGCTCGGTCGCTACGTACGTAGCGACCTTTTTCGAGTTCTCGTCGGATGTCTCATTTTTCCTCCGCAAAGCTTTTCGTAAGAAATAATCTATTTCAAAAAAGTATTTACCGGAGAGATTTCTCGTTTTCTTCCTCGGACGTTTTGAATGTTAACTTCGTCGCAACCGTTTTTGACCCCAACAAATGGCGTCCGGATCCACCTCTCAGGAGGAGAACAATGAGCTGATGGCACTAAGCCTCGACCTACTCGATGAATAAAGAGAGGCCGCTCGACTGAGAAACTGGTCCTACCAGCAAGACGTCGCCCGTACGTACTTTAAGAAAGTTAGAACCAGAACCTTCTAGCAAGGGGACTGGGTTCTACGACGAGCAGAAAAAAACAACGGGAAAACTCACCCCAGGGTGGGAAGGATCCTATAAGGTCAGCGAGGTGCGGAGAGCAGGACCCTACATTCTGCAAGATAGCAAAGGTAAAATACAACCCAACTGCTGGAACGCCCTGCACCTCAAAGCCCATCATTTCTGATACGGTCCCTGGACCATGATTTCTATACAACTATATACTATTTAAGCATTATGATTTCCTACTCCTATGTATGCGAACCGTCTCCGGACAAAGCTTATAAGAAAATAGCTCCGACTATAAAAGCAGAGGGGAAATCATTATACTTAAAGGGCATACAAGCTGGATCAGGTCTCCAGAGACCCCCAATCCTGGCCAACCCTCGGAAAAAGTGGCACGACCACAGTTGCACGCCCACAAAAAATCAAAAAGGGTATGAGACATAAAGGAGTAATGGGTATGCACAAGACCGAGTATGTTGTCGAAACTACCGAAAACCCTTGTGCTGCCTAAGGCGCATTGGGGTCCCTAGAGTACCAATGTGAAAAGTACATGTCTTAAAACGCTACGAGCTACACAATATAAGGAACACATGGCATATATTCATTGAAGTACTGTGAAATACAACTAGTCTTGCCTAGGAAGGCGGAGTACGGTCCCTGCGAAAAACCAAATATTCTGGGTTCCCAAGGAACTCCGGGTCCTTATGCAAGCCCTCGATCTAGAAAGGAAACCCAAGGTTCCCCAAACGATTATGGGTCCTATGTATAAAATCTACGGTAGAACCTCCGGCTTCCGCTATAGCCTCCGGGTTCCAATCAAAGATCTTAGGATCTAAGGAAGAACCTTCGGGTTCCTATGTGGCCTCATGGTTCCAAAGATAAAATAGAAGCTAGAACCCTTGTGCAGCCTAGCGCGCATCGGGGTCATTACAACATCAAGGAACCTCCGGGTTCCGAACCATGATCTCTGGATCCAAACCTCCGGGTAGGCCTGGGCATTCGGGATCCCAATCGGCTTTCGGTTTTATCCAATCGGGTTTTGGTTTTTCGGATTCATCAAAATCAGCCCCATTCGGATTATATGAAAGTTCGGTTCGGGACCGGTTTGGGTTCTATCGAGTTCGGGTCGGGGTTAGTGAATCTTCAAAGAACCGGTACAACCCAATATACTTTCGGGTTCGGGTCCCAATCGGTTTTTCGGTTTAAAAGTACCTGATTTTTACCTATTTTATAACCAAAACATGAGTAAAATTGGTTCTTCAGTTTTAAAATACCTGATTTGTAGATTTTGTAACCAAAACTTAAGTAAAATCGATTCAGAAATAAGGAACATCAACCGTGATCATTCAAAATCAAACGAAAAGTAAACATATTTACTGATAAAAAAAAAACAAATAAATAAAAGCATAAAACGAAAACCAAGTTCTTATGAAATGAAAAACATTGTTTAACGAAAACAAAATCAAAATCTAAATACTTCAAGATTCAACGGCCATCTTTAACCATCAACCTTCATGTAATAGAACCACCAACCTTCATGTAATAGATAAGTATTTTAGATGCTCAATATTTCTTAGTGTATTTTGGATACATATTAGGAAGTGAAATCATGTTTGGTACAAAATCTTTTCGAAGTTTTGAATGTTTCGGGTTCTATCGGATATCCATTTAGATTCGGGTTCGGTTTGGATAATACCCATAACCCGAAATACCACAAAACAAGACCCATTCGGTATTTACGTCGGATTCGGATCGGTTCGGATTCATTTTTATCGGATCGGATTCGGTTCGGGTTTTCGGGTTTGGTTTATTTGCCCAGCCCTACCTCCGGGTTCCAACACGACCTCATAGGCCTAATATATTGTAAAATAAATAAAAAAAGAGGGATAGAACCCTTGTGCAGCCTAGGGGGCATCAGGGCCATTACATCCCTAAAGAACCTCCAGGTTCCCATGCAACCTCTGGGTCCAAAAACACCAGGGTCCCGATACGATCTCTAGATCTATAAGATGTTGGGGTCAAAAACGGTTACGACGGAATTACCACCCGAAAATCCTCGGAGGTCGTATTTCCGAAAGTGATAGTAAAAGGAAAGATGTAATTTTCGTAAAAAAAATAACCAATACGAAGTTTTTATGAAGAAGTATCCTTTGAGATTCAAACCGAACAAACCAAGCTCGGTCACCACGCATACACGCCGTCCGGTCGCTATGCAGCAACCAAACCCAAGCCAAGCTCGGTCGCTACGTAGCGACCGAGCTCGAGCCAAAGCTCGGTCGCTACGTAGTGACCGAGCGATCGTCCCGCTCGGTCACTACGTAGTGACCGAGCGATCGTCCCGCTCGATCGCTACGTAGCGACCTAGCTCGGCCAAGCTCGGTCGCTACGTAGCGACCGAGCTCGAGCCAAAGCTCGGTCGCTACGTAGCAACCGAGCTCGAGCCAAAGCTCGGTCGCTACGTAGCGACCGAGCTCGAGCCAAAGCTCGGTCGCTACGTAGCGACCGAGCGATCGTCCCGCTCGGTCGCTCAAGCCAAAGCTCGGTCGCTACGTAGCGACCGAGTGCTCGTCCTGCTCGGTCGCTACGTAGCGACCGGGCTCGAGCCGAAGTTCGGTCGCTGTGTAGCGATTGAACTCTTCCGAACATCGACAGACATCAATCCATGCATTCTCGTCAAATCTTCGAACGCTATCTCCCGAAGACCGTAGCAAGCTCAGTCCATGTTTTCCGCTATTCTAACTCATCGATCAAACTTCGCGGATTAGAAACCGCAGAAGGTTCGCTCTTTATCAAAAAGATATCGTAGTAAACGTGTCGAGTCAGAAGACGGCACAAAGGGACCTAAAACACGACTCGAGGCCCATCCTGCGATTTCTTAACCAAAAGCCCGTAAACCGCAGCACGGTTTACGCTTAGCCCAAGAAAGGATAATTGTCAAGTTTCCGCGGATAAATACGGAAGTTTTGAAGATAATTGTGAAGATCGGGAAAAATGGAATATCTCCATTTTTATGCTATGATGGCTTAAGGGCAGAAGAGTAAAAGCGTAAACTGACCTTGGAGCTAGTATATAAAGAGTCCTAGGCGAGGAGCATGGAAGGGAACTTTTTCAGAGCAAACTTAGCACTTAGAGCAATTTAGGCAATTTTCCGTTTTTGTTATTTCGAGCTGCGACTCAATTAGGTTTAGCCGTCTTAAGGTTACTAGAACTAGGAATCTCGCCGACAGCTCTCGAGCCCAGGCTTATACCTTGTTGTAAACGCTCATACGCAAATTCGGAATAAGATCTCCTTTGCTCTCTTTTTCGATTTCTTATTCTTTATCGTGGTTGTTCTCGTGTTCTGATTGCTTGACGTGTGGTAATTAGCAGATATCCGGGTCCTCTGGGAAATTAGGTTTATCCTAGTTTCCTTATTTAAACGGAAATCGACAGTGCGAATTTCGGTTCCCATAGTTTGGCGCTAGAAGGAGGGGGAGTACGGATCAATCTAACCCGCAAAAGCCACACAACTCTCAATCAGACATGTCAACTAATGACGCGGATAACGTGCAATCTCCTCTTAACGGAGGCAGCGGCACCGATCTCCACACTCCAATAGCGGACGTATCCGCGGCCAACGCGCAAGCCAACGCCACGACGCTCGAGGAGTTTAAAAAGATGTTCGCCACCTATGAAAAAAGGTCGGAAGAACAGGATAAGCTCGTGAATACATTGACGAAACAGGTTGAAACCTTAACGGCAAGGACCCAAGCAATCCGTCCCCGCGGAAACACCAAAATCCGCGGGAAGAGGCTCGACTTCGCCACCCCACTCGATAGAGCAGGAGTCGCGCGGGAACGACCTTCCGGTCAAAACCCCAGCGAGAAATCTCCCATCGAAAAGGAAAACCCTGAAAGTCTTCCGCCCCCTGCAAAGGACACAGAGGATAACGAAGCCGAACACATTGACCTGGATCCTAGCGATGTCTCTAACGACACCGACGAGGATGTCGACAGACATCCAAGAAGGACCAGAAGCCGATCCGCTCGGGAAGGCTCCCCGTTCAAAAAACCAATGACGGAAGAAGAGGAAGTCGCCTATTGGAACGAACAAGAGGAGCTGGCCGAAAAGCAAACCGAGCTCACTCGCAGTAAACGCCGACAAGCTCGGAAATCCACTGACGAGACATCGGATATCCGCGATCTTCTTGATTACATCACCAAGACTGCGGCAGGAGTGAGAGCCGTAAAGTCTCAAATCCATCATGCTACTAGTGCTGCCCCCGAGATCGATCGACTGTTGGAAGGAGCTCGAAAGACCCCCTTTACCAGTCGAATTTCGGACATGAGGGTGTCCGATCCGGGAAAAATCAAAGTACCGAAGTACGATGGTACGGCTGATCCAAAAGCGCACCTTCAGGCTCGCGATGGGAAGAGCAAGACTGAAGGACGGCGATAAGGATGCCAGCTATTGCCGCCTGTTTGTCGAAAATCTTAAAGGAGCAGCGCTCGAATGGTTCGCACGCCTTCGTCGCAACACCATCGGGAGTTTTCGACAGCTCGCATCGGAATTCCTCAAACAGTACTATGTATTCATAGACAGAGAAACTTCCGATGTTGATCTCTGGAGTCTCTCCCAGAGGGAAGACGAACCCCTCCGTGAGTTTATCAGTCGTTTCAAGCTGATAATGTCCAGGGTCAGCGGGATAAGCGACAAAGTGGCCATCGACGCGCTGAGAAAGACGCTCTGGTACAAGTCGAAATTCAGAAAGTGGATAACTCTCGACAAACCGCGAACGATCCAGGACGCCCTCCACAAAGCAACGGACTACATCATAGTCGAGGAAGAAACTAAAGTCTTATCGCAAAAACATAAGGCGGCAAGACCATCCTCGAAAGACGTGGATCCGAAAAGGAAAAAGAAGAACTCTCGTAACGACAAGTACGTCCATCACGAGGGGGAAGATCTCCAAGGGGCGCATAACTATGCGATCAATTCGGATCAAGGCCGGACCACGGGTAACACATGGACTCGCAATCAAGGGTATGACGAAAACACCTTCTGCGAGTTCCACCAATGCCGAGGACACTCCACGACCAACTGCAAAGTCTTGGGAGCAAGACTGGCCGCGAAGCTACACGCTGGAGAGCTCTCGGAAGTAACTAGCGTCAGGGATCTCATCCTCGATTCTGATCGCCCTCCAAAGACGGACAGAAATCCGCCCGCCGAAAAATCCCCTCAACATAACCAACCTGGGGATAAACGCGGTAGGAGGCCGAACGATAAGGGGAACAATAACAATCGTCGCAGAGTCAATATGATCATCGGAGGATCACAATACTGCAGCGATACCGTTTCGGCCATCAAGGCTTACCAACGGAAGGCAGAGTCAAATGCAAATTGGCCTACATGGTCTCCTCCTCGAGATGGCCAAAATTGCTCGATCACTTTCACAAAGAAAGAAGCCGGCGGAATCGACCAACCTCACTGCGATCCGCTTGTCATAGATCTCATCATACGAGATTTAGAAGTCGGAAGGGTACTCATTGACACGGGAAGCACGGTCAACGTAATCTTTCCGTGATACTCTCAAGCGGATGAACATCGAACTCGGAGAAGTGATTCCGACGCTAAAACCACTCACGGGTTTTTCAGGCGAAGTATCGATGACTCTTGGATCGATCCAATTGCCAGTCATGGCCAAGGAGATCACGAAAATCGTCGAGTTCGCGGTAGTCGATCATCCCGCTATCTACAACGTGATCATGGGAACCCCATGGCTCAACGCCATGAAGGCAGTTCCGTCAACTTACCACCTGGGTCTCAAATTCCCAACACCAAGCGGAGTTGCGGCCATCTGGGGATGCCAAAAACAGTCGCGGCTATGCTTCCTCGCAGAACACAAATTAAGGCAGATCACGACTTCTGCATCTGTAAACGGCAAGCGCACAAAGATAGATCGATCTTCGACCAAAAGCGCCCCGGGAAAAGACGAATTAAAATCGTCTCCCGACGCAAACGCATCGGACGTCGAAGCTCGACACAAGTCCGAAGCCCACGCTACAACTCAACTGGGACATCCGGAAAATAGCGTTGACCCAGCCACGATCGACACAGTCAAGGCGGACATCGCGACTTCTACCGTCGAGTAAGAACACTCGCGGCATGAAACAGAACTACGAGATGGCTTGATCCTCGAAAGGGGTACGTAGGCAGTTCGTCGAAAGACGAATTCAGCTATCCCCCTCTCTAAAAGGGGGGGGGGGGAATAGGTGCGTATACTCGTATACTCCCACTTAGAAAAATCTTCATTATTGTAATCGAGTTTTTAGAAACTTCAAAAACTTTTACTACAATATACGTTGTCCTTTTTATCAAAAACGTTTATGCTTCAGTAAAACACAAAAGAAACTTTCAGGACACACCTGAAAACATTAAGACTCTTGTCTGCGGCCTCATCCGGCCTAAAAATCGTAAAAATCATCATCTTTCAAACATTCAAAAATACATGTACAATCCTCGAAATAACTGCGAGACGTCGCAAAAAGTTAAAATTCGAGGATAATACTAACAAATTGTTCGAACGCGACTACCAAACATCTTACACCTTGTTCGTCGATTGGCCCCGACAAACACGCTAGCCGTCTTAAACAAACGCAATTCGATCACTCTTTTGATCTTCAAAACGTCCAGCACAAGGACAAAAGCGCGCTACAACTCTGAGAAGATGCTCGATTCGTACCATACAAGTCATATAAGCCGAGAACCTATCGCGGACTTTAAATCGGAACGAGTCAGGAAGAAATCGCAACAGGAAAAACGATAGCCGGCTAGTCACCGCACAAACCTTAACCGAAAGTAAACCTAGGTCTTGCCCTAAACCCAACGCTCTGGTCTCAAACATCTCAAGGCATGATATCTAAAAGGTACGAGATCCTAAATCATGTCTCTCCGTTCGTATGTCAATGTTCTCGAAAATCGTAAAGATGGGTAACTCTTACGAAAATCACGAACGAACCAACAGATTGGACGTCTCATCGGAATTGAATATGAGACGACAACTCATATTTACTTCGAACCTACTCGGCAAAAACTCGAAAAACGAAACATTCATCATATAAATAAACCGCGTAAAGCGGCAAGGGGATTCGAAGCCACCAATGGCCAGTCCCGATAAGCAATAAAAACGGCCAAAACAGGCCCATACAAATCTCTCGGCCACACTCGGCCATAAACATAAAACAGAAAGACGAACATCTTTCTTCCGATAACTACTCCACCGCTCATAATCCAAAGTCAAAGTCCCCGGACAACGAAGCGCCGAACGCATCCGCGGGACGATCCACTTCCTCGCCACCATCGGGTAACCCGGTCGAAACCTCCTCGGTATCAGGGGAAACCGGGATGGAATCCCAGAACCCTTGGATCCGCTCGTCGATCGGAGGGATAAGCGCCTCAGCGTGGGCATGTTCATTCATCCCACTCTTCATCAAGCTCATTTCGTCCTCAAACGCGTAGTCGTCGGCTTGCGTCCTCCAAAGACTTCCGACCGAACCGCGGCACTCACGGAAATCACCCACCGAGGTAAAGGCGTTCTTGAGGTTCCCATACTCAACCTGGAATTGAGAAGCACGAGTCTTCATCACCTTGACGATTTCTCTTTTGCCTTTCCTCTCCGCCTTACGAACAGCCCGCGCATGATCACGAGTAAGTTGCGCTTCTCGCTCCAAGATCTCGCCTTGCACGCGAGCGAGATCTCGTTCCGCTTTCTCCGCTTTGAAACGATAGATCATAGCCTCCCTATGACTTGCTTCAATGGCCGCCGAGCAAGTTAAGGCCCTGCGAAATCAATTAACGCATTGTAAGCGGAAAAGGAAAAACCTAGGCAATCATGAATATTTTCGAAAAAATCATACCCCGTTGATGATTCGGGACCCTTCCGCGACGATTTTCGGCCTCGCCGACTCTTTCGCAGGTGGAGGAGCATCAAAACCCGGTGGTAGACCGGCAAAGAAGTCATCAAATTCCGGGATGGGGGCCTCGCTCGAGCCACTCCCATCGCCATAAGCTAGGTTCGGATCCCATCCTGGAAGCATAGAGTCATCCATCAAAAATTCTATATCGCCAAGGTCGATATCTTTTCCCTTCCAAGAGCTTGACTCCGGCACGGCTGGTGGGGCTGCAGCGGGACTCTGGTCATCAGGTTCAGAGTCACTTACCGTGTCCGCAACCGAGGTAGGACCAGGGTGCACGAACCTCAGTGCCCTCCGAACCCTCTTCGGCGTAAAGGAAGTCCAAAAGAAGGGACCATTCCTGATGGGTCAAGACCGGGAACGACTTCTCTTTGGGAGGAGTCATCGAACCGTAATGAGCAACCCACCATGCCTCGTTCTCGGCGGGATGTACCGAGTGAGGCACGAACTCCATAAGCACTCGCGGACGAAGACCCTTTTTTTGCAACCTTTTTCTTGCTCGACATCTTTACACTTCTCTTGAGAAAATAGAGGAAAAGGGTGGAGAGAAAAGAAAGAAAGTTTTTCTTAAGAAAGATCTTAGAGAAAGACAAGAAAGTGAAAAAATTGTGAAACAAGTTACATCCCTTCCTATAGGCATGAGGATTTACTATTCAAGCTCGGACTTTCGGATATTAATTCCATCCATCACGCCTAACTTACCAAACATGCCTAACCGCACACTAGGATCCTACGGTGCATGATCCTAACGGGCTGGGGGCCTAACTGTTGGGGTCAAAAACGGTTACGACAGAATTACCACCCAAAAATCCTCGGAGGTCGTATTTCCGAAAGAGATAGTAAAAGGAAAGATGTAATTTTTGTAAAAAAATAACCAATACGAAGTTTTTACGAAGAAGTATCTTTTGAGATTCAAACCGAACAAATCAAGCTCGGTCACCACGCATACACGCCGTCCGGTCGCTATGCAGCAACCAAACCCGAGCCAAGCTTGGTCGCTACGTAGCGACCGAGCGTTCGTCTCGCTCGGTCGCTACGTAGCGACCGAGCTCGAGCCCAAGCTCGGTCGCTACGTAGCGACCGAGCTCAAGCCAAAGCTCGGTCTCTACGTAGCGACCGAGAGATCGTCCCGCTCGGTCTCTACGTAGCGACCGAGCGATCGTCCCGCTCGGTCGCTACGTAGCGACCGAGCGCTCGTCCCGCTCGGTCGCTACGTAGCGACCGGGCTCGAGCCGAAGTTCGGTCGCTGTGTAGCGATTGAACTCTTCCGAACATCGACAGACATCAATCTATGCATTCTCGTCAAATCTTCGAACGCTATCTCCCGAAGACCGTAGCAAGCTCAGTCCATGTTTTCCGCTATTCTAACTCATCGATCAAACTTCGCGGATTAGAAACTGCGGAAGGTTTGTTCTTTATCAAAAGGATATCGTAGTAAACGTGTCGAGTCGGAAGACGGCCCAAAGGGACCTAAAACACGACTCGAGGCCCATCCTGCGATTTCTTAACCAAAAGCCCGTAAACCGCAGCACGGTTTACGCTTAGCCCACAAGGAAGGATAAATGTCAAGTTTTCGCGGATAAATACGGAAGTTTTGAAGATAATTGTGAAGATCGGGAAAAATGGAATATCTCCATTTTTATGCTATGACGGCTTAAGGGCAGAAGAGTAAAAGCGTAAACCGACCTTGGAGCTAGTATATAAAGAGTCCTAGGCGAGGAGCATGGAAGGGAACTTTTTCAGAGCAAACTTAGCACTTAGAGCAATTTAGGCAATTTTCTGTTTTTGTTATTTCGAGCTGCGACTCAATATGGTTTAGCCGTCTTAAGGTTACTAGAACTAGGAATCTCGCCGACAGCTCTCGAGCCCAGGCTTATACCTTGTTGTAAACGCTCATACGCAAATTTGGAATAAGATCTCCTTTGCTCTCTTTTTCGATTTCTTATTCTTTATCGTTGTTTTTCTCGTGTTCTGATTGCTTGACGTGTGGTAATTAGCAGATATCGGGGTCCTCTGGGAAATTAGGTTTTTCCTAGTTTTCTTATTTAAACGGAAATCGTCAGTGCGAATTTCGGTTCCCACATAAGAAAACCCTGGACTCTTATGCGACCTCAGGGTCCAGTCATGATCTCGAAAACCTCCGGGTTTCAACCATGATCTCCGGATATATCATATAATCTATGGATTCCTACACGCCTCCGGGCTCAAGTCTCGGTCCCAGGATCTAGAGAAAAGACCTCCGGGTCTCCAAAATGATTTCAGGAGAACCTCCAGTGTCCTCCGCGACCTTCGGATCCCGAGACGACCCCCGGGTTCTCATGCAACCTCCGGAAGATCAATCTCCAGACTCCAATAGTCCATATTGTAGCTCTAAACCTCCTGGTTTATAGCCTATCTCCCTGGATCCCATCATTCAACCTACGAAAAGAGAGGGATCATAGACTACAAAGTCCCACCTCGATCGAGAAACAGGCGGATAGATATCATCTTAAAGAAAAAACATGCAAAGCATGAGCGTGTGAAGCAACAGCAAAGAGTAAATAAAAGGGAAAACTATGAAGCATCATTATTCATAAAATCAAGGGGGGCTGTAAAGAGACTTTATTCAAAAGAAAGCGACAAAAGCCATAGTCTCAAAAGTTAAAGAAGTAAGAATCATTCAGAAAGAAGGCCCCTCCGAGAATCGCGTCCCTACAACGGATCTCGGGGTTGCAGCCTGGGAGAAGCTCCCTGATTGATGGTTGAGCCTTCCGAACAAGAACATATGACGCAGATACTCTTCTTCCGGATTCCAATGTTCCACGCGCTTCTTCAGCCATTCCTTCATGAGCTCCCATCTAGCCGAGGTTCTCACTTGCTGAACTAGTAGATCCCGTCGAGCCACCATGTCCTGCATACCTCGCCGATCAATCTCCGGTGAGCATCCACCAAAGGGTCACGGTCAGGCAAGACCTCAACACTTGTTGATGAGGTGGAAGATGGACCATTGGCTGATAGAGCAGCCCTCGCCAGTCTTGGCAGAGGAGTGTAAGAAGGATGCCGCTTCCGCGTTTTAGCCTTCTGATACTCGTCATAGAAAATCGATACCGGGAGCCTCACCACGTTCCCTGAAAACGCTATGTAAGAAACAAGACAATGCCTCATCGAATAGGAAAAAGGGAAGGCTTACCCCAAACACGACTATGACGCAAGGCTTTCCTGCTCACTAGGAAGGTTACCCATCGGAATCGTCGAGGAACTCCAATTATAAGCTTCGCTACTGCTTCTCCAGCAAAGGAAACCGGGCGGGACACATCTGACAAAGCAAAAGCTAAACATCAAATCAGGCTCCCAAAGGAATGATAAAGCTCAAAATTCAAAAGAAGAACTTACCAAAGGTATGCCAAGACGTAGGATAACCAATCGGCTCCTGGATCTTCATGAACACGTACCGGCTGTCCCAATTATCCCCAAAGGGATAGTTACCCCTGACACCCTCGAAGGTTCCTCGATCAGAGGGGTGCTATCACGGGATCGAAGGTGGTAGAACCCTGCTTTGTTCGTCAAAGGAGCAAAGTAGTAAGAGTATAAAATATTATGCACCCTGACAGAAAATCCATGGAATTCTCCGAGTACTTGGATGGCCATTAAAGTCCTCCATGTCAAAGGAGTAAGTTGAGAAGGACATAAACCGAAGAAAGATGATACTTCGCCTATGAGAGAAAGGATAACGCCAAGGAAGCCTGCTTCTAGATATGCCACATAGACAGCTACCTCACCGGCTCCCCCATCCGGAATGCGTTCGAACTCAGTCGGATTCCTCATCCCCACTGAAGGATGAATCACGTACTTCCTCCTCATGTTAGCCTGGTCCCCCTCTCGGATCTCAGAACGGGGACCGTCGTCGAAAAACAAGAACGGAGCCTTCTCAGGGGCGCCATCGGAACCGCTTCACTAACAGCCTCTGGAACGTCTCCCCAAGAAGGAACGGGGAATGAGAAAGGATCGGTAAAAGGACGACGCGGCCTTGGACGACCACCCACAAATGAGGACGGAATCGAGAGCAGCTCGGGATTCATCTTTCTCAACTAGGAATCAGCGCTAGAGTTGGGTTGAGGCCAGATAGGAAATATCGCGAGTCCTTATATACATCCGGATCATTCCTTTTTCGCGGGATTAGAAAAGGAAGTAAGGATGTTTCCAAATATCCTGAAGAAACCCTGACATAAAGGATAAGCGGCGAAAAGGAAACCCGATCCTTGCAGAAAAAAGGACCTGTTCGCATAGCTCTGTTAGAACATTTTAGGCCATGCATTTCTGTCATTGCTTTGGTCCTCTCGTTTACATCTCCAAACCTCACAAAACCAAAACCCTTTGATCTATCAGTATATGCATCTATGACAGCTGTTGCAGCTTTAACCGAAAGATAGATCTCTGAGAAGGTGTTGTAGAATAGAGAATCAAAGGCATCTGCACCAAATTCCCAACAAAAATAGAGAGCTCAAGTTCATTCTCCTCGCCGGTGCTAGAACTGGCCCAATTTAAAGGGAAAGGCATATCTGTATTCGGCATATATGTTCCATTAAACTTCTTCAAAACGTTATCAGCCACATCGTGCGAAAGAAACTCCACAAAGCCATAGCCTTCAGATAAACCAGTGTGCTTATTGCGGATTTCCTTGATCGAAACCATCTGAATCAAAACGTGGTTACACATATTTAGAAGTTAGAACCACATTAACAAGAAACATAGATAATATGAAAATATAAAATGTACTTTAAAATCTAAGCTTCTAAGATAGCAATTGATATATTTTAGAGAGAAATAGAGTTTATATTAAAATATACCATTTACTAACGATCTTGTGTTTATAGCCATCAAAAAACAAAACAAAATCCAATAATTGTGTTAAGAAGGTAAAAGGAGAGAAAACATTTTAAGGTGGTCCAAATATTAAAAGAAACTGAAAACTGAAGCAGTAAATTAACTATGATTACATGTCTAAAATACTAATAATCAAGACATAAACACAAATATACTTATATGGAATCAAATGTAAAGAAGATATACTGATAAATGGGAAAATTTCACAATAAGATTAATTGTACAGCTAAATTCCGATGATAAATTCCTATGTATCTAGTTGGAAAATTCAGTAGGCAAATAAATTACATTAAAAGCTACCATTACTATCGACCACCTCAGAATCCATAACCAGAAATCCCATAACCGAATAAACAAGATTAAAGTAAAATATCTCTTAGGAAGGTTAAAACATTACAAGATATGAAAAACTGAAACAGAAAAATAGTACCCAAGAGATACATATATCACATGAGTCGCACACATTCAGAACCAATGAACAAGAAAGAAAGATGATGTGAGAGTAAAAGTAGATAATTTCAAAAGCTATTTCTAGGAAGAGAGTTGACAAATCGTATGGAAATAAATTACTTAGAAACATAACATTTCTATGAACAAACTCATGCACCACCGCATAAACATACAAAAGAAAACCCTATAAATTTAAAATAGGACAAACGTAAGAAAATATTTGTAAGAAGATTTAAACATTGAACTAGATTTTGACCCGCACTTTCAAAACGCGGATTTATTATTTTATTTTTTCAATTGACAAATATTTAGTAAATGTCATATTTTCATATATTTGTGTTTTATTTTATAAAAGACTTAAACTTTTTATTTTTATTTATCGTATTTCATTTTAAATGACTATTTATGTTTAAAAATTTTAATTTTATTTCTGTAATGAATTAAGTTGGTATAACTCTGATAAATTAATTTTATTATGTGGTTAATATTTTAATAAAAAAATTATATACTTTAATAAAGATTTATACTTTTCAATGAAAAAATAAATTATATTAAGAAAAGAAAAAATAATAATTAAGAATAGTTGAAAAAAAAATTGAACTTGGACTCAATGGCCCAAAGGAAAAAAAATTGTGAGAATTGGATCTGATTTCTTAATCAGCCCAAATGGTCCAAGAGAGATCTGATATTGGCTGGATCCGAAAAAATGACCCAATATAGATGTGTTATTAATATTACTTGATTGCCCTTAATGAAACATGCATTGTTAGTAAAGAAAATGGCAGCTAAGGTAAAAAGGACAATAAGATTCTGCTTTAATAGTATAGATGTCATTAAAGGTCAAGCTAGAAAATATTAGTATAGAAATATACATTGCATAAATCATCAGAGTTATGCCACAATTAGATTACTTTAAAAGCTAATTTTCTATGATTGAAGTTGACAATTTAATGACACAATTATATTATTTTTAAATAAAATATTTTTATTAATAACCTCATGTTCCATAAAAATGAATAAAAGAATTTGTGTTATGTTATATAAAAACAAAAACAAATTTTAAAGATCAAATCTATACAGTCAACACTTAACCACGACGACAACACTTATCAAAATTAAATAAAAATTATTATGTTATATAGCGAATACAAATAGGGAGAGAGAGAGAGAGAGAGCATACCGCTAACGGAAGCAAAAGAACATTTAAGATAATTCTCATCCATCGAATGATGCAAATCACCAATCCAAATGTTTTTTTTTCTCACTGTTAGATGTGTTCTGATATTCGTCACCACAAGATTCATGATTCTGGTTATGACTCAAATATTGATGATTAGGCGAGTAAGGCAGTCACGGTGGCGGTGGCGGTGACGCATACATCATATGATGCGACACTAAAAATGTAGGTGTGTATAGCGTCATCATCCCTTGTGGTTGTTGATGTGGCAGTGGTGATGCAAACGTTTTGCTTTGATTCTCCTCTTCCTCGTAATCAAATAGGCTTATGACTGTGGGGAAAAAGCGTTTTTAATTACTCAAGTAATTTAAATTAGCACTTTTAATACCCAACTACAACTTATGCAGATTTATTCCCAAAGTCATTATTAATATATGCAAAATTATACTTTAATATATCAGACGTTAACTCATCGTTAGAGGTGTTAATTATAATTAAAAAAAAAAAAAGGAACACGGCTTTTGCTTTCAAAACTCAAGAACCCTAAAATTAATTTTCTCAGAGCAATTTCGAATCAGTATGGTGAAAACGTTCTTCGGAAACCCTAGTGGAAAACGGAATAAACTTCCGGTTCAGAGGGCACCACCTCTTTATGCCGAGCCGACAATTCCTAATTCGACAGAGATTGAAAGGTAACCACTTAATCTCTGTTGTATCATGTCTGAGTTCCGTAAATTTTTCTTTTGGATTTAAGTACGTTAATTTTTGTTATAGGCCTGTTGTTGTTGAAGAAAGAGTAACTAATATTGTTGAAGAAGAAGAAGAGATTCATAACGAAGAGGTGATTGCAGAGTCGGATTCTTCATCTGTTGAGGGAGATGATTGTGAGGTTATAGTTGAAGACAGGACTGGATATAAGGAGAATGAGTTATTCGAAGTAGAGGTTGGAGAGACTGACTTGTCTTCTCACTTTGAAGCTGCTGCACAAGAAGATGGAGATGATTTGTATGATGCTAACGATGACAGTGGCGATGATATTTGGGACGATGATCACATTCCAGATCTTTTATTCAGTGATGATCGTGATGTGGAAGAAGATGGTAGGCAATTCAACTACGGGCCTGATGACATTCTTGCGCTAGGAAAGACTTTTAACACTGCTGAGGAGTTCAAGTATGTTGTTCTCAAGTACTCTTTGAAGACACAATATGATATTAAGTTCTACAAGTCTTCATCTGATCGGCTTGGTGCCCACTGTACACAACATGTAGAAGAAAAGTGTCCTTGGAGGGTCTATTGTTCCTTTGAGAGAGGCAGAAACAAGTTAATGGTGAAAGTGTACAATGACAGTCATATTTGTGTCAGATCCGGTTACACAAAGCTTTTGAAGAGTGGAACAATTGGGCAGCTTTTTGAGGAGAGGCTTAGAATTAATCCTAAAATTAAGTCACAGGAGATGGTGGATGAGATAAAGAGGGAGTACAATATGATTGTCTCACCCGAACAATGTCGAAGAGCTAAATCAGTGCTTTCAGCGAGAAGAAAGGCTGGACATGAAGCTCACTTTGCTCGGCTTTGGGATTACCAAGAAGAGGTTCTTAAATCAAATGTGGGATCAACAATGGAGGTTGAGACAATCCCAGGACCAGTGCCAGGAAGCATGCAAAGATTTTACCGTCTTTATGTTTGCTTTGAAGCCTTGAAAACTTCTTGGAGGCAGTCATGTAGGCCGATCATTGGATTAGATGCTGCTTTTATGAAATTGGATTTAAAAGGGCAAATGCTAGCTGCAGTTGGCAGAGATGGGGATAATAGAATATTTCCTATTGCCTGGGCTGTGGTTGAGGTGGAGGACAATCCTAATTGGCTATGGTTTGTGCAACTCTTGAAAAATGATTTGGAGCTTGAAAATGGATCAAACTGTCCAATAATCTCAGACAAACAGAGGGTAAGTCTTGTTATATATATGTGTATATATATATATATATGTATATTTTTTTTTAAATATTGTTGGAATGATTTATACTTATGTATATGTTATTTGCTTGACAGGGTATACTAAATGCGGTTCATGAAGAGCTTCCTACAGCTGAGCATAGGATGTGTGCTCGACACGTTCTTGAGAATTGGAAGAAGGCAAACAAAGACATAGAGCTTGAGCGTCTTTTCTGGAAAATAGCAAGGAGCTACACACCAGCAGCTTTTAGGGATAACTTAGATGCACTGAAGAAGTATAATGTTGGAGCTTATGAGTCTCTGCAAAGTACTGCTCCAACAACATGGTCTCGGGCGTTCTTTAAGCTTGGATCGTTTTGCAGTGACAATCTAAACAACTTGTCTGAGTCCTTCAATAGGAGTGTTAGAGAGTCAAGGAGGAAGCCGCTTCTTGATATGCTGACAGAGGTTAGGAGAAAGAATATGGTCAGGAATGCAAAGCGGACTTTATTAACTAATAGGTGGAATAAGAGGTTCACACCAAGAGCAGACAAGGAGATTGAACTTAATAGGCAGAAAGCTAAGGATTGCATCAGGTATATGACCACAGGACATTCACATGAAATAGAGTATCACAGTGATGCTTACACCGTAAATATGGAGGAGAAAACATGCGGTTGTGGCTATTGGCAGTTGAATGGACTACCTTGTATGCATGCTATGTGTGTCATCACAACAACAAAGCTGAATCTCAATAATTATGTATCAGGTTACTACCTCACCTCTACATGGCGGCAACTATATTCTACTGGTATGAAGCCGGTTCAAGGTATGAAACTGTGGCCACGCTTTGGTCGGTTACCCATGCTACCTCCTCCTTCAAGATTCAATCGAGGAAGGCCTAATACACATGCTAGGAGGAAAGGTCCTCATGAGTCAGCCACTAATCCACATAAGCTTACACGGCATGGTCGTGTGGGAACATGCTCAAACTGTCGCAAAGAAGGTCACAACAAGACTAGGTGTCCTAATCCCACTGCAGCTCCTCCACCTAAGCGTCCAAGAGGTCGTCCAAGGAAAGCACAGGTTGTTTGTCTCGTTTAACTTCTTTTCTTATTGTGTTGTCAATTTTTTGTCGTGTAAAACTTTGATTGTTTGTTGTAGGGAGAGTCTTCGTCATTTGGAGCTTCTCAAACTTCTCAACCTTCTCAAGCATCACAAGGAGGATTTGGCTTCTCTTCCTAGTTTGTGTTCTTCACATTTCACTTGAGATTATTTTGTTAACTCAGTTTTATGAAGAAAACGATTTACTCTGTTTTTAGATTTTTGGTTTACAGTATTTATGTTTGGGTTTGCATTGTTTCTGGTTTCTACATGACTTTCGAAACCACATTATTGTTTCTTTAGTGGATTAATTTTTCTTTGGATAGTTTTCGTTTTGAATTTTTCTTTAACTCAAAAACCAATTAAGTCAATTAACTCTAAATATAATAATTTTAATGGTATTACCTTTACTTCATTCTCCAAATCAGGCGCAACTTGGCTCAAGGTTCTCACAGTTTCCCTCTTCGAGAGATCCAAACACCCTTGTTCTTATTACATTGATGATCATCCTTTGCTATCCAATAATACACATGCTCTAGTATAGCCAAACACCAGACATGAAGAATACCAACTTGTCATCATCACCGAGGAGGATGTTCTCCATTCACATGCTGTTGCTTTTGCTGCAAGAAACAATCAACGACTCCCCTTGCAATATCGTCTATCTGTGTAGAGATGTGAAGGACGCATTAATGTCTCGCTGGTATTTCAGGTGCAGCTATCTGAAAAGAGAAGTGGATAGAAATGAAAGAAGACCCTCATGCTCAGTCAAGAGACTTGGAGAGTTAGCTTTTACGAGAAGGGACCATGATTTGTAGTTTCTTTGATGTCTTGTAATAAAAGTAATCTATGTACTTCAATTTTTATGCTCCTTGGATATTTTTCTTCTCTTCATGTATGATTAATAACAACATTCACTTGCTACTTTCATGTTAAAGTACTGATGATATATGTGTGTCAAATCTCGATTAGATTTTACCAAAACTGAATTTATGTATCCAAAAGACGTCTATAAATAATCAGAGTTAAAATAATACCCAAGAAAAAATAAAGAATTTAAAAGGGAAGAACACATGACAATGAATATGCAGGAGACAATCAACATGAGTTTGAGGAGGAGATAATGTGCTCATGGGTAGATGAGCTTAAATATTTCAATAATCATTATGAACAATTGAACAGTAGATACCATTTTCAAAAGCACAAGGTAAATCAAACAAAAGATGCCTAACTAATATACATATATAATCTGATTCGAAATTTCTCTGAGAAAATCAATTTTAGGGTTCTTGAGTTTTGAAAGCAAAAGTCGTTCCCTTTCTCCTTTTTATAATTATAATTAACGCCTCTAATGATGAGTTAACGTCTAATGTATTAAAGTTTAATTTTGCATAATTAATAATAACTTTGGGAATAAATCTGCATAAGTTGTAGTTGGGTATTAAAAGTGCTAATTTAAAATACTTTAGGAATTAAAAACCCTTTTTCCCTATGACTGTGATAGATTAGATTAATCTTAGTTCAGACCAAGGTGAAGGAATTTGAAGAGTTGAGAGAGAATTATAGTTCTATTAATTAAAAGCATAGGTTGAAGTATGTGCTAGATGTAATGCATAGTTACCTAGTTTAATTGTTAACCATTGGATAGAGTTCTAGATTATGGAAGTTGTTGGCTTTGTTTGTTTATTGCATTTATGACTGTTTATTAAGCATAATATACTTTCCTTTTAATTTTTTTTCTTTGACTTTTGTAATTCAATATTTTGTTAAGAACTTAAATTTACCGTTCTCTTAATTTGTCAACAAATTTTCTGAATTATATATTATTTTGACCCAAAGGTTAACTTATTTTAGTTATATTTTTTCGTTCTTGATAAGGAAATTTTCTGTAATTAAACGCTAAATTTTAGGTGAATTCTAATAATAATATTTAATCAGTTTTTTTGCAAAACTTCGAAGTTGTATAACAAGTAAAATTGAAATGTGTCTTAGTCGCAATTGCAATCTACTAGTTTCTTTGGAAATATAATATATTTGAATAAGAGTTAGTTAGCTGTATATAAAATTTTGCCAAATAATGAAGATATTAAAGAATAATTGATGTATACTATGAAATATATATATATATATATATTGATTTGCTAGTTTGATTATAGCCACATATATCAATATATACATATGTTATATGTTATTTATAAAGATTGAAGTTGTTAGAATATTTTTTGTATTAATTAATATTTACTAAAATGCTATTCACTTTTCTAATGAAGTTTCTTATAATTTATGGATACACGCTAACACTTTTTAAATAGTACCTCTTAATTTGATTAAATAACTAGCATTTTTGCCTGCAAGTACTAGAGGTCTTCCAGATCGAAAAGGAGAGAGGAGTGGACAACTACTTAGGAATTCCGGAACATTTTGGAATAAGAAAAGGAGACCTACTCGCTTCTATGGTGGATCAGATTAAACAAAAAATCCAGTGGCTGGTTAACACGATATCTGTCTCCGACGGGCAATGTAGTCATTCTGAAGAATGTCCTCTCAGCCATCCCGTCTCATGTTATTACATGTTTCAAACTCCCTAAGTCCCTGATTAAGAATATTCAATCAGTGATTACGAGGTTCTGGTGGAACGATCACTCGAAAAAAGGGTTGGATAGCATGGCCTAAGCTAACATAGCCGAAGAGTAAAAGAGGACTTGGATTCCTGTATTTTGAATGCTTTAATGGTACTTTTTAGGTAAGTTAGCATGGCGACTGATTCATAACCTGGAAATTCTGATAGGTCGTATTCTATTTGGTAAGTATAGCCCTGATGGAAACTTTCTCAACTGTCATGATAAGAGCTCGGAATCACATGGATGGAGAGGTATTCTTACCGGGAGATACCTTATAAAAAAGAACTCCGGGTGGCTAATAGTGAATGGTACCAAAGTAGACTTATGGACAGACCCTTGTATAACCATTGGGGACATTGTTGTTTAAGTATGGGGGGAGGTTTACTGATATTGATTTTATTTTGAGTCCTAGAAAAAAGTGTTTTTACTTATGTTTTATTGAGTCGAGAAGGGAATAATGATCTTATTACAATTTAGTTGCTACTCTAACCACTCTCTAGCACCATCTAGATTTATTGACTGCATGATGTATTAGATGGAAACACCACAGTGTATCATGTGTTACTCAAATCCACACTTACTGAGAATGTCTGAAGAAACCAAAGCTGACTTCCAACCTTAATCTACTTTACTTACTTGTTTTGGGGCTTGGTATACATTGGATCGGAGTCCTCCTGGAAGTCTGGAAGGTATTAGACTTAGTGTCCCTGGTTCTCTTTCCACCTCTCTTTGGCATCCATATTTACAAAAGATTGAAATGATTTCTTGCGGTTTAGAAGGGTAGGAATGTTTCCCACGACCCTATTATTCTACTCTAATAGAATGATCACACATTGATTGGAAATGAGGGGTATATACATTATCAATGACCCAACTATTCGCCTACAACTTTTCGCAGTAATACTATATATACTGTCTAATAATAATAAAAAAAAAGTCACATTCAGAGAAGATAGAAGAGAGAGGGAAAACCATAAAGGGTTACGTGTAGGTCCATATACTTGCTTGAGTTGATTCTATTTGTCCCTGATCGATACTCCCAAGATGTAGCCTAAACTTTTACTTTATGCAGAAATGAGGTCAGTAGAGGGATATGTGAGACTCTATCAGTGGATTTGTGTGATGTATGGTAATGGTAACTAAGCTAGAGTGTAATACATTGCATCATCCAAGGTTAGTAATGCTTTACATCCACCTATCTTATTTGCAGGAGTGAGAGTAGTGATTTTAAATTATGTGAGTCCGTGCTGTTTTCAAAACCTCTTTCTTTAGGACTACTCTTATTTTCCTTGAGAACAAGCAAAACAGTAAGCCTGGAGGAGTTGATATACCATGGATTTTACCTGTTTTTAGCCATGGTATTGAGTGTTTTAGAATCTATTTATTATGTTTTGGAATCTTTTAAGAGTATTTACAGGTTCAAGAGTGTTTTGGAGATATGTGGTGATTTTGGAGCATTTTGGAAATAAAGCTAGAAGAAACTTGTAGGTGTCCGTCAAACCAGTCCAGAGTTGACATTCAGAGTTAAACATCGATCGGCGAACATCTCTTGTCATCGATCGACAGCGAAGCGCGGAAGACCCAACTTGGTTTCCAGCCAACTTATAGCCCAAGTTCCACATCAATTACAGAAATACCCCTGCCCAACTTTAACCTAATATTTATGCGCTCTGCCATTGTTTTGGGCAACACTACTTTCATATTTTTACAGGAAACATATTTAGGGTTTTAGTAGTTTTGGAGAGAAGATCCAAGACTCCTTGAAAGCTTTTTATTGGAACTACAATTTTTCTACCTTATCTGATTTATGCATTATATTCAGATATTTCCTATGTTCTACTTTGCTATGTCTGTGTAATTTCTATTGTTAGATTTAGGGTCTAAGTAAGGTTATGAGGGATTAGGCCAAAATATTGAACTCCTAAGGTGATAGACATCCTTCAAGGAATTGCTTGTAATGCTTGTCTTATAGAGTAGCTAACTAGTACCCCGAATTTAGGAAAATTAGGCGCACAAGACGGCATGGTCTGTTACCTTAATTAATTTCCTTAAACTAGGATTGCTAGAAACAAGTGACAGCTGATTTATTTCAGACTAGTAAAACTATCGATCAACTCGCTAAAGTTTGCTTAAGGAAACATCGATCGACGCTAGTCTAATAGCATCGATCGACATTTGATATGTATCAACAAGTGACAACTAAGATACTGGACTTAGTTAATAGGATGGATTCGTACGCGGAAGCTGGAATACTTTCTCATTAGAATTCGAGTTCTAGGATTGACAACCTAAGCATCAATATCATTATAATCCTGATTACCTGAAACCCTAGATCTATCTACTTTCTAATAACTGTTTACAACCTCAACCAATCAATAAATCAACTGAACAACTACCTTGTTTACCTCTGCTGTTTATTGATTTACTCTGTTTGCCTAGCTTAATCATAAACTGATTAGGATCTATTGTGTGCCCTAGCTCCTTGTGGATATGATCCATAAACTGAACTTCTTATTTGAGAGAGTAAAAGTCACTCCATGGGGTAATTTGATGATACCAGTGACATAAGTAGCCAAATAAATTATCTTAAGCCTTTCCATATATCACAGTTCAGGATGTTACAATTCATCTGCTCTTAAAGAACACAACGCCCTTGTTGCACCACACGTCAGGTCTCAAGACGCCTCTCGGGTCAGAACCGAGATGGCTAACCAGCTATGATACCACTTATAACGCTCCTACCTCCCACGGCTAATGTGCCACCCATGCCCGCTCTCTTGGCTCGTGGGCCCATCCCCTTTGACGAGCGGTGCATTAATTTTTCTAAGGCCTGAAAGTCTGGTTTACTAACCCTGCAATCACCACTCAACCTTTCCATGTGCTTTGGCCTCACTCGCACGGTATCGCAAATCACTTCCCGATAGGTTACCCATCCTTTCACTACTCCAGCCCAAACACACTTAACTCTGGAGGTCTAAACAGATGTGTGATGAAAAATGTAAGTCAACTTTGGTGATATAGGTAGCCAAATCAACTATGTTAAGCCTTTCCATATATCACAACTCGGGATGTTACTTATATTTAAAAAGAAACTGAAACTAAGTGTTAGTAAAGAAGCTTCGACTTGAACGCCACATTTTAAACCCATTCTCTGGTTCCTCAAGAGATGCACAAGCGTCAAACCGTTCTTAAAACCATCCTCCATCTACCGGGCTATCAGCGCAGTTGTAACACACCTAGAGAGAAATAAAAGAAAACATATAACATTTTCTGCAAATTAGAACAAGAGAAACATAATGTTGCACCTTTCAGTTGGGTCCAATGTGACATTTTGGGCCTTCAAAAGTACAAATGTCTCTGAAGTCTTGAGTCTATACCCACATTGAAAAACTCAACCTTGCCATTGAAACCATTTAGTCTAGAGAGAACTAAGTACTTGCCTCTAGGCAAACCTGTGATCATTGAGCTCCCAGGTGGAAGGAAGGGTCTTCTTGTCAACCTCAAGAACCTCATTGGGAAGACTTATCTCCCTGCTATGACCTTGGATGGCGTTCATTGGATCACTTGAAGAAGATGGATGATGGGTTGAACTGAGGCTACCAGCACTGTTTCTGGTCGATAATATTTACCGTTGCATATAGAGTCCCCAGCAGGACACATCATCATTTGTCATGTATAATCCTGCCATATCCGACATATAGTTTGATTTAACTTTGACATGATAGATCCTATTGTCTTCCAAGGAATAAACTGAAAACAAAACTACAACTAAATATAAATAAATGGATTGATACCCTAAAAGATACCAAGCTCGTATTACTATAATTAGAAGATATGATGTTGATTGTTTTTTTTGAAGGAATGTAAAGTTTATTTCAGTCAAAAAACATTGTTACTATAAATGTGACCTTGTTATTAAAATCTAATAGAAATCAGCAGTGTTTCTATCCTAAGCCCCTTCCACAAACAAGGTCGCCATGTATCCTTGTTCTTTACATTCTTGTCAATGTACTGTACCATTTGTGAGGCAGTATTTTGTGTCTCCCCATACTTTCTACCATTTCTTTCGGTCCATATCGAGTGTAGATAGTTGGAAAGTATAGTGAAGAAGTAACAGAGTGGATATCCAACATAGATTTCCATGAAGCGTGTACTCTGATCCCAACAGTTTAAATGCAAGAGCCCTCCATACTTCTTCAGCATACTTGCCTTAAAAAAAAGATGGTTCTGTGTTTCCCTTGGATCTTTGATGTTGATTATTTCCTCCATAAGCAACAATAAGTTTTACCTGATTGTTCAAATTCAATCCATGACATTAACTAAATGAAATAGTTTTTCAATAAAAGAAACTAAAAAAGGAAAAATAATCAAATAGTGCAACCCACTTCATCCTTATGTTTAACAAGTTCCATAGTAAAAAGAGCATCAAGAAAACACCAAATCAACAAACCAAATCCATGTCTCTCTTAAATTATTGTTACAGTTTTCCCAAAACTCATTTTCCCACTACAAGATAAACCATAAATTCTAAGGATAGACAAAATGTCAGACACTTTTTTATTTCTTTCCCTTCTGGTCATCACCTATAGTTGAGTGAGTTTTGTCTGTCTGCATGTACTCAGGTCAATTTCCTCGGCTAACTTGTTGCTGGGGATCACTATACACTGGATACCCTCCATAAGGTGCAACTGCATACATTCTCGGGTCATGAGGTTGTGGTACCATGTATCCATACCCATTGTAATGCTGTCCTCCAAAGTATGCCCCAAACCATTGGTTTCCATAGTTATATCTAGGCTGAAACACAATATATAACCATTAAAATCAAAGAGGATTTATAGCTTTATTGAAACCTTACTGCCAGAAAAACACTTTTAGTTATATTAAAAAGTAAGTTTTATTTCATTTTTAGTTAATACATAAAGAGTCCGAGCTTTCAAAACAAAACAAAAAAACAAATACACAACCTATAATGTATTATCAGTGTCACATGGATGATTTAAACTGGAAAACAAAGTTCATCTCATATTGGGATCACATAAGTGTACTAACATAAGTAAACTCTTTATAATAGAACAGAGAACATTTTGTATTTACCAGCTTATTTTGTCCCCAAGCAAGCCGAACTCTACGGTTTCGAATTACAGTCCCATTTAGTTTCTTCAAAGCCTCCTCTGCATTTTGTCTGCAAGCAAATGATCAAATATAACAACAGCGAGATGGTGACAAAGAAACATCTATATAATTACTTAAATCATGGTTTACTATCTTAGTTAAGGTATAATATTTTACCTATTAACAAATTGAACAAATCCACATTCTTTGCCAAGAGGAATATTGACAGAGACTATTTCCCCATATGCAGAGAAAGGTTGCTTTAGATCTTCGCTAGTGACACTAGAGTCAAGTCCTCCGACAAATATCTATATTATATATTAATGGGAAACAAACAAACAAAAAAATTAAACTTATCTATAATATTCATATGAGAGGGAGAAAAAACACAAAAGAAAATAATAAATTACTGTTGCATCCCTAGCAGGATAACTTATTGCATCATTTTTCATGTACATTCCTGCCATATCCAACATATTAGTTTCAGTTAATTTTAATATGATATATCCAGTTGCCTTCCTAGGAATAAACTGAACACAGAACTACAACTATATATAAATAAAAAGACTGAAAAGTCGGAAAAAAAAAACCTTGTTGTCGAAAACTTCTTGTCTCCCTAGGTGTTGCAGGACCAATTAGCATAGCTCTATTAGAACATTTTACGCCATGCATTTCCGTCACTGCTTTGATCCTCTCGTTTACATCTCCAAACCTCACAAAACCGAAACCCTTTGATATACCAGTATATGCATCTATGACAACTGTTGCAGCTTTAACCGAAGGATAGATCTCTAAGAAGGTGTTGTACAATAGAGAATCAGAGACATCTGGCGCCAAACCCCCCACAAAAATAGAGAGCTCGTGATCATTCTCCTCGCCGGTGGCCCAATTTAAACGGAAAGGCATATCTGTATTCGGCATATATGTTCCATTAAACTTCTTCAAAACTTTATCAGCCATATCGTGCGAAAGAAACTCCACAAAGCCATAGCCTTCAGATAAACCAGTATGCTTATTGCGAATAACCTTGATCGAAACCATCTGAATCAAAACGTGTTTACTCATATTTAGAAGTTAGAACCACATTAACAAGAAACATAGATAATATGAAAATAAAAATGTACTTTAAAATTTAAGTTTCTAAGATAGAAATTGATATATTTTATAGGAAAATAGATATTATATTAAAAGATTGCATTAACTAACGACCTTCTGTTTATAGCCGTCAAGAAACATAAACAAATCCAATAATTGTGTTAAGAAGGTAAAAGGAGAGAAAACATTTTAAGGTGGTCCAAATATTAAAAGAAAATGAAAACTAAAGCAGTAAATTAACTATGATTACATGTCTAAAATATTAACAATCAAGGCATAAACACAAATTTACTTATTTGGAACCAAATGTAAAGATACACTAGTAAATGGGAAAATTTCACAATAAGATTACTTGTACAGTTAAATTCCGATGAAAAACTGAAACAGAAAAATACTACCCAAGTATATTATTTTAAAATAAAATATTTTTATTAACAACCTCATGTTCCATAACAATGAATCAGAGAATGTGTGTTATGTTATATAAAAACGAAAGCAAAATTTAAAGGTCAAATCTATATATTCAACACTTAACCACGACGACAACACTTAGCAAAAAAAAAATTATCATGTTAGATAGCAAATATAAATAGAGAGAGAGAGAGAGAGCATACCGCACCAACGGAAGCAAAAGAACATTTAAGATAATTCTCATCCATCCAATTATGCAAATCACCAATCCAAATGGTTTTTTTCTCACTGTTAGATGTGTTTTGATATTCGTCACCAGGAGATTCATGATTCTGGTTATGACTCAAATATTGATCATTAGGAGAGTAAGGCAGTGGCGGTGGCGGTGATGCATACATCATATGATGTGACACTAAAAATGTAGGTGTGTATAGCGTCATCATCCCTTGTGGTTGTTGATGCAGCCGTGGCGATGCAAACGTTTTGCTTTGATTCTCCTCTTCCTCGTAATCAAATAGGCTTATGACTGTGATAGATTAGATTAATCTTAACTCAGATCAAGGTGAAGGAATTTTAAGAGTTGAGAGAGAATTATAGTTCTATTAATGAAAAGCATAGGTTGAAGCATGTGCTAGATACAACGCATAGTTACCTAGTTTAATTGTTAACCATTGGATAGAGTTCTAGATTATGGAAATTTTTGGCTTTCTTTGTTTATTGCATTTATGACTATTTATTAAGCATAATATACTTTCCTTTTTAATTTTTTTTTCTTTGACTTTTGTAATTCAATATTTTGTTAAGAACTTAAATTTACCGTTCTCTTAATTTTTCAACAAATTTTTTGAATTATATAATATTTTGACCCAAAGTTTAACTTATTTTAGTTATATTTTTTTCGTTCTCGATCAGGAAATTTTCTGTAATTAAACGCTAAATTTTAGGTGAATTCTAATAAAAATATTTAATCAGTTTTTTTGCAAAACTTTGAAGTTGTATAACAAGTAAAATTGAAATGTGTCTTAGTCGCAATTGCAATCTACTAGTTTCTTTGGAAATGTAATATATTTGAAGATATTAAAGAATAATTGATGTATACTGTGAAAAATATATTGATTTGCTATTTTGACTAAAGTCACATATATTAATATAAACATATATGTTATTTATAAAGATTGAAGGTGGTAGAATGTTTTTTTTTGTATTAATTAATATTTACTAAAATTCTATTCACTTATTTAATGAAGTTTCTTATTATTCATGGATACACGCTAACACATTTTAAATAGTACCTCTAAATTTGATTAAATAACTAGTGTTTTTGCCGGCAAGTACTAGAACTCCTTCAGATCGAAAAGGAGAGAGGAGTGGACAAGTACTTAGGAATTTTGGAACATTTCAAAACAAGAAAAGGAGACTTATTCGCTTCTATCGTGGATAGGATTAAACAAAAATACAGTGGCTGGTTAACACGATATCTGTTTCCGACGGGCAAGGTCGTCACGCTGAAGAGTGTTCTCTCAGCCATCCCGTCTCATGTTATGACATGTTTCAAACTCCCTAAGTCCCTGATTAAGAAGATTCAATCAGTTATTACGAGGTTCTGGTGGGACAATCACTCGAAAAAAGGGTTGGATAGCATGGCCTATGCTAACATAGCCGAAGAGTAAAAGAGGAGTTGGATTCCTGAATTTTGAATGCTTTAATGATGCTTTTAAGCTAAATTAGCATGGAAACTGATTCATAACCCGTAAATGCTGGTAGGTCGTATTCTATTTGGTAAGTCTTGGCCTGATGAAAACCTTCTCAACTGTCATGACAAGAGCTCGGAATCGCATGGATGGAGAAGTATTCTTACTTGGAGAGACCTTATAAAAAGGAAGTCCGGCTGGCTAATAGGTAATGGTAACAAAGTGGACTTATGGACAGACCCCTGTATAACCACTGGGGACAATGTTGTTTAAGTCTTGGGGGAGGTTTACTTATATTGAGGTTTACTACTCTAACCACTCTCTAGCACCATCTAGATTTATTGACTGCATGAAGTATTAGATTGAAACACCATAGTGTATCATGTGTTACTCACATCCACAATTACTGAGAATGTCTGGAGAAACCAAAGCTAACTTCCAACCTTAATCTACTCTACTTGCTTGTTTTGCGACTTGTTATACATTGGATCGGAGTCCACTTGCAAGTCTGGAAAGTATTAGACTTAGTGTCCCTGGTTCTCCTTCCACCACTCTTTCGCATCCATATTTGCAAAATATTGAAATTATTTCTTGCGGTTTAGAGGGGTAGGAATGTTTCCCACGACCCTATTATTCGACTCTAATAGAATGATCACACATTGATTGGAAGCGAGGAGTAGATAAATTATCAATGACCCAACTATTCGCCTACAACTTTGCCCAGTAATACTATATATACTTTCTAATAATAAAAAAGAAAAAGAATAAAATCAGACTCAGAGGATATAGAAGAGAGAGGGAAAACCAGAAAGGGTTACGTGTAGGTCCAGATACCTGCTTGAGTTGATTCCATGTGTCCGTTGATCAAGACTCCCAAGATGTAGTCTACACATTTACTTTATGCAGAAATGAGTTCAGTAGAGGGGTATGTCAGCCGCTATCACTGGATTTGTGTGATGTATGGTAATGGTGACTAAGCTAGAGTGTAGTACATTGAATCATCCAAGGTTAGTAATCATTCACTTACACCTATCATATTTGCAGGAGTGAGAATAGTGATTTTAAATTATGTGAGTCCATGTTGTTTTCAAAAACCTCTTTCATTAGGACTACTCTTATTTTCCTTGAGGACAAGCAAAATAGTAAGTCCGGAAAAGTTGATATACCATGGATTTTTTACAGTTTTTAGCCATTGTATATAACTGTTTTAGAATATATTTATTATGTTTTGGATTCTTTTTAGAATATTTACATGTTCATGAATGATTTGGAGATATGTGGTGATTTTGGAGCATTTTGGAGATAAAGCCTAAAGAAACTCGTAGGTGTCCGTCGAACCGGTCCAAAGTCAACATTCAGCATTAAACGTCGATTGAAGAACATCTCTTGTCATCGATCGAAAGCAAAGCAAGCAAGGTCCGACTTGGTTCTCCATCCTTGTGTCGTTCTGTGCTCGCTTGGCACCAACGACATGAGTTTTTTTGTTTCTTGTTTGCAGGTAACGCTTAGGTTTGGTTTGGTTGCTGCCATCTTAACCCGAATTTTCTTCTGCAGGCAGTGAAGACATAAGCTTCTCCGTCTCCGGTGGACATTTGGGGTCTGCCTATTGTGGAGTATTGAGTACAAAGAGTTGGAGTTTGGCAAAGCTAACTGTCACTTCAAATGCTGTAAAGGCTTTGGTTTTGGTATGTGCTCTTCCCTCGCTGGCAATTCAGTCTTAGCTCTTCCCTGGCTGCTGCGACAAAATACACTAAAGTATTTGTTGCAGCGGTTGTTGACTTCTATGCCGGCTCCTCTCATCATTGTTGGTATTCAGTTTACTTGTGGTTGTTTCCTTGTACTTTACTGATATTAGTGGTGAAGAACTCTTACGCTTTGGATTAGTACTTATTGGGCTGAGATTGTTTTCCAGTTTAGCTTATGTTCTTCACTTCTTTGTTTTTAGTTCCTTTGTATAATTTAGTTTTTTGTCAGTAATGAAAATTTTTTCTTCAAAAAAAAAAAAAACTCAAGACTAAAACAAGTTTGAACATGATGTCATTTTAAGAAATTTTTGCATCAAGATGCACTTTATCACTTTTCAATTACATCCAAGGCCACAATGCACTTGCAACACACTTTTTCATGGGACCTACAGAGAGAATATACATATTTGCCCTTAATGAGAAGAAAATAAAATTTTATTAGACAAGATGAAAGAGAAAGTGTGTTTCTTTATTATTGTTTACTCTACTTTAATATTTTGTTTTTGTTTATTTTTAAATTAGAAATACATATAGAAAATTTTGTTGATATAAATTATATTTTTTTATTCTCTATAATTTGATATCCACTTTGATATTTTTTGTTATATTTTAAAATTTGTACTTGTACACGTATTTAATGATTGTATTAGGATGAGTGATATGTGGATGTTTGAAAAACATTGATAACGACATAAAGAAGATAAGCATGGAACGACACATGTGGATGAGTGTGGGAAGATAAGCGTGGCGGGTAAACATGGATGACTATTTGTGGACGAGTAAAATTAGGAGTAAAATTCAAAATTCAGCATACTACATATCTCATGGTGGAGGACTGTGACGAGCTCGAACCACCGCAGCTTCACCAAGTTCATCCACGACGATGTTGAGCTCAGAATCCATGGTGTGGCTCACCGAAAAGAGGAGCTGACTCGTTTTGGCCGGGGTTTTGGAGGAGGAGATGACCCGTTTTAAATTTTTGGTTTGTTTAGCTTTGTTTTCATCATTCAAGCTTTTTTCGGCATGTAAGTTGTAGTTATTAGTTTGAAGTTATTAATTTGTTCATCCTTGAAATTGTGGATACATTAGCATCCATATCACAGTCTTTCAATATGTTACATTTTTAATATCTATGTTTAGTGTTTGAGTTACTACTCTATCCACCACATCAAGCTTCAATTTCTTATCCACAAATTTAAGAGATCTCTCTTGTTCTTTATTCATGGTTATGTTAGCGTTTATATGCACAACATAATCAAAATCTTCTCATCCTCGTCCACAGACAAACATTGTTGTTGGAGTTGTAACTTTAAGTTCAACTATTGTGGAGTTTACTCTGATGAAGCTTCTGAAATTTTTACATTCATCTCCGTCCACGTATCACCCGTCTACGTATCGCCCATCCATGTATTATTCGTCTACGTATTGAATGTATATTAAGAGCAAAGTTGTCCACAGTTTATTGTTGACCCACAACAAAATGTATCACATGTAAGAAATGGCTCTGAGTGTAAGAAAAAGTAAAAAAGTGGCCCAGAGAGTAGTCTAACTCCCATTTTAATGCATAAATTGCGCCACACGTCAGGTCTTAAGATGCCTCTCGGGTCAGAACCGAGATGGCTAACCAGCTATGATACCACTTATAACGCTCCTACCTCCTACGGCTAATGTGCCACCCATGCCCGCTCTCTTGGCTAGTGGGCCCATCCCCTTTGACGAGCGGTGCGTTAATTTTTCTAAGGCCTGAAAGTCTGGTTTACTAACCCTGTAATCACCACCCAACCTTTCCATGTGCTTTGGCCTCACTCGCACGGTATCGCAAATCACTTCCCGATAGGTTACCCATCCTTTCACTACTCCAGCCCAAACACACTTAACTCTGGAGGTCTAAACAGATGTGTGATGAAAAATGTGAGTCAACTTTGGTGATATAGGTAGCCAAATCAACTATGTTAAGCCTTTCCATAATCACAACTCGGGATGTTACTTATATTTAAAAAGAAACTGAAACTAAGTGTTAGTAAAGAAGCTTCGGCTTGAACGCCACATTTTAAACCCATTCTCTTGTTCCTCAAGAGATGCACAAGCGTCAAACCGTTCTTAAAACCATCCTCCATCTACCGGGCTATCAGCGCAGTTGTAACACACCTAGAGAGAAATAAAAGAAAACATATAACATTTTCTGCAAATTAGAACAAGAGAAACCTAATGTTGCACCTTTCAGTTGGGTCCAATGTGACATTTTTGGCCTTCAAAAGTACAAATGTCTCTGAAGTCTTGAGTCTATACCCACATTGAAAAACTCAACCTTGCCACTGAAACCATTTAGTCTAGAGAGAACTAAGTACTTGCCTCTAGGCAAACCTGTGATCATTGAGCTCCCAGGTGGAAGGAAGGGTCTTCTTGTCAACCTCAAGAACCTCATTGGGAAGACTTATCTCCCTGCTATGACCTTGGATGGCGTTCATTGGATCACTTGAAGAAGATGGATGATGGGTTTAACTGAGGCTACCAGCACTGTTTCTGGTCGATAATATTTACCGTTGCATATAGAGTCCCCAGCAGGACACAGCATCATTTGTCATGTATAATCCTGCCATATCCGACGTATAGTTTGAGTTAACTTTGACATGATAGATCCTATTGTCTTCCAATGAATAAACTGAAAACAAAACTACAACTAAATATAAATAAATGGATTGATGCCCTAAAAGATACCAAGCTCGTATTACTATAATTAGAAGATATGATGTTGATTGTTTTTTTTGAAGGAATGTAAAGTTTATTTCAGTCAAAAAACATTGTTACTATAAATGTGACCTTGTTATTAAAATCTAATAGAAATCAGCAGTGTTTCTATCCTAAGCCCCTTCCACAAACAAGGTCGCTATGTATCCTTGTTCTTTACATTCTTGTCAATGTACTGTACCATTTGTGAGGCAGTATTTTGTGTCTCCCCATACTTTCTACCATTTCTTTCGGTCCATATCGAGTGTAGATAGTTGGAAAGTATAGTGAAGAAGTAACAGAGTGGATATCCAACATAGATTTCCATGAAGCGTGTACTCTGATCCCAACAGTTTAAATGCAAGAGCCCTCCATACTTCTTCAGCATACTTGCCTTAAAAAAAAGATGGTTCTGTGTTTCCCTTGGATCTTTGATGTTGATTATTTCCTCCATAAGCAACAATAAGTTTTACCTGATTGTTCAAATTCAACCCATGACATTAACTAAATGAAATAGTTTTTCAATAAAAGAAACTAAAAAAGGAAAAATAATCAAATAGTGCAACCCACTTCATCCTTATGTTTAACAAGTTCCATAGTAAAAAGAGCATCAAGAAAACACCAAATCAACAAACCAAATCCATGTCTCTCTTAAATTATTGTTACAGTTTTCCCAAAACTCATTTTCCCACTACAAGATAAACCATAAATTCTAAGGATAGATAAAATGTCAGACACTTTTTTATTTCTTTCCCTTCTGGTCATCACCTATAGTTGAGTGAGTTTTGCATGTCTGCATGTACTCAGGTCAATTTCCTCGGCTAACTTGTTGCTGGGGATCACTATACACTGGATACCCTCCATAAGGTGCAACTGCATACATTCTCGGGTCATGAGGTTGTGGTACCATGTATCCATACCCATTGTAATGCTGTCTTCCAAAGTATGCCCCAAACCATTGGTTTCCATAGTTATATCTAGGCTGAAACACAATATATAACCATTAAAATCAAAGAGGATTTATAGCTTTATTGAAACCTTACTGCCAGAAAAACACTTTTAGTTATATTAAAAAGTAAGTTTTATTTCATTTTTAGTTAATACATAAAGAGTCCGAGCTTTCAAAACAAAACAAAAAAACAAATACACAACCTATAATGTATTATAAGTGCCACATGGACGGTTTAAACTGGAAAACAAAGTTCATCTCATATTGGAATCACATAAATGTACTAACATAAGGAATATCTTTATAATAGAAAAGAGAACATTTTGTATTTACCAGCTTATTTTGTCCCCAAGCAAGCCGAACTCTACGGTTTCGAATTACAGTCCCATTTAGTTTCTTCAAAGCCTCCTCTGCATTTTGTCTGCAAGCAAATTATCAAATATAACAACAGCGAGATGGTGACAAAGAAACATCTATATAATTACTTAAATCATGGTTTACTATCTTAGTTAAGGTATAATATTTTACCTATTAACAAATTGAACAAATCCACATTCTTTGCCAAGAGGAATATTGACAGAGACTATTTCCCCATATGCAGAGAAAGGTTGCTTTAGATCTTCGCTAGTGACACTAGAGTCAAGTCCTCCGACAAATATCTATATTATATTTTAATAGGAAACAAACAAACAAAAAAATTAAACTTATCTATAATATTCATATGAGAGAGAGAAAAAACACAAATGAAAATAATAAATTACTGTTGCATCCCTAGCAGGATAACTTATTGCATCATTTTTCATGTACATTCCTGCCATATCCAACATATTAGTTTCAGTTAATTTTAATATGATATATCCAGTTGCTTTCCTAGGAATAAACTGAACACAGAACTACAACTATATATAAATAAAAAGATTGCAAAGTCGAAAGAAAAAAAAAACCTTGTTGTCGAAAACTTCTTGTCTCCCTAGGTGTTGCAGGACCAATTAGCATAGCTCTATTAGAACATTTTACGCCATGCATTTCTGTCATTGCTTTGATCCTCTCGTTTACATCTCCAAACCTCACAAAACCGAAACCCTTTGATATACCAGTATATGCATCTATGACAACTGTTGCAGCTTTAACCGAAGGATAGATCTCTGAGAAGGTGTTGTACAATAGAGAATCAGAGACATCTGGCGCCAAACCCCCCACAAAAATAGAGAGCTCGTGATCATTCTCCTCGCCGGTGGCCCAATTTAAACGGAAAGGCATATCTGTATTCGGCATATATGTTCCATTAAACTTCTTCAAAACTTTATCAGCCATATCGTGCGAAAGAAACTCCACAAAGCCATAGCCTTCAGATAAACCAGTATGCTTATTGCGAATAACCTTGATCGAAACCATCTGAATCAAAACGTGTTTACTCATATTTAGAAGTTAGAACCACATTAACAAGAAACATAGATAATATGAAAATAAAAATGTACTTTAAAATTTAAGTTTCTAAGATAGAAATTGATATATTTTATAGGAAAATAGATATTATATTAAAAGATTGCATTAACTAACGACCTTCTGTTTATAGCCGTCAAGAAACATAAACAAATCCAATAATTGTGTTAAGAAGGTAAAAGGAGAGAAAACATTTTAAGGTGGTCCAAATATTAAAAGAAAATGAAAACTAAAGCAGTAAATTAACTATGATTACATGTCTAAAATATTAACAATCAAGACATAAACACAAATATACTTATTTGGAACCAAATGTAAAGATACACTAGTAAATGGGAAAATTTCACAATAAGATTACTTGTACAGTTAAATTCCGATGAAAAACTGAAACAGAAAAATACTCAAGTATATTATTTTAAAATAAAATATTTTTATTAACAACCTCATGTTCCATAACAATGAATCAGAGAATGTGTGTTATGTTATATAAAAAACGAAAACAAAATTTAAAGGTCAAATCTATACATTCAACACTTAACTACGACGACAACACTTAGCAAAAAAAAATTATCATGTTAGATAGCAAATATAAATAGAGAGAGAGAGAGCATACCGCACCAACGGAAGCAAAAGAACATTTAAGATAATTCTCATCCATCCAATTATGCAAATCACCAATCCAAATGGTTTTTTTCTCACTGTTAGATGTGTTTTGATATTCGACACCAGGAGATTCATGATTCTGGTTATGACTCAAATATTGATCATTAGGAGAGTAAGGCAGTGGCGGTGGCGGTGATGCATACATCATATGATGCGACACTAAAAATGTAGGTGTGTATAGCGTCATCATCCCTTGTGGTTGTTGATGCAGCAGTGGCGATGCAAACGTTTTGCTTTGATTCTCCTCTTCCTCGTAATCAAATAGGCTTATGACTGTGATAGATTAGATTAATCTTAACTCAGATCAAGGTGAAGGAATTTTAAGAGTTGAGAGAGAATTATAGTTCTATTAATGAAAAGCATAGGTTGAAGCATGTGCTAGATACAACGCATAGTTACCTAGTTTAATTGTTAACCAGTGGATAGAGTTCTAGATTATGGAAATTTTTGGCTTTGTTTGTTTATTGCATTTATGACTATTTATTAAGCATAATATACTTTCCTTTTTAATTTTTTTTTCTTTGACTTTTGTAATTCAATATTTTGTTAAGAACTTAAATTTACCGTTCTCTTAATTTTTCAACAAATTTTCTGAATTATATAATATTTTGACCCAAAGTTTAACTTATTTTAGTTATATTTTTTTCGTTCTCGATCAGGAAATTTTCTGTAATTAAACGCTAAATTTTAGGTGAATTCTAATAAAAATATTTAATCAGTTTTTTTTTGCAAAACTTTGAAGTTGTATAACAAGTAAAATTGAAATGTGTCTTAGTCGCAATTGCAATCTACTAGTTTCTTTGGAAATGTAATATATTTGAATAAGAGTTAGTTAGCTGTATATAAAATTTTGCCAAATAATGAAGATATTAAAGAATAATTGATGTATACTATGAAAAATATATTGATTTGCTATTTTGACTAAAGTCACATATATTAATATAAACATATATGTTATTTATAAAGATTGAAGGTGGTAGAATGTTTTTTTTTGTATTAATTAATATTTACTAAAATTCTATTCACTTTTTTAATGAAGTTTCTTATTATTCATGGATACACGCTACATATTTTAAATAGTACCTCTAAATTTGATTAAATAACTAGTGTTTTTGCCGGCAAGTACTAGAACTCCACCAGATCGAAAAGGAGAGAGGAGTGGACAAGTACTTGCTTGTTTTGCGACTTGTTATACATTGGATCGGAGTCCACTTGCAAGTCTGGAAAGTATTAGACTTAGTGTCCCTGGTTCTCCTTCCACCACTCTTTCGCATCCATATTTGCAAAATATTGAAATTATTTCTTGCGGTTTAGAGGGGTAGGAATCTTTCCCACGACCCTTTTATTCGACTCTAATAGAATGATCACACATTGATTGGAAGCGAGGAGTAGATAAATTATCAATGACCCAACTATTTGCCTACAACTTTGCCCAGTAATACTATATATACTTTCTAATAATAAAAAAGAAAAAGAAAAAAATCAGACTCAGAGGAGATAGAAGAGAGAGGGAAAACTAGAAAGGGTTACGTGTAGGTCCAGATACCTGCTTGAGTTGATTCCATGTGTCCCTTGATCGAGACTCCCAAGATGTAGTCTACACATTTACTTTATGCAGAAATGAGTTCAGTAGAGGGGTATGTCAGACGCTATCACTGGATTTGTGTGATGTATGGTAATGGTGACTAAGCTAGAGTGTAGTACATTGAATCATCCAAGGTTAGTAATCATTCACTTCCACCTATCATATTTGCAGGAGTGAGAATAGTGATTTTAAATTATGTGAGTCCATGTTGTTTTCAAAAACCTCTTTCATTAGGACTACTCTTATTTTCCTTGAGGACAAGCAAAATAGTAAGTCCGGAAAAGTTGATATACCATGGATTTTTTACAGTTTTTAGCCATTGTATATAACTGTTTTAGAATATATTTATTATGTTTTGGAATCTTTTTAGAATATTTACATGTTCATGAATGATTTGGAGATATGTGGTGATTTTGGAGAATTTTGGAGATAAAGCCAGAAGAAACTCGTAGGTGTCCGTCGAACCGGTCCAAAGTCAACATTCAGCGTTAAACGTCGATTGAAGAACATCTCTTGTCATCGATCGAAAACAAAGCGAGCAAGGTCCGACTTGGTTCTCCATCCTTGTGTCGTTCTGTGCTCGCTTGGCACCAACGACATGAGTTTTTTGTTTCTTGTTTGCAGGTAACGCTTAGGTTTGGTTTGGTTGCTGCCGTCTTAACCCGATTTTTCTGCTGCGGGCAGTGAAGACATAAGCTTCTCCGTCTCCGGTGGTGTGGAGCCATCCTGTGAACGAATCTCCGCTTCACATTTGGGGTCTGCCTATTGTGGGGTATTGAGTACAAAGAGTTGGAGTTTGGCAAAGCTAACTGTCACTTCAAATGCTGTAAAGGCTTTGGTTTTGGTATGTGCTCTTCCCTCGCCGGCAATTCAGTCTTAGCCCTTCCCTTGCTGCTGCGACAAAATACACTAAAGTATTTGTTGCAGCGGTTGTTGACTTCTCTGCCGGCTCCTCTCATCATTGTTGGTATTCAGTTTACTTGTGGTTGTTTCCTTGTACTTTACTGATATTAGTGGTGAAGAACTCTTACGCTTTGGATTAGTACTTATTGGGCTTATGTTCTTCACTTCTTTGTTTTTAGTTCCTTTGTATAATTTAGTTTTTTGTCAGTAATGAAAACTTTTTTCTTCAAAAAAAAAAAAAACTCAAGACTAAACAAGTTTGAACATGATGTCATTTTAAGAATTTTTTGCATCAAAATGCACTTTATCACTTTTCAATTACATCCAAGGCCACAATGCACTTGCAACACACTTTTTCATGGGACCTATAGAGAGAATATACATATTTGCCCTTAATGAGAAGAAAATGAAATTTTATTAGACAAGAGGAAAGAGATAGTGTGTTTCTTTATTATTGTTTACTCTACTTTAATATTTTGTTTTTGTTTATTTTTAAATTAGAAATACATATAGAAAATTTTGTTGATATAAATTATATTTTTTTATTCTCTATAATTTGATATCCACTTTGATATTTTTTTTTGTTATATTTTAAAATTTGTACTTGTACACGTATTCAATGATTGTATTAGGATGCGTGATATGTGGATGTTTGAAAAACATTGATAACTACATAAAGAAGATAAGCATGGAACAACACATGTGGATGAGTGTGGGAAGATAAGCGTGGATGGGTAAACATGGACGGGTAAACATGGATGACTATTTGTGGACGAGTAAAATTAGGAGTAAAATTTAAAATTCAGCATACTACATATCTCATGGTGGAAGACTGTGACGAGCTCGAACCACCGCAGCTTCACCGAGCTCATCCACGACGATGTTGAGCTCGGAATCCATGGTGTGGCTCACCGAGAAGAGGAGCTGACTCGTTTTGGCCGGGGTTTTGGAGGAGGAGATGACGCGTTTTAAATTTTTGGTTTGCTTAGCTTTGTTTTCATCATTCAAGCTTTTTTCGGCATGTAAGTTGTAGTTATTAGTTAGAAGTTATTAATTTGTTCATCCTTGAAATTGTGGATACATTGGCATCCATATCACAGTCTTTCAATATGTTACATTTTTAATATCTATGTTTAGTGTTTGAGTTACTACTCTATCCACCACATCAAGCTTCAATTTCTTATCTACAAATTTAAGAGATCTCTCTTGTTCTTTATTCATGGTTATGTTAGCGTTTATATGCAAAACATAATCAAAATCTTCTCATCCTTGTCCACAGACAAACATTGTTGTTGGAGTTATATCTTTAAGTTCAACTATTGTGGAGTTTACTATGATGAATCTTCTGAAATTTTTACATTCATCTCCGTCCACGTATCACCCGTCTACGTATCGCCCATCCATGTATTATTCGTCTAGGTATTGAATGTATATTAAGGGCAAAGTTGTCTACAATTTATTGTTGACCCACAACAAAATGTAGAAAAAATAAAGGTGTGGCCCATAGAGTAATCTAACTCCCATTTTAATGCATAAATTTCATCAAACTGGGTTTTAGCGGGCCGGAGATAACTTAGATCACGCTTTAAGGATCACGGCCCAAACCACCTACTACAGTCCAAAACGTTGTCACCAATTCATCGGAACTCCGAATGTTGAGAGAGCTTTCGCATTCAGATTTGACAGCAGCGAAAAATCTAAGATGGCATTTCTGAGATCCCTCTGCCGTACCGCCGCTGCGGCCTCCTCCGTTGCCACGCTCCGATCATCCAGATCCGCCGCTCGAAGTCAGCTGTTGCGCCATCGTTTCCTCTCCACGCGAGGATTCTTCGCTGTTTCCTCGTGTCCTTCTAATCGAACTCCTTACGGTAATTAACTGCAATCGCCTCCTCTTTGTTTCTATATCTTTCGATGAACGGATTATTGATTAGTTTTGGTGGAATCTTAAGTTTACTGTGTTAATCGCTACATGAATCCAAGATATAGCTTTTATGTTGCGAAGCCTCTGATGTCTGCACGTGCGTGCGCTTTGTATTTGACATGTTTGATGGTGAAAAACTGCAGATTTTCGGTATACTCGAGCAATGGATATTGGACAAGTGCGCAGCTTTAGTGAAGATGTGTCTCACATGCCCGAAATCAAAGACGGTGATGTTCTGAAAGCATTCAAAGAACTGATGGCTGCAGATTGGGCAGCGCTACCTTCTGCTGTTGTTAACGACGCCAAAAACGCAGTCTCGAAAAACACAGATGACAAGGAAGGGCAAGAGGCCTTAATTAATGTGTTCAGAGCAGCTGAGGCTGTTGAGGAATTTGGTGGGATTCTCACTTCCTTAAAGATGGAGATCGATGATAGCATTGGAATGAGTGGGGAGGTTTGTTGTTGTTGCTTCACCAACCACATTTTCTTGGCTTTGACTTTTTCTTCTTTTGTTACAGAATGTGAAGAGCTTACCAGAAGATATAACCAAAGCGCTGCATCTTGCTTATCATAGGTATACTACCTACCTAGATGCGTTTGGGCCTGAAGAAGTTTACTTGAAGAAGAAGGTTGAGATGGAGTTGGGGACAAAGATGATCCACTTGAAGATGAGATGCAGCGGGCTCGGTTCAGAGTGGGGAAAGGTATTAAATTTAGTTCCGCTTGCATTGTGCATCTTTCACATCAACATATAAGCTACAACTTCCTTATTCAAGCATGAGTTGCATAGTTATCAACAAGTCACACATTCTCACTCGTTCTTTTACTATATCTGATATTTTCCATCTTTCTTTTTCAACTTTCATGCATGAGTCGTATCGTATGCAGCATTGTGAAAAGGATAAACTAATACTTCTCTTTTACGCGTTTATTTGATTTCTTTCTTCTGTAGGTTACCGTTCTTGGAACTTCAGGACTATCGGGGTCTTACGTGGAGCAAAGGGCGTAAATAAAACAAAAAAGAAAAGATCCAAAACTTTTTATGTTGCTAATTGCGTATAATAAGGTCGATAACTGACCAAAGACATATATGGTGAGTTTGTTCATTATTTCCTCCAAAATGAAGCTTTTCAAAGTTAAAGCTTAACAACAACACCAATTGAAAAATAATTTTACAGCTCCGACAGTTTTTAACAGGTCTTTGTGTTATGTTTCCTTACCTTTAGAGTTTACTTTTATTTTGTCAAATAAAAGGAATTGGAGCAACTCTATTTGGTTTCCTCCATGACCAAGACTCTGCAGGTGACTTAGGTAGCGGTGGAAGCAACGCGGCTTTTCTTCCTAAACCAAACGGCCATCCTTGGCAATGACACAACTCTTGAATCACTGATCCTTTCCTTATTCCATTCAAATAATACATCTTCCATTCATTCTCTAACTCCACACCTTTCAAGCTCGAACTCCTCGAGAACTCAGTTTTTGCTGTCATATATGCTTCTACACTCAGATCACTTGTACAACATTCCGAGAAGCTGCTTCCCACGGAACAAAACTCTACAACCTCTTCCTTTTCGATGTTGCTTTCCTCTTTAGATGGGTAAACTTTTGGTGTGTAAGCTAGTCTCTCCATGCCTATCTTTGGCTTCTTCCTTAGCTTCTCCATCGCTCGGCTTCTGATCTGGAAAACAACAATCTGAAACCATACAAAATCAGAAAGAAGGTTCGGAAATGAAACAAAAGCAAAGGAATGGGTTTTTTAGTTTATTAACTTCATGGTCGTAGTTGAAATCCCCAATAAGTTTCTCGTCATTGTCTTCGTGATCTGAAAGGCTAACCTTTCTCCCTTTGCATTTGTAACAATGAGTTAAAACATCTTTTAAACCTGTGGCCACGTCGTCAGTGCAGGAAAATACCATCGCTCACCTGCAGAATCTCACTCTCAGCTGCCTAAAAGATCACGAACGAGTGAAATGCTTTAAAATCTACTTGAATGTTCTTTGGGTTTTAGATTTTAAAGACATTTTGGGTGCTGCACAGTGACAGTCTATCTAACATCACTTAGATTCTTTTCAATGCACGCAATCTTTACTGTTTATTGTTTACTTATCTGTGAACAATTATAGAAAACAACTATTATGACCAAATATGGATTCTCGTAAGTACAATAGTCATCCAAATTATCAGGTAAGTTAAATAACATGATATATGATAAGATCTTCACTCTATGGAATTACAAATCTGCATGCCTAAAACTTCTTAGTCATTTAAAAAGTAGAAAATTTTCTTTGTTAACATATACAAATTCATCTCAAAGTAACCCAGCCGATTTGTTAAGAAAAAAATATATTACGGGGTTGTTCGTTTGTTCAGCCAGGTGATTCATCTGGGTGAAGATGCAAATTGATATTATGTTTTAAAGCATTTTCTAACCGGAAAACGCAATTTTCCCGCGAAAGCGAAAAAATACATTTTCTCGCCGAAACCGAAAAACGCATTTTTCCGCTGAAACCCGAAAAACGCATTTTCCGTCAAAACCGGAAAACACATTTTTCTGCCGAAACTGAAAAACGCATTTTTCCGCCGAACCCCTAAAAACGCATTTTCCCGCCGAACCCCTAAAAACGTGTTTTCCCGCCGAACCCAGAAAAATGCATTTTTCCGCCGAACCCGTAAAAACGTATTTTCACGCCGAAACCGGAAAATGCATTTTCCCACCGAAACCGGAAAACGCATTTTCCCGCCGAAACCAGAAAACGCATTTTCCCGCAGAACCCGGAAAACGCATTATCCCGCCGAATCCAGAAAACCGCATTTTTCCGCCGAACCCGGAAAATCGCATTTTCCCGCCGAAACCGGAAAACGTATTTTCCCGCCGAAACCGGAAAACATATTTTTCCGCCGAAACCGGAAAACGCATTTTCCCGCTGAAACTGGAAAACCGCCTTTTTCCACCGAAATCGAAAAAACGCATTTTCCCGCCGAAACCGAAAAAATGTATTTTTTCGCCAAAACCGAAAAATGCATTTTCCCCGCTAAAACAAAAAAAAAAACGCTTTTCTGCCAAAACCGAAAAAAACGCATTTTTCGCCAAAACCGGAAAAATGTATTTTCTCGCCAAAACTTGAAAAACTTACTTTTCCTTCCAACACCGCAAAAACGTATTTCCCGCCAAACCCATAAAAACGTATTTTCCGCCAAAACTGTAAAAATACTATTTTCCGCCGAAACAAAAGAAAAAATATATTTTAGTCATTTCATTAACAAGTCTACCTGGATAGAGATGCAAGTTAAAAAAACGAACATAACTGCATTCAGATGATTCATCTGGATGCATGGACGAAATGAAGAAACGAACAACACCTAAATGAAACATTTGGATAAGACATTTAGATAGACCATCTAGATGCATTTTCCAGATGTACAAACGAAGAGGGCCTATATCTGACTTGAAGCATAATACATGGTGGTGACAGAGAAACTAAAGACACTACACCAAACTTACGTCATCATGATACGTAAAGATAATCCTTACCCACCAATAAAATACGTTGTAAAATGAAGAATTCGACCTTATAGTTACCTGAGCCTTCCAGACTTTGGGATTGGTATATTGAAAAATTAAGAAAGACATACCTTGGAAACCTTTGTTTAAATGTATATTCCTGGAAGAACTTCAAAGAAGCCCAAGAAGCTTAGCTAGCGTGTATGTTTGTCAATAGCTTTCTTCTTCAATGGAGTTGGATTCTGTATATATCTTATTCTTCTTTTTGGACAGCATATAAAGCTTTTAATCTATGACCACCATTATTTCATTCACATGCCCCTCACAAAGCAATAATTACACCAAGAAAGCATAACTCTTTTTTTGGGAGTTACTTTTACCCAAACTTTAGTGTATTTTATTTTTCCCCATTAAAATTTTCATAGCGACCATACAATACAACAACATAGTTCTTTTACTATTTGGTTTTGAAGGCCATTACTTTTAGTGATTCGTTTTTTTATCACTGGTTATCTAATGCAAACAAGAGCATCAATCAGGCCACAAAATAGCACATATAATAAAAATATAACGTTTAACAAAAAAAGAAAAAGAAGATAACGAAGTAATTCATTCCAAGTTGGAAACCATAAGTCATCTTTATACCTAATCAAGAATTAGATAGTTAAAATGCAAGAGTTATTAAAAACACATGAACTATATATAGTGCAGAACAATATTAAAAATTATGTACTTAGAATGCATTACTATATATTGCTTTTAAAAAGTTTCAGTCAAAACAATTTCTAAATAAATTCAGCAGATATTTTATTTATTGAATCTTAAATTTATTGATTTAGCTTTTCAAGTCCAGATATATATATGGACTCAATCCAATAACTTCTCAATGATTTTTTTAATCCTTTAATGTTCGCTTTATACAGAAAAAAACAGTCAAAAACATTTTTACCAAAAGCTGAATTTTCTGTTAAATCAGATACTTAGATTAAAACTCCTTGAACAAATCGCAATGCACATCAATTCACAGTAATATCGAAGAGATCAAATCCTTAGAGACCAATGTTGCTGTGAGTTGATGTGCATCGCCATTTGCCAGTGGTCTACAATACACATACACTTCCACATTTAGAGCATCATTAGTGGTTGAAATTGTTAAAAAAGTATCTGATCACTATAATAATAAAAATTTGCTGTAAATAATTACTTAAAACAAATAAAAAAGGCTAAGCTAGTTGTAATAGGACAGCTGGACATACATATCTATAATTCTTGCGAAAGTATCTGGAAGAAGAAACGATTTCTTAAGACCATAATTAATGCATGTTCTTTAAAATAGGGTTCTAAGACCATCTCCAATCACACTCTACAATTTCCTCTATATTTCACTCTAAAATAGAGTAACTCTATTATAGAGTTGAATTTGCTCCAATGGTTCACTCTATAATAAAGTTACTCTATAATAGAGTGAAATATAGAGTATTCTTGTTTTTTCACTCTATATTTGGAGTAAAAAAATAGTATTACTCTATATTTCACTCTATTATAGAGTAACTCTATTATAGAGTGAACCATTGGAGCAAATTTAACTCTATAATAGAGTTACTCTATTTTAGTGTAAATAATAGGGTTCTAAATGTAATATAAGATACGTCTCTTACCTTTTAACTATAAGAAACATTAAAAAACGTTTTGTAAATAAAAGATATAAAAAATTTTCTTATCAGAAAAGTGTCAAATCATGATTTAAAAAATTCAAATGGTTTTTTATGTTAATCATGTTAGATTTGGGTTTATTATGGGCTTCCAACTCAAAACCAATTGGCAATTAGTGGATTGATCCAAGTCCCTTATATATTACTCAAGTCCCTTTCATATATTCGATGTGGGATCTTCTCTCCAATACCCTCCCTCGAGATAATGGTGCGTATAACCATTAATCTCGCAGAATCCATCATACCCCCTCCGAAATCATGCTTTTTATTTTCTAGCGATCTCGGCGGAACTGAGCCTTCTATGGGCCATCAGCTAATGGGATGATCGGGCCACTGTCCGGGCCGGATTAATGGGTCAGGGTATTGGGCCCGCTCTGATACCATGATAAGTTTCCTGGGCTTCCAACTTAAAACCAATTGGCAATTAGTGGATTGGCCCTAACCCTTTATATATTATTTAATGTCCCATTGATTTTCCAATGTGGGATACATATCCCTTAATATCCCTCCTCGAGATGATGGCTCTTATCGGCCAGAAATCTCGGAAACTTTTTTTTTTTTTTAAGACAGTTATACTCGGTCGAGCGAGTCAATTACGACCTATATACCCGGTCGGGTAGGGTTAATATTAATTAGGGGTTTAACTTATTATGATCTGGGTTCTGATACCATGTTAGATTCGGGTTTATTATGGGCTTCCAACTCAAAACCAATTGACAATTAGTGGATTGATCCAAGTCCCTTATATATTACTCAAGTCCCTTTCATATATTCGATGTGGGATCTTCTCTCCAATAAATCATGCTCTTAGTTCTCTTCATCATATATTCTCTCACTTACTTTTCTATTTTCAAAAATTTTTAGTGGTTAGGTACTCTATGTAATACGTATGCATGCAGGTGCCATTAGGATGCATTAGTAGACTCCAAAAAACTCAGTGATAAAAAAAAATAAAATAAAAAAAATAAAGACTCCAAAAAACTAACTTGCTTGGTGTTATGCTACCTCGTCCAGGAAACTCAAGGGAAATCAGATTTAGAGAATAAAAGCAAGTTTTTTTATCTAAACATTAACTTAATTGGTTTTTGGAAATTTTGAGGATCCATTTCAGTATACATTAAATGGGCTCTCTCTATTGAGAAACAGACAAGGGATTTTGATCTGATTGTCGGATCAAAGATATATAGAAAAACCATAATATATAAACTAAATAGTCTGCATATATTTGTATAATTCGTATTTATATTATTGTGAATGTGAGTATAATAGTTGGACAACCACGTTATTCCAATCACTAAAAAGTATACCTACTGTGTACACAACTTCCCATTTTGTTTCCGATTGTTTGTTACGAAAGAGAGGATGTGCGGTGTCTATCGTAATCCAGGAACTTATCATGAGTAAAATACGGATCGAGTGAGTGTATAGAAGTCAAATGTTTGAAACCGCGGTGTTCATGGGTTATACTGATCCCAGGGTGAATAAGATTATTAGTGGTCTCATATGCACGTAAAAAACATATGATCTTCTCCTCTTTTTAAAAAATGCATCGAAACATGTTGTTCAATTATATTCCTGAGATAAAAAGAAGTTGAGAGAATCAAATGTTCGAAGATTTATCATTTATTGAGAAAGCAACTATCATAAATAAGCTCCAGGGCATAAAATTATTCATAGAACGGGACAGGGGTACAAAATCTTGGTTCATGTATGGAACTCGATAATCTACACTTTGGCCTAACAAAAGAAATGATCAAATCATGCTGCTGGAGCATAATCATAGATAACGTCATCGTCGTCGTCACCGTTTTCTGAAAACACAGCTTGAGCATACTGAACTGCTTCATCATTGTTAGTAATGTCGCCTCCATAGACGTTGTCATATGTGCAAAAAGGAAATTCAGAGACAGAAAACATAATTCTTTCTTTAGATAAAGGACAAAGAAAGTGAAAATTGTGTGTCGAAGAGCAAAGGATTGATGTGAATTTGATGAGTTAACGGGAAACGGTTGGACTCTTTATAGGTGAAACCAAAAGTTGATTCTGGACTCGTTTCCGTCTTCCACTGACCTCAGCAAGGAGTGTGACATGCTGGTAAGCATTGGCACAATATAGATCAGGAATCGCGGTTATAACTTTTTGACACATGGGATTTATAATGACACGTCCGTGACACATAATGGTTTGAATTTCTTATTTTTTTATATGTAATATTCTTTTAAAACCAGAGAGCAGGTTTTGAACAAATAAAAGAGAAAAATAAATCAGGAAAGCAAGAAAAGGGTTAGTCTTGGTATCTCATGAGAATATTATTTGTAGTGGCAACATAATGGTGTAAAAGGTATTTCTTTGTGTTTTATGGACACTAAAATATACGTTGTGTTTACTAAAATAGTTTATTTTTTCAGCATCTGAAAACTGTTCTTTTCAGCATCTGAAAACTGTTTGCACTTCCTTTCTTGCGTTTTTGCTGCTTTAAAGCCTCGTTCTTTAATATGCCTTTATCCAGCTTCGAATGGTGACCATCATTCCGTCTTGTCCTGCAGTTAACAATAACAAAAATCTCTACATATACTATATATCTATACATTTTTATAACTGTTAGAACTGTATCGCAGTTGAACCGCTTGTCCCGCACCGCTCAAACCGTAATCACCATTCGGTCCGTCTCCGAAAGGTAACAGCGGATTGAGTGGTGCGGGACAAGCGGTTTGACTGCAGTGCGGTTCTGACAGTTATAAAAACATATAAATATATAGTATATGTAGAGATTTTTGTTACTATTAACTGCGGTGCGGTGCGGGACGGATATTACCATTCGGAGAAGATTAGGACGATGGACGGCACACGTTCGAAAACAACACCATATAGTTTTGGGTATGATCCGCACATTTTAGCTATAATCTTGCTTATATAAAGCTTGAAAAAACTGGAGTGCCACTACGTACAATTGGACATTAAGAAGCGAAAAATACTTCAAGTTACAGCAATTGAACTGATTCAAAGGTTATGTCCTATCTTGTTTAACAAAAATTCATATGGCCAATTTTTTTTCTTATAATTTGACGTTTGAGTAGGTCATTGTTATTTCTTAATACACTAGGAGTTTTTTCTATACGAAGAAATAATAATTTTATGTATAGTATTTTTAGTTTAAGGCTCCGAATGGTGACGGTGGATTTGGTAATAAAAGCGGTGCGGAATTATAGTGCGGGACGGTGCAACTGCGGTTCGTGTGGAATTAGAGTGCGGTACGGACAACTGCGGTTTTAAGTAAAAAATAGTGCAGAATGTTATTTGATTGGTGACAATTTATATTTGCGGTATTGAATAATTATTTAATAATAAATAATAATAGTATAGAATACATAATATAAAATATATTAAAATAATATAAATAATATATTAACATAATAAATTGAAGTTATATGAATTATCCAGATTTTTTTATCTGAGAATCCCCAAAAATGATATTTAATTCGAAAATCCTTTTTTTTTTACATTTTAATCCGAATTAACCAAAAAATATAACCGAATGGGATCCAAAATTACTCTGAATATAAGCTGGTTCCCAACTTTCTTACCCAAACCGACCAAAAACTGAAATAACTAAACCAAGACTGAATCAAACTTCTTAAATACCCATGGAACCTAGGTCTTCAGAAAAAAAAAACAATGTTTTTAAAACCGGACAGGAAGCTGAACCGGAAAATATTTGGGTCACAGTTTAATATGGTTCGACCGAATCAAATCTTGTTCAATAATATTAGTAAATATGATCCATAATTAAAATATAAATAAATTTTTACCATAAAATAGTTTTATGTTTATAAAGATGGTTTATAGATTTTTGATAGTTTTAATGGTTTTTATCAGTTTAATAACTTTGAAATCCAATCCGGCTACGTGACCGGTTCATGGTCAAATCAGTTATTAGATCCAACCAGGCTATATAACCGGTTCATGGTTGAACCCGGTCTAACCAACATGTCGGTCTGGTTTAAAAAACACTGAAAAAACAAAGAATTAAAAAGTTTCAACTGGAACCGAACCGAGAATCGAATGCCCATGGCCGTACAATAGTATTGTTATATTTTAATTTCTAAATGAAAGTAACTAACTTTTTTGAAAATGAAACAATAAATTATATTAAAATATTAAATAACAAAATAGTTAAGCACAATACAATAAATATATATAATTTAAATAATGTTAGTCATAATAAATTCTAATACTAAAATTCATCTGAAATAAAATCAATATATATATATATAAAATATAATTAAAAAAATTGATTATAAATATTTGAAATCAAATTTTGGTTTAGTTAGAATTTTTAGTTATAAACACAAGTAAAACTGCTCTGGATATTTTAATTATATAACTATACAAATTAATCAAATAAGTAAATATTTGGGCGACTGTAATTGGTTAATAAAAAGAGTTAATGCACATAAATGTAAACTGAGAAATCCCTTATATATTAAAAGAGAAGCATTGCAACATATTTTTGTAGCCACATGTCATCACCACAATCATTCTTAGAATTTTTAGAAAAATACGTTGGTCCACATAAATATATAATAAGCTTTTTATTAAATAAACCATAAATTAATCATAAATCTTCTTCATTGTTTCCTTAAATAAAATTCACGGAATTGCCCAATGTGGTTAAAGTATATATGACAATTAATGATTTTGAATAATGAAGATTTGATAAAAATTAGTCTATTCTCTATCATTTTTTAAAATCTTAACTTATTAAAATAAATTAAACAACCACATTAATTATATAATAAAAAATTAGATTTTTTCGTATATGTTATATTTTGAATTTTAAAAACAAATATAAATGACTAAAGTTGTTAAAAATCTCAAATTGAAATTTTTGTGATCCATGGTTTAAAATTTCAGTTTTAACAAGATACAAATGATTATGAAATTACATAAGTAAGAAGTCTCATTTAATAAATATTATATATATGTATATTAATAATTTTTAAAAATAAATTATATACCATATAAAATACATAAGTATTTTAATTTTGAAATTTGCTTTAAATTTTTTTGATAAACATTTTGAAAAATTATTGACAACTTAATAGTTAGATTTTAAACTTTGAATTGAATATTTTTAAAATTATAAATTACTGCAACTATTAAATATCCCACAAAATTTTTTATTGTTATCAGTGATTTAAATTTTTTGTTATAAATAAATACAAATTATCAAAAATAACATGAGTATAAAATATTTTTAACAGATGTCAATATTAAAAATGTACTATATATCTATGTTAATATTATTTAAACTTAATTTTATACCATATAAAATAGAAAAATAGTGTTTGTGTGGATTAATAAAATTTATTTAAGTATTTGTATCAATTTAGTTATATACGTAATATTTACTAAATTTTTAATTATTCAATATAAATTTATTATTTCATAATATGTAAAAAATATATAATACTTAAAAATAATTTATATATAATATTTATTCCGCGTAAGGCGCGGATCTTAACCTAGTACTAATAAATAACAAAAAAAAACGCACTTCAGCTGTCAATAACGCACCATAACTCAAGCGGATTCTTATCATGTGCGTTATTGTAGAATTTAGAACAAACAAAAAAGTTTTATTTTCTGTTGTGGACAAGTGCGATATTTTACAAGAATACGCACCGTGAGTTAGTTATCATGTGAATGGTGACGAAATATTTATTTTTCCGCTAGGCTCGGTTAGCCTTGGTGGTTTTCTTCTGGGTTTAGTCTATATATATATTATAAGTATGAGTGAATGGCGGGTGTCGTGGAGATGATGTTTAAGATAAGATTCACGTCAATGGAATAATAAGCCTTATATATGCATTCTTATTAGTTATGAAATATATTTCCACTGTATACAAATGGAGTTGATTGCTCGAGATATTACTAATATACGTTGGGGTGCGGGATTAGGCTCACTGAGTAAACTAGTTACTCATGACTCATTTGTGATGTAGGTAACTAGTAGACGGGAGACCTTACTCTAGGACGGGAAGGAACAACATTAGCCAGCGGTAACTTTATTATCCTTGCAAAGGCATTTTGATATTTCTTAGGTATAAAATTTGTTAACCGAAAACCTCGAGACTAAATTATAACAAATTTTGTAAGATGTTTTTAAATGATATATATAAATATTGTTTTTAAAGTACGGATTCCATATGATATTAGTCTTTGTCTGGACGAACTAACTATCAGATATTTCTTTTTCGGGTTGAAAAGCCTAGAGTGATATTCGATAGGAGCGTTGGTGTTCTTTGGTTGTTGGTTTAAGGTGATCGGAGGTATTCTGAGAACTTCGGATCGATCATCGAGGAACATCGATCGTCTCATTTTCGGTCATCTACGATCGGAGGTGTCACACATTCAGTCTAGTGGTTAAAGCCCCGACGATCCGCATCATAATCACTGTTGCCACCACTCAAGACTGACCCCTCAAACAACTGGATATTAATAATGCATTTCTACAAGGATCCCTTGAAGAAGATTTCTATATGCAACAACCTCCGGGCTTTGTAGACAAGGATCGCCCGGACTATGTCTGCAAACTCAAGAAACCAATCTATGGCCTCAAGCAGGCTCCTCGATCCTGGTACAATGAGCTCAAATGGTTCTTACTTGACTCTGGCTTTCACAACTCCTTAGCGGATGCTTCTCTCTTCTTCCACAATCAAGGAGTCACAATGTATCTTCTTGTTTATGTCGATGACATAATCATCACTGGAAGCTCTCCAACTGCTGTTCGTGACTTCATTGATCTTATCTCAAAAATATTTGCTCTAAAAGACCTTGGTGATCTCTCCTACTTCTTGGGCATCGAAGTCACTCGCTCATCGTCGGGGGTTGTCCTCTCACAGAGAAAGTACTTCTCTGACCTGCTTCATCTTACACGCATGGCTGGTGCAAAACCCACAGCTACTCCCATGTGCTCAACGTTACCTTTAACACTCGAAGATGGTACACCTCTATATGATAACAGTGAATACAAAACTGTTGTTGGTGGACTTCAATATATGTCACTCACTAGACCAGACATCTCTTTTGCTGTCAGCAAACTTTCCCAATTCATGCACAAGCCAACAACGACACATTGGAAAGCAGTGAAAAGAGTTCTCTGTTATCTCGCTGGCATAATCACAACTGGCTTCGTCTTCAAGCGCTCAAACTCACTGTCTCTTCATGCTTACTCTGATGCAGATTGGACTGGAAACCGCGATGATTACACCTCCACAGGCGCCTATATAGTGTTCATCGGTCAACATCATGTGTTATGGTCAGCTAAAAAGCAAACTAGTGTGGTAAGGTCGTCTACTGAGACTGAGTATCGCTATGTTGCTAACATTTCTGCTGAGGTTCATTGGGTTGCCTCTCTTCTCTTTGAAATTGGCATTCCTCTCCAGTCACTCCAGTCATCTACTGCGACAACATAGGACCATTTACCTTGCTGCCAACCCAGTCTTTCACTATCTTTATATATATGCTATTCCATCTTGAACTAAACAACTTCAAAACAAAGTAATAGATTACAGTCGCTAACCACTATCAAATGAATCGGAAAAAATATCTTTCTCTTTCAACATATTTTCTTTTCATATTTTTAATATAATTTTTTTACTAAGACCATCTCCAATGGTTTCCCTCATTTTTTCCCTCAAAATGATGTAAACTCAAAATGAGGTTGTGATTTGCTCCAATGGTTCTCCTCATTTTTTCCCTCAATTCTTATTATATTCATTTTTCAACTTTTTATTTATTGTAAATAACACATTTTATTTTATAAAATTTTAGATTATACTCATTTATTTTTAAATTTTACAATTTAACCAAACTTTAACTTATAGAAAACAAATATTTATTACATTAATAAAGTTACATAAAAACATACAAAGTAATAGTAGAATTTTACTTAAACAGTACTATTATTATATTTTTTCCACTTTGTATTAGTTATGTATCTCGATGGTATTTTTTTCTTTTTTTTTTAATTATATATTATAATTTATAAAATTATAAGTTATATTTTAATAACTAATTATTAGTAATTATATTTTAAAAAGTTTAATCAGTATATATATATTGGATATAAAGTTATAAAAATTATGTTTAATGTTAATGTTTTGGTTATGCATAAAATAAAGATTGTCAAAAGTAAAGGACTATTATGTAAATAAAAAAAGCTTGACATCAAAATGAGGTTGTGAATAGTGTTCCCTCAAATTTAAGGGAATACTGTTCATATCATCATTTTTTCCCTCAAAATGAAATACTATTGGAGATGAATTTCCCTCATTTTTTGATGTTTTCCCTCATTTTGATACACCATTGGAGATGCTCTAAGACCATAAAATGAATAGTAAATTCATGTAAGAATAAAATATACGCGTCGGAATATCACTAGTAAAATATTTGAAACCCAACATGTTGCTCTCGTGACTTATTTTATAAATTGTCTACATTTACAACTTTTCTAAAAATAATAATATTTCTCATATAAGAAGAAGAATCAGGTGTGATAGATGTACAAATGTGTGTTGAATTTTCGCGTTCCAAATATCCGAGAAATGAGGGAAGAAAACGAGACTGCGTTTAGATTTCCACCGAATGAAAAACATAACGGTGCATGGCTAAGAGAACGGCGGAGGATGATTTTCAATTTAAAAAAAAAAAGATAATATTTTTAGAAAACAATAAAATTAAAAAAAAATAAAGAAAAAACGGAGCAAGACAAAGACACCTTCGTTCGCTTTTTCCGTAATATCTCTCTGTGTCCATGGAATGTCTACAGAGCGCCGTGATCCGTGATTTTCGATTCGCATCATCGCCTCCTCTCACCGCGGCGTAATCTTCAGAAAAAAAATCTCCGTCGTCAGATTATTGCCTATCCGTTCAATCCAGATCGTAACGCTCTCTCTCTCTTCCCCTCCATTGTGTAATTTCTTCGTACAATGTGATCGTTTCGATTCGTTATGTCGCTGCCTATTGAGAATCTGCCTCGGATCATTTGCTTCCGCTTTGATCTTTCCGCATTCATCATACTCATTTTCTTTACTTGTTTCGTCCCTTTAAGGCTCGTTTCAGGACGCATTACGATTCAGTTTTTTTTTATTTTCTTTGAAGATGGTGCTGTCATCGGCTATATCGTTTTGTTTCTTCCTTGTGAGTTTGATCTAGCAATGCTGCATCCGGATGTTACTGTGGTTTAAGGAGCATTACTTTGAATTTGACTAACTTGGAAACCAAGTATTAGATCGCTCATCAATCTGTAACTAGAAATTAAGAGGTTGAATTGATTTCATTTTTTCCATTTTGTATGATGGTAGAGAACTAGAGGAAGGCTTTAGTCACCTTTTAGGGAAACAATGTCAAGTAAAGGAGAACATCATTCAATTCCACTTTCGGTTTTGCTCAAGCGTGAATCAGCTAATGAAAAGATAGATAATCCCGAGCTTGTACACGGCCAGTTTAACCAGAGCAAGAAAGGAGAGGACTTTACTTTTGTTAAAACAGAGTGCCAAAGGGTCACCGGAGATGGCCTTACTACCTTCTCTGTTTTCGGGGTATCTTCCTTGCATCTCCTTGTTTTGGAGATCTTACTGTGTAATGATTTGATTGGTTTTGATATCTCTGATTAAATGTTGCAGCTTTTTGATGGACACAATGGTTCTGCAGCAGCTATATACACCAAGGAGAACCTTCTTAACAATGTATTAGCTGCACTACCCTCTGATCTTAACAGAGATGAGTGGGTTTCGGCACTCCCTAGGGCCTTGGTTGCCGGATTTGTCAAAACTGATAAAGATTTCCAGGAAAGAGGTATTAACTCTTTTCTTATTGATTTTGGTGAAGGAAGTGTTTGACGTTTTGTTGTTTCCTCTCTTGTCAGCAAGAACCTCTGGAACGACCGTAACTTTTGTCATTGTAGAAGGGTGGGTGGTGAGTGTTGCATCTGTAGGTGACTCTCGTTGCATACTCGAGCCTGCTGAAGGTGGTGTCTATCATTTATCTGCTGATCATCGGCTTGAAATAAACGAAGAAGAGTAAGTCACCTTTATTCCTTCTTGTGGGACCCCCAGCTAATGCTAATTTTTTTTGTATCTTTGGCACTTTTTAATAGGCGGGATCGCGTCACTGCAAGTGGTGGTGAAGTTGGTCGTTTAAATACTGGTGGTGGAACTGAGGTACTTCTTTAGATAACGCTTGGCACTTTCTCCTGTCCTTTGTGATCATAGGATATCAAAAGCTTTGTTGAATGTAACACATGAAACTTCTTTGTCCTGTGTGTCATAATCATTTATATTAATAACTAAATCTAACTTGTTTTAGATTGGTCCTCTGAGATGTTGGCCGGGTGGTCTCTGTCTCTCAAGATCCATTGGAGACCTGGATGTTGGCGAATACATTGTTCCAGTTCCTTATGTGAAGCAAGTCAAGGTTAAAAACTCTTCACCTTTCTGCTTATGTGGTTATGGCCCTGAACTTTTGAATTTATTCTTAAACATGTATCTACTGGAATTTGGTTATGTAGTTGTCTTCAGCTGGTGGTCGACTTGTCATCTCAAGCGATGGTGTGTGGGATGCAATTAGTGCAGAAGAGTCTCTTGATTGTTGCCGAGGCTTGCCACCTGAAGCTTCGGCCGAGCATATTGTTAAAGTATAGTGTCCTGAGTTGCTTATATTTTTCGGTTTATTCTTTATGTATTCTTTTCTTTGCAGTGCCTTGATTGTTTTTGTATTGCTTCTTCAAACAGGCAGCTGTTGGGAAGAAAGGTATTCGAGATGATACAACATGTATTGTCGTTGATATATTACCATCAGAAAAACCAGCTGCTTCAGTGCCGCCTCCAAAAAAGCAAGGAAAAGGAATAATAAAATCCATGTTCAAAAGAAAATCTTCAGGCTCATCTTCTAATATTGAGAAAGAGTATCTTGAACCTGATGAGGTTGAAGAACTGTTCGAAGAAGGCTCTGCTATGCTTTCAGAGAGGTGTGGTTCTCTGAATATAGTTTCATATTTGAGAAGCTTCATCTTGATGTATTAATCTTTATCATCTGTTGTTTGTTTTGTTGCAGATTAGACACAAAATACCCGCTCTGCAATATGTTTAAGTTGTTCATGTGTGCTGTGTGTCAAGTAGAAGTGAAACCTGGAGAAGGTGTTTCGATCCATGCTGGAACGGCTAATTGCCCAAAGCTTCGTCCTTGGGATGGTCCGTTCCTTTGCGCAAGTTGCCAAGAGAAGAAAGACGCTATGGAAGGGAAACGATCATCAGGAGGTACTTACTTTACATCTCCTCTTGTATTGTGTGTGTAGATTTGTTGGGGAAGCTAATAGGACTAACCTATTATCTTGCAGATAGACATAGTAGTGAGAGCGACTAGCCAACAGCAATTACACAAGATGAAATTTATTTGGTCAAGCAACTAACAAAAACAGTATTGTGAGTATATAAAGCGGTTCGAGGTCATCTGGTTGGAATATTCATCCCGAGATATGAGTTCCGTGATCAACCAACCACCATTCTTCGGCAAACTCCAAAGCAGTTTATTTATTTATTTTCTTGGATATGGCTCTCTCACTTCACTCTTTTTTTCTTTCATTCGTGATGCTTTTATGTTTAAAAGTGGGTACTAACAGCTGAGAGAAGGTAGGTAAAGAAGATCTGCAAGTCTGTGTGCAAACTATTTCATGTATAAAACCATTGACCAAGTTCTTGATAGAGCATCAAATTTTTCATGTTGCTAATTATACCGATCTTTTCTACACTCATAGACTGCTTTTCGTGTTCATTGGTATGCATAAACTATTCTTCTTATGTCGTCTGAAAATTCTGAGTCATGTAAACAAAATAGTGTATGATGAGATAACTGTGATATGTTTTCAATTCGTGTTTGGTTTAAGTAGAATGTACTATCTATATTCTCACCCAGAATATCATAAAGTTTGGAGGTCTCTTCGTGTTTTGGAGTCATGGAAAGGGACGAATCTAATGGCTTTCTTGGAGGACACGAAACTGAAGGTTTTCTTATGAGATTTGACACTGATGCTAATAATTTTGTACTCGAGGTTATCATGCATGCATATTTTATGTTTACAGTTTACTCTTATCCTGTTGTGGATGTTCACATACTTATCGGTTTCTTCTAGAGGCTTTTAGGTTAACCTGAAGAAGCTCTTACATGTTGATAAGTCCTATAACACCTCATGAGGAGTCATACCTTCCTTCTCTGAAACCTCAACCATAGCTTTTGGCTTCTTAGCAACTCCAATGGTAAGAACCCATTAGAGGCTCTAATCAATAATTTAATAGTTATTTGTGTGATTTGAAAAGTTTAGAAGCTTTGTTAGTGTAATTATTTTTTTTAGGATCCAATGGGAGAACTCTTAGAGGTTCTTAATTTTTTTTTTTTTTTGCTTATTTGTACCCAATTGGATCAAAAGTAAAAAAGAATTACAAAAAAAGAAGAGAGGTAGAGTGCAAGATGATATAGTTACAAGTATTTGGTGAAGAAGAAGAAACAATGTATCTGATTATCTTGGTTTCATCCCACAAAGCTAAAGTCGGGTGTGGCATTATCACAGTACAACTACTTCTCCTCTGGAAAATTAGAGACCAAGTAGAGTGTTGAGATCAATATCGCTGTGTTGAAGTCCCAAGAGCACCAAGAGCTTCTTTATGTTTCATAAGAACGAATAAGCTCTCACAGAGAAAGCACATGAAGAAAAACACAAAGCAAGTCAACATACGCAACAGCAAAATAAAAGGTGCGAATAATATGCAACCCATACCTTGCAGGTACAAAGCTCGTTTCAACTTCCTGCGCCTTTAACGAAGCCAAAAGAGAATCATAACACAGCATACCAACACCACGAAAGTTAATAACATTGACTCTAAACAAGATCCTAACTTTCTCAACTGTTGCAAAACACCATTGACTTTCCAATGGTAGTCACTATGATATCTTAAAAATGAACTTACTTTTAGCGAATTTGCGTTTGCGAAAGGGCTTTTGCTTCCTGTTCTTCTTCTCAACAGACTGAAGATTCTTTTTGGCAATTTTTCTAGCTTTCTTCCCAAGTTTACCCATTTGAAAGCAAATGTTGGGGATGGATTCAACCCATCCACAAAGCCCATCGAACAAAAGGCCCAATCCGGTAAGCCGGATTGTCGTCAGCTCGGAAGCCGATACTCGAGGTTTCAGCTTAGCTAAGGACTGCTTTTAGTCGAAACGGAGAACGAACAGAGCGCGATCGACTGAGCAGCTCAGGGCAAGCATTCACCAATCAGGCCTGAAGGGCCGACAAGGCCCAATTGATTAAAAGAAGATTAGGTTAAGACGATCGCGAACAGACTATAAAAGGAGAGGAAAGCAAAGGAGAAAGGCATCGACACTTAGCTACACAAACTTAGCGGCGAGATTAGGGTTTATTGTCCGTACAATCATCTATCTGCTATTTGTACTTTTCCGGTTTTAGCTCTCACGAGCTCCGGCTTGCCATTACTTTCTCCACTTTTGTAACCTCATCTCGAAATCTAATAAACGCCTCTGTTCGACCAATTTTTAGTATTGTTTACTTCTTCTGAGGTCAAACTCACCTTAAACAATTAGCGCCCACCGTGGGGATATCGACTGAACTGCCAGTATCGATTAGCACTTTGGTAACATCGTACTTAGCCAAAACGACGAGAAGGGGATCGTTATGAGGGAAATTTATTCCGAAGAGGAGATTGGGGGATCGGTTGGAAGCTTATGTGGCCAACGCTGCGAAGTATCCACCATTCGACGGTGATCCTTGACTGCCCGTACTGAATCTCCGCAAGGTGGCGATCCTCCCATAATCACATTGATCCGCGGCCTGACGCTTGCTTGCTTCTTGATGAGGAGAGCTCGGAGATCCTTGCTTTCCTCTGATGACTCAGCCCTTTTGCGGCCTAGTTTCGTACGCAGATCGTCCATTCGTGCGTTAAGTTCCCGGGAGTGGATGGGAAGGTTAAGACAGTAAGAGGAGATCAACGAGCCGCACGAGATCTTTTGATCGCCACAGTCAAAATACAGCGCTCGCAGTCACTAGTCAACTCGATTTCCCCTCCAGTAAGTAAGGTCTGCCCACAAAAGGAAGAAGTGCTCGAAGTCCCGGTCGATGAGTCGGATCCAAGCAAAGTACTACGAGTAGGCGCCTACCTATCGGACGAGATGCAGCGTACTATCCTGGATTTCTTGAAGCAGAACTTGTCTACCTTTGCATGGTCAATGTCTGACATGCAAGGGATCGACTCATCCATTACGACTCACGAGTTGAACGTAGATCCGAATATCAAGCCCATCCGACAGAAGAGACGAAAATTGGGCCCCGAGAGATCCAAAGCAGTCGTCGAGGAAGTCGAGCGTTTACTCAGCGCGGGCTCGATAACGGAAGTCTGTTACCCGGAATGGCTCGCCAACCCAGTGGTCGTCAAAAAGAAAAACGGCAAGTGGCGTATGTGCGTTAACTTTACCGACTTCAACAAAGTCTATCCAAAGGACAGCTATCCACTTCCGAATATCGACAGACTCGTTGAGTCAACCGCCGGCAATGAAATGCTCACGTTTATGGATGCATTCTCGGGATACAACCAGATTATGATGCATCCGGACGACCGAGAAAAGACATCCTTCATAACCGACCGAGGAACCTACTACTATAAAGTGATGCCCTTTGGGCTAAAGAATGCCGGAGCGACGTACCAGCGACTTGTCAACCGTATGTTCGCCAAACAGCTTGGTACAACAATGGAAGTCTACATCGATGATATGCTCGTCAAGTCACTCCGAGCAGACGACCACCTGACGCACTTACGAGAGTGTTTCGATATTCTTAACACATACAAGATGAAATTAAACCCGTCCAAGTGCACCTTTGGCGTATCATCCGTAGAATTTCTTGGCTACATATTGACGCAGCGGGGAATCGAAGCAAACCCGAAGCAAATATCTGCTGTCCTCGACCTACCAAGTCCGAGAAACTGCCGAGAAGTCCAATGACTAACCGGCCGAATCGCAGCACTCAATCGTTTTATCTCCCGATCCACCGAAAAATGTCTCCCTTTCTACGATCTCCTCTGAGGAAATAAGAAATTCATCTGGGAAGACAAGTGCGAAGAGGCATTTAATCAGCTCAAGCACTATCTAACGACGCCCCCGATCTTGGCAAAGCCAGACATAGGCGACGTTTTATCCCTCTACATTGCGGTTTCATCCGCAGCAGTCAGCAGTGTACTAATCAAGGAGGACCGAGGAGAGCAACGGCCCGTTTTCTACATGAGTAGAAGGATGACCGGACCAGATATCCGACACTCGAAAAGATGGCCCTGGCTGTCGTCGAATCAGCGAGGAAACTTCGTCCTTACTTTCAATCACACTCGGTGGAAGTTCTCACCAACCAGCCACTCCGAACTGTTTTGCAAAACACAAACAGAGCTGGCCGTCTTACTAAGTGGGCGATAGAACTCGGTGAGCTCGACATCACTTACAAATGTAGAACTGCCGCAAAAGCTAAAGTCCTCGCCGATTTCCTCGTGGAGTTATCTCCAGAACTTGCCCAAGATCTAGAAACCTCAGATTCAACCTGGACTCTGCATGTCGACGGTTCCTCGAAAAACAAAGGTTCAGGAGCAGGAGTTCAACTCCAATCACCAACGGGGGAACTCATTCGACAATCATTCAGCTTTGGTTTCCCGGCATCGAACAACGAGGCGGAGTACGAATCGCTCATAGACGGCCTTTGTCTTGCAAAAGCAGTCAAAGCTAAGCAACTCAGCGCGTACTGCGACTCACAGCTCGTCGCCAGTCAGTTCAGCGGCGATTATGACGCGCGTAACGACAGGATGGATGCTTACCTCTGAGTTGTCCAATCATTGGCTAAGGATTTCGAGTTCTTCGAACTCACGAAGGTTCCTCGCGGAGAAAATGTGTGTGCTGATGCATTGGCAGCGCTTGGAAGCAAGCTCCGAGATCAGGTCAAAAGGACTATTCCGATCCATCGGATCGAGAAACCGAGCATCGATATCTCGACGGAGACAGCTAACTTCGTCACTACGGAGTCCGAAACAACGCCCCAATCTCTGACTGATGACGACTCCGAAATGTAAGATCAAGATCAGCCGACACCGGATTGGAGAGCTGAGTTCATCCAGTATCTTACCAACGGCACGCTTCCAACTGATAAGTGGGCCGCGAGACGCCTAAAGAAACGCAGCGCACACTACGTCATCATGGAAGAGGAACTCCACAGGGTGAGAGCTAGCAAGGTCCTCCTCAAATGCATTTTTGGCGAGCAAACACGGTTAGTGATGGCCGAGACTCATGAAGGAGCAGGTGGCAACCACTCCGGAGGCCGAGCACTAGCCTTAAAGATTCGGAACTTAGGATTCTTCTGGCCAACTATGAATACGGACTGCGAAGCGTATGCTCGACGATGCGACAAATGCCAACGACAAGCTCCGAGCATCCACAGCCCAACCGAGCTACTGCGAACTTCCGCAGCTCCTTACCCATTCATGCGATGGGGGATGGATATCATCGGACCAATGCTGAATTCTTGCCAACGTCGCTTCGTGTTGGTATTAACCGACTACTTTACCAAGTGGATTGAAGCAGAAGCCTTCGCGCAGGTTACAGAGAAGGAAGTCCGCAGCTTCGTTTGGAAAAACATTATCTGTCGTCACGGCCTACCATACGAGATTGTGACGGACAATGGATCCCAGTTTATGTCTGGAAATTTCAAAAATTTCTGTGGCAAGTGGAACATCCGACTAAGTCCCTCGACACCGAGGTACCCTCAAGGAAACAAACAAGCAGAATCCTCAAATAAGATTATCATCGACGGAATCAAGAAGCGTCTTGATCTCAAGAAGGGACACTGGGCCGACGAACTCGACAGCGTCCTCTGGTCACATCGGACGACCCCCCCGAGGAGCAACAAAATCCACTCCTTTCTCTCTCGCTTACGGGATGGAAGCAATGGCTCCAGCCGAGGTCAACGTAACAAGTCTCCGCCGATCCAAAATTCTCCAGTACGTTGAGCTTAACCAAGAGATGCTGCTAGATGCCTTCGATGAACTAGAGGAGAAACGCGACCAAGCCCTCCTTCGGATCCAGAATTACCAAAATCAAATGGAGAGCTACTATAACAAGAAGGTCCGCTCGCGCCCTCTCGAGCTCGGTGATCTGGTCATGAGAAAAGTCTTCGAAAACACCAAAGAGCCCAATGCCGGAAAGCTCGGCGCAAATTGGGAAGGACCGTACAAGATCACTCGAGTCTTCAAACCAGGTGTGTACCGACTCGAGACTTCCCGCGGAGAGGCAATCCCACGAGCTTGGAACTCGATGCACCTTCGTCGCTTTTACCCATAAAATGAGTAAACTTGTAAGAACGAGTACGTAGGCATCCCCTCTACGGGGTCCAGCCCCAACAAAAAAAAAAAAAATCCTTTTTACTTATCTCGTTTCTCCCTCGAGCAAAATAACGAGAGTAAAAATCTGAGCAAACGATGCTAGCCCCTTAACTCGTAAGCGGCGCACGAGCACTCGTCCCAATCAATCGAACGTGTCCTGAGCAGATATCGAACGAAGGGAAAAACAGAGTCCTGCGTCACCGATGCTTACCGCATTAACCTACTCACGAGCGAAATTTCCGGACCTTATCGCAAATCGGAGAATAACGAGTTGGCCGACCAAATTTCTCTCGATTACTGTGTAGCATCCGGATACCTTTTCCTCAGAAACGTATTAAAATTCTTGTCTTGATTTTTTCTGACTAGTCGTAAACGAGATTGGTGGAATTAAGTTAACGGGCAACGAATTACTTCGAAATCAATTAAGTCATTTATGCTCATTTGCAATGCACTTAAAATAAAAACACTTGATAAAATTCGAAGCCTTAAATGAAATGGAAGTGTCCCGAGCACCGAACAACAAGACCCATATGGGCCAATAATACATAAAGGGACAAGAGTTCAAAGGCTTCAGCGAGCCGAGATCGAGATAAAGAAAAAGAAGAAGAAAAGATACAACAGACAACATATTTTATTCATTGCCAACAGGAAGATCCTTGCTGCCGCCATCATCTTCCTCCCCGGGACCCGAGATACGTCCAAACTTTGTTGGGGCAGGCGGATCCGCGTTCGCTGCAGTCACCTCCATCGGACGACCCGTAGGAACATCACCTTCCTTCACGGGGTCTTCAGAGGAAGACGTGGAAGAACTCGCATTCTTAGACGCCTTCGCAGGAGAATCAATCAGCACAATGGTCGGTACGGCTCCGTCCTTTGGAGCGACAGAACCAGCCGACGTCCGCTCCGCAGGATCGACGTCTCGGTCAGCATTCTGAGTGGCAGAGACTGCGAACATAGCAGGCTCCTTCGCGAGATCTTCAGATCGGGGAGTTCGGTCGACGAGGGGAGTGCGGAGAGCAACGGCGACTTCAGAGTCGATCAAATCGACATTTGAACCAAACGGATCGATCTGCCGCCAAATGTCTTCAATTAAGAACCGAGACTCTAGCACTAGCGGCGAAAGACGAAGGTCTTCCACCGGAATTTCCTTCACCTCCAAACGAGCTGCCTCCTCTTCGTAATATTTCTCTTGCCCAGCGAAGAAATTGATAGTTTCCTGCGGGATTTCAATGCCCCAGTCTTTAATCTGTTCGAGGCACTTCCTCGTCCCAAAGGCTTGGCTGTGCAGATATCTAGCGTCGTCGTATTTGTCCCTCAGATCCTCACAGAGAGAAATCCGATGAAAGCACTTCTCCGCTTTGGCGATCATAGCGATCATCACGCGGATCCTCTCATGCGTAACTTCATATTTACGAGACTTACGAAGTCTGTTCATTTCCTCAGCATACTTAAGCGACTCCGCGGCTCTCGCCTTCTCAAGAAGAGCTTTATCCTTCCATAGCTTATCCACCACGGTTTCGGGGTCTTTCATCGATTGCTTGCATAGATGCAATTCCACCGCATCAGCTGTCCTCGTCTCGTCAAATGCCTTCCTAAGCGTCTTCTCCCGAGCAATCGCATCATTCTTATCCCGTATTGCAACCCGGAGAGCCTCCTCAGACTTCTTTTTCGCCTCCTCGCCCGCGTGAATCTGTTCTTTGGCTCGCTTCAAAGCTGTGTCGTACTTTTCGACAAGTACATTCCAATCGCCTTGATTCTGCTCGGGCAAAACAAGGAAAAGTTAGAGAAATATTCCTCACCAAAAAGCGGCAGAAAGAGACGAACAAATATATACCTTTATGGACGAGGAAGCAGCATGTTCGTACTCATCCTTGAAAACAAGATCTCTCACAGGAGGAAGCTGGTCGGGACCACCTTTGATCAACTGCAGTAAACAACCACAATCTTCAGGTTGAAAGGCCAGCGGAAGATCACGCTTGAATTCGAACTTGAACCCATCTTCCGGGGTTTCCTTCGGACCCCTCTGCAATGAGAGCAGGAGATTCATTGAGCAAGCAATCTCGTCGTCCTTCGGAGTCTGATGATTTTCTCGGAGTTTCTGAAATGCCCTGATCACCCGCAAAGGCTCTCCGAGACCCTTCGTCAACAGCCCGTTTCTCCCGCCTCCGTCGACGCAGGGCCACGGTTTCATCATCATCATCAGAGGTCCCAACCTCGGGGATAGCTTCAGGGACCAGAGCCTGGAGCTCCTCTTCGCAAACAGAGGATGGGCGGGGTAGAGAGGAATCTTTCTTCTTCATCTTCTTCTTCTTGGGAACATCGTCTGTAGGTGGATCCCCGGCCTTCCTTTTCTTGCCTCCCTTCTTGGAGGAACCCTCCGTGCCAGATGGCTCGATATTCCTTCCCTCGTTAGACTCCCTCTGAGCATCACCGTCCTTCTTCTTTTTCTTTAAGTTATTTTGTTGAGGGGAGCCACCAGCGGACGCTTGCTCGGTGGCAACGGGAGTAGTAGCAGCGACTTCCGGCTCAGAGGGACCCACTTTACTCCCGGAAGCACCCTTTTTGGCACCTATCCTCCCGTCCACAATCGAACTGAGATCTGGCAATTGCTTCATAGATTTAGCTCGGTTAACTTCTTTCTGCTCGGCGCGGGTAAAAAGCGATAACCTCTTCGTCGACGACTGGTTGATGAGGGGAAGCGAATCTGAGATCCAACCCTCTGCGAAATAAAAAGAAAGGGGTATATTTAAGCAATCGATCATGTGCTAGGAAAAGAAAGGAGGAGAAACTCACGGTTAGCAATTCGGTCAATAGATCTCTAGATCCTCTCCCGAGTAAAATTTCCCCAGTGATCCTGTTTCTGCGAAGCGACAATTCGGGCGCTTTCCTTCCAGTCCTCGGGGTAGGCAGCAAGATTTGGATGACCAACTGCAAAAATAAATGTAAAGTGTCAGACGAGTACGCGCAATAGACGCCACTAAGTCAGTGTGTTATACCCATTTCCGCATTCCAAAGAACACAATAACTAGATTTCGGCGGTTCCTCGAACGCCGACCTATTCGACTTCACATAGAAGTACGCACGCTGCCAGTCTGATTTTTTAGTCGGATACCCGGTAACCACGTTATAGTTCGGACGCATCCTCGTCGAGACTAACCCATCACCAGAGATCGAGACTGAAGTCAACTCCTCGAACGACCTCACGCTCAACGATGTCCCCACTTCGGCTGCGATCACCGACGAACGACCATCAGGCGAAGCGAGCCATTCATTAGTTGACTCAGAGCAACCCCCCTGCGGAATGCGTAAGCTGTGACGATTCGAGGAATCGGGAACCACAGCTTTGTGTCATTCTGGAAGTACGACTCGTAGACACATTGGTAACCTCTTGGCGGGGACCAAGGCCTTTGGCTTTCCGTCGGGATTATAAACGAGACCCCGTGCACAGTGAGATCTCGGAGAATCGCCTCCACTGATTCTACGGTGGACTTCGTCTTCTCGACGTTCGGCCAGTCCTGACCATCAATAACGGAAGGACGCACCCGCCAGGCCTCCAACGGACTCTCTTCGGCGAAAATATTTCCCGGATAATAACTGATTGGAACGCTCGAGACGTCAACTGCCTCTTGACCATCGTCGTCATCCCGGAATTGTTCCCTTGCCTCCGAGACGAGAAGACGTTGCGACAGATTCATGTTCCTAGTATCCATCATCGCCTCGTGATGAATATCCTCCGGATCCTCGAAAGAACCCGGACCAAGTGCTACATATTTCCCCTTTTGCCCCCGAGTTAACTTTTGGGGGGACGACATCTCGGTAATCGAAGTTCTAAACAAAGATTAAGAGAGAAAAAGAGGGTAGAGAGAGAAAGTACCTTGACGCTGCAGAGAAAAGTGAGAAAAAGCGAGGAGGGGGTGCGCTATTTATAGGGGAAGGTGAGCATTGGGATCAAGGTGTAATCATTATGCCTAATAAGGCCTAAATGGGCCAAAACCAATTGGCGCGTGACTGACAGATGCGTCGGTTCGTTTTCTCGATCAACAAGCATTTATTTCGCGATCACGACGTGTGATCGTCAGATGCGCCGGTTCGTTTTCTCGACCAAGAAGCGTCTATCTGACGGTTTGATTCCTCAACAGCAACCGTAACCTTCCATCTCGCGAAAACATCAGTTCACGTTATTTGCTCGGATTAAGCTTTTTGTCCTCCGAAATAAAGACACCAAATTCATCGAGGATCGACCACTCAACCATCAATGAACTGGGGGGGGGGGGGGGACTTACTGTTGGGGATGAATTCAACCCATCCACAATTCCCATCGAACAAAAGGTCCAATCCGGTAAGCCGGATTGTCGTCAGCTCGGAAGCCGATACTCGAGGTTTCAGCTTAGCTAAGGACTGCTTTTAGTCGAAACGGAGAGCGAACAGAGCGCGATCGACTGAGCAGCTCAGGGCAAGCATTCACCAATCAGGCCTGAAAGGCCGACAAGGCCCAATTTATTAAAAGAAGATTAGGTTAAGACGATCGCGAACACACTATAAAAGGAGAGGAAAGCAAAGGAGAAAGGCATCGACACTTAGCTACACAAACTTAGCGGCGAGATTAGGGTTTATTGTCCGTACAATCATCTCTCTGCTATTTGTACTTTTCTGGTTTAAGCTCTCACGAGCTCCGGCTTGCCATTACTTTCTCCACTTTTGTAACCTTATCTCGAAATCTAATAAACGCCTCTGTTCGACCCATTTTTAGTATTGTTTACTTCTTCTGAGACCAAACTCACCTTAAACAGCAAACTGTGCGATTACACGGGATATAACAATTCAGTTACAGAGAAGATAAATTCGAGTTCCGAATCGAAGCTAAAGTTTCTGACTTTACAATATACGATTAGGTTTTAAGGTTTTAACGAACTTGGAGAAGTAAATGAAGAGACTTTACCGTTTATGAGCCGAAAGCACACGACAGGATCAGGATGCTTTTTCAGAAAGGTTTGGTCTGAGATAGAGATAGAGAGAAAGAGAGAGATTTTTGAGAGTGATAAGGCAATCTCCTTCATGGTGATTTCATGGACGGGTTTGGAGGAGGAGGACGTAGCAGCCATCGAGGGATCGACCGAAGAGATTTCTCAAACAAAAAAAAAGACGAAGAGAGAGATAGGTTAAAGGAATTATCCAATATCAAAGAGACACGTATACCAGAGAGACGGGTGTTTACCAGTTCTGAAATTGCTTTGTTTAACACCGGTTCTCATCTTTTGTCTCATTTTTTATTTATTTTTTTTGTTTTTTTTCTTTAGAACCTCTATTAAACACCTCCGATGGAGGTGGTCTTACAACTGTCCTTAAACAGCTCATCTTTAGTTTTCTTGTTTTTCTCTTATAGACAAGTGCAAGTGGCTGTGAACTTTCTGAGACTCGTTTAGGATAGGGTAATTGGGGGCTATAACCACACAAAAAAAACCAATATTCACCATGTAGCCATTTAACCTAACGATTCTATATACGCTGTTAAAAATATAAAATAATACTGTAATACCCTTAAAAATAACCGGCTCAACCTGATACAAAAATAATTTAATATTTTAATTATTCATCCCACAAAAATAACTCGTGACTCACCCTTCTTCACATCTTCTCCTTTTAACTTCTCTGGTAATTTTGCTGCAGTCGAACGGTCTCCGGCACCGCTTTCATCCATCGCCTCCACTCTGCATGCAATCAACATCTTTTCCAGCTCTTCCGTCCTCTGTTTTCAATCTTCTTCGGCGTTACAGTTTTTGGTTAGGGTTTCAGCGGCGGTAGTAAGAAACCCTTTCTACCCAACTTCACCCTTCGATTCTTCTCAGATCTCTGAACCCCCCGTAAGTTCTCCTTCTCTGTTGTAGATTCTCTTCACCGTGTTGTCCTATGTACTTATTTTCTTCCAATTTGGGGCTCGTCTCATAATCAAAGTGTTATAGTTTCTAGGTCTGTATCATCGGCTGATGTGAATTCGATCGTCCCCGATTCAGAATTAGTCTCTCCCACTAAGTTCTCGGTGCTGCGAAATAAGTAGTGTAGTAATTTAGGGGAAGATGCATGGAATATCATTGATTAGAAATGCTCCGTTGGTACACATAGTATGATATTTTGAATCCGGTTTTCATTTGAAATGTAATAGTATACTTATCCCATTCAACTATTCCACTGAGGATATTATCACTTGCTATTATGTTTTTCTTTGCTGCAATTTGTGGTCGGCTGTGGTTCTTTCTCTGATGTTCTTATTCTAAGTTATGCTTGAATTGGGGTTTTTGTCTCTGCGATGCATAGTTCATGGTGTAGAAATATCGATTATTTTGTGGAATAACATCTGCAATACATAGATGTTTCATTGTATGCATGTATCAGTATATCTCATTGCTATATGTCATGTTAAGTGGAATAGTATAAGGTTCACATTATTCCATTTTACATGGAATCATACTTTTACATCATACGTCTTTCCATTCGTTAGCTATTTTTATTCTGTTTTACTCATAATTCATTTCTATATTGAATATTACAGTGTGAACCGTTCTCACTCTTTGCCTCTCTTACTTTTCATTCTTCAGGTTTGGTATGGACGAGTTAGACCTTCCAAGTAGATTGTTTGAGACAGGCTTTGAACCTACCGGCAAAAAAAAGGTTAACACCTATTTCCAGTATTATGGCCGGTGGATTTAATTTCACAAAGACTTGGGTTGCCTATGTATTGGGATTTATATTTATTAAACTTGGGTTTAGTGTTTACTGTCAAGTGTTCTATTACCATTCTCATTAGCTTTGTATTTCATGTGGCTAATGAGGAATGTAAATACATGTCTCTAGTATTATGGCATGTGAATTTAGTTTCCTGGAGATTTGGGTTGCTTATGGATTGGGGTTTATATTTCCCTAACTTGGGTTTAGTGTTTAATGTAAAGTGTTCTATTACCATTCCTATTAGCTTTGTATTTCATGTTATTCAATCTTGGCTCTAGTATGCACGTAGTATCATTTTAAATAGTACACTGTATATAGTATAAAAGTCTTCTCGTAATGGATGGTATAAATGTGTACGTAATCCTATACACACATTTATAATCATTAACCTACACCAGTTGTTTAAATTTACACAGTAAAAATATCTTAGTAAATCGACTTCAGCACGTGGCATCCTCATACTCTTTCATTAGGAGTAGCTGTCACCAACTATCTGACTTTCATATTTTCCTAATTTTTGTTTAGTGTTTAGTGTCAAGTATTCGTCTACCAATCCCCCATTAGATTTTGTAAATCAATCATTAATGTATGCAACTAGTATATAAATGACATAGTATATTTTATATGGAATAGCAGTTTTCAAATAAATTACATAGTGTATTCTATATGGAATAGACCTTCTCACGTAATATATGTCATAAACGTTAATTCACCTTATAACGGACATATATTATCAGAAGTTAACATTGACATTTCATTTAACCAAAATAGAAGGTCACAAGGTTTTTCGTACAACCAACACAATGTGTCCACGTTCCATTAAATTTGGGTTAGGTTACATATTCTTTTGTGTGGTTTACCGAGAGTTTACATTTTCATACTATTTGGCCTTAAGTTTATTTCTGTGTGGTTGATAAATTTATTTATGGAATATTTGGCTTGATTTTGGGTAAAGCATTGCGTACTTTCCTTGCATCATGTACCTTTTTAACAGTAGCGAAATTATGAAGACCATATTTCACTTGGAACTACATTTATAATATTACTATTCCACATATAGTACATAGTATGGAAACTCATACAATCAGTATAGAATATACTTGTCGTCATATTCAGTTCGTCGTTAGGTTAGAATTGTTTATGGCACACTTACGACTGTTATCCACTCCTCTCGATTTATACTCTTACATCATATGTGTTGAATACAACTGCACAACGTGATCCGTATATTATGTGATTATTATGATGCCACACAAAAACGCCACATCGTTTACTTTATAATATAAAACCGGTAACCTGTTATTTGAAGGGGTATAACCGGATAGAAGGAAGCACAAAAATCAGACAATGAATTATGTCAAAATCATAGCTACTTCCTCGACTTATCTCCAAAATATGGCCATTTGGCCAATAAGCCCTTTAGGATATGTATATAATGGCATGATGTTTTATCCAAAACAACAAAATCAATACTATTAAAACAGCAGTGTGACCAATTGATAAAAGTAGAGTCTAACTATTATTTCAATCTGAATGTAACCATCATATATACACACCATGTATAAAAAACATGACAGTTACGTAACTTTTTTACAGGAAACAGACAAGGTTATCAATTTCCCTGTAACCGGCGGGACCCACTACCTTCTACTACTTTTCCTTTATTGATGTAACTAAATTATTTAACCCACAAATTATTTTCTCAGGACCAGAAATACAAATATATTAATTTTTTCAAATGTTTTTTTTTATCTTTTACCTAGAATACGGGTCATGGTCCATACCTAATTGACATTGTTACTATTTATTTAAAATAGAAAACATGTCTACGTATGTATAACAATATTTCAAATCTATAAATTTGCTGGTAGCTTCAAATCCGCCTAAAGCACACTACACTATTTAAATTACCAACTTTATAATATTGTCATATAGGTGACCACTAACCACTAAATTTATCTAGCGTTTTTTGGGTCAACCATTATTGAATAACGGGTCAATGAATTTTTTTGGTTTAAACCGGATTTTATGGAGTTTTTTAAAATAAATTTTATAATTTAATTCAAAATCTGAACTAAATTATATGCAAATCATTCAATTTACCATTTTTATCCTAGATTATGATCAAATATGAAAATATCACAAAAAGATATTAAAATTATATTAAAAATTAAATTTAGAAAAATTTATATCAGTACAATAAATAAATATTTTTGAGTATATAGATCGTATTTAATTGGATCCGGGACCTAAACTTACGGGTAGATGCCACATAGGTTTTCGAGTACGGATATTATTAATTACGTTAATAATTCAAAATGCTAAAAATACAAAAATATCCTGATTTTATTAAAACTTAATTAAATATTTCATCATCAAAATTATTTCTATTAAAATGTTAAACATATTATAATCGGCACAATTATAATGCATTCTTTGTAACATTTAAATGTAAATAATAATCAAAAATACAAATGTATATCAAATAAATTTGATTTGTTTAGGAAATAGATCTACACTTTAAAAGTGCATATCAAAATCTAGAATACATAAATATGATTACAAAGAAACGGGCATACGAGCATATATGATTACAAAGATCCGAGCGTATGTTGGATCAACTTTTAAATTGCAATTATTTTATAAAATAGATTTTGATTAAGATTTATACATAAATATGATCTAAACACACACAAAATATGATTACAAAGAAAAACAAAAATATGAAAATTAAATTTCTAAAAAAATATATACCCGCCCTTTTTAAGGGCGGGTCAAAATCTAGTTGTTAATTAAGCTGACAACAGCCAAAAATGACCCAAACCGATTAATAAATTTTGGTACTAGAGTTTTTTTAAGAAAAAAAAAACTGAAATTCACAGTCACAGAGTTCAAACATACAAAGGGAAAAAGAAATACAAGCAATTCAAACCACTCAACATCCATATAACCAAAAGGATGTATACACAGAAGTCAAGTTTAAACCGTACAAAAAAAAAAAAAAAAAAAAAAAAAAGCTCCAAACCACGCAATGTTGAGATTACTGAAACATGAAGTTCTTCTTTAGTCATCTTTCTTGCTCCCCAACAATTTCATTTTCTCTGGAAAAATGCCACGGAAGAAGAAAATCATTGATGCTACCAAAACTGGAATTAGTATGGCAGAGTATCCAGTCGTTGCAACAAAGTTAAGATAGAGAGTAATCAGAATGACTATTGCAATCACTATCTGCTTTTTCCATTGAACCCTATCATTAACTGCAAATATCAATCAATCATGCCATCAAAATCACTTTTCTCTGAATCCACAACTTAGACTATCAATGGTTACTCTCAAAGCATATATAATTCAGAGATGTTAACCATACGTACCCTCCTTTTTGGGTTGGTTTTGAGGCGTCAAGTGTGCGAATGAGTCTATTGTCCTCTTTATACCTTCCTAAAGTTACACATTAGTGAAAAGGGTAAGCGAGATATCGAAGCAGAAAGTGTATGTATCGATCAATGTCTCTAAATAAAAGAGATTGTATAAACCTGAAGTGGGACAACAGGAGCGTAGCCTAAAAGATCCTTAGCTTTTGAGGAATCGAATGTTCTGCTGCAAGAGAGCAGCCTAACTCTAGAAGGTGTCAGCTGTGGTACTTTCATCCCATATGGTCCCAGTAATTTATATACCAGTTCCACTAGATGTGCTATTGGCATCATGATAATTGCAGGTATCTTTATACTTGGCCTGAAAAGAATAAAATCAAGTAGCGTTAATCTGTCATGAAGCATAATAAATCAAATTTAATGTGTACATTTTCTTTACTTGCATTGTGTAGGACAAAATTAAGAAATCAAACGAAATATTAAACTACGACTAACACAGCATACATAAAGAATAACCAAAAGGAGAAGAACCTTTTTTGTAGCCTGTGATAAAGATAATATACCTATCATAGCCAAGTCCTTCAAGAAGCAGCGACATAAACTCCCAAAATTTAATTGGCTCCATGTTGGTGATGAAGTATGCCTGCACAGCCATTTCATCTCAGATTAAGCTACATTATACACTCCCTAAGTAGAGTACGAAGAGATTACTATCTATCAGAAAAAAAAAACCATAGTTCTAGAAAACTGTAGTCAGTTTCCATGTATTATGTCACCTTTATTATAACCCGAGAAAAAAACTAAGTCAAATCGATGTAATATATCACCTTATAACCTAACCAAAAAAAAGAAGAAAAAGACAACTTCAGTGTCCAAATAGTAATAGACTGGAGCCAAAGCCGCGTATCTCTGACTCTCTTGATATCCATAGGAATCAGACATAAGGTAGCGTAATGGTTTCATTCATTTTTGACTATAGAACATTATGACAGATCAGACAAAAACAGAGAGGATGTATCTATACACAATAAGATAAGAACAGTGTCAAAAGATAGTGAAAAGTACAAGATGGAATCAACTGAAACCAAATACCTGGCCTGCAGCTTTTGCAGATACTTCTCCTCCTGATGCTAGAGCTCGCTCAGCACAGACATGGGCATGCACAACGTTTTCAACATAAGTGAAATCATAGAGGTTACTTCCATCACCTATAATGAACTGGACAATAAAGATTCTCGTAAGTGCAAAGACAATTAGGCAAGGCAAAACATGCATACAACAAGTCAAATATTTTAATATGCAGCATGTTCATGGATTACACACACTGATGGAAGTAGCAAGGATGATGAAACCATCACTAAAGATCGAGAGAAGAGAGCAAAAAGGCCGCAAAGAAGATTGCTAGCATTTAGTAGGGAAAGGAAAGTAGATCCAGACCTTGGATTTGCCAGCCCTGGCAGCAGCAACAAGCGATGGAACCAATAATCTATCACCAGGACCAAATATGCTACTAGGACGTATGCAACAAGTGAGCAGTCCATTTCTTCCATTCGCTTTCATGACCAAAGCTTCCCCTTCAGCTTTGGTTGCTGAATACGAGTCATTGTGCTGAAACAATAAAGAATCAAGCTTAAAAACAGCTACACACACTCCAGTTGAAAACAAGAATTCAATACCTTGGATGGGTACGGCATTGTTTCATTGGCATTCAGAATACTGTTGACGCCATCAAAGACGACACTGGGAGAGCTTGTGTAGATGAGCCTCTTTACTCCAACCTCAACACAAGCATCAATCACATTTGTTGTCCCTACACATCAAAACCCATTAATAAGTTTCTTCTTAACTTTTTCAAATAATAAAAGTTTCTTGAAAACCTTGAACATTGACTGAATAGTGAAGCTTGTAACTGTTGATTGATGAATCTGGAGCTGCCATGTGAAACACCACCTCCGCTCCTTGAAAAGCTGCAATAACATCAGAGACATATATAAATAACCTCAAGATTCACTGTGAAGAACAAACAAGCTTACATTTGATAACTTGAGCTTTATCTCTGAGATCAGCGGAGACGTAGTGAACTCGCCCGGATCTCATTGCTTCGCCGAGAAGTCCCGTCTCCTCGTGAGCCTCCAGCTGTATCGCCGGAGCTAAATCGGCGATGCGGACGTGGAACATCTCGTGGCGTACGAGCATCTCCACGAGATGCCTTGCGGCGAATCCTCTGCCACCGGTAACGACGCACCAGCGCTCCTTCTCCGTAACTTCCATCACCATTGTATTCTCCGCTCACAATTGAAAAACTTATAGTACAGTCGCGCGGAAATTGACGGCGGCGGCGGTGAAGGTAGAAGTCAACGGCTAGAGAGGCTCCTGTGATCGACTATAGACAGAGCGGATAGAATGTTCGGAGAAAACAAAGAGAAATGAAACTTTCTAGTAGATCGCACGGAGGTTGTTTACTCTCCTTTTTTTTTTTTGTAACACAAACTGGAGGTTGTTTACTCTCTCTCTTTCATTTTTCCAGATATTTTTAAAAACGAATATTTACTGTATTTTCCAACTAGATCTTATTTTTATTTTAATAATTATCATTAATTAATTAACAAATTAAAAACTTATCATTAATTAATTAAAAGGATTTTCTTAGAGATACTTTCTAGAGAATGTGATTTTGAATGTCTAGATGATTTTTGATGATTTCAGTCATGGATTCACATCAATCAAGTTAAATGCGTGGGTATTAATGGTCAACATAATTGTAACACGGAAAAATATTTTTTTCCACATTCAATTTTTTTTGTGTTGTGGCCCATGTTTCAGAACATTGGTGCCTAGTTGCGTAGGCATCTAACTAATCAGTGTTCAAATATCTCATGCGGCGATTATGACATAATCATCCAACAAAATCAGAAACCAACTAGTCGGCACATAAAACCAATTAATCGGCCTATTTACAGATTAGTCAATCTATTTACCGATTAATCGGTCAAATTAAGGATTGAATATGCCTAAATTATAAACTTTGAAATTATTTATTGGGCTTTACGGAAAATTCGGAGTCCAAATATCTTACCATTTCCTTAGCATGTAAATTTTCTATATAGAATTGTTGAATATCAAATGAAAAAATATATTATATATATTATATTATTTTGTGTATGTTATAACAAAAGAAAGAGACTGAAAGATAAGTTGTGACATGAGAGTGAAAGATTTAATTAATTATATTCACTTCTCTTCACATCTATACATATATATTTTTCTTAGAAAACACATATCAACAAGTGTGAGTTGACAAAGATGATATAATTATTATGACTAGGACATGTGTTCTTGGAGATGAATAATCATTATCTCTAATATTTCTCTTTGATTATTCATCATGTATTAGACACTGTCATTAGACACTGTCTCGTTAAAAATCTAATCATGAAAAAATCCGATGGGATAAAAACCATAACGAGGGAAAAGAGTACAGTGACATAATTGCCCTTTAAGAATAATGAACATAGCTTTTTCTTCATAAGTCATATAAATACCGCATTATGATATCATAGACGCGTTTTGGATTTTTTTAGTGGGATGAACTTTTGTGAACAAGTCAGCCGGATTATCGCATGATCATACATACACAATGTCCAGTTCTTGATTTTTTCGAACATCCGTATATACCGAAAAAATCTTGGGGGAATATGTTTTGTTATGTCGCTCTTGCTATAGCCTTCTTGGAGTTGAGTAACACAAGCCTAGTTATCTTCAAAAAAAATTGTTGGCTCCTTAATAATTAGTTCACTTATTTCTTATATGTGGTGACTCATTAACCTAAGTCACACACATTCTTGATATGGTTCGTGAAGCGCAATAGGTTATAGATGATTCAAAAAAGTCACAACCAAGGTTTGTTTATGGAAACTCCAAGAAATCGCGGTTCCACCAGTTCTAAAGATGTAGCCGGTTTGGGTTGATCTTTATGAAGATCTGATAAGTATCATGCATCTGGAAAATCAACCATACTAAACTCGGATTTTCTAGGATAAATCAGTCCTTAATCAACGTACCTTGGAGAGAACGGATATAATAAAATCTTAACTAACATTAATTTATAATAATATTAGAGTACTAATCACGAAATTAATCAATGATTCATTTTATAATAATATTTAAAATATCTAATAAAATTTTGTAGATTTTTTTCTCAACATATTTTTATAATTAAAAAATAAGACAATTTTATAGGTGGGTTGTTATATATGTCAATTTTTTAAGATGTGATATCTTAATGATGTCATAATGTTAATTAGAATTAAATGAAATATAATTTTCTAGGAAATGTATATTTAAAAAAATCACACATGAAAAAAAGTTGTGACTTCTGTTTTAATATAATAGATAGATAGATTGATCGTATTTACATAAATATCGATATTATTGTAGAATCTGCTCACTTGATTTCTTCTGTTCAGTTTGAACTAGTAATACTCTCCTTTGATGAACTGATTCAAGCGCTTGAGCTCGCCATTTTGATGGTCTACAATTGCTCTAACGACATCAACCATAGAGATCATCCCCACTATATTACCGTCAATTACCGGTACATGTCTAATATGATTCTCTACACCATTTACAAAACATAATTTACATCTTGGATTACATATACATTCAACATATATATATTAATTTTTTTAAAATTACCTGACATAAGCTGCATTGCTTTGATTATGTTTGTCCCCGACGAAACACTGACCAACTTGCTCTGACCAAAGTAATTCCCAAACTTTTTAGTAACTTTAACTCCATAAATCAAGTAAAACCGAGATATTAACTTAAAATATATAGTATGTTATGTTTATTTTGACCTCATCTGTCATAACTTCTCCAACTTTTGTAACCTTTGATGATCTTCCCGCCCCAATGATTTTTTTCATATAGTCTGTTTCACAATCAACCAGTCCATTTCGATTATCAAATAAAATAGGAAAATGTGTCAGACGCAGATAACTAAAATTCCGACTGTGATTTGATATGTATTCACCATATCTATTTTTACTTAATACAACAACTATTTTCCCGTGAATCAAGATGATACGATTAAGCACATTTATCATCACAAATTATGGAATGCTAGTAAATAAGATGTGTTCATATCACATGAGTACATTCTCTGGGGGGGGGTTGGAGTAATGTGATTTTTTTTGTATACCGGTAACTGCAAAATTTCAAGATATGAAGTGCTCATTTTGTCGGAAATAACATAATTAAAGAAAGCCTTCACCCTGTGCACAAAAAAAAGATAAAAAAAGAAAGCCTTCACCTCTCTCTGTGACAATTCCTGCGATGTATTGCTGGTCTCCAGGTCTTAGCACGACCAACGATCCAATATTATGCTTTGCCATCTGGTTTTAGTTTAATATAACAAAAAACAGTTACTGCTTATAAGAAAATATATTACGATCTATTCTTTTACATGAAACACAAGCACGAGTGCATTACTTATATGCATATACGAACCTTGTTCCGATCAAATATCATGTAACCAAAATAAATATATTCTAATGATTTGTTTTACGTGCCATCCAAATTCAAACATATATATCAAATATTGTTCTCAAAAACAAAGAAACAAAATCCTATAAGTGTATGCATAACATAAGCAAATGTAATGTACTCATGTCTTTTGTATTATATATTCCACTGAATGTAGAATTTAACCACGTCTTATTTGGTGGGACGCATTCACACAGAACAACGTGGAGTAGGCAACGAAACCAACACTAATAAACAAAGTCTAGTTTGCAAAAATAATATCTATGTTAAGTAATAACGAGTCATATGCTTTTAGTTTGAGATTTGTGACCAACTTCTATAACTTAATTTAAGTTTAGTTTAGGTTTGGGTAGAAAAAGAACATAAAGAGAAATATTTTTTTGAAATTAAAAATAAGCCGGAAAGAAACCCATGTTTGTTGGAGAACACCCCAACTTGTAAACGCACTAACACTTAATGCGTATGTAACGTGATGGATGCATCATACTGTAGCTACTAATAGTAATGGAAACAAAAGGAGTTAGTGAACGAACATTCCTAACTGCGTCAAAAACGGTGTCGTTGGTACGGCAGGAGATCAACGTATCAACTTTGCCGCCGCCGCCGTCAGTGTCTTTTGTCAACAAGACATCCGCCACCGTCAGATTCTCCAACCCTTTCTCCGGCGGGGGAGGAGGCGAAGTAACGCCACCAAAACCGGCCGATTCCTTCCATGTCCATTTCCTCTGAATCTTTGGCATCTCAAGATTATCTCTTGCTATTAGTCCTCTCACAAAAGCTTTCATCTTTTAATCTTTTGCAATGACAGAAACAAGGAGTTGAGTTCTGTAATAAAGGAAAGCTTTTTCGAGATTTGTGGTAATCTTTTGCTTCCAAATAAAGACTAAGAACATACCTTGCCTAAACCAAACGTTAATTCCTGATTAGTTAAATAATTTCAAGTAGATGAAGTTGAAAGAAAACATATCTGATTTGTTTTTGCTCCAAAAGAAGGAAAAGTATGTACAACATTCATCAAACACACAACAAACTGCAAATAGAGAATATGATTTCATTCGCAGACAGGCTTCGTGTCGAAGCTGCTTAAACAAATGGCAAACGCTTGGAATGCGGAGATTGGGTAACGATAATCCATGGTGAAAATATCTTTCCCTATCTTCCCAAACTGTAATATCACTCTCTCTTGCTCCTCCTCTGGTATGTTCATGTTCTTCCCTGCTTCTGCAGCAGCTGCAATTAGCTGGAAGTTTTTCACCGAGGCGACCGTGACTCGTCCTTTGAAGTTTAGACACCAGCACTGGAGCTGCTCGTGCCATCTGGGTGACTTGTTTTTCAGGACTAATGGTTCCTTTACAACGGATTCTCCTCCCATGTTCCCTGTGCATAAATCCATCATCGACTTCTTGTTCTTCTTATTTCCTAGGTTTGTGAACTCGGTCGGAGAATGAACTTGTCCGCCTTCTTGAATCGACGAAACTGGGATGCTGTTCATGATACATTGCATTCTTCTTGGACCTCTGGTTCTGAGGACATTCAGCTCATACAAGATCGAAGCCATTTTGTAACTATGAGGAGATGATGATACCCATGGAGACACGCGCATGGATGGTGGTTGTTTCCGGTTGGATGATGTTTCGGAATGAACCAGAGGTGGTCGGTTTTCGTAGACCGTGAACTTAGTTCCCAGGAAATTAGATCTATCCAATCCACACAACAACAAAACTTATAAATGGCAATATAAAACAATCAAGGCGAGAAGAAACTGAGTCGTTTAGCATATACTACATACCTTAGTTTCCCTATGTAACTAGTGCTACTTCTAGAGAAGTCATTTCCCGACAAGGATACAACAAACTCCATACCGGTCGCCCTCCTGACTTTCTTAGCCGACAGTAAGAGCTTACTCTTGTCGCCAGAAAGAGCTGCAATTACACAAACAAAACTCACATATATATATACTCTAAACTCAATTTCGTTAGAGAGGTAAGCAAAAAGAGTAAACTACCAGGGCTTAAACCGAGATAGAGACGGTATATCCCAGTGGCTCTTTCTCGTTTGATAAAGCATTGAATCGGAGCATCTCTAGGACCAGGCTGAGAAACAAGAACCCAATAGTGTCATATTAGTGTTTTGACATGAATGATCATCACAAAACTGTGTTTGAAAGAAGAACCTGTTTTAAGGAAACAGGAAAAGTGAGGAGACCAGAGAGCTCAGGAACTTTAACAACTTCATCTTTAGTCATCTCCCTCCACGACCTACAAACGGAGGCGCAAGCAACAACGTCTCTCCTCCCAGGCCACAAAGCCTGTCCAGACTCGATCCGATGGATGATGTCAAGAAGCAACTCAGGAGGCAAATCAACCCAAATGCTCTGTTCTGAACATTCATCAGTCGATGGAGAAGGCGAAGAAGAAGAAGAAGAAGATCCTTCAGGCGCAATGTGAGATCTTCCCCGCCTACCAACGGCTTTGTTACGACCCCTAAGCTCACGAACTATCTTCTTGAAAGGCATATTGATTGCAAGAATCAAAACCCTAAATCCGAAGAAATGTTGTTACGGAAGGAGCTTCAAACAAAGATAAAGGAAAAAAATGTCTCAGTTTTGAATATGAAAATGATGAAAAGGGGCATGGATCCGGCTTCTCCGCCATTACCGTGTAGAGCCCCGAGAAAAGGTTTATTAATTAATAAAAGAATTTGAAAGCATTGAGAAACGAGAGAGAGAGAGAGAGAGGATGAATGTACCAACAGAAGCGACAAATCCATGGGGAAGCACGATGGATCGGGAATGAGAAGAATTGGGTGAATTCCTATGAATTAAAAAATTGAAATAGTTTCCTCGAATGTGTAGATAGAGCCACCACCACCACCACCACGCTCCTCCGATGTCGTTAACCGTCGCCGTCGTTAGCTTCGATTCGGACGAGGTGGAGGGGGACGATGATGATAACTGCAAGACAGGACAGGAAAGGAGAGGAGATGGAAAGTTAATATGAAAAAGTAAGGAACACACTACGCGCGGCCCATTACGACTCCTTTCTATTGAATTTAGTAATTTACTCTAATTAGCATTTATCTCTCTTCCATTTTTGAATACTATTTTGCTGACTGGCATTTGTTTTAACTTCTTTTTTTTTAATTTATATATCCAACTATTAAAAGCTCAACTTGAAAAATGGTCACTTTTTAGTTGCAATTAGAAGAATGTACTATTTTAAGTTTTTATTGGAAAATAGGTTATCTAGTAGAAAAGTAAATAAATCGTGACCTTTTTTCATCTATTTGATTTATAACTATGCGAATTGTACTCAAGGAAATGATCCTTAAACTTGCGAAATGCACTAGAAAAAATCATGAGAAAATTACTCTTTTAGACACATTCTCACTTCTTAATATCATCAAAGGACGCAATCTGCTTCCAACATACATTTGAGGACTTTATTCTCGATTGCCCCAGTACCTCCTATGCTCATTCTATTTTATCCCACCAATTAAAAATACTATAATTTTTAATATATTTTAATAGAAAACGTGGTGAAAATCAAAATTGCCCTTAATGAAATCAAGTATTTACAGGATCCAACCCAAACTATTTGACCCAACCCACTATAACTTGGATCCCTAACCTGATCCGTGTTTCTCTCTTCTGGGCCTCTTCTCCTTTTGTCGTCTCCTTCTTATTTTCCCTAAAACTGAAAATTGAACGAAAACTAACGATCTCTTCCTCTGAAACCCTGGAACCAATGAACACAATGAAGTCCACTGCATTCACTGCTTCTTCTCTGGTCTTCTCTTAGTCCCTCGTCCTCTTCGTTGTTTCTCTGATTTCATCAGTTCCCCAAATCAGTATGTAACCCTGACGAAATCAACTGACAAAATTGATCGAATCAGTTGCTCCTGCTCTCTTCTTTTCGTTCCCATCTCTTCTGTGTAAAAAAAGTAAGTTCTTTCTCCAATTTTTGATTGATTTTGTTGTAGGTTTGAAAAGATTGCGGTTGAAAATCGGTTAGGTTCAGATTCTTTTCAAACTTTGGATATGAATCTTTTTTATTAAAATAGAAGTACATTTATAAAATACCCCTTAGTTTTTCTTTCTATTTATTACAGAGCCTGAAACTTGGACATGTTTGGTTTTGAGGTTATAGAGATTGAAAGTTTGGTTTCAGGTTTGAGATAAGTCTAGTGATGATTGTCGATTATGACCGTAGCTTAGACTAACTGCATTGGTGATAGAATGTTTGATATGTGAAACCGAACTGAGTGATTGAATGTTTGTGATTTAGTGAACGAATTATTGATTGCTTGGAGTTTTATTATTGCATGAATGGTTTTGAGATTACAAACTAATGACTGTGACGATTTTGTTTGAATGTTTGGTAATTTATTTCGGCATTAACTGAATGTTTGCTGTTTTTGGATAATCAAAGTAATGGCAGGCCTTAAGAAGCGTGCACAGAAGCAGTAGAATAAGAACAACAAAAAGAATGCGTGAGTAATTTGTGGAGTACATGGCTGACTGTTAAGGAAAAACCTATTTTTTGGCAAAAACTCTATGAGTTAGATGTGGTTGCAAGGGAGTTTTCTAAGAAGAAAGACAAAGGTAAAGTGAATGAAGAAGCATCCTCCTCTAATCATGGTGTGGAGGATATTCTGAAAGGTCTTAAACAGAGGTTGATGACTGGTTTCAGTGAAGTGTGTGTGAAGGTGGAAACAATGGACAAGAGGCTTAGTGTCATGGAACAGAGCCAATATCATTTGAAAAAGAGGGCTAGGAAGCAGAAGGCAATGGAGGAGAGGCTTGATGATATTGAGAATGAAATGAAGAAGCATGAGAAAGAGAAGGAGAACGAGAACAATGATGGTTTCAACTACCAAACCATGGCTCCAGCTGAGGTTGAAACCGAGGCTCCAGCTGAGGTTGAAATTGAAGCTCCAGCTGAGGTTGAAACCGAAGCTCCAGCTGAAGAAGAAGTTCAGAAAGAGGGTGAAGAAGAACCTGAGCAGGCTGAGAATGTAGAGAAAGAAGGTGGAATATACAACGAGGAAGAAGAAAAGAGTGGATTCTTACAGTGTGGAATGCAGATGATGTTCCTGCTATGGAGAAGACAGATGCAGCCGAGGAAACATCTAGGATTCCTGCTCATAGTGGGGTGAGGAGGGGTAGACCGAGAAAAGCTGAAAAACCACAGAAGTTCACAACGCCACCACCACCGCCGACAAAAATAACTCGGCACCATCACAGTATGTAACCAGTCCTTTCACGGAAGCTAATACCGACGAGATTGAAGGGCGCAAAAAGAAGCCTATAACAAAGGCTTAAAAGAGTACCGACATAAAATATTTTGGATGTTTAATATTTATCTCGGCTTTTGTCTTTGTTGTGAACTTATGTAGGATGATATGTTTGTTGGTCTGTAAAGCTTAAAACTTATGTAGGATGTTATGTTCTGTGTTGTATGATTGTCTTGCAGCAGGTTTGGAGCAATAGAGTAAAGGGCAATCTAAGTCTTAAGAAAACACTCTTGTACTACTAGGTTATTAGGTATTACTAAGACAAAAATATTGTCAACATTTTGTAAAAAGAAAAAGAAATCTACAACACCTGTCTAAAACGTGTGACACGTTGTATAAAAAACCTATGGCACATGTCTAAAACGTGTATTAAACAAACATGTTTAAATATTAAACTAATATTAATCTTACTTTTAGTAGTACTCAAGGTAGCAGTAATATTTTCTTCTTCATAGTAATACTTTTGCAAATTACAATATTTTTTAGTAATACAACCTAATAAAAATAAATTTATTAGTAATACCAATGTATTTTGAAAGTTTTAGATTGTATATAACATATTGGCAGAAACATATTTAAAAAAATATGTATTTTTCTGAAATTCTTCTCATGATAGCTTCCCATCAATACATTAGTATGGAAGCATAAGGATGTTTTCTATGGAAATGAGAAGTTTTCTATCAATTTAAGAATTTAAGAGTATTTTATGCTTAATTTGACAAATAAACACATATATGGACATATAATCACGTAATAAATGAGATAAATCTTCTAAAAATAAATAATAAGACGAAAATTAAAGTTCTTAGAAAAATTCATAATACATAGTAGTTCAAGGTATTTTAAGATAGTTCAAGGTAGTACAAAGTAGTACCAGTAGTCCATATTACACATAGTAGTTCAAGTAGTACCTAGTAGTTCAACGTTACCTATTAGTTCAAAGCACAAGAGTCCCATGTTACTCGATTGTGGCAGAACTACTTCCACATTGAAAATACTCATACAAACGTTCGCCTCTCCTTCCCCTGCCCCTTCCTCGTCCTCTTCTTCGTCCACGAGATTCTCCGGCTGATGGAAACCTTTTGAGTGGGTCCTTTCTTTGTTTCATATACCATTGGAAAGTAATCCATCTTCAGCATCCCATCTCCATATGCATTAATCTTTCTGTATATACGCTCAACCAAATCAGAATATGTAACCTCTTCCACAGATGTCTTAATCACTAAAGTGTGAATTTCATCTTCTCCTAAGATCCATCTTATCTCAGCCCCATCCTTGGTTTAACCTCCCCCGTAGTCAAAACATATGATTGTAATAGGAGAGGCCATAGGTTTCCCTGGAAAGAAAAATAGAATTATTATTAGTTAAAAAATTTAAAGAATCTATGTTGTTTAAGACCTCTGATACATAGTCGATCCGGTAATACCAGTAATACATGTTTCACTTTAGTAATACTAGTAATTCCAGTAGTTCCCATAAATTTTTATTTTCATCGATTTGACCATTTTAATCAACCATGAGACTGTTATAACCCACAATATCTCTCTTACCACCATTTTAATATATTATTTTGATTCAAAACAGCAAAATAAGCAAAAAATATACAAAACAGTCTTTAAACTTCATTTTCATATTTGTTTTATACCAACCTATTCTATTAAATTAGAAACATGACCTATTGATATAGGTTTAGTCCAACTATTTTTACCACTTAACCTATTTTTAAATATATTTATTTAGTTATACAACAATAACTACTTTGTAGTTTGTACTCTTGGTTCATATTTGAGTAATTTCCATTATAAACTCTTAAATAATTGGGACCCACTTTTTTGTAAGCTAAAACTGCCAAGTGACTTTAATTCTACAAGTTAGGGGTTCTATATAGGTAATAGTTTTCTACAGTCCACGTCCTTTTACGATACAAATAGGAAAATCAGTTTCTAAAAAAATGTAAAACATAAAATATACCCGCTTTTTGAAGAGCGGGTCAAAATCTAATATACATGAAAGTTTAGTTTTCTATCAAATTAGGTGTTTTAAACGACCAAAAACGTGTTACACAACCCACATTATGACTAACACAATTTTAGTATTCTTTTCTTCTTCAAAATAGTGTTAAATATAGAGAAATATACATAATTTTCTTTAAACTTCATTTACATATTTCTTTGCAAAACCAACAATTTTTTAAACTAATCTTTAATATTTTTCGTTACCCATAATACATATAACGTAAATAATACATTTATACAAAAATTTGATGAAAAAAATACTGAATTACCTAAAAAATCTGTTTCAAAATGGCCGAATGAAACTCATGAGGAAGAGAATGTCGAATGGTGGTTGGAGAATAAAGAAAAAAAAGGACACATGTTGAAGGAAGTGTGGATGTTTGGAAGTAGGGACCGCATGTAAAGTTGACTTAAATGCATGGATTTATAAGAAAAAAGAGGGATCCACGCGAGTTTTAAAATATTTAAAAAGGGGGCGGGGGACCGCGAGTGAGAGGGAGAATGAGAGTTAGCGAGTGAGAGAGTGATAAAAACATAAAATATTATAATAAGGAAGGGTAATAGGGTAAAAGGAAAAATGTTGATAAATGTGGAGTAGTTAGAAAATGGATGGGGTAGTTAGAATAGAAATTTTGTGAGTGGGGCAAATCAGAGTACTTTCCTACATTTGATGAGTTGATTGTCCATTGTACCTTCAAACAAGACTTTCTATTTTGTTACCGTATCGTTACTTTCTCTCTCTTTATTTACTCTTAGATATTTTCTTCAGAAATAGTAAATCCTAATCTCACTGCTCTGTCTTTGATGAAGATCCGCAACTCGCCTAAAGACACATTCTCTTTCGCCGATTCAGATCTGCCACCTTAACCCCACCGTCGTCGATTCTTGTCACCACTGTCGGCGGACTGAGTTCTTACCGGGGTTTTCATCGCCGACGTCGATTGCTCTCCAGTTCCGTTTGATAAATCTTCATGAGTCAAAAACTGAAAACACATTATCGATCTCTGTCTCCACTTTCAAAGGAAAATTATTGTACCAGTGATGCTTCTCTGCAATTCGTTTTCTTCCTTTTTGAAGATATTACTATTGACAACAATAATTGACGGGCCAAATACATGAAACAAATCAATTGGGCTAGAGCCAAAAGGGTAGGTATCCCACCAAGGTGCTCGTTTCCGATCTGAAAGTCTATGCTGATTTGGATAAAAAAAAGTTTGTAGGTCTGCAATTCCAGCAACAAACTCTTGTAGATCTGTGCGATTCCAGAAACAAACTATGGAAGGAGTTTTGTTTCACTCAATCAAAAGGTGGTGGAGTTGTCATAAGAGATGAGTGAGTTATCTTCTTAGCCGGTGATTTCAGAAGAGATGAGTGGATTTTGTCTTTATGGGCAATTGTTGTTGTTGTCTCTGAAATAGGTTTGTGGTGATTACAATTTTGGAACACTATCCACAAGCGCCATCACCGACATTGTCGTCTTCTGCTCCTGCTCCCCCATAGTGTCTGCAACTCAGGTCGTCTTCCTCTATTCACCACTACGAAACAGACCCAATCAAAGCTTCAAGCCACCAACAAGTACCGTCCAAGCCGTATCCTCTGTCATCGTTCTCTTCTCTCACCGCCGCATTGTGGACTCTGAGCACAAAAAGTTTATTACTGTAATTTTGAAATCTTTGGAAAGTTGTGTGCTTTGGATATTGTCCTGATGATCTTTGACGACAACGTGACATATGTATGAAGTAGGCTGTTGATGTTGTGTGGGTTCTATCGAATTTAGATGGCTGGTTCAACTTTTTGACATTGGCACACATAGATAAATGCTTAATCTTTCATAAATTCTAGATCTTTTCTTCTCATGTCTTGCTGAAACATTTAATCTTTTGATCTTTCAAAAAGTATAGATCGTATCCATATATTTGTGTTCGTAATTCTCATGTCCATAGTTTATATTATGTCTTAACCATAACTTGCTCCGTCCATGTGTGGATACTCGATGCTTTTTTGATAACCTACCAAATTTAATTTTTTTGTTTGTTCCTAGGAAAGTGTGGTTACTAGATGCTTTTTGTTTTCATGAGATGAATGTCACTTCAACATTTTTGTTTGGTTCAAAAACTATTTTTTTTTGTCTTTAACTAAATGATGAAGACACAAAATTAGTCTTAGTATAAACTTTAGCTTGCTTACATTCTCTGCGTATGTGATGTATGTTATTACTTGTCATTATTTTTTGTTCAAATTCATTTTTGGTTTTCACAAAACCTCATCTAAAGTATGCCGAAACTTAACCCACAAAATCTTGTCCAGGAGACCTCCTCTACAAAACCTCTTGTAAGATTAAAAATCTTTTCCACAAGTCCTTGTCCACGAGACCTTGTCCATAAATCCACACATCTGCCATCCACTATTTTACCATCCGTAAATATCAATATATATATATATATATATATATAGATTGAGAGAGTATTATAATTTTTACAAGAAATACATACATTATGGATATCAAAATGTTTATCAAAATTTCATTGCAGACTCTCCTTTATCTATCATCTCTGAAGTGAAGACTGCTCTAACCTTTGAGAATCGCTGGGAAAAACCTATTTTATGCACCTTGTACTCAATGACACCATCTGGATAAGTATGAGGAATTAGAGTCAATGAAGAATTTTCCTTAGGCTTTATGCTTCTCTTCTTCTTACTACCTTTTCTCCAAGAATTATTCATTTGTGTCTCTGCGTGTTCTGGTACCAAGGGTGTGACACTCCCAATCTGGTCTAAGTACAAGTTGACTCGACCAGCTGTGCAACAGTCAAACAAGAACATGCAAACCGATCACTAGTAACTTAAACCAAACCGGAGAAGCCACAATGTGTACCTCAACGCTTAACCCAAATTTCCCAGAATAAATCAAGGTACCTTAGGCCAATCGACTAAGTACTCATATCCTATTAGGTACAACCCGAGGCTTTGCAACCCGACCGAGTAATACCCAATAGTTGGTTCGTCCGGAAAATGACTAATATCATATGGACCCTACTTTAAAACATTTTTATACATTATATATATATTTTAAGAGTATCTTACAAAATTGTTATAAATTAACCTCGAGGTTTTCGGTTAACAAACTTTACACAAAGATATATCAAACATATTTGCAAGGATAATAAAACTACCGCTGGCTAATGATGTTCCTTCCCATCCTAGAGTAATGTCTCCCGCCTACTGGTTACCTGCACCACAAATGAGTCACGAGTAACTAGTTTAATCAGTAAGTCTAAGGCCACACCCCAACAAAATATCAATAGCATCCCGAGCAATCAACTCCATTTGTATGCACTGGAAACATATTCCATAACTAATATTTATATATAAGACCTATCCTTCCATCATTGTGAATCTAATCTTATACCTCGCTTCCTATTCACGTCTTTCATATCACTCATATAATCATACATATATATACCGAGAAACCACAAAGGCTAAACGAGTCTAGCGAGTTAGCATCACCATCATCGCCATCAGATATTCCAAGATCGAACATATAACGCTGCATGGAGTTACATGGCCTCCAGGGTGCGACTCCATCATCGTGTCTTCATGAACTTGTTCCATATTGCATGACCAATTGACGATAATAATCATTCATACATGAATATTTTGGAAGACATGTTTATAATAAGACTCCATATGATTAATACTTACTTACTTATTCATATATATATATATATTAGTACTTGAGAAAAAATACTAAGACTCTGAATAAACCTCAAAGAATATTTCATAAATATTTATTAAGTGTTTACACTAAGTAAACACCTTACAGTTTATTTTTGATCAAGAGACAATTATCTATAATAAATATTTTCAATTATTCAACACTCATTCATAACTCTTCAATTATCTATCTAGACTCACTTTTGAATCCATGAGATTGGTTAAGGATGACTAGTCTCGAGCTCAAGCTAATCATACTCTGCTTCGGGATCACTCTCGATATAAAATCACCACAAGGATCCGGATGATCCAACCATTCTCTTTGACCATCTGAATTCAAAACAGAACGGGTTGAACATAAGGCTCATCAGTTCGGTTCAAGAAGAAACTCACCTCAGATCATAATATTTCAGTTTCAGTTCCGCTCACATCAGCTCGCTCTAAGACAAGCTTAGGACATACTCAGCTCGGTTCAGTTCAGAACATGATCAAACTAAGTTCAGTTTGGTTTAATTCCAGCCAGTTCATAACAACTTAGCTAGCAGTTCCATGAGGTTGATTCAATCTGAAACTAAATAAGACTGAACCATACAAAGCTTTGACAACTGATCCAGGCAGTAGCTTAACCTATCATAAACTGGTCCTATTCATACTGATAAGACAACAAGGGCGAAGCCTTACCGGTTTTACTTCACTGATGGAGGAACTCAGTTGATCACTCTCTTCCTGCTAAAAATATGGTTTGACCTTTAAACAAAAGAGATCAAGGTTCGGTTCAAACTCAAGACATAACAAGGCCAAGGTTTTAGTCCAGACATGAAGCTTATTTAAAACTTACCAAACTGATCCGGGCAAACTGATTAAAGATCTTACCGGTTTCCTCAAGCCTTAACATAAACTCGGTTAATATATGATTCAAGATCAGCACACGTCCAACATGATCAGCAAAATATATCCATGATAGGATCAAGATCAGAAACTGAACAATTCTTTAGGGTCACTTTAGTTGGACTAAAACAAATCAAGGAACTTACGGGAAAGGTGGAAGACTTTTATCTGACTGGTGAGACCACAATGGAGGAGATAAGAGAAGGTTTACATGACTTATCTAACACTCTTAAGACAAAAGAAAGGTTATGGAAACAAAAGAGCAGAGTATTTTGGCTTTGAGAGGGAGATACAAACTTAAAGTTCTTCCATGAAATTACTAAACAAAGTCGAACCAGAAATGAGATTCCGAGGCTGATGGACCCATCTGGTAATCTCGTTGAGACTGAGGAAGAGCAACTAGTCATTGCTACGAGCTATTTCAGAAGCATTTTTGATACCTTAAATCCGTAACTCATGCAAGAAGCTTTGGCAAATATGAATACAACAATCACTGCTAGACTAAACAAGGATCTTACATGGCCACTAACAGAACGTGAAGTCAAACTTGCTTTGTTTGCAATGCATCCAGAAAAATCCCTTGGATAAGATGGTCTAACAACTCCTTTTTACCAAAAGTTTTGGGATATGGTAAATTGGAGGATTTAACTTGTTGGTCAATTGATTCCTTTTAATGGTATTATCGCACAAGGATTAAATGATACAAACATTTATCTCATCCTAAAGAAGGAAAAGCCTACGAAAATGTCTCAGTTCAGATGAATTGGTCTGTGTAATGTGAGCTATAAATAATCTTACAAGTCTTATGTTATAGATTGAAAAGGTGCTACTAGACAGCATATAACATATAATATATAATATAATGATTTCACATAAGATGTTTCATGCTGTGAATGAACCCAAGTTGAAGGAACAAGCGAATGTCTATTAAGGTAGACATAATGAAAGTTTATGACTGGATGGAATGTGATTTTATTAGAGCTACCATGCAGAAGATGGTTTTTTTTTTCCAGATACATGGGTTGAATGGGTAATGCGGTGGATAACGTCAGTGAAATATCACATCCTTCTAAATGGTCAGCCAAGAGGTAAAGTTGTCACAAAAGGGGAATTATTTCAAGGAGATCTTTTGTCGTTTTTCATTTTTATTCTATGCACGGAAGCACTCTTGTTACCCTTCTCGATCGTGCAGAGACTCAAGGGAAGATAACATGTACCCGTGTTTCACACGCTGTCCCCTTGGTATCACACTTTTTCTTCGATGATGATATCCTTTTCTTTTGTAAGGTGGAACCCGTGAATATGATGAAGTAATGAAAGCTATTCAGACATACAGAAAACCTAATGCCAGTGCATTAATTTTGTAAAATCATCTTTACTCTTTGATAAACGGGGGACCGAGTGTAAATGAATCGATTAAATCTTCTACACGAATAAACAATGAAGGCAGAATGTGATCTTACTTGGAGATTCTAGAGGATATTAGTGGCTCTCAATGAAAACCCTTTGCTTTTTCCTTAATGAAAGATTACATAATCAAGTAAATGGATGGTTTCCAAGATGGTTATCAAAGGGAGGAAATAATGTATTACTAAAGTCTATCGCATTGGCTCTCCTACTTACATTATGTCGACATTTTTTCTTCTGCTGGAAACTTTTTAAAAGCTATCTTGTTCCATTGTATAGTTTTGGGGGAGTTCAAACCCATTCAAGAGAAATTTAAACCTTGGATTTCATATGATACACAAGCTCAATCTCACATTAGTCGGAAAAGAGCTATTGAGATTGGTTCAATTTCTGAATTATCTTCTAGCTAGAATGTAACGAGGAAAATATTATAGATGGAATTTTCCATTGTGATCAAGCCCGTCTGACAATCCATCTTATGATTGAACAAGTATTATGGCAGAAAAGCCCTTGAGGATATGACAAAAGGTGTACTAAGGTTTTGAGATTAAAGTTTGGGAAGATACTTGGATCCCAGAAATCCATGCGAGAGCTGCCAGAGGTATTGCACATGTTTCCACCCCATGATGAAAGTGAATGATTATATTGTTGGAGATCCAAAAGATGGAATGTGGTGATGTTAGGAAAAACTGATGTGCAAGAAGATATGCCTTTGACTTAATCTTTTCCCATAAGTCAATCCAGAGTTTGAGATACTTTTTGCTGGAGCTATATGAAGAATGGCATGTACTCGGTCATTCTTAATAAGGAAACTGATGTTATGTATTTAAAGCCTAGCTTAAGACATCTTCAAGCATTTGCTTTGAAATTTAACTTTCCCCAGAAGATACTTCATCTAATATGGAAAGTCATATCATGACACTTAACGGTTTATTTAACACTTCTCCATATAACTTTCCCCAGAAGATACTTCATCTTATATGGAAAGTCATATCATAACACTTATCAATATCCTAGATACGGATGTGAGGATGAATACATAAAATATGCTTTTTTTGATTATCCACCACCTCTTCAAAATTGGGTCTTAGAAAAACCGCCTTCTTCCCAATTTATATTCCCAATTTCAAGTGTATATACCAACATAAATTATCTTTTTTTTTCATAAGAACAACATTGATTAAATGGAAAGAAATTCTTACATGGTGATAATGGTATACTAGGAAATCACTAAATGATAAACTTTACATAAATATCATTAGGGACCTTTAGAAAATATTAGACATGTGAAAGCCAAATGCCAAGCATGATCTAAGGCTAATATCAAAACGGTGGAGGAACTAGAAGAACATTTGGCTGAATATGCCAAGGATCCCACAAAAAAAACTCTATTTCTTATATGTTGGAATGACTCTGCCAGATGTTGTGATTTTGATATTATCATCAGGCTGAGAAATATACTCGATCGGGGAACTAACATCATTGTAGATATGCTGATATGAGCTGTCGACGAAAGATCCATCCGAGTTTTGTTTAGTCTCCTCGATAACGGCTAAAAATTCAAAAATAAAAAAAAATTGGTTCTTTCAGCCTACGGAAAAACAACATTAACACAAATGTTCATTTATTTTTGAAACACTTTTTTTTTGAAACACTAACAATAATGTTCATATAATACTATCAACAATGTTTTACATATTCAACATCTTCTTTTTTTCTTCTTAACACTCCATATCATCTTCGATTTCTTACACCTAATTATTTAACACTTACTTCATTTCTAACTTTTACAATAATTTTGTTTAATAAAATTCAACACCCCACCCCCACCATTTCTAATTCATATTTTCTTTTATAATTTACAACTAGATATTAATAATATATTTTATGATAATTTTAAAATGATATAGTTATAAATAACTTTTATTTTATTTTTTACTTATATTATTAATTAATTATTTTAAATAATACTAAAATTAATATTATATAAATAGAACACATAACTTAATTAGTACAATAGACTCAACTCACAATTATAAATTAAAATCACTAAGAATTAAGTATTTTTTCAAAAGAGTTTAGATGATAATTTAAATGTGTAGAAGTTTAAATAAGAGTTCGTTGGTATGATTATTGGAAAATTTGTTTGAGAAATTTTTTTTATATATCCATATAAAATGAAAAAAATGTCTATATATATAATATAAATGTTTATGAATTTTAATATTAAAAGCTTAAAATAATAAATTAATTTGTTATAAAAAATTAAAGTTAAATAATTAAGGTGGAATAAGAAAATCAAAATTTTCAAACATCCAATACAAAATAGAATCATAATTTTGTGGGATACATTTATTTTGGTTTCAACATGTTGAATACATTCAACCATGTCATTGTTTAATTTTTTTCAAAGATTCAACATATCTATTGCACATAGTCTAAAGTGTAAAAACAAACAAGTTTAATTAAGCGGTCTATGTCCATATGGGTCCACCTGACTATTTGCACTCTGGACCTCGGTGCGACAAGCTTGCTAGTAAGTTTCAAGACCACTCCAGAACTCTGGGTCAGTTGCAAGTAAGTGTCAAGACCACTCCAGACCTCTGGGTCACACCAGAGTGGCATCACATCATCGAATATCTTCCGCCACTTTTTCTTTTACCGTCCCATTTGGTCTGTCCTTCGGGATTTTAACCTTTTCTCGAAGCTTGCAAAGAAAATTCCCATGATCCCCGAATCCTAGTGATACATTTGCTAATAAAAAAATTAACAAAATACTAAAATCATATATTTCCTTAGAATATTTAGATGACATACACCGCTATCGTTTTGAACCACCGAGTTATGACATCCTTGGAGATTGTCGCCAATTTGCATGTGACTCTTAGATATTTCTTTTAAAGATTGAACGAAACGTCATCCTTACTGCCTTGTTGTTATTGATGTTTTTTTCATAGATCAAAGATATGCCGATAACTCGAGGTGAAATTTGTGAGTGGAGTAAGGAGATCTGGTTTTCTTATGCTACTCCAAAATTTGCTTTCCTCACATGGATTGCTATCCAGAATAGGCTTGCTACAGAAGAAAGAATTCTGAGTTGGGGGGGGGGGGGATGTGAATGCAACATGTGTGATGAATATTTAGAAACAAGGAATCATCTTTTTCGACTGTAGATACTCAGCATAAGTTTGGGAGAGTCTTGCGAGAGGTCTTATGGAAGATGATTACACAACAATCTGGTCGGACATAGTATTAATGATCTCAACGGGTCAAAATACTATCAAGATCCAAAACTAGCTCTATCTTATAGCAGACAACTCAGGCAAGTCTACGAAACTTGCATGCATCCTGGCTCCTGAGACTCTTTCATAGAATTCCAACAATTTCTCCCGCTCCTCAAAAGCCCACAGGAACGGTTGTGGTTGGAGAGAAATGGTAGAAGACATGGTGAGGTATCCTTGCCTTCGAACAAGATGATCAGAAGGGTAGATAGAAGCATTCGGAATAGATTTTCATCAATACTGAGAGCAGGAGATAATAGATGGGAAGGGGGATTACAGTACTGGTTCTCAACAAGGCCAATAGTTAGAGTATAGAAGTTAAAAGTATAGAAGTCTTTATGGAGTAAATTTAAAAGCTTTCTATTATGGTTGCATTGTAAATGTACCAAAGGTTTTTTTTTGAATAAGAATTTAACATTTAATCAAAAAAAAAAGATGTAAAATAGGGGTTCAGGTCGAATAATGGTTCCCTAAGATTTATTGATTTGCTGTTTTTTTTGAAATATCACAAAATTTATTAACAATTTTTTTCATATATATATATATATAATTGAAAATATTACCTATTTAACAATAATAATTATACAAAAATATTAAATGTTTATTCAACTCGATATTTATATTATAAAAGAGAAGTATAAAAAATAAATTACTGCTTAGTTTTTCAAGTTATTTACAATCATAATACGTCAATGAAATAATAAATTTTCTTACTTTTAAGTATTGTTGTCTTTTCCTGTTTATTAATGCATTTTCCTTATTCTAATTGTACTAAAAAACATCAATAATGATTATTATCTTTCTAAAAAGTGTATCCAAAAATTCTTCACCACTTTTGTCGAATAATCATTTCCCCAAATATATATATATATATATATCATTTAGTAATCTTTCAAAATTTCATATCTAGTGTTTTTAAATCCAACCCTAACATTGAACCGGACAATTTCCTGATCACCAAGTTATTGGGTCGATCGTAAATTAATTAATTTTGTTACATAATAATATATTAGCTATTAATTATAAAAAATATTTTATGTTTAAAAATATATATACATATATATAGAATAATTATATTAACTTTTCTTTATCTTTTATTTTCATTTCACATAAAATATCAAAAATAATTTATACTATTTAACAATTTTTGTGACAAGTTAGAAGTTATAACATACTAAAAAAATATCAAGACTTATAATTCATTAGTATTTAAATATCTAATTCGAGTAATAAAATTAAACTTCTAATCTAAAATAAACCTAAAATAAAATATCAAATTATAATAAATTGTTGATAGCAAAAATATAGTAATAACAAATAATATAAACTAATTTTAGTTCTCTAACATCGTTCATTTACTTCCAATGGCATAGTGAAATCCTCTTACAAATCTAAAAATTAAAAGTAAAATTCAGAACTAAAAATTCATGTCGTATGTAAGATTCACGATAAGCAGAAAATCAAATAACATAAAAATTTCGAAGGACACACAAAGTCAACAGTAGAGGAAGATAATAGTAAAAAAAAAAACTAAAAACCAAAATTTTCATTTAGAATACAAAATAAATTTTAATAACATAATTACAAACATCTACTGAAAAATATTATCTACTTGGTCAATCAATGGTTGAACAGGTACGCGGAATCCAGGTGTAAACGGTTTTTTTGTGAGTTTTATCGGACTTTTATATAATGGTTTTTTTCTAAAACTCAAACCGGATTACATATAGGTCACACGGATTTACCGGTTCGACTTGGGCTCCAGGTCAGATTTCAAAGAACTAATTGTATTACAACAACTATGTATACGAATATAACATTTAGTACAAATAAAAATTTAAAATAAATACCCTTGCGGTTCCGCGGTCAAGGTCTAGTTATAATTTAAAAGAAATCCTAACACTCTCCAAAAATATTGTAAATTTTCCTTGTTATCATATTTATATATATACTTTAAAATTTTGAAGTTTTATTTGCTATACTTTTTTTAACACTGGGTAACACATTACATATCATATAATCTCTAACTCTATTACATATGATGATCAACTACCTGCGACATATGTGATGTTGGTGAACAGCTCCACGGATAAGATTCCACGATGAAGTTCTCCTCAAAACATTTGGATCGACGGACGGTTCTGCAAGTACGACATCCTCAATGCAGGCTCTCTCCATAGCAGACAACCACAACAAACGGCTCTGCCTACAGTACTCGTACTTTGGAAGCTCCAATAAGCTTCGCATCATATAATCTGCAAGAAATTGCATAGTCTGAAAATCGAAACCTAGACCTTTGTGTAGAAGTCCTTAAACCTTAACCAATGATAGGCTACATTTCTTCCCCAATATTTGCTATACTTTACTCGAAAACTCTGATACCGCTTGGAAACTTGACTTAAAATAAGCAGGTCTCGGAAGGATCTTCTACAATCATTCTACCTTGGATACATACCCGAGATCTCATTTTGAAGACCACATTTCCTTCTCATGCATGCAGTAGGTAGGGTGATTACTGATTAGGATAGATCAAATCCATGCCACTTCTTTTTGCGTATCAAAAATCTGTCTTCACTCAGACTCTCAAGAGATTGTTAATAGGAGATCGACTGAATTATTTGACATTATTTCAAAAAAAGCTTCACTTTTAGCTTCCTTTGTCTTTCGTCATTTTCCTTGTATACATTGAGCGCAAAATGGACTGGCCAACTCTGTCGCTTAAGGCTATGCCTTTGTATCAAAATCCTTATTTTGGTGTTATCCCTGGGTCTTTAATAAAATACCTTCTTCCCCCAAAATAACTCCATCAGAATTTATCGTGTCTAGGTACATGCAGATAACTAAATACATTTACATATGAGAAGAAACTGACCCCTAATAGTTGGCTTTTTGTGTGAACAGGCTCTGTTGATTTTTGTTTTACGAGCATACAGAGTCATTCCCAGGCTAATTTACAAAGTTGAACGCTACTTTGCTAACAATTAGACTGCACTGTCATTATTGAATATATAAACATTGAATCCAATCTTCAAATCTAATTGTTTATATATCCCATCTAGTCTAATATTAAATATTTTGAAGGATAATTTACATTTTCTTGGTGTATCATCAGTATTATGGATCGTTCGACAGCTAGAAAGACGTGAATCGAAAATACTGTTAAAAGTATAGTTGTGAACTTTTGATATATATCGTATAAGTATATAATATGTAAAAATTATTTCAAGCACCAAATTTCTTAGTTTATTATAATTTGTGTTGCACTACAAGGAAATACAGTAAAAATGATGGAATAATTAAATATTTTAAGAAGCCCATGAAAAACAATTAGTTTGACCTCCATTACGTAAAAAAAATCCTTACATGGTGCTTGCTTGTAGTTGTTCTAAATACATTTTCTGCAAACTCCAACTTTGCTTTTCAGATATCGTCTTGATAATCTATAAAAATATCAAATGCGTATGTATTGCTAGGCCAAAACTACAAGTGTGTATACCGTTGTTTTATGAAGGTGACACAAAATCTAAAATCGAAATCAAGTGAAATCATTCACTTATCTTTGTATTTGTTCGTACAATGCCAATCAACGTCACACACGTTACAGGTTTTCTGATAATCACAACATGTTTGCCTGAGAAGGCAAACATCATGCAGACAGAGGCCCAGCCCTGATAGGAAGCTGTAGAAGCATGGGCTTACGGCCTTTGAAATATAGATAAAATTTTCGTGCAATTTTTTTAATATATTATTAGTCCAGTGGAAATATTAGTGATGTTGGATCCTAAGAACCCTGAGTTCAAATCATGACTAGATCAATAGCAGCCTTTTTTCTTTCGTTGCAAGGATGATTAGAAATGTATATGTAATTGTGTTTCCTTCAGAAAGCCATTGTCCTTTTTTCTTCATCTTGTGTTATAATATTTGTTGGGGAGTAAAGTAGTATTTAATATATATAGATTGAAATGATATTTTGTTATAAGGAGTATTGTTTAGCCAGAAAGGACATGAGAATTATATCCGCTGTAGTATAACATATACATTTGTATCGTTTGCAACATATTTAAAATAAATGAGTAGAATTTAATTACATATTAATTACTTCCCTCATTAAAATAATATCAATTTTTCATTTTAGTTAATACATTGAGAATTCGTGATTTGGTTTGTGGTTTAATTTATGATCTAATATGTCTTGTGGAGAAAAAAATATTATTCCTTTCGATTAATTTTTGATGTTTTTAATATTTTATACAATTATTATGAAAATATAATAAATTTTCTAATTTATAATTTTATCTAACCTGTTAACACATTAATCAATAGTACTGAAAGTGAAACTTTTTAAAAAATTTATATTGAAAATTTAAATAACACATTCAGGAAAATGATCCTAATTTTTAAACGGATGGAGTATTATTAATAAATGAAATGATATTACTGTTTTCCATTACTAGCTAGGTGTTTATTTTGACAAGGGATGTGAAAAACCAAATATTATATACAAAATAATTATAAGAAAAGAAAAATATCATTTATATATTTTAGTTCCATCTTTTGGTTGTGCATTCTCCCATATATCTCCTTCAATTTCTCTATTCTACGAACCTATTTAGATATTTATATTATGTATTCATACCCATTTACAAATACCTATAAATTTAATTAGTTTAACTATAGATAAAAAGAAAAAAATTGAAATTTTAAATATATGTATTTACATACAAAACATTTTATATTGTACTATGTACAATTTAATTAACACAAATTATAGAATTATCTCCTAGTATTATATATTCATCTGTTAACATAGAAGGATAAATCAATAAGTAAGTTAACATTATCTTAAATGAAATATTTCTTAAATTACTAGAATTATCTTATAGAAAATAATTAATTTTATCGTAACGCCAAGAACATACAAAATTAAACCATGCAAGAAATATTTTAAAATAATTTAAGAAGACCACTTAAAACAGTAAGGCTGCCCTCCATCACGTCTATCTCTACATGGTGTTGCCTCGTAAATGCTCCAAATGCATTCGCTGCAAACCCCAACTTTGCTTCTCGGATTATGGTCTCGATCAGCTCTAAAGATATCAAATGTCTCTGTATTGTCAGGCCAAGCAAAACTGCAAGTGTATACCGTTGTTTTGCGGATGTTAACACGGAATCTAAAATCGAAACTATCACCAGGTCCAAGTGAAAATACTCCCTTATCTTCACCTTTGTTCCTACAGTGCACAATTAATGTTGCACGCGTAGCAAGTTCATTGATAATTATAACATGTTTAGCGGAGAAGAGCAACAGTCCTGCAGATGCAAATGACACTGTTCCATAGATGATTAGAAATGATATTAGCATGGAAATGAAATTTCGGTTTCTTGAAGCCATTGTATTCTTTTTGGGAGGAAGTACGCGAAATTATATATAATACCATTTATAGTATCACATATGCAATTTATTTTCTTTTTTAATAAAAAGATATCTATACATTTTTTTAGTTAGGAACAATTTAAAATAAGTTAGAGAAGATATATGTCAGCCATTAGTTATATGCCTCGTTAAAAATCCATGATTTGTTTGTGATATGACATTTGTTTTTTACCATTTTTTGTATCTTACTAATAAATTAAATGACATTTTCAGAAATGTAATTTTGAGAGGTTGTGCAAAACCAATTAAATATTATATAGAAAACTAGATTCTTCATCTGCTGTAGATATTATAATTTATTAACTTTACAATATTTAAAGTTTCTGAAAATATAATAAATTTACATAAAATTTACATCTGTTAAAATATATGTACACATGATGTATCACATTTAAACCTTTTTTAAAAAAAAATCTATAAAATTTAAATTAGTTACCATTTCACTATCTCTTTATTTATTTTCAAGTATATAAGTTGTGGTCATAAATGTACTTATATTTTTTATAAATATAAAAAGGAACTTTTAATATAGGTTGTAGGATACACATAAAATCCTAGTACTATTGTGACTAATCTTTTTAGCCAAAACGAATTTTCTTATTATACCCTTTTTGATATTTATTTACTTGATTGACATAAACCATCAATTTATAAGCATAATAATTCATTTGTATTTTCTTTTTGCAAAGGCTCACTATGGATATATGATTGTTATAATTTTGTCTACAATTTTTACATGCATGACTCTTATTTAAAATATTTTGCATGTATGTTTGATAGTATAACATTTATATTTAAATTTGATATCACAATAATATTTCATGCACTTTAACTGATATTAAATTTTTTTCTAGAATATAGAAAAGGAGAAATAAATAATTAAATTTCAACTAATATAAAGTTATTTTACTTATTCAGATAACAATATAAATAATTTAAAGTATTTGATATTGTGTTCCATTTGGTATTGTTTAATATAATGTTTAATAGGTTTAATCATACTTTTAATTGAGAATACGATTAAGTGAAAATGTTATAATTTGATTGTTGTTTAATTTTTAATGGTGACTAAGCTAAGATTACATAGGATGTTCAGCCATATGTGTCTCATCAATAAGTCTCTCTAAATTTGTTGACATAGCTAATGTGGGATTAGCTTCCTTAACTGTTTTTAATTACCGCTTCCTAAATCTCCGTTTGTCTTAATATATCATATGGTTATCCTAACAATACTCGCTCGGTTGTTTTCCTCTAGTTTCAGCTCATAATTTTCAAATCATAGTATTGGAAAGTTTGACTTTAAATCTAAGTTTCATTGTTGGTTTAAGTTATATATATATGTGTGTGTGTGTGTTTTAGATATACAAAATTGTATTGGTAATCTTAATTTATGATTTCGTGTCCTCATACGATATTCGTTTATATATATACAAAATTGTAAATTTTATATTGTTTAGGGTTTAGAATTTAGGGACTCGTATTCCATAAATTTAGGGTTTAGAAATATTTAGGTTATATGGTTTAGGTTTCATGAAATACGAATGAAACATGATAAATTATGTCATTTAAATATTTGGAACGTTATGGTTTTTGGTTGTTTGATAAGCACGTATAATTTGATATTCAGTTTTGATATTATTTTCAAAAACAAAACTTTCAATATATTAAAACTACGAATGCAGCTTTGTAAAAGAGAATATCTCAATGTATATAATATGAATTCGGCTTTGTAAAAGAGAGTATCTCAATTTATTGTAAATCATTTAAACATGAAAGTTACGATATACTTGAGAATATTATCAACCATATGTTAAAAAACAAAATCACGGGGTACCAGATTGAACGCATCAATTGAGAATGAACTAGTACATAAACATCTTCTAAACAAAGGTCAAATTTTATCAATAAACGCATTCAGTCTAAAAGAATACGGTGACGAGTTTGGAATTAGTTCATTTATTTACAGATTGGCTATTCTAAGGACCACTAGCACAAAAGGGTTGATTGATTTTCCTAATGATGTACCTCATATAAGTATTTCACTGATTTGGTGAGGTGTTAGAAGGAAAATATGAAATGATCGTATTAATAAGTAACAATGCTCTTATGTTCGGTAGCACAAAATAAAATGTATTTTTCCATTAGTTACATTCTGACTAATCTCTTATGTTTGCCATCTTCTGTTTGTTTTAAATTATAGATACCATTGTACAAATCATTCATGTTGGCAATGTTGAAGAAGTGAAATCCAAAAGAAATTCAAACAGTTCTTCCACCCTCCAAATGATTATGCGCGATTAAAGTAAGTGATTTTTAATATTTATATCATATAATACTCTTATATATTCGGTGGCACAAAATAAAATGCATTTTCCAGTTACATTCTGACTAATCTCTTATGTTTGTCATCTTCTGTTTGTTTTTAATTATAGATGCCATTGTACAAATCATTCATGTGGGCAATGTTGAAGAAGTGAAATCTAAAAGAAATTCAAACAGTTGTTCCACCCTCCAAATGATTATGTGCGATAAAAGTAAGGGATTTTGCATATTTATATCATATAATCAACGGTATAATATCTTATATATATAATTAATATCAGTGAGGTTACATTTAAATGTACTTTATGGAAAGATCATGCAAAAAAAACATTTACTTATACCGCGAATTATAGATGCCATTGTACAACTCATTCATGTTGGCAATATTGAAGAAGTGAAATCTAAAATAAATTCAAACAGTTCTTCCATTCTCCAAATGATTATGCGCGATAAAAGTAAGAGATTTTGCATATTTATATCATATAATCAACGGTATAATATCTTATATATATAATTAATATCAGTGAGGTTACATTTAAGTGTACTTTATGGAAAGATCATGCAAAAAAAAAAATATTTACTTATACCGCGAAGAATATGGATGTGGTTGTGGTAGTTGTCATGCGTTTTATGTCTGTCAAATCTTACAAAGGTATAACACTTTTAATTCTTTCCTCATTTATGCTATTTTTTGTATATTCAATTTATATGTCAAATGTCTTTGCAGTGTATTACAAGTGAAACAAGCATATCTAATTCTTTCATTGCCACAAAGATATTGGTTAATTCTACTACTGAACATGTTGATAATTTCACAAATAGGTACATATTTCCAACTCATGATCAAGTTTTAAGTAGAATGATTATACATTATTAAGTATTGTTTTCATCAGTGTTGTTATTATTTTTTCCGTAATAGGTTGCTCAGTAATCATCAAATGATTATACAAAGTGTTTTCAGTCAGATATAATTTGGTTTTTGTTTAGATATCTGCAGTGAGTTTTTCTCGAGAAATCCTCAGAAGACTTTATCCTGCATTTTAGAGTCAACATCAGTAAGTATGAACTGAATGAAATTCTGTTTATAACCATTATATGAATTTTTCGTATATAAGTGAGCTTTCGTCGTATTTTAGGCTGTTTCGGACCTTTTAACAACTTATTTGTTTTTACAATTTTCTCGGAAAACGTCGATTTTTCTGATGTATGTTTTCTATGTCGTTGGTCTTATGAAATGATAAAAATCAATTAATTTATTGTATGACACGATGGTTTTAAGTTAACCAGCATCGTCTTGACGTCTGACTTGCACTTTTACAAGAAAACAACGTCTTGCTTGTTTTCTTCGTAAAATCTTAACGGAAACTCCGATTGCTACGAAACAAGAGATATTTCGCAGGAGATTCAAAGAAGTACATGATGGGAACCTCATTGGGAAATATCTGAGCATGAAGGGCGACATTTACCTGATGAGGGAGGAGAATGTTGACATTGACTTGATGAGAGGAGGAGAATGGGGACATTGACTTGATAAGAGAGGCATCAGGCGACATTGACCAAGGAGAGAGGGATTTGGGCCACATTAACCAAGGAGAGAGGGATTTGGGCCACATTACCAAGTAGAGAGGGAGTTGGGCGACATTTACGAAGGAGAGAGGGAGTTGGGATACAAAGACTTGATAAGAGGAGGAGAAAGGCGACATTGACCTAGGAGAGAGGGACTTGGGCGACATTAACCAAGGAGAGAGAGAGAGAGGGATTTGGGCGACATTGAGCTCAGGATAGAGAGAGAAGGGTGACTTTGAGTGTATGAAGGGTGGTGATTCCTTTCGTCCATTCTCATTCCTTCAGTTTATTGCTCCGTATACTTTGGGAACAATTTCATTTGTTTTACGCAAGTTTTTCGATAAATATTTTCCGAAACTTGTTTTGCGGAAGATTATCTCACATATTTTCTTATGAGGTTCTTCCAAGGAAACTTTCTGATTTTTGTTTTACGGATGATTGTTTCGTTAAATTCATCATTTCTCGCAATAACCTTATGCAAGAACTTTTCCAATCTTCTCATGTTTGGATTGAAACTCTTTCATTCATTTCCCGGAATGAATTACACAAAATTTTGTTCTTATATCCTTATTTAAATATGCTCGGCCTTTGCGGTGTAGTTTCTTCGATATTTTTGGCTCTTATTTGTTTAAGGCATTTTTCTCATGATTCTAAGAATCATTCTAGTGATGCCACATGGATACAAAAAAAGTTGTAATGTTTCTCAATTAATATATAGGGGATTTATCTTTCTTTTAAATTGGAAGACAAAATATGATCCAACTACCATATTTACTAATTCTAAGCACGGTATATTATTAAACCTCTTATCCTCCTTTACATATACAATTATTTATGTTTCTTAACTTTTCCTACGTTACATACCTATTAAACTTTATAGTATTTTTGCTACTTTGCTAGATACTACAGTAAAGAAATTATGTATAGTAGAGATATAACATATAATATACTTAACTGAGAAAATCTATAATAATAAAGTAAACTCATGATCTCTCCTCATGCCTCCACATCCTCAAGGAGAGGGGTACTTTTCTTGACATGTGGCATCATTTTATTAATAATCAAAATTTTTTCTTGAATGGGGTGGGTTGTTATCTCATAATCAAGTGGGCCCATATTTCATAGGGGTCGTCAACATCGTTGAAATCCTAATTCCATTCCTTTTGTCGAATCGGAGATCTGAGTAACGGATGCCATTAACCTTCGCATTCAATCTCAGTTAACTCGACCCCGACTACGTGTCATTATTTCACCACCTCCGTCCTTTTCAGCTTCTTCACGATCTCCTACCTATAAATAGAAATCTTCGGCGGCATGGTTTGTACAGATTTGTTTCTCTTCTCCCTTCAGTATGTAATCAATTTCACAACGCATGAATCAATGAGTTCCTTGAAAACCTCTGTCTATGTTGTTACTTTATATTTCCAGCACCTTCCAGAGTTTGGGAGACTGGCAGTGCTTCAGAATGTCACGCTGAAAACGATCATTACATCTCCCACTTTTTTCATTGAAAACTTTTGCTTACACTCTTGGTTTTTGTTTTTGTTTTTTGTTTTTTTTTTGTATTGTTGCAGAATGAGTGCAGTAGAGACAGATCTTAATTGGTCTCCTCTGTTGATTGATTTCCCAGAAATTTTTAGACCTCACCAGTCGCCACCATAAAGTCTACACAGGAGGTCTGTTTTTTTTTCAATTACCAAGTTCTCTCCAAAATTTCAATATATCACCATATGATAAAAACTGTGAATATTGAATAGAGAATGGACCATTTTATCTTAATAGTGTTTTAGTTCTAATTATCTTAAGGTGTGGTAGAGGTGTGGTGTGTTTGACATGACAAATGTACTTTCTGTCTCAGGTCAGTGGACTACGAGAATAAGGTAAAGGTCATTGCAACAGTTTACATTCAAAAGAAAATGTTTAGAGTACCATACTTCCAAATCTCAGGTCTCCATAGCATATATTTTTCTCTGATTTTCGCTTCTCTTAAGTTACCTCTTCACATCCCGTACATCAAGGAGGCTGGAGAAGAAACTATGGCAAGCCTTTATTTCCTTTCAGACAAGTTTTAACTTTTCTTTCACGAGTTTTGTGTTTGGTTTCTTCTCAATTCTATGATATGATAATAAAAAGTTACTAATACTATGGGTGTCCTTTACCTTTTCTATTCCTTACACCATGTAGTTTCCTATGGAATGTACTTAATGTTACATTTGTGTGATGTAGACCTGAATTGAACATGGAGATAAACTATAAATAACCGAGTGGCTTGGTTGGTCGCTACGTAACGACCGGCTCGTTAGCGGACCGGTCGCTACGTGGCGACCTTGTTTGGATCCTTTTCTGACGTTTTATGAACGTGTTCTTGGACTATAGGTGTTTAGTTTCGATGAATCAACGGAGATTAGTGCAAGATTTCACCGCAAAGTTCTTCGTAAAGATTTATTTACGAAGATTACTTCTCGTAAAAATGTTCATGTTGATTTTTACGGATATTTGGATGTTAACTTCGCCGTGTCCGTTTTTGACCCCAACAAAGTTTTTCTTTTATCTGTGGGATTGATCCGTGGACAAACATCGACAACTCACAGAATTTGTTACTATAGAAGTGATTATTGAATTCTTAAGAAATCTAAGGTTTCAGAAAATGTTTTCGCAGTGAGGGATACGATCTCCCGCTTTACTTAGTTTAGTCTTCGTCAGCCGTTTTAGTTTTTGAGTGGGGGATTGACAACCCGATCTGATGTGCTTCCATTTCCGCGAGAAACCTAGGGTTCTTCCGAAAAATTATGCGGAAGAAGTATCGGTGAATCTTTCACCCGATTTGTTGTGCTTCCTTTTCTGTGATTAACCTAGGGTTCTCCGAAAGTTATTCAGAAAACGTACAGCGGTGAGTTATGTACCCGATTTGATGTGCTTTCTTTTTCCGCGATTAACCTAGGGTTTTCCGAAGATATTCGGAAGAAGTATAGCAGTGAGATATATACCTGTTTTTCTGTGCTTCCTTTTTACGCAATTAACCTAGGGTTTTCCGCGGTTTTGGGGAGAGCAAGTTTTACTTTTCCGAAATGTTTTCGGAAAACATCTTTTGGTAAAACCTTTATGAGTTGAGACTTCTTTAGCTCGGTAATGAGCCGAAACTTATGGGGTTTGATAAAATTTATCATTGCCCTTTCTGTTTAGACAGAGAAATCGCGAACTCATTTTGGTGCTCTTCTCGTGGCGAAAAGTTGCGACTAGGTTTTCGATTATGTTGAGCACTACGGCGTTTGCGTAAGCGTTGGCCATAGGAGCAGTCAGTGCTGCGAATTTGTCTTTCATATTTCCAGACATCGTTTCGATCAAGCATTTTGGGGCCATGAGTTAGAGTAAACTGTGGGAACCGAAATTCGTACCATCGATTTCCGTAATCAGAGGAAAGTCAAGAAACCCTAACTTTTCATGAGTTCCCGGATTCTATGCGAGAGCCAACAACAAGTGACCAAATAAATGCGGAAAATATGAAAAGATAACAAAACGAATTTATAGAAAAGGTAGATATTATTTCAAATTCGCTTAAGAGCGTTGCGATCATCACAAGAGATTATAAAAGCTTCGGCTGCAAGAGCTTTCAGCGAATTATTAGTTCTAGCAACCTAAAACCATAAACCTAGTTGAGTCACAGCTCGATAACAGAAGACGGAAAAAAATACGAAAAAGGTTTTGATTGATTTCGGACTGAACCTTATGAAAGGCTGCCTACGTACCCCTTTCGAGGATCAAGCCGAACGTAGTTCGATTAAAAGAGTAGAACAAGAGATCGAACCGCCTTTGCGAGTTCGTCGAGTAATCGAGTGCCAATCATAGAAACAAAACATGTCGAGAATAATGCCTAAAGTTTCTAAATGCAGAGAGTTCTAAGAGTAAAAAGAATTGTTCTTTTGCCTCTTCAACCTCGACATCCTTATATACTCCTCCTAGAGTTGGTTTTCTCTTTCCCTTTCTGACCTCGGTCGAGTTTATCACTTCGCGGAAATATTCCATTTTCCTTTGATCTTCGTGTTTATCTTTTGGAAACTTCACATTATCCTCTAAACTTGACATTTATCATCTCCTGCAGAATAAAAGATAACCCGTTATAACGATTGGGCTCGATTTCGTATAAAATCGTGAGTGGGCTTTTAGCCGTGTTCTGGACCCTTTCGGGTTGTTTTCCGACTTAAGCGTTTTTATGATTTATCGAAAGAGCACTTCCGAAACGACATCGATTACGAAGAAAGTTCAAATTTCTCGTATAGTGGAGGTAGTTCAAGGTGTTTCGTTAACCGTTGCCATTTTAGACGATCAATTAGAACTTCATACGAGAAACGAGTTCTTGCGGACATCGATCGAGATGAAACAAGAGCAAGTTCGGTCCGATCTCGAAGGAGGGAGCTACGTGGACGGGACAAAGATAGGTTAGTTGATCCAACTCGGCGAGCGGGCGAGTTGGACTGCTCGTTCGGTCAAACTCGCCGAGCGGCCAAGTTGGACTGCTTGTTCAGTTTAACTCGCCACAAGGGCGAGTTGGATGTGCATCCAGCTTGTCCCGATGGCGAGCCGGTTTGATAGAGCCTTATGCTCGTTTCGTTGTTTCGACACCCATGATCCGCTTTTCCGAGGATTCGAGTAACCTTTCTCGAGGGATTATCGTATGAATCCTTTTCAGAACTCATACGAAACTCAATTTTGGTTTTCCCGCTTGTTGGAGAAAAATACTCAGGTGTTGAATTTCCCAGATCCCAGGCAGGACACTGGCCTCCGGGTCCTTGCTAGGAGATGCCCCAGGTCTCCGCTAGGAAACGCTCCGGTGAGCCAGATTGATAGAGTCTTATGCTTGCGACCATTCCCTCCTCCGGGAGAAATGGAAATCTTCCGATACGGGAAACCTTCCATATATCCGAATATGGAAGAGTTTAACCCTATTGGCCGACTAAGACCGACTTCAAGACGACTACATAAGGGTGCTCAAATCCTAGAACAAGGGATCGACACTTCGAGACTTAGAGATTAGAGCTAGACGGCTAGAACTATGGTTCATACTCAATATATTGTAGTTCCGGCTTGTTTACTCAATAAAACATCTCTTCAAATCTTATTCTCCTTAATTCTTACAAAATGCAAGGTTTATCCATCGTTCTGTGGTACTCACAAAGATCCTACACAAAAATCCCCTAACAGTTTGGCGCTAAAAGGAAGGGAGTAATTTAAACTACGTGACGATGGCGGTGGATGAGCAAAACGAGCTACCCGAAGCTACCCAAAGAGAAGCCAAGCTCCAAAGGCAACTCGACGGTCTACAAAGTCAAGTAACTGAGCTGCATAGGGCTCGAGAAGAGGTTATGGAGAATCCTGAGCTCTTCTCATAAGTCCAAAGCTTGAAAGAGAAGCTTGACGAACATTCTAAACAGCTGGAGCAGAACGCCGAGAAGCTCAACTAGCTCGAATCGGAGAACCTTGTCCTCCGAGACGAAAACCAAGCTCTCAATACGGCAAGCAACAAAAATCGTCGCCTCCAGACTCAGATCCGATCCATGCCAACTCTGGAGACGCCTAACTCCGGAGGAGAAATCGTCCGCCTACAATGTTGAACAGAGATGGAGCAGCGCACGGAAAGGCTAAAGGTACTCAGACCTACGACGTAGAAGACACCAAGTCTGAGCCAGACTCCGATAAGGAAGTACCCAAGGGAGGAACGATGACGAAATCCTCCATGACCGCCTACCTGGAACAGATGTTCTCCAAGAGGCTCGACGCCATGCAATCCATTGTGGAAAGGCTCCCAGGGATAGCTCCCCCAATCCGGAAAAGCGATCCTGACTCCTACGCCGATACTCCTTTCACGGATGAGATCACCCTGATCGAGATGCCGCGGAAATTCTCCTTTCCCAGCATAAAGAAAATCGATTATTTAAGTTTATAAAATTGGTAAACCATCTTTATTTGTATATAAATCTACATTTCATTTTCTATTATAAGTTTCAAACATTTTTAGCGAGAGTTATATACTATTCATATGAATGAAATGTTTTAATTTGCATTTTCAAACCTAATTTTAGACGTTTGATATATATCATTATTTTTGAATGACTATTTAAAAAGTTCTCATGATTTTCTTTGAAATTGGAATAAATTTAGTATTTTAAGAACATTTAAAACACTATTGATGGTTTGCCATTGAAAAAATAAATTAAAAAGTATATTCATAGTTTATCGACACATTAAATTTTATATTTTTACAAAATTTAAATGATGAAAATTATATTTATAATCGTTGTTGCTATAAATTTATATAGAATGTTTTGTAAAACTTAATTTGATAGTTTACAAAAATTTTGATAAAAATATATTATAGTGATTTTTATTTTTAAAGTATACATGTATAATTCAGATAGTTTAAGAAATCTTGTTTCTTTCATACAAAAACTATAAATATATATGATAAATAAATAAATACATATTTAAATTAAATATATATTTATAAAATATGATTTTTTGGTATAAAGATATTATTATTTTAATGAGATGGAAAATCTAGAATATTAAATATATATTAGTACACATTCATTTGATATGGTTTAGTAGATCTGATTTATTTGTTATAAAAACTTATAATTACATTGATATTTTATTTAGATATGTATACTTTAAAAATATGTTTTTCTATATATAAATATTATTTTCTTATTTGGTTTGATAAAATTTAGAATGGTTTAATAAGAATCAAATTAATCTAATATTAGTTTTAAACTGAATTTTTTATTGGTTATTATTCTTAGATTTTTAAACTTATATTATTAATGAGGTCAATTTTAGTTGGACTGTTATAATTTTTTTCGATAATCCAAACACCTGTTAATAAAAAGTCTCTATTTAAATATATTAGATTAACATTGAATTTAACACTAAAACCAGAATTAATATGTCAACAATATTGTAATCAGTTTTTCATATACTAAATTTCATTTTCGTACTAAGCTAGTCAATGATAAATTTCTAGTCAAGATTTTGAAAAAAGAAATATTAAATTATACCATTTATATTCTGATATTAGCTTCCTTTTGCTCCTTAACTTTATTAGATAGTGAATCTACGATCCAATATTAAAGAAAATCATTGACTTCTTATTCCAAATTCATATCACCAATCGACTATATAAAACCTCTTTAGATCTCAACAAAACTCATCGAAAACCAAACATAAGAGTACATTTTCAACACACAACCCCCCCCCCCCCCCCCCCCCCCCCCCCCCAAAAAAACTGCTTCTGAAGTATGAAGAACATCAGATCTTCCGTTGTTGTTAGTACCATTGCAATAATTTTGTTGTTGGTCGCTACAGGTTAATCAAGCACTTCTTTACTATTCTCAAATTTCTAATCTGACTAAGAAAAAAGCAAGGCTAACATGCATATTTTATTTTGTTTTGTAAATATTTAATATCAGGTGATTCTCCCGTGCTGATGCACTGCAATAAATATTTATAAAATAAATATAACAATAATTGATTAATATTTTCTTTTTTATTTTAAATTACATGTAATTTATATTAATAAAACTTTATTTTTATATTTAGACATGTGATTTCTATATATAATATTTAGTCAGTTTGGTTATCACTTAGATATATTAAATTGCTTCTACCTCTCCTAATATAATCATAATACTATTTTTGTTTTGAATAAATTTAATTTTTGATTAATTTTGTTATTTTCACTTAGGTTGGTGTTCTCTTAGATAAGTAATGCTTTTTAGTAATATTATATAAAATTTGATATATATATATATATATATATATATTGTTTTGTGAATTAACTAGAAAAATAAATTCAAGTGTCGATCAATTCAAAATTATATAAATAAATATAAAGATAATATTTTATAATCATATCCATACATAGTTTACAAAATAATTAATCTTTAACAATTAGTTAATATTATTTATTAATATGTTCTGAGGCATTTCGTAATTTTTATGTATAAAAATAAATAAACTATTACTATAAAATTAATATTGTTTTATTTTTGAAGTAGACTTTTAATTTAATTTTGGATAAGAATTTGGATTAATCTACTTACTCATTGCATGGCTTTATTAAACTTACATATATTCCATCAAATTTGATATAGTTATATTTGATTCTTATTAAGAGAAATCATATTGATTTTATATATCGCATTAGTTTAGTTTTTCATCTTAGATGAGTAAGTAATTTTGTAATATTTACATGTAATTTGATATATGTTTATTTCTCAAAAATATTAGAAAAAGATAAAATCGATTATCAGTAGAAAGTTGCATACGGAAAATAACCGGCAAAATTTTCAAAGCTATTGAATGCATATTGATATTTAAAATAATTAAAATATTTTTAAATTTTAAGTAACTTTACACCTTAGATTTATAAAAGATACACTAAATCATTTTAAACATAATAAATCAAATTTTATTATGTCTTTTATTAGGTTATTGGATGGTATAAATATAAATAAAATTAAAATATTAAAAAGAAAATTAAATATTAAGTAGAATAAAGATTATTTGAAGTAAAACATTTTATAGATATTTTATCATATAATATTTTATTAAACTAAATATTAAGCAAAAATGAATAAAAATCTCAACAATACTAATTATATAATATTTTTAGTCAACTATAGGTATCTCGGTTTAGTACTTTGAAAATATATTAATGTTATTTAATAGTTAAGATTATGTTTTAAATGCCATATTATTTTTTCAACTAATTTTTTTTTGAACTTTCCTTTTTTCGGAAGGTATATTATATACAAATAGATTTTCCTTTTTTTAAGTTCTTTTTAAAAATTTATAAATATTTATTTTTCTAATATATGTTATATTAAAATATAAAAATTTCATTAAAATTTAATCAACAAAAATTACTAAAGATGAAAATAGATTGTAATAATGTTAATTACATGTAATATTTTAATTCATTAAGGGATCTATATTATTAAACCATCGTCATAGTTTCGCGACACATATGAAAGTGACTTATCAAATAATATTATCAAGATGTGTTTTAAATCTATATTACAACTATTATAATATCTTGCCGCATTTTCATATATACAAATATGATCCTAATAATTCACATGAGAGAGTGTGCATTAATGATGTTTCTAATGATCGTTATAAACGATATTTTTTATTTTATTTTGGATTAATAATATCTTCTAGGGTTGTTATGAATATTGTTTTTATCATACTTTTTAAATCTATCAAAAATTAAAAACAAATTGTAAATATTTTCTTATTTTTATAGTCATTTCATTAATACAAATCTTAATTTTATAACAACTTTTTTTCCAATTTATCATTTTAATGATTTTTTCACATATATTTGTCTATGGTGGAGAGGCCTTCATATTTTATATATTAGATAATGTTGAATTTTATTTTTATTAACTTTAACATTGCTTAGAACTGTATTTAGATTAGGGTTTTACTCATTATATATTTCTAACTAATCTTTGGTATTTTGCAGAACAAGTGAACGCATTCACAATTATTGGTGACTGTTTTGGACCCTGCACTGATGCTTGTGAACATATTTGCAAGTCGAAAGGTTATAAAGAATCGTTTTGTGGATCTTTTAGAGACAAGACTGGTTGTTGCTGCAGACCACCAAAGAACCAAATATTTGGGCAATCCGTTAATTTCAACAACTAAATGTCTTTCAGAATAGTTTTTACTTTATGATCATAAAAACATTAAATAAAGTTTTTTAAGAATTAATATAATAATTTTTACCTTTATAATATATCATGGTGAAAGCGAAACGTGGTAAGAATAAATAAATATTTGCAGTGATCGTTTAACACAACACATATTTGAGATCATCGAATATAAAAGATCTCAAAAGAACATGACCCATCAAAGTCATTTCTGTGACACTGACACATCTAATATTCATCGTCTTCATTCTTTGTATACGAATAGCAGGAATAGCAGATCAAGATAATCTTTATTATAACTACTAAAGAGTATTTATACATTGTACAAACTAGGATATATACTGTATTCTATATTATTTACACAATGGTCCTTATGATTTCCTATATTGGCTTATACCCTCAAGATGGTGGAACTTTAGCCATGCCAATTTTGCTGCAGAGATTTTGGAATGGAGTCCGTTGAAGAGGTTTAGTTAGTCCATCCGCAAGCTCATCATGAATGGAAACATGTGGTAGGTGCAGCATTCCATGTTGTATCTGCCCCGCACAAAGTGATAATCAAGTGATATATATTTCATCCGCAAGTAAAAGACTCGATTTTGGCAAAGGTAAGTTGCACCAATATTGTCACAGTAGATGATGAGAGCTGCAGGCAAGACGACTCCAAGTTCAGTGAGTAAAGAACGCCTTTTTGTTTCTTTGAAAACCATGAAATCGAATGAGAGCCAAGGTAGATGATGTGACCCTTCGTAGAGACATAGTCATCAGAGTCCCCGGTCCAGTCAGCATCAGAGAACCCATGGAGAGGCGACTGAGTTTGTTTGCGCAGATATATACCATGACACAGTGTTCCCGAGAGATACCGCAACAGACGCTTTACTGCGAGCCAATGATCTGTGGAAGGCTGGTGTATGAATTGAGAGAGTTTGTTGACTGCACAGGAGTTTTCGGGTCTGGTGAGAGACAGGTACTGAAGGCCTCCGACTATCTGTCTATATTTGCGAGGATCTGATAGCGGCGAGCCAGAGCGCAGAGTGAGTTTCGGTGAGGAAGCCATAGGTGTGGAGACTGGTTTCGAATGAAGCATGTTTGTCTTCGTGAGAAAGTCTGTTACATACTTCTGTTGCATCAAATGCATCCCATCTGCGGTTCGTATAGCTTCAATTCCGAGGAAGTAACTCAAGTTACCGATATCTTTTATTGAGAACCTGCGAGCCAAAGTGTCAATAACTCCTTGTACCAGAATCGTCGAGGTTCCTGTTACCAGTATGTCATCAACATATACAAGAAGATAGACAAAGTCTTTGCCTTTCTTGAGAATAAATAGCGATGTATCTGAGAGGGAGTCGTAAAATCCAGTAGTTCTGAATACCAGGCGTGAGGCGCTTGTTTGAGACCATACAACACTTTCCGTAAACGACATTGTTTGGATATCAGTATCAATGAATCCTGTAGGTTGAGATATGAAGACCTCTTCTTTCAGATGTCCTTTTAGGAAAGCTGTATTTACATCAATTTGTTTTAGTGGCCAAGAGTTGTTCACTCCGAGACCCAAGACTATTCTGATCGTCGTCGGTTTGATAACTGAACTAAACGTATCTGTGAAATCAATTCCCCGCTGGTGGTGATATCCCTTTGCGACGAGTCGCGCTTTGTACCTTTTGATGCTTTCATCTAGCCGATATTTTATGGGGAAAATCCAGTGACATCCAACAACATTCATACCTTCACAAGCATCTTCCAGATCCAAAGTATGGTTTTGAACTTGTGAGTTAAACTCGGCTAGCATAGCTGCTCTCCACTTAGGATGTTTCATAGCTTGTTGCCACGTTGTAGGAATCCAGTGTGGATCGTCTTGCAAGCTAACCATGTGATTGTACTTGCTGACTGGTTCGAAGATGTTGTTTCGAGACCTCGTCGTCATAGAGTGTTGCAGAGCTGGTGCTTGAGGTTCAAGAGGTGGAACTGTTGCTTGATTCTGCGCTGGAGTCTCTGTAGTTGTCACCGGTTCTGGGTTGAGTGCAGGCTCATTTTCAGTTGCAGGTGTTGCTGTTGTTTCCGTTGGTGAAGTCTCCAATCTCATGGGTAGGCTGCTCGTAGCTAACGGGAGTGACTGTACTCGTAAGGGTGTCGGGTGAATGTTTGTGTGAGGGTGATAGGGTTGATACTGGGATGAGGTTTCTGGTTGTGAGATCGGGGTCAGGTTAAGGAGCTGTTTATAGGGAAAGGAAGTCTCATTGAACCTGACATGACGAGACGTATACACACGATATGAAGTGGGAGCATATGGCCTGAGCCATGGGTAGCAGAGGCACCCAAAGGTCCGTAGTTTGCCGTAGTTGGGCGTTGTTTGGAAGAATTTTCGGAATGGTGACTGATAGTCGAGGACAGGTGTGGTGAGATGGTTGATAAGAAAAACGGATTTAGCAAAGGCTTGTGGCCAGAACGTTAAGGGCATGTTCACAGTCGAGAGAAGTGCCAAGCCAGTTTCAACTATATGGCGGTGTTTTCTTTCGGATAGAGTGTTGTGTTCTGGAGTGGTGAGATGGGAAATCCCTTGGGAGGATAGGTATGGTCGTAGTGCAAGGAACTCTCCCACATTGTCTGAATATAGGTTTTGTATTTTGGTTTTGAATCTGTTTTTGACGAGTGGTTTGAACTGGAGAAAAATGGCTTTAACTTGAGCCTTAGCAGTAAGAAGAAAAAGCCAAGTATATCTGGTGAAATGATCAACAAGAACAAGATAGTATTTTAATTTTGGGGTGAGGAAATTGGAGATTGCCATACATCTGTGAACAAATATTGGAGAGGTATGGAGGATGTAATGGAACTTTGTTGAAATGACAATTTATGAGTTTTATTAAGAAGGCAATCATTGCAAGGAAAAGAAAAAGTAGTGTTTGGGCAAGGTAAAGAAAACTTGGAAACAACAAATTTGAGAGTAGACAATGAGGGGTGGCCTAGCCGGTTATGCCATCGGTTCAGCGTTGCTTTTGTATCAGGGTAGGTTGCATAGGCTGATGGGTTATGGTTCGGCTTGGGCCACTCGTACAACTCACCCTTCGTTTGACCTTGAAGCAGTCGAGCCCCTGACCTGAGATCATTCACCTGAGCAGGAAAGAATTCAACAGACACCTTATTAGCATTGCATAGACGGTACACAGAGATCAAGTTCTTATTGACAGCAGGAGCACACAAAACATTATCTAGAGTTACAGGTTTAGATAATGTGGGAATAGATATTGAACCCATATGTGTGATGGACATCGTCGAGCTGTCTACAACTGATACTTCTTCTCCACCATTGTACGGTTGATGGAGTGCGAGATTGTTGAGGTCAGAGGTTAGGTGATGGGTAGCGCTGCTGTCTATGAGCCATGAAGTCATGTTGTAAGGAGACACCATGACATAATTAGCTTTTGGTTGCCATGGTGGAGAAGGAGATGCATATTGCTGCAGAGACGCTTCTTGTCCTCCTGATGACTGGAGTTGAGTACATCGGCGAGAAATATGCCCAAAGACTCCGCATATCTGGCAACGCCCCTGATACCCGCGTGGAGCGTTAGATTACGACAAGTTCTGATGAGATGGCGCGCTAAACTGCTTTTGTTGCCATGTTTGATTTCCCTGACGAGAGGAACTGTTGTTGTATCCTCCACGGCGTGAGTTGTTTGACTTGTTGTTGTTGGAGCCTCTGTAGTTCGAGTAGTTCGCCATGATCGGAGCAGTTGGAGCCGTGGTAATGGAAGACTAGAGTTTGGCTTCCTGGTTAATTAGCTTCTCGTGAAGTTCAGCAAGTGAGGGCGCTGTGTCTTGGCTCTCAGTCTGATCAATCAGTGTCTTGTATTCATCAGGTAGACCACCGAGAACCTTCTCCACTTGGTCTTCATGGTCCATTGGCTTGCCAAGAATCGCGAGCTGATAGAACCTCATGGTGAGTCCTTGAAAGAACTCGTTAATTGATTTGTTGCCTTTAGACCAGTTGTCGATCTGTTGGCAAACTTGCTTGATGTGACTCCTGCTAGGTTTTGCATAGGTCGACGTGAGTGTTGTCCATATCTCTGCCGAAGTCGTTGTCGCCGCAAGAATAGGTTGGATCGTTGTGGTGATTGCGCCAAAGAGTCCGATGTAGATCAATTTATCTTGACGCTTCCACAGGAAAAAGGCTGGATTAGGAACCACCCCTTCTTCCGTGGTGATGGTCGTAGAAGAAACAACTGTTGATCCATCGATGTAGCCGGCGAGATTGTAACCATAAAGTAAAGCGTGAACTTGACGGTTCCACATGAGGAAATTGGACGATGTGAATTTAGTCACATCGGTCATGTTGATATTGAGTAACATCGGAGTCGTCGAGAATGGAACATTCTCGTTGGAGAAAGTTGACGTTTGAGAGGGATTTGCCATCATAGTTGAGAAGAAGATGAAAGATTTGAAAAAAATTTGGTGGCGGCTTGTTCTAGATTTTTAACGCTGCTCTGATACCATATACGAACATCAGACCAAGATAATCTTTATTATGACTACTAAAGAGTATTTATACATTGTACAAAGTAGGGTATATATTGTATTCTATATTATTTACACAATGGTCCTTATGATTTCCTATGTTGGTTTATACTTTGGACTTCGTACAAAACATTAAATATTCATCCAAATACCAAGACGCATCAAGCTAAAAAGAAAAAAAAAATTTCATTAATTTTTGTCATTCATATGCTAACCTTAAATTTGATGATAATTCTATTAATCCATCCACACTAACACCGCCCCAAAATTCCAAATAAACTTTACCATAGTTGCATACCTGAAATATTTAGGTAGAAACTAACACTCTTACAAGTAACAACATCTTCCACCACAGTCAAATCCTCAAATCTCTAAAAACAAAAATTATAAGAACAACTTTTCTTATATCTTTAGAAACTTTGCAAAACTAAAGCTCTCAATATTTCTCTTAGATCTTATAGAACAACTCTCCATAAAACATATATTTATAGTGGAAGACAATTCCCTTTTATATGTGGAACATGGAAACACAAACCTAATCTAAATAGTAAAACTCTTTTTCTATTCTAGATTTTTTTTTTGTGTATTTAACTTATCAAACACTTATTAATAAGTAAACTTACTCCACAAGTTTTGGATTTATCTAACATTCACCCTCTTAATTTCGACTTGAGTAAGGGAGATCAATTTCTTGAACTCACCTCCTATTTTCCTAATCTTAATCTTTGCTAATGGCTTGGTAAGAATGTTGGCCTTCTGTTCAATATCAGGCACATGCTCCACTTTTATTTGCCCATTCTCCACACACTCACGAATGATATGATATGTTGAAAGTATGTGTTTACTTCTTCCATGAAAAAACCGGATTTTTAGTTAGAGCATTAGTTGACTTGTTGTCGATTCTAAGTACGACCTTCTCTCCTTCTTCACTTAGTATCTCACACATAAATTCCTTGATCCATATAGCTTGTTTCACTGCTTCGGTTGCCGCCATGAACTCTGCTTCGCATGATGACAATGATGACAGTACGACCAACCGCTGCTTCTGCGACGTCCAAGTAATTAATGATGAGTCAAAATAGAATGCATATTCTGACGTGCTCCTCCTGTCATCAATATCAATACTGTGACTGCTATCATTATAACCAGTGACGCTCCCTGACCTATCTCTCTTGAAGAATAAACCAAAATTTGTTGTTCATCTTACGTACCATAGTATGTGCTTGATGGCTTGTCTATGAAAATATTTTGAATTTTGCATTTATCTACTTAAAACACCCAATGTGTAACACAAGTCTGGTCTTGTGTGAAGTAGATACCTCAAACATGCATTCTATTTTGGCTTTAAAGACTTGGAGGCACGAGTTTGTCACCTTAGGTTTTGTTTCGTGTTAAGACGTAGGTATAGAATTGTGACATGGTTTACACTTACTCATAGAGTGATTTCTCAAGGATTTACAGGTCTGTAAATCTAGTAATATGTTATTTACACAAATTCCAAACAAACCAAACATGACTTAGTTTGCTGTCTTTTGAACTACATACCGACTTTTAAACTCAAAGATGAATACTTGGAACGTTGACACTTGACACTATAACAGCTAAACACGAAAAAGGTTATAACCCAACATGTTTTGTTTATATGTCAGTGTCATGTAAATCATACTCACTTGCTCACGTTTCCATTGGCGCAACATCTTGATCACCTGAACCACCTTGTTCTCCATATGCAGCAACAGCTTCAGGCTCGGCCTCACCCTCACCATCATCCTCCTCTTCCTCGGGAACCTTCTCAAACGTGTCAATCACTTTCTGTATCCTTTCCTGGTCCAAGAAATAGAATGGTTCACTGACTCCTAGAACAGAAACCGTGCAGAGGGAGCTCTTGAGTGATTCCCCTTGCAAACTTTCCCTTATAGCCAAGATATCATCTTTTATCAGATCTTCTCTCGATAACTCTTTGAAGCTCTCAAATCTCCGTTCTAGATAAGTCTTGGCAGCTTGTGAGCGAGACCCTATAGCGAAAGCTTGATACTCAAAGTAGTTTTCATTGGGGCAGTTGTAGTAGATGTGTGGGCTCCTGACTCGTCCAGTCCACCTACCAGCAAACCCACACCATAAGCCCGTTTCCATGATCGCTGGGTGCATACCTACTCAAGGAGGGAGAAGTATGAAGAGGGTAAATAAGAGACAAGCAAAGAGTCTTGTTCAAAGTATGAGATTGATGCATGGGGGTTGATACATTAGCTAACTAAACCTTCTAAAGTTGTGAATACATTACCTAACTTAAGAACTATACATTAGAAGACAAAACAAATTGAAGAGGATCTGAGATTTCCCGGTGGTACGCAAAGCTTCGGTAACGGTTCGGATCTGAGATTTCGCGAGTCTAGGGTCCGTCCCCTTTATCTCCACCGGTGGTCTCTGATAGAGGCGTGTGGGGTTCTTTGGAGGTTGCGTTCCACTCGATCTTCCGGTTTCTCCAGTGGCAGCGTTTGGTTCTAGCGACGGCGCATGGTGACGGCGTGTGATGGTCCGGCGTTACGTGGTGGTGGTGCGTGTAGTCGGTTGTTCTTCATTGGCTTCGCTTGTGAGCGGCATTCCGGTGTTCCCGGTTGTATACCTCGTCTCTTCCTTGGGGCCCTCGGCGGTGAGGTCATTCATCTTCCTTGTTCTGCCCATTAATGGTGACATTGTCTTGTTTTTCCTATGGTCGATGCGGCCATTCCCTTGTCTCTGTGCGGCAGTTTGGCTCTCGGGTTTGCTGCTTCTCTTGTAGGTTCACTTCCGGAGGGTTAGCTTTTGTGCGGTCCGTTCTCTCTATATGAGATTTTGGTTCAAAGGGAGTATACGGTCACAAAGGTTCGGGTTTGGAAACGGCAATCTTCAGGTCTGCCGTTTGAACGACGGCATCATCGCGTGAAGGCTCTCCCTCGTGCCGTCGGTGGTGCGTCTGTCTGGTTTGGTAGTAAGTTTGTGCTATAATTCTTCGAGTTGGTTGTGTTGGGATGGTTGTTGGAAGCTGCAGGAGCCGTAGCTTCTAGGTTTGAGGGCGCCTATCTCTCGGTAGCTCGTGGCAACCGGCTATTTATCTCTGACTTTCTGGCTCCGCTTGGTCTTAGCATGTCTCGCTGTTTAGCTAGTTATTAGGTTGGTCGATCTTCTTTGGTTTCAATTCATTGTTGCTTTTGTCCGTCTGTTTAGTTTTGTTTATGCAATTCTGCTACTAGTATTCTCTGTAAACTCTGTCAAAATTAAAAAATGTTATAATATTTAATATTTTAACAAAAAATAAATAAATAAAAATAAATTGAAGAGGAAAAAATACACTTATAATCATAGGGTTAACTAATTTACACTTAGGATTTAGAGTTGAGGGATACAATAAGGTTTTTGGAATGTGGAGTTTAGGGTCCTGATAAATATCTAAATAAATAATAAAAATGAAATTTATTTTTAAAAATAGTTTCAAAAATAATTTTTCGAATTTCAAAATTTTTTTTGAAAAAAACAAAAAATAAATCAATTTTTTTTTTATAAAAAGTTCGAATTTGAAAAAGTATAATTTAAAAACGTAAAAATTGGTTTTATTTTTTATTTATTTTTTATATATATATTTAGAGTATAAGAGTCTTTCACCTCTTAATGAAAAAAATATTTTTGAAAATATATATTTAGAATCCTAAATTAATAGTTTAGATAATAGTATAATAAGAAATTCCCTAGAATAGACCTAAAAAGAGTTTTTGTAACAAATATAGACCTTAAAAATAAAAATGACCAAAATATACTTAAATGTTTTATCAAAAGAAGTAGGGGAAATTACATGTTTACCACTTTTCATTTTTACCACCACTAATGAGACATTTTCAAAAATACATTCTTCATTAAGTGGCAAAAGACTCTTATGTCCTTGTTATTTATATATATAATAAATTATTAATTAAATAAAAAAATTAAAAAAAATTAAAAATTAAAAATTAAAAAACAAAAAAAATGTAAATTATTTTTATGTTTTCGAATTATACTTTTTCAAATTCGAACTTTCTTACAAACTTTTTTTTTTGAATTTTTTTTTTGAATTTTTTATTTATTTTTTTTTTCAAATTTATTTTAAAAAACGAAAATTATGTTTGAAACTATTTTTTAAAAAATTTTATATATTTTTTAAGTATTTATTTATATATTTATTAGAATCATAAATTTCACATTCTAAAAACCCTACCCCACCCCTTAACTCTAAACCCTAAGTCTAGATTAGTTAACTCTAATGGTATAATTGTATTTTATCCTTCATTAAAAGTGAGGGTAAAAGTGGTTAGTGTAAACATGAAAAGTTTTTTTTTTTTTTTTTTTTTTTTGTCATCAAATACAGACTCATACTGACTCTGTAAACCACTCCGGTAGATTTTGATCCATGTGAACGACAAATAACGGTTGTTTCCTGGCACTGCGTGCTAGGCTATCCGCTCTTGAATTTTGCATCCTTGGTACATAGATAATCTCCGAACGTGTGAAAACCTCTTTCAGGGACTTAATATCTTCCAAATAACTTGCAAATGCGGGCCATTCTTCTGGTTCCGAAACCATCTTCACCAACTGAGAACAATCCGTTGCAAATGTAACCTGAAACTGGCGTAAATTTTTCATACATTCCATTGCCCAAAGTAGTGCTTCTATCTCCGCATGTAGAGGGGATAGACAAGCTCGGACATTCCTTGCTCCTAACAACCCATCAAAGCCTTCTAAAGTACTTAGCCAACCTTGCCCAGAGAAAACTTCATTCTCCTTCCAAGAACCATCTGTAAAACACCATCTCCCCGGAATTGATGGGAGAGTCGTAACCTCAACATGGGACCCTATCCTGGTCTCGGTCAATACATGTGCATTAGCCCAAAGTGTTGACTCTGTTTCTGCTAATTTGAGCGTGTCTCTTGGATCCATGTCCATATTACTGAACACTTTATTGTTCCTTCCTTTCCAAATATACCAAAGTATCCATGCAAATTGATGGTCCTCCATCGGTGGAGAGACTCTCCAGAAGAGATGATCCATATTTGTAAAAAGGGAACTCGTTGGGAACATAGTTGGATTTGATGGTATCTTGGAGAGAGCCCAAACCTGAAGTGCAGGAGGACATTCAAAAAACACACCTGAAGTGCAGTGTAAACATGAAAAGTAATACTATGAATGTGGTATTTGTGGCAATTTTCCATAAATATACACTTATACCACTAGGTTAATTTAAACATTAAAGTTTAGAGTTAACACATGAGTTTAGGGTGTAGGGTTTAAGATTTTGGGTTTAGGGTTTAGAGCTGAGAAATGGGATTTTGGGATAGGATTTCAAATTTTTAAATATAAAAAATTTAAAATTTTCAAAATAAAAATTAAAAATAAAAAATGATATTTTATTTATTTTAGTTTTTGATGTCTATTTTTGTGACAAAAATTTAAAAAGATATAGAATTGCCTTGATATAATTTGGTATAAAAAGATGAGAAGAAAAGAAAGAAATGCTTTTTTAATTTCTAAAAGTGTGACATAAAACATAACCATAAGGAAAAGTAAGAGCAGCCGCATCGACGGTTTATAACCGGATCACGGGCTCGGGATCCTAGGCCCATTCGATTAAAAGAAAATGTTTATTGGGTTTAATATCGTGATCCGTCTCTTGCGGGTGAACCCGTATGATACGGAGTCAATCCACGCGTCGAAAGCAGAGTGGACACGCGAGTCCGCGTGTAGACGGAGAAAAAAGGGTTGCGCGATAGATCATTCATTTTCAGTTCTCTCTTCTAAAGCTAGGGTTTTTGTTCTCTCTCTGGCGATTTTTCCTGCGACGCGGTAGCCGGATCATTTTCTGTTCTTTCTTCGATCTAATCAACGTCGTACTCTCTCGTAGACGATCTGAGGTGAGTATCCACTAGTTTCACCGATTGATTCAATCGTTTGGGGTCGAAAGCGTTTTAGGTTAAAATTCGATTTGGGGGTTTTGATTTATGATTTTGGGGGTTTTGTCGTAGGGTTCGAAATCAAAAAGGGGGTATAGATTTGTGGTTTAAAATCGTCATGCGGGTTCGTTTATTGTAAAATCGATTTAGTTTATAGTCAGGGTTCTAAAAGGAATCGTATTTTGTGATGCAGATGGATCCCGCAACAGAGATAAGAGATTCAAAGAGGACTAAGGAGTACATCAACATGCTCTCTTCTGTGGCTGATTCAGAGTACGGGATTCCGACGAGGTGTCCCTGCGGTGGCAGTATCATTCACGAGGTTCGTGGGAAGGACGACTACAACACTCTTCCTGGGAAGCGGTTCTTCACCTGCAAAAACTACGAGGTACGGTTGTTGTTAATTGCAGTTTGAAATTTCTGTTTTTAAACGAGATAGAGTATTGATTCAAATTTTTTTTTTTTTGGTACCAAGGCTGATGGGTTTCATTATCGTCAGCCTTGGGTCATTGGTGTGGAGGAGCAGATCGAACGCCTCACTAAGCGTCTGGAGGAGGTGGAGGAGGTGATAAACTGGGTGCCGGAGGTCAATAACCACATTCAGAGACTGGAGGTAACTAGATTCTAATTTGATTTCAATTCTGTAAAAAAATTCTTAATTTTTTATGCATTGACTAACACTGTATGATTGTTCTTTCTTGTACAGGCAGAGGTGAAAGACCTCACTCGGGAGGTTGATAACCTCACTGGGCAGGTTTACAACCTTTCTGTGCAGGTTGAGGTCTTGGAGAAGCTCTGCTTCGACTGAAAACAAAAGGTAACCCTTACTCTACACTGGTTAACTACAGTGGTAGCTAGCTAGAGTTTAACCACACTTAGTTGAGTTTTAAAAATTATAGGTAGTTGCGAATTCAATGGTAGTGAGTGGTTGTCTTTCAAATCGGTGTAGTTGAGTTTTTAAAATTTATTTGATGTTCATTCAATGAAATCTGTGTAGTTATACCTATGTTGTACTTGTTGTAGAGTCATTAAAACACACACACACCAAACACTAAAACTAGTATATAGTAATTATAACCAAAAACACACACCATACTTAAACTAGTTTAATCAATGCTTGGTAGTTAGACAAACACACACACGTAATCAATTTGTTGTACTTTCTAACACTAAAACTAGTATTAAAACATAGGCATGATCCACATCTCAAAACACACCAAACTTTTAAAACTTCTATCTAAAACTAAATGGAACCAATTTCCCTTAACTCTCACGGGTTCGTTAACCTCCTTGCCTCCCAGAGCAGTCAACCAATAGATATTGGTTGTTCTGAGGTTCCAAAATCTGCGGAAAGGCGGAAATGGACAACCAAAGAAGATGTGGTGCTGATCAGTGCTTGGTTGAACACCAGCAAGGATCCAATCGTGAGTAATGAGCAGAAGGCTGGCTCATTTTGGAAGCGCATAGAGGAGTTTTTGAATGCAAGCCCTCTGCTCGTTGGCTCCGTTCCTAGGGAGTGGAGTCAGTGTAAGCAGAGGTGAGGTAGGGTTAACGAACAGGTTTGCAAGTTCGTGGGATGTCACGAAGCTGCTTTGAAGAAGCAAGCCAGTGGACAAACTGAGAATGATGTCATGAAGGCGGCTCATGACATCTTCTTTAATGATTACAGTTCCAAGTTCGTTCTTGAACATTGTTGGAGGGAGCTTCGGTTTGATCAAAAATGGAGATCCCACACTTCGACACGAGATGGTGCAAAGGAGAAGAGGAAGGAACCTGCAGAGGAGGTGGGTCGCGAGGAAGATGTTAGGCCTCCCGGTGTGAAGGCTTCCAAAGCAGCAAAACGCAAGAAACACTTGAATGAACCAGCGTTTGATCAGATAGAGAGCATTTTAGAGGCAAAGAATAACTTATCCAAAAAAAAACTCCTAGATAGGTTGCTAGGAAAAAATGAAGAAACTCTATCTGATCAAGAAAGAGCTCTAAAAAACAAACTCATTTCAGAAATGCTTTAACGTGGTGAGTGGAAGCTTTTTTGTGCATTTATCAGTTGCTTTTTTGAATATGTTTTGGTTTCTGTATATTGATAATGTTTGTATATGATTTGGTATCTAGATTATTGATATGTATCCATTTTTCTTTGTAGGTCACGGGTTCAAGGAGGAGGATGCGTGTGGACGTGGTTGTAGGTCTCGGTATCTTTATGTATCATATCAAGTCACGGGTAAGGTTGATGGTAGTTGTAGTATTATGTCAGATTGAATCACGGGAGAGTGTAGTATTTTGTATGTTTCTACACTCGTTTTAGGACCTTCGGTTAATATGGGTGTATGTACCCAGAGGATGTGTTTTCAAGTCACGGGTGTATGTCCCCACGACTTGCCTTTTCAACTGACGGGTGTATGTACCCGAGCAACTTGACTCATGTATCTCTATATATATAAACTATGTCTTTCTATTATTTTTGTGCATCAAAGTGTTTCACAATAGTTGTAAACTTGAAAGCCAAAACTTCTAAACTTGTAAACTTCGTTGATAAACTTCTACTTGTCAAAAACTTCACCAAAACTTCACCAAAACTTCACCAAAACTTCACCAAAACTTCACCACTTCTCATCCATCACCACGGGGGTTCACCACGATTGCATCGACATCACCACCTCTACTTGTCAAAAACCAATCCATAGAGGTAAAATACAAACTTTTCTTTTGTTTTTATGAGGCAATGAAACAATGAAAAAATGAATTCCATTTCTATAACTTTATACAAACTCCCTATAGTTTTATGAGGCAATGAAACAATGAAAAAATGAATTCCATTTCTATAACTTTATACAAACTCCCTATAGTTTAAAAAGATAAACATACCATATAGAAAAGAAAAAAGATGGATTATATGAAAAAATATTATACTCCCTATAGTTTATGAAAAAAAATCGAACTATAACTTTAAAATCCAAAAAAATCGAACTATAACTTTAAAATCCAAAAAACAATTATTAAAAAGATAAACATACCATATAGAAAAGAAAAAAGATGGATTATATGAAAAAATATTATACTCCCTATAGTTTATGAAAAAAAATCGAACTATAACTTTAAAATCCAAAAAAATCGAACTATAACTTTAAAATCCAAAAAACAATTATTAAAAAGATAAACATACCATATAGAAAAGAAAAAAAATGACCACCATTTAAAAAAATTTAACTATAAGTTCTTCTTTTGTAGCAAGAAAAAGATCAATAAATATCATCAACAATGTCTTCCTCATCAAGCGATGAAGCAGATAAAGCTTTTGATGAAATGGTCGACGAAGTTGTTGATAATTTCATAGACACAGTAGTTGATGGTCAAACCAACTACCGGAAGAAACGAGCTTATATCGAAAGAGATCGAGAGCGAGGACACAATCAACTATGGAAAGACTATTTCATGGAAAATCCTACATACCCACCTGAAATGTTTAGGAGGCGTTTTCGAATGAACAACCCACTGTTCCTTCGCATTGTCGAGCGTCTAAGTAGTGAAGTTCCATACTTTCAGCAAACAAGAGATGCTGCGGGAAGGTACGGGCTTTCTCCCCTTCAAAAGTGTACGGCAGCTATACGTATGCTCGCATATGGTCAGTCGGGAGATACATATGACGAATATCTCCGACTTGGTGACAGTACATCACGTTTATGTTTGGCAAATTTCACTGATGCAATAATACAGTTGTTTGGAGATGAGTATCTACGCAAGCCTACACCCGAGGATCTTCAACGATTACTCGATGTTGGAGAGGTACGGGGGTTTCCGGGGATGATAGGCAGCATCGACTGTATGCACTAGGAGTGGAAAAACTGCCCAACGGCTTGGAAAGGTCAGTTCACACGTGGTTCAGGAAAGCCGACAATTGTCTTAGAAGCTGTTGCATCACAAGATCTTTGGATATGGCACGCATTTTTCGGCTTACCAGGTACCCTCAACGATATCAATGTTCTAGATCGGTCACATGTTTTTGATGACATCTTACATGGTCGAGCACCTAAAGTTAAGTTCAAGGTCAACAACCACACTTATCGTATGGCCTACTATCTTACTGACGGAATTTATCCAAATTGGGCAACAGTTATCCAATCCATCCCACTTCCTCAAGGTCGTAAAGCCGAGAAATTTGCGGAAAAACAAGAATCCGCCAGAAAAGATGTCGAACGGGCTTTTGGAGTATTACAATCGAGGTTTGCAATTGTTAAAAACCCAGCTCTACAATGGGACAAGGCAAAGATAGGAAATATAATGAAAACTTGTGTCATATTGCACAATATGATAGTAGAGAACGAACGACACGGATACGCTCAAATTAATACGTCTGAGTTTGAGTCAGGAGAGTCCAGCAGAAGTTCAAGGGTGAGAACCAGAGATAGTATTCATGTCGGTGATATGTTAGGCATCCGCAGAGAAGTTCGAGATTTAGAGACGCATGCTCGATTGAAAGCTGATTTAGTGGAAAATATTTGGCAAAAGTTTGGTGATGAAGATGAATAAGCTTTGTATGTTTTTGAATTTCTCTATTTATGTAATCTACTCTTAATGTATTGAATAAAAAAATTTCATAATTTTATAATATATTTTACTATTTTATTCATGTATTCTGAATTATTTCGAAATTTACTTTTTTTTAATTTATATTTTTATTTTATTCCTATGAACTCCTTCTACGGGTTCACTAATGCAGAAAACAACAAATACAGGTTCATAACTATTTATGGCCCCACCAAAAAATATTTAAAAAATTGGGTGAACCCCCCCATTGGGGTTCACCAATGCTCATGCTCTAAGGATGCTCAAGTGGTGAACTGCATGCAATCTGTTTCCTATCCAAGTCGGACAAAAACGACGTCACCTCCACTTGCTCTTCCCTTTCTCTCCGCCGGGAGTATATTCCTCGTCTCCTGGTTAGTATTAATTAGGTTATGGAAAATGACGTCAAGGTCGCGGAGAAAGTGGAGGAAGCTGACCGCCTTCTTCCTCCTCCCCAGTCTCTTCCCTCTAATTCCGACGAGGAAGAATCCGAATCCGAATCAGAGGCCGCGTTCGAATCTCGTGACAAGATCGTGATCGTCGATTTCGAATCAGCCGGCGATCCCGCCGCAGCACCTCCTTTCTCGTGGCGGAAACTGTGGCTGTTCACCGGCCCTGGCTTCCTGATGAGCATAGCCTTCTTAGATCCAGGGAATCTAGAAGGAGATCTGCAAGCTGGTGCCATCGCTGGCTACTCTCTCCTATGGCTCCTAATGTGGGCCACCGCTATGGGGTTACTGATTCAGATGCTCTCCGCTAGAGTCGGTGTCGCCACCGGTCGACATCTGGCTGAGCTCTGCCGCGACGAGTATCCGGCTTGGGCGAGGTATGTGCTTTGGTCTATGGCTGAGCTCGCTCTGATCGGAGCTGATATTCAAGAGGTCATCGGTAGAGGTGTCAACTGGGCGGACTGACCATGGGCTAGTCCAGTCAAATTCATTTTGAGCGGGTTATAGATGTGCTCAATTAATAAATGGTCCAACTGGACAAAAAACCAATTAGTACATGGTCCAGTTGGGCGAAGACCAAATGGACAATGGGTGTCCATGGGCTTCATAAAACATAATTTCATGAGTTTAATAAAAAAAACATAACTTTACAATATAACCCAAAAAAAACAGTTTTATCGTTAAAATAAAAAATTAACGATTTTGACGGAAAACATAATTTCACAATTTTGACGGAAAAATTAATTTCATAAATTTGGCGGGAAAATTTAATTTTTCGGTTTTGGCGGAAAACGCAATTTCCCGGGTTTGGCGGAAAAACCCAATTTCTCGGTTTTGGCGAAAAACGCAATTTCTCGGTTTTGGCGGAAAAAAACATAATTTCTCGGTTTTGGCGGGAAAATAAAATTTCTCGGTTTTGGCGGGAAAAAGTAATTTCTCAATTTTGGCGGAAAACGCAATTTCTCGGTTTTCGCAAGAAAACGCAATTTCTCGGTTTTGGCGGAAAAAAACATAATTTCTCGGTTTTGGCGGGAAAATATAATTTCTCGGTTTTGACGAGAAAATGTAATTTCTCAATTTTGGCGGAAAACGCAATTTCTCGGTTTTCGCAAGAAAACGTAATTTCTCGGTTTTGGCGGAAAAATAAAAAAAAATTCGGTTTTGGCGAAAAAACGCGATTTGACGGTTTTTACGGAAAAATGAATTTTTTCGATTTTGAGAGGAAAACATAGTTTTACAGTTTCGACAAGAAAAAAATTACTTTTATAATTTTAGAAAGTAAAAATAATTTCAAAATTTTAGAAATAAAATCTAAACTAATAATTAAAAAATAATTATAAATATTATTGGGTGTCCATGGGCATGCCCATTTGGACATGGTCTTTAATTGGTCTTGGATATTTGTTGGACCATTGTCCAATATGGACCACCCATTACTGCTCAAAACTGAAATGGTCCAAATGGTCATGCCCAATTGGGCCATGGACGGACCATTTGACAGCTCTAGTCATCGGTAGTGCAATAGCGATTCAGATTCTTAGCCGTGGCGTCTTGCCTCTCTGGGCCGCTGTTGTCATTACGGCGTCGGATTGGTTAGTCTTCCAAATATCAAGAAACTTGGCTAAGAAGATGATACAAATTTGTAGCTACAAAACATGCTCTAGAGATATCTATGTTTCAGTCTGAAATTAAGAACAATTGCTTTTCCTTTGGTGCTAATCGATTGTTTGCAAACAGTTTTTTATTTTTGTTTCTAGAGAATTATGGTGTGAGGAAGTTAGAAGCTGTTTTTGCAGTTTTGATTGCAACTATGGGTTTGTCTTTTGCTTGGATGTTTGGTGAAACCAAGCCAAGTGGAAAAGAAATTATGATAGGTAACAAACAGAATGATCATTTCTTTCTCTACTCTCTTTGCTAAAAAATTCAGATCTTTGTGGTCATGGTAGGTATTTTACTTCCAAGACTTAGCTCAAAGACGATTAGACAAGCTGTAGGTGTTGTTGAATGTGTCATAATGCCTCACAACGTGTTCTTGCATTCGGCTCTTGTACAGTCGAGGCAAATAGACCCGAAGAGGAAATCACGGGTCCAGGAGGCGCTAAATTACTATTTGATCGAGTCATCTCTCGCGCTCTTCATCTCTTTCATGATCAACTTGTTTGTGACTACTGTCTTTGCAAAAGGGTTTTACGGAACCGAGAAAGCTAATAACATTGGCTTAGTTAATGCTGGTCAGTATCTTCAAGAGAAGTTTGGAGGTGGGCTTCTTCCGATTCTCTATATCTGGGGAATAGGGCTGTTAGCAGCCGGACAAAGCAGTACGATAACCGGTACATATGCTGGACAGTTTATAATGGGAGGGTTTCTGAACCTTCGCCTTAAGAAATGGATGAGGGCAGTGATAACAAGAAGCTGTGCTATTGTGCCGACCATGATTGTAGCAATCGTGTTCAACACTTCTGAAGCTTCGTTGGATGTTTTGAATGAATGGCTCAATGTGCTTCAGTCTGTACAGATTCCTTTTGCTCTTCTCCCTCTTCTAACTTTGGTATCTAAAGAAGAAGTTATGGGAGACTTCAAGATTGGACCTATTCTCCAGGTTAGTTTCACATTCTTTTACCATAAAAGCTCTGAGATTTTCACTTGGTATGACCCTACATAGGTTACAATAGATGAATGAGTGGATGACTTCATCTTATATATCCTTTTATAGTTGCCTCAAGTTTGTGTCCTTAATGGAATAGAGAAGCATGATGTCATAAGTCTAGGATTTTGTGAATTGATTGGATTTTATTGGTTCATCTTGCAGAGAATAGCTTGGACTGTGGCTGCACTTGTAATGATCATCAATGGGTACCTTCTGTTGGATTTCTTTGTATCAGAAGTGAACGGGTTTATGTTTGGAGTTACGGTCTGCGTCTGGACAACCGCTTATGTTGCCTTTATAGTCTACCTCATTTCACACAGCAACTTTATTCCTTCTCCTTGGTCTTCTTCCTCTTCCATAGAACTTCCCAAAAGAGTGACAGTTTCCAATAGCTAGCTGCACAAAAATAACTGCCCTTCAGGCCGCATATGTACAACGGTAAACAAACTTCATCCTCTATACGTATTCAAAACGCAAAACTAACGAGTCTATTAGGTTTTGCGAATGTGACATTGTACTTTTTGTTTTGTTTTGTTTTTTTTTAATAGTATATTCCCAATATAATCTAAAGAGGCTTTTACATCGTACAAAAGCAGAAAAAAAAACAATCAACCAGCTCATAGTCAGCCATTGAAATAAATGGCCAACCAAAAAGGAATTCCTTGACTACTTTTAGCAAAAAAAAAATACTAAACTGCCGACTCTAATGGCAGTTATATACAAACCCAAATCCAGGCACTAACAACTTCCAACACAAGGCTTCAAGTCTCTGATGGTAACATCCTCAAAGAAAGCAAGAGGCAGTTCAGGTGAAACAGGCATGGTTGCAACACACTTGAACTGTAGAACGCAAGAGAATCAGATATTAGCCATATATAAATGTCGTTGTTAAGTCTATGTTATATTATTTTTAATGATGATTTTTTTAACCTTATGTTGCTTGTATTTATTTCTAACAGCTTCAAGAACGTTCCCTCTTCTGCTTAGATACAAGTCATGAATGATACCCACACATTGTTGCAGATCAGACGCTTTGTACTTTGTGTACTCTTCTAACATTTGATTCTGTTTACATCACCAAAAGAGATTTAGGTTAGAACTCAACACCTTTCTGTAAAAGAAACAGTCATGGATCTTCTAATGGCTTACCCAAGGGTGTTGTTTTGGACGGATGATGAACCGGGCAAGAAAGACAGCAGAAGAAGCCAAAAGAGATGGCAAGAACTTCACGCAGGTATAATCCAACAGACTCAGTTCTGAGAGATAGCAACAGAGGAACTCTATCTGCAATAGTGACTCCTGCAAAGAAGGCAATGGAAAACACCAAGGATTAACAATTGAAACTGTTTTAAGTTGCAAACGGTCATGGGTTTTGAGCTTACATTGAAATCCTCTTGAGCAACCCTCGTGAACCGTCTGCAAAAACCCAACATAGAAAAAGCGCAGAACAATGAAAATGAGAACAAGATATTAAGTAATAAAGACCAAAGTATTACATCAAAATCGAACCTTAGGAACGTTTTAATGGTTGGACATCCTAACTCAAACTGCAGAGCAAGAAGTATATCTGCCTCCATGGACACCACATCTTGTCTTGTAAACGTATTATCAGTGATGTACACAAAGTCTTCCACTTTAGGAGGACTTATCTCTTCGTATTTCCTACTTTTTTCCAATGCAAAAGAGTTACTTAAGCCAACCATTGAAGAAGCTTTTGTATACAACACCAAATTCGCTAAAACAAAAAAAAGGAGTAGGATGCTTACGACGCAATAAGCATAGCAGAAACTCCAACAAGCTGAAGCCTCTGCCTGTGAATAGGCTTTGCAGACAAGAATCTATCGACATAAGAGACAGTGAGATAGAGTGTGTCGGAGACAAGTTTGTATTCCTCGGCAACTTCAACTAACCAGTCCACCAAAACCCCTCTCATGCTAGGCGTTATATCATTCTGAACCTTCTCGATATAATCATGTAGAGGTCTTTGTTTCAGCTTCCCCTGAATTTCATCAAACAAAATAAAACACAAAACAATCATTCAGCATTACATGTAATAAGAGCGAACTGTTGTTTACCTCCATTTCGCGGAGATACGCACAGATGTCGGCGACGTAAGGTCCACACATCTGAGGATCGACGGATCCAGATTCGAAATCCAGGGCGGGTGGAGGAGGAGGTATCGGAGCATTCTTTGTCTGTTTCTTGGCGGGGATGAGAGTTGATTTAGGCTTGTGGATCTCTCTTTCCTGATTGGGTACAACGACATTGGTAAGCTCTCCGAGAACAACTCTCTTCTTGCTAACTGTGATTTCGTCCGCCGTCGCAAACGCTGTGGAGGCTTTTCGTTTCACCGCCGCCCTCGTCATCCTCGTGTTCTCCGACATGGTTTCTCAGTGTGTGGTAGGAGAGAGTGGGGGGAGGAGATTGCGAGAAAAGGAGACACAGATTGGATTGAATATAGAAATGTAAATGAAATGGAAAAGTGTAAAAGCGCCATTTCCTTGGGGGAGTGATCGAGTTCTTTTTTTTTTAGGTCACGCAGCTTTTCCTTTTCTCAAGTACGAGTCGGATATTTCGGATGTTCGGGTATTTTCATATAGAATTATAAAAGAAAAAATTGACAAATTAGGCAAATCGCAAGTTTGATATTAGGGAGTTTGGACACCTCAAGTTAAAATTAGCAAATTGGGCAAATCGCCTTTTCGAGAAGTGTGAAATATCGACAGAGGGCGCGCGTGATTTTTAATATTACGACCGTGCCACCGCTTATTTTTTTATTTAAAAAATCAAAAAAAAACCTAATAAAAGCAAAAAAAAATTAAAAATTAGAAAAACAAAAACATCCCATCAAAATATACCAGAACCACCTCTAAACAACTGCAATTGAGAACTAAACATAAGAAGATTTTCACATAAGAACCACCCTCGACTGAACCCAGATCGGCATGGTATCCCCGTCCAGCGTAACGCCCTCGAGGAGGGTGACTCGTAGTCAATCCGCCAGTGATAGAGAAGCAATTCCCAAGAAAATTCTCCGAGAAGGCAAAACTAGAACTTGTTATGAAGGTATCTCCTTTCGCTAAGCTCCGCTGTGAAATTCTTTGGGAAAAGTTTTTAAAAATATAGCATTGGGCAAATGTCTGGATTTGGTCATTGTATTTTAGTAATGACCACGGAGTCAGAAGTAGACGAACCTGCATCAACCGACCAAGAAGAAGCTGCATCCACTGAACAAGACGAAGCTGCATCCACCGAGCCGGAATTTATTGTCACCACGCCGACTTTCCCGGAAAGACTGTTCGCACGTAATTGCTATCCTGCCAAACCTTGACTGAACATCTATTCAAAGGCGAGTATCATTGGATCGTTAGTGAAGTTGCTAAGAGGCTCCCCTGAAATGAATTGTCTGCTAGGAAGTCAGTTTAGAGCTCTGTTCCACTTACCTGTAGCGCGCTGCTCTAACTCTGCGAAACTTGTACATTCTCTCCTCAGCCGTCAGCTGGTTACGATGCGCCTATATGAGCTCTGGTTCTTGTTTGCAGACAAGTCACTACGCTTTTCTCTACGTGAGTTCGGAGACATCACAGGGCTGAAATGCGAGCCTGAAAGGGAAAAAGTAGGAAACGGGTCAGAATCTATCGATGCCACACCTGGACGTATGTGGAAAGAGTTGTTTGAAACTGAACATGAAGACGTGACTGTACCAGATGTTCTTCGTATGCTTGAACAGCCTAGTCTTCCTGAGTGGAAGCGGTTGCCACTAGCTCTCATTGCGCTTGTAGATGGGCTCCTAGTTTGTGGTCACAAACTTCTTCGTGTGACGCCTGCTTACGTCGAGATGCTGGAAGACACCGGATCATTTCTTCAATATCCATGGGGGAGAGAGGCATTCGTCAGCACTCTGTCTAGATTGACACCACCTCAACCTTCTGATCCTTCTAAAATGGATAAATCCATTTCGGTCATGCGCCTTCGTTTGAAACAGCAGTCAACAGCGTGTTATGGGTTCCCTCTGGCGCTGCAACTTTTTGCTTTTAAAGTTATCCCCTCATTGCTTGAGAAAATTCCCGAACCTAATAAAACCACTTCTTTCTTGCAAGAACCAGAAGGATGCGACTCAACAAATGCACTTCTGAATTTTGAAGACATACTTCTGGTGGAAACCCAAAGAGAGGTACAATGTTGTTGTCTATCTTATTTGCAAAACATAAGTTAAGACGCTCAAACTTTGTGTACTTATGAATGTTTGTGTTCTTTGTTTGAGGTTATTGTTACGTATTCAATCCCAGATGAAGGTGGGGATCCAAAGTGGAAGAAAGAAATAATCGATCCCCGAATAGATAACTTAGTTCGTCGAATGTGGGAAGGGCACGAGTTCAATGCAACAGACTTTAGAGGAGGTGATTCATCCCTTCCACCTCTGAAGGCAGCCGAAAAGGCTGAAGGTGTTGGTGTCAAAAAAAAGTGTCAAAAGCCGTCTAGGCGGTTTGGGAAAGCCTGTGATGAACCTGGAAGTTCGACTCAGGCGCCTGAGCGTCCTATTCGACCTCGTCGTGGGATATGTAAACATGCTGAACCAGGGAACTTATCAGATAAGGAGCAAGAGCTGAAAGATTGGATACGAGTTGAACTGAAAACCCAGTTGGGTAAATTGCGGAACGAGATTTTTGACTGGTTGCATCATGATAGGGGAGGCTTGTCCACGGTTCCGCAAAACACAGCAGCCGGTAAAACAAACAGAGACAACGGTCACGCTGACCTAACCGGCATGGAAGTTCCAAAGAAACGACGTCCGTTCAGTGGTGATGGTAATGATGAAGCTGAAATATTTGAGTCTGATAGTAAGAAACACAAGAAGAACAACGGCGATGGGTTTAGCGATGAGGAGACGATGAGAATGCATGATAATCATTGTGATGGTCGTACGCCAAATGCTCGCTTCTGGGAAAAGGTAATCAAACTGCTCCTACAATTTTTAATGATAAACAATGCCTGAATCCCGGTCTAACTTTTTTGAGGAAATTCAACGTGTAGGTAGATTCAATGGCGGGCGAAGGCCCCTCTTTCTCGAAGTCGGCAAAGATTCCAGAAGTCGATGTTTCAACGCCTATTGGACCAGAAACTGTATCAAAGCCAGCTAAACCAACTCTCCCGGAACCGTTGGAGGTAAATAGATTATAACAATGAATTTATAGGCTCTAGATATATTATGTTTGCTGTTCAGCTTAGTTTGGCCAGGTATTCAGCGTAGATTATCAGTTGTTCGTTTTAGCTAGTGAGGTGTACAGGAATACTGATTTGTTTGGTCAGGTATTCAGGTTATTTAGTTAAGGTATTCATGTTAATTTATGAGGTGTACAGGAATACTGATTTGTTTGGTCTGGTATTCAGGTTAATTTAAGAGGTATTTTGCTTAAGTAGTCAGGTTTACAGATCTGTTTGATAGTTTTCAGGTGAGTTTCAGAGGTATTCATCTTAGTTAGTCAAGTGTTCAGCTAATTTTACCAGGTGTACAGATTATGTTGATTAGGTGTTCAGATTTTTTTATCAGGAGTTCAGTTGAGTTTGTCAGGTATACATCCAAGTTGTTAGGTGAACATATAAACTACATCTGAATCGAAGTATTTGAATGAGCTATATCTGAACGTTGTCAGGGCGAGGGGGGAGATGGGTCTCCAATATCAGGGCTAAATTTGTTAGCAGAAGAGGTTGAAAAGGGGACACGGAGTGACAATGTGTATAAAGATCCACAGGAGAACACTTGTAGGATGCTTACCGTTTGGTCTCATCCTGAATCTTACGTCCTTCCGCCAGAGGAACAAGGTGGTAAAGCGTCACCGATAAATTCTGAAGATTACAAGACACCGCCAGAGGATGATCCGATGACTGAATCTCGCACACCAGACGTTGGGAATTCGAAGCTGAGTCGATATCTGACTAGGTCATTAAAAAAAGCAGAGCTAGAAGGGAAATGTATTCCAATAAGCTCAACCAAAAAAGATGACATCCCGACGAAGCGTATTCCGAGACGTTCAACAAAGATTGGAGGAGTGTACACCCCAGACAGGAGACTGAAGAAGCTTTTCCAAAGCTGCAAGAAACCCAAATATACGCTCTTAGCAGACTTGGAGAAAGCGCAGTTTCAAGAGTTTCAGTCAATTCTCCGCGAGAATCCGGCACAGTAAGTTGTTTGGATATACTGTATAAATTTCTTGGACTGTCAAATGTTTAATATTGACTTTTGGTTTGTTTTCAAATTTCAGAGAATTTGAAATTGTTATTGGGATCCATGTCTCAAATAAGTTCTTCCTGTCGTTGGCGAGGCCAACAAATTGGGTCAGTACCGAGGTATTCAAATCATCAGAACTTAATTTGTTTTATTCAAGTTACAACACGGATTTCCACCGATTTAATGTTCTAATGGTTTGTACATAATTTTCAGCACATTTCTGTGCTAATTGGTATGCTAGTAAGGCGACATGGACGCAATTACCTGAGTGGGAGGTGCAGATTTGTAGACTACTTCAGTATTGCGGGCATCATATCAAAGTTCGCAGAGTTCGAGAAGGCCTCAGATAAATTGGGATTCAACTGGGGAGGGCTTGTCAGTTACAGTTTCACCGGAAAAACGCCGCGTCGGAATGACAAGAAGGGGTTGTTGGTTGATGTGGACAGGGTGTACGCCCCAATGATGTGGGGAAAAGATCATTGGGTTGGTCTTGTGATCAACTTGACATGCAGACAAGTGGAGATTTTGGACAGCAACATTCCCCATAATGAGTCCGATAATGAGGTGAACAAGCACATGGCTTATCTTCTACGCGCATTGCCTCATGTCTTAGCTGCGTTTTCGCCTCCTTCCGATAGTAGTCATCCTGAAGAAGACCAAGCATTTTCATGGGTGCGTCCAGACAATATTTACTTCAACGAAAGGTCTGGCGACTGTAGACCATGCGCGGTCAAATTTCTGGAAATGCATGCAGCGGGATACTCCTATGAGGATATGGGGCAGATCGATGACAAAATGGTGGACATATTCCGTCAAAAGTACGCGATGGATACCTATGAAGAATTTATTGGAAACGCAAAAGTTCAAAACAATGGTTGAAGACGTGTATACTGCCTGCTTCATTTCGTTTGTTAAATCGAATTGTTAAACGGTTATTGTATCTTTCCATTCATCCAGACACTATAATTCAAACAGATCAGTTTATCTTTGATGGTTTTACATCGTCTTTTTTATATATTTAGGGTTTAGGGTTTAGGGTTTAGGGTTTAGGGTTGCATGTTTAGGGTATAGGGTTTAGGTTAGTTATTTGTTTCAAAGGAAAACAATTTCAGAAGTAGTTGGTGTTTTTACTGTTTCATTTAATAAGTATTAGTGTAAAATTTAAAAATTGATTGCAATAACTATTTCTCTGAGTGTGTTAGGTACAAAATGTGGGAGGGGACAATAACTTTCCTATTAACTCATAAGACTCCTTTGTTTATTTCTTTATTCTATACATACATATTCAATGCGTGTGATAAAAATCTCCAACAGAACTCAATAGTATGGCATCTCTAAACATCCCCAATCTTCCAGAAGAAATTTTGTGTAAAATAATAGAGATGGTGGGAGCGGATTCATTCTACTATCTTGGTGGTATTTTGCGGGCTGGGAAACGCGGTTATGCACTTGTCCACGAACCCTCCGTCTTAAGGAAGTGTAATGTTTAGCCAATGGTCACCTTTGCAACATGTCAAATCTGCACTGGTGGTCAGTTTCGGGAGTTTTTCATCAGGTGCGTAACAGCTGGCAACACAAACGCTATCTACTATGAAAGGCTCTATGCAGTACTGATGGTAGGTCCTGAGAAATGTATTAGATTATTGCAACCAAATGTCCCAAATCATGATTTATCTACTTTAGCCGTCGGCATTTTCAACGTGTGTATTGGCAATGACAAGGAAGCCAGTAAACTGTTTCAGCAGTTCGCAGCTAATCACTATGACCTTCGCTCGGATGCGATAGTTGGACTAGGAGCTGATCTAGAATGGCGATTGATATCATTTGGAGCGCCATACATGAACAGATATGGTGCATCTTTCAAATTTCCGGATGATGAGGTTATCAAGTCACCAAGCTGCCTTTATGACCATGATTACACAGTCGATTTTGAAGGTTCTTGTAAAAACTGCAGGCTATTTTGGATATGCTGCAACATTTCTCACATCCTCTAGGACTTTATTTATGTTATCCTCGATGTTATCTGTTTTCTATCGTATAGCTTAAGTATTCGTGGACCTTAAGTATTCGTATACCTTAAGTATTCGTCAATGTTATATGTTTTCTCTCGTAGACCTAAAGTATTCGCCAATGTTATATGTTTTCTCTCGTATACCGTAAGTATTCGTAAACCTTCAGTATTCGTATACCGTTTAATCAATCAAAAGTGAGTAAAGATAAATACTAATGGAATTATGAATAGAGATGTCAATTGGGCTGTCCATGTCCATTGGGTATGTCCAAATTGGGCATTATTTTTCTTAAGTCCAAATTGACATTAGCCCATCTAATTTGAATTAATAGGTTTCAGTCCAATTGGACAACTTTAAATTTTGGGCCGTCAGTATTCGTATACCGTCAGTATTCGAATACCGTCAGTATTCGTATACCGTCAGTATTCGAATACCGTCAGTATTCGTATACCGTCAGTATTCGAATACCGTCAGTATTCGAATACCGTCAGTATTTGTACACCGAGTCTTATCTTTTCATGATAATTGTATGAGTAAAGAAACGATAAACAGATGTTGGAGTTTGTCTCCTAGCTTTGATGGTATACGTCATTTTCGAAAATAACAGCTAATGTTATACTCGACAACGGAATTAGAACAATGCTTAATGTGGTAAATGCATTACAACAAATAATAATTACTGCCAACTGTCGAAGGGCGAAAAAGTCGTGGCGCAAGAAAAATCCCGGAGGAAAAGACCAACCTCTTTTATCCAGAAGCATCGGTTACACATGTCGTCAGTCTTGGCGAACTCTATATGCCACAGATCCCAATCGACATTCAACGTAGGTGCACAGGGGCAATTATAAAACAAAGGTCGATCTGTTGACATGAACATGAACTTCTTTGTTAAGAACCCCTCGTTAACGACCGGCACCCACGGAACATCATCCATTCTAACAAGCCATCCAATTGTACCAACTGCTTCTCTCGTAAAACGACCAAAGTATTCCTCATCATCCGAGTAGAGTTTGCGAGTCATTGCATAGGTATACAACGCTCGTTCGTATCCAGCATCCGCTGCTCTCTTCATCAAAGCAAGACCTTCTTCGTGGCGTTGTAGGGCGTAGAAATACTCAACACCCTTGATGTAAAGAGTACTTGGGTTTCCGACATCGTAGCATCTTCTCAACAACGTATTACGCAAGCCTGTCCACCAAGGGTATTTATACAGATCAAACGAAGAATAGACGTCAGGTGTGTCTACCAGCACACGCATTGACTTACAAGTAGATATGAGTCTATACAGATCTTGAAACGAAATTTTTGCGACGCAGGAGACAATCAATTGTTGGATTTCGGAAGGGAGATCTAGAAAAGTCATCTCTGCCATTATAGCCAGATTGTGTTTTCAGCGTTGTGCTAATGATGTCCAAAATTCAGTTATTATAGTGAGCGGACGGCGGCAAGCGAAGGGTTGTCTATTTACGATGGTCACGCCCGTATAAGTCATTATATTGAGTAGACGCATTGAACCTATACCGAGACAAACGAAATAATGGATTTTTTATTGACCCTTTAAACCATGATTTGACAGTGTTAGGTTTCAAATGTAGGTGGGACAATAAATTCTCGTATTAACCTCACACGTTTTCTCTACAAACCTGTCTATTAAATTTCTATAATCCCTCTCATACCAACCATAAAACAGACCACAAAAAAACTCCAACAAGTGACCCCAATATTATGGAAGCTCACGTACTCCCAAATCTTCCCCAGGAAATTGTGTGCAAAATCATTGAGCTTGTCGGAGAGGAATCATTTTACAATCTTGGCCCTTTTCTGCGGGCTGGAAAACGCGGTTACGCCCTCGCACACGAGCCCTCAGTCTTGAAGAAGTGCGATGTTAGTGAAATGGAGGAGGGGTTCGTCACATGTCAAATACGCCACGGTTGTCAGTTCCAGGAGTTTCATCTCAAATGTGTCAGTGCTGGCAACATAAAGGCAATCTACTATGAAGGTCTTCTTACAGCACCGAGCATAGGACTTGAGGAGAGTATTAAAATATTAGAACCAAATGTCCCAATGCATGGATTCTCAACCCTAGCTGTCGCCATATTCAATGTTTGTCTTGGCAACGACAAGGAAGCGAGCAAAGTGTTTCAGATGTTCGCAGCATATCACCATGACCTTCGATCGGATGATACTTGTGAAATGGGAGAATCCATAGAGAACCAATTGAAAGCCTTTGGAGCGGAAGACCTGAACTGCAACAAGTATGGGGAATCTTTCAAGTTCCCGGATGATGGCGTTATCAAGACACCCAGGTGCGTGTATGGCCTTGATTACGCAGACAACTTAGAAGGTGATTGCAAAAACTGCAGGCTATTTTGGCTTTGCGTCAACATTGCAAACATCCTCTAGGACTTTATTTATGTTATCCTCGATGTTATCTGTTTTCTATTGTATAGCTTAAGTATTCGTATACCTTAAGTATTCGTATACCTTAAGTATTCGTCAATGTTATCTGTTTTATCTCGTAGACCTAAAGTATTCGTCAATGTTATATGTTCTATTTCGTAGACCTAAAGTATTCGTCAATGTTATATGTTCTCTCTCGTATACCTAAAGTATTTGTCAATGTTATTTGCTATCTCTCGTATACCGTAAGTATTCGTATACCGTCAGTATTCGAATACCTTCAGTATTCGTAGACCTTAAGTATTCGTATACCGTCAGTATTCGTATCCTAATTTTACCAATATTAAACATGCATAAAAAGACAGCTTTAATAAACAGAAATCATATACTATATTATAAAATATAATGGGCTGTCCATGTCCAATGGGTATGTCCAAATTGTACGTAGTCCAAATTGTCCATACCCAAAATATAACCATAACATTTCACAAATGGTTTTAGCCCATCTAATTTAGACTTAATAGGTTTCAGTCCAATTTCACAACTTTAAATTTTGGACCCATCTAAAGGTCAGACCATTTGGGTTTGTTCTTGGTTAACCCATGGTCATTAAGCCCTTTAATGGAATTATTCGTAGACCTTAAGTATTCGTATACCGTCAGTATTCGAATACTGAAGGTATTCGAATACCTTCAGTATTCATAGACCTTAAGTATTCGAATACCTTAAGTATACCGTCCGTATTAGTATACTGTATTAGTATACCGTCGGTATTCGTATCCTAATTTTACCAATATTAAACATGCAATAAAAGACAGCAATAATAAACAGAAATCATAAACTATATTATAAATAAAATATAATAAAGAGTTCGAAAAAAGAGTTTAAAATAATTACAAAAAAACACTAAAATTCAAAATATTTAATAATATTAAAAGAGGAGGAGGTTCCTAGTCGGAGTCGGAGGTGCTGGAGTCGGTGCCGGAGCTGTCTGGGTAGTTGTCCATCCTGAACTGCCCAGAACCCAACGTGTCGTCGGTCCTGTCGGACGCGTCGTCATCCACGTCCGTCTCCATCTGCATCCACTCCCAGTATTCACCTTCTTCATCGTCCTTAAACCCCGACCATCCTTCGCCGTCATAGGCGTCTGCAACGAACTCTGAGTGCTTCAAGTTCCGAAACATAGCCGCAGCAATGGCATGTCGACATGGTATTCCAACTTTATGGAATTCAAGACATGTGCAAGACCTGGTTTCCAAATTAACAGAACTCCCGAAGCCGGTTGTTTTTAGAGTTACCTCAAATTCAAAAGCAGGCAGAGGCATCACAGCATACGCTCTTGCGTCTTCTAGATTGTCCTCCATCAACTCGTCAACAGCCAGGGGGATCTCACCACTCATTTTCGATATCTTTCGCTGTCTACTCACAAACCAACGACTAATCATGTGTCTGATGAACTCAAATAGCGCCATTATCGGGGAATCGCGCGCAGGAACTAGTGCTTTGTTGAGAGACTCAGCTATATTCGAGCTCATTAGATTGTATCTCTCGCCCTCAAAGTGTGACCTTGTCCAATGCCTAGGATCGATATTCTCAAGATAATCCCAACAGCGCTTATATGTATGTTTGATCTCCGCGTAAAGTCTCTTAAAGTGGGATACCTTGAATACCTCGGCTGCCCTGCTAACCATTTGCTTCTGATTCCTTTTCTTGAATTTTGCGTCGACGTTTCTCTGTAGGTGTACGAGGCAGCACCCATGGTGTGAAAGAGGATACCACTTATCTTTAGCAACACATATTTGACTTGCTCTATCAGACACGATAGCTAAATCGGAGCCATCTTCTACGATCTCTTTCAGCTTCTCAAAAAACCAATTCCAAGACTCATTTGTTTCATTGTCTACAACAGCAAACGCTATAGGGAATACCTGATAATTGGCATCTTGCCCACTTGCAGTTAGTAAACACCCTTTGTACTTCCCAAACAT